>NC_038044.1:51592746-52280796 GCF_002211085.1 Panicum hallii | reverse complement strand
CGATGGCTATCAGACTAACTAGTGGGGTTAGGCCAAGCCGTTGCCCATACAACGGTCAAGTGGTTTGCACGACAGGAAGCTAGGTGAGATGTCACAACAACTCGGTCCTTAGGGGTGACAGGACGGACATCTCCCTTCCACGCTCAACCACACAGGTACGAGCACACCATCGGCAATTCACACAGAAATGCCATCCATCCCGTCGGACTCACTTTTCAAAACCACACTTTATCCTTTCCCACACACACGCATTTTCTTTATAATTCAGGCGGTCCAAGTATGGGTATTTCAAGCAAGGGTGGCTATCCTACCGGTTTCCAGCACGCAAAACCATGCAATTTTATAAAATAGGCCACTGGGTTGTGTTTATAAAACTAGGGCAGAAACATGCATCAAAGGGCGGAATTGAACTTGCCATCGTCAAATCCTTGCGGGAAGTCCTGATCGAAACACTGTCCTTCAGGTTCGGGGTCGCAGAACTGGTCCTCAGTTGCTTGGTCGCAGTCGGGAGCCTCGTCGTTCACTCCGTGTCCTACGACGCAAACAAAACAGACACACGATCAAGCGAAGGAACTAAAAGCTTTTATCGTTGAGCTTGAATCGGAAATAATTTAGTTACGGAGTTAGGGATGATATCTTTAGGTGGTTTCTTAATGGCATGACTAAAACTATACTAGAAAGGGCGTGGTAAAATTTCGGGTCGATCGGAGGTCGTTTCGCACATAAAATGACGAGGTAAAGGAAGGTCTATGGGTTAAACAGGGTTACCGGGGCTTATTCGTAAGTTTCCCTAAAAAGGGAAGGGCTTATTTGTAAATCCTAGAAATGTTAGGGGGCAGTGAAAAGTGTGAGGGGCCTATTTGGAAATAAAATTACATAGTGGGGGGACTTAGTTTGAAAGAAATAAAATAACAGGGGCTTTTCTGCAATGCATACAAGGGGAGGGGCTCTTAACTAAATGGAAAGGAAGGGGGGGGCTAAGGGCAAAATTGCCCCTTCTTCTTCCTCCCCTCACCCGTGAAACAGAGGAGGGAGGGGGAGCTCGGGCCGGCCCCAAATCCGGCGGCCTAGGGCTCAATCGCGGCCAGGGAGTGGGGGAAGAGGGAGAGGGGGAGGAGGGGGGCCCATTCCCGGCCTCACCTCGGGCGGGGTTGCGCGAGGCGGCGGGCCGGCGTGGGGCAGGCGGCGGCGGCCGTGCGGCTCGGCGGGGGCAGCGGTGGAGCGCGGGGGAGAGGCAGGGGCGGCGGTGGAGGCCTGTGGGGGATGAGAGGCCGCGGCCGGCCTACTTATAGGCGGCCGAGCGGCACGGGGAGGCGGTGACCGGCGGGCGGCTCCACGGGCGGCCATTAATGGCGCCCGTGGCTTGCGGCGGGGCACGGCCGTGCACAGCCGTGCACGTGGGGGGGGGCCGGGCGGCGGTGTGCGGGCACAGGGGCGGCACGGCGGGCGAGGTGGGGTGCAGCGGCGGGCGGCGCGTCGCCACGGCTCGGCCGTGCGCGGTCGGCACGGCGGGCGGCGCGGCACGCGGTGCACGCGCACGCGCGCGCGTGGGTACGGGCAGCCGGGCACAGGGCGGGGCCAGCGCGCGGGGAGGGGGTTCGGGCATGCGCTTGCGCGTGGGGGGGCCGTGGTGCTCGGCCAGGGGGGGGAGGCGTGCGGCCTCGGGGCAGGGAAAGCCAGGAAAGAGAGAAGGAAGAAGAGGAAAAGAAAGAAGAAAGGAAAAGAAGGAAAAGGAAAAGAGAAAGAAAAGAAATGGGAGAGGGAGGAAAAAGAAAAGGAGAGAGAAAAAGAAAAGAGAGGAGGCGCGTGTCGGCGCCGGTCGCGGCGGCGACCGCGGCCGGTCGGCCACGCGCGCGCGGAATCCGCGCTTTGCGCGGGAAGTGACTTGCGCCGGCGCTATTCGCGGCGGTGACCGCGCGCGGACGGCAGACCTCCGGGCGGCGCGGAATGGAACAGCGATACGGTCAGGGGTTAGGGCTAGGGTTTAACGACGAGTGGTTTTTAATCGAAACCTTCTAACGCGTGATTTGACTTGGTAAATTTTTAGGGCGTCACACCTGGGAATGACATCGACACTTATTTCAGTCCTTTGGTTGACGATATGAAGTTGCTGTGGTGTAAAGGAGTGGAGGTCTGGGATGAGTACAAGCGTGAGTACTTTCAGCTTCGAGCCATTTTGTTCGCAACTATCAGTGACTCTCCAGCAGCACAGAACTTGTCCGGACAGAGCAAGAAAGTAGGTTGCGGGTGCCCACATTGTTTGAGAGAGACAGACTCTGAGTACTTGAGTGAGTCAAAAAAAATAGTGTACATAGGACATAGACGCTACCTTGGAATGAAACACCCGTTTCAGAACATGTGTGATCACTTCAACGGTAAGGCCGAGAAGAGGCGTCCTCCACTGCATTTCTCAGGTCATGATGTCTATGAAATGGTTAAGAATGTCCATGTTGTCCTCGGTAAGCGGAAAGGAGAGAAGAAAGGCAAGAAGGGCAAGAAGGTCGTTGTTGAAGAAGATGACATGTGGAAGAAGCAGTCGATTTTCTGGGAGCTACCGTATTGGAAGGACTTAGACGTCCGTCATTCTATTGATGTGATGCACGTGGAGAAGAATGTCTGCGAGAGCCTTCTCGGCACATTGCTTAACATGGACAGAAAAACGAAAGATCACGCACATGCACGAGCTGATCTGAAGAAAATGAAAATTAGAGAAGAGTTGTGGCTCAATGATGACTCCGTTAAAGGAATGGAGCTGGCCACATCATGCATCACCCTTTCAAAGAATGAGAAGAAGGAGTTTTGCGAGTTCTTGAAAAGTGTGAAAGTTCCAACTGGCTACTCAACCAAACGTCTCGAAGCTTGTATCAATGCCTGATCTAAAGCTATCTCCCCGCATAAAGTCTCATGATTACCATGTATTGCTGACACAGATGATTGCCGTAGGAATTCGGAATATCCTACCGGTCAATGCTCGGGAGGCTATTATGAACCTTTGCTTTTTCTTTAATGCAATTGGTCAAAAGGTTCTAAGTGAAGAAGATCTTGAGTCATTGGAAAAGAAGCACTATGAAACTTTGTGCGTTCTTGAGATGTATTTTTCACCTGCCTTTTTCGATATCAGCCTTCATTTCACGGGCCATCTTATCAAGGAGATAAAGCTACTTGGTCCTGTGTTCCTTCACCAGATGTATGCGTACGAGAGATTCAACGGCATCTTGAAGTCACTAGTAAGAAATCGAGCTTTCCCCGAGGGCAGCATGGTACAAGGATATTGTACAGAGGAAGCCATTGAGTGGGCCCTAAACTACGCTGACCCGAGTAACCCGATTGGTGTTCCCAAGTCTCCTCATGAGGGGAGGCTCACAGGCACGGGGACGATCGGGAAGAAGGCTATAATTCCAGATCGAGATTTATTTCATAGGGCTCATTTCCACGTGTTGCAACAAATGGACATTGTGCCTGAGTACTTTGATGAGCATAAGGAGCTGTTGCTTAGAGAGAATCCTCTACACAGTGAATCATGGTTAGCAAAGGAACACATGAACAAATTCTGTGGTTGGCTCCGGAATCGAATTTCACGATCAGATACTCCTATAAGTGAACAACTCAAAAGGTTGGCTCTTGGTCCTATATTCACCGTTATGACATACCAAGGGTATGACATAAATGGATACACGTTCTACACCGTACGACAAGATAAGAAAAGCATGTATCAGAATAGTGGTGTACATGTTGATGCTTACGATGTTAACGGAGAGGACAAAACCGCGTACTATGGTCAAATACAAGAGATATGGGAGCTTGACTTTCACGGTTTTAAAATTGCTCTTTTCCGTTGCAATTGGGTTGATGCAAATAGAGGTGTACAAAAAGACAAGTACGGGTTCGTTAGTGTCGATCTTAGCCGTCACGGATACAAGACGGACCCTTTCGTCCTCGCACAACATGTGGCTCAAGTGTTCTATGTTTCTGACACAACAAACAAAAGACTCAAGGTGGTTATACCTGGAAAACGGCGAATCGTCGGTGTTGAGAATGCAGTCGAGGAGGAAGAGTTTGATCAGTTTGATGAGATACTTCCTTTCGCCACCTCAATGATCAAGCCAAGAATACCATCGGCCAACGAAACTCCCTACTTGCGCAACGACCATAAATAAAAAGTCAAGAATTTCAAAAAACCAAGGGAACAACGGAAAGTAGCAAAATGATTGGGCACACAATGTATATTAATTGTTCCTTTGTCAAGTATGGGAATTGTGTGACTTTAATTGTTCCTTTGTGAAATATGGTAATTGTGTGACTTTAATTGTGCCTTTGTGAGATATGATAATGTGTGAATATTTGTGAAATACGAATTCAGTTCTATAACTGAATTTTCAGTTCCAGAACTGAACCATTCAGTTCTGGAACTGAACAAATACAGGCAACCAGCACGGGGCATGAAAGGCGAGACGCGCGTTACCTACGGCGCGTCGCTCATATAACAATGTGCGACGAGCCGTAGGTAACGCGCGTCGCGCATTCCCCATGGTGGGGGCATATCTGCAATTATTTTTTCTGTTCTAAGGGGGTCCGGGCAAAATCTAGGGGGTCCGGGCAAAACCTAGAGGGTCCGGGCGGAACCCAGGGATCCTGGGGTCCATGATGTAAAAAACACTTGTGCCTAAAAAGAGAAAACAAAAAAAAGTTACCCGGGGGTAGTTGGGGTCCGGGGCCACCGGGCTCAACCCGCAGGGTACCACGAACAGATTGAACGGGTTCGACCCGCAGGGAGCCCTCGGGGCCCAGACCCACACCGCCAGCATGGGCAAAGAGACGAAACAGTGGCTCAAAGGTACATGTATCGTAATTTCGAAACGGCAAGGACCGCCCAAGCTTATAAGCTGGACGCACTCGCCTTGCATTGGCGAGGTGGGACAAAATCCCCTCCCCACGCGCGCCTGATCAGGCAACCAGCTCGGGGGCATCAAAGGCGAGACGCGCGTTACCTACGGCGCGTCGCGCATATCACAATGCGCGACGAGCCGTAGGTAACGCGTGTCGCGCATGGAGATGCGCGACGCGCCTTAGGTAAAGCACGTCGCGCATTTAGAACGCGCCCCTCGGCCTTCTTGGGACTTAGGTCATATTTTCGAATCGAAACCGCCGTCCTCTCGCGCCGCCCGTCGTCGAATCGCCAAATTTTCACACCCGTTCTCTGCTCCCCGCCGCCGCCGTCCTCTCGCGCCGCCCGTCGTCCTTGAGCCACACCGTCACTCCCTCGCGGCCGTCGCCCCCGGCCCCGCAGCGCCGCTCCGCGCTCTCGACGCCCCCCGGGCCCGAGCTCCCGTCCCCGCGAGTGCCGATGCCGTCGAGCCTTCCCCGAGCCATCGCGCCGTCGTCCCCGGCCCCGCGGCGCCACCCCATGCCACCGTAGCGTCGTCCATTGCCGCCGTAGGTGAGCTTTCCCCCTTTCTAATTAGTCAGTGTTCATACCCTATATACGGATGTATGAGGCAAGAAACATCTTCCATGGACACACATAATGTGCAAACTGCTCCAGGCATTGTAGCTTCTTGTGGTTGCAGGACAAGATCATATTTATGTTAAATCAACTTAACCAGCGAGGCAGCAACAATATGTTTTGCTACAAAGAATTCAAAACAAATCAAATTATCAAGAGCAAAAAGAGACCAACCTAGCCAAATTTAAAAAAAAGAGCGGTTAATGACCAAAGATTAAGTCATATATTTCAAAAAATGGAGATTACTTTGCGAGAATATGTATCACTAAAGCATTAAGCATGTCTAGGCCTAGGTATGGGATTCATGCGGTTACTCTATGGTTGTATCTGATTCGGAGCGGTTACTCTATGGTTGTATCTGATTTTTTTTCTTTCTCGTGTACACGATGTCCAGTGGTCCGGACAGTGTGCAGCAAGCTGCAGGCGGTGAGGACAGTGTGCAGCAACCTATAGATGATAGAGCATCATCAGGACGGCCGTCACGGTCACAGTCAGGAGCTAGCACGTCTGGTGCTGGCAGAAAGAAAAGGTCACAGACAACGTGGCCATCAGATGTGAAAAGTTGTGGCCGGGTCAATTCTGAGGCAGCAGCCGAAGACCCGTCAATCTTGGTGAGATTAGGACGGGTTTGTGGCCTCGCTGCCCGGCAAAGGGTGCCACTCACCTTGGAACATTTCGATGACTTGTCTTGGGATGACAAAAAGAGAATCTTCGAAAACGATATTCAACCCTATGTTGAATATCCGATAGAGTTGCACGATAAGGCTACGAAGCATGCTATGAAGATCATCTCTAAAGCCTAGAGGAGCTACAAGAACAAGTAAAGTGTTGTCACTTACTATTGTCATTTACTAACATTTTTTCATTATCTACTGTCACTTATGCAGATTTATTGTTTTGTCGGGCAGGCTTTTAAAGTGTTGGAAGAAGAAAGAGAACCCTTTTGACAAGTATGCGGAGTTGACCAAAGAAGCCTGGGACGAGCTTGTTCAAAAGTGGAATACTCCCGAGTTCCAACAGTCAAGTGAGTATTTTCGGGGTCTCCGAGCGCGGAACGAGCTTGACCACCACCTTGGCTCAGCGGGATATGCTGGAAAGCAACGCAAGTGGGAGCAGGAGGATGAGATGCTGGCAGAGAGGGGCATTAAGAATCCCTATGAATCATTTGAGGGACGGCTGGCACCATTTATGCGTGCTAGGTCAAAGCTCACGGAGGATGGCAATATCAATTTCTACAGCACGAGCGTTGAGGAAGTTTCTCAAAGGGCTTTGATGGAGAGCAGCCAAGGTTCAAATAAAGGAGTGAGGGAGTTTGATGCGCTCACCAGGGTTTTGGGAACCCGTGAGCAACGGGGTCGTGTCCGTGGTGTATCCAGTCAGTTGACCTGGAAGGAGGGGTTCCCTGAACACAAAGGCAGATACCGGAAGCGGACTCGAGACTCCTCATCAAAGGTTGACATAGATGAGATCAAAAAGCAGGTGAAGATGGAGATGTTTGGAGAGCTGAAGACCATCTTCGAGTCTCAGGGATTGTCATTCCCTGATTTGCCGGCGAGTAGGATGAGTGAAGAGAGAAGGGACAGCTTCGCTTCTACTGCAGCGGGTGCTTCTCAGAGTAGAGGGACAGAGAGGCCATCAGTGCCTACATCAGTGGAGCCGGATACGATAGATGGCTTGGCTCGTCCGACCCGATGCAGTCTTCTCGTGCAGCTGGTCGGAGATTCATCTCGATTGGAGGTCGGGAAAGGGCTTGTGTATCCCGGTATGTCCCAGCTTGAAGGTATCCAGGTCAGTGCATTGGTCTTTGCCTCTCTTTTCTTTTCTCCTATTTCTTTTTGTTTTTTTATTTTGGTTTGTACAACTTGCTTGAGATTTAAAGGCTTTGTTGTTGTTGTTGTTGCAGGTTAGGGCTGATTGTGCTGTGGTCAAGATTGACTTACTACATGAGTTTGCTAAGAATATCAAGCTGGATGTGCCACCAGATGACATGACGACCACTTTGCGGGATGCAGTTGCGAGAAGGGTTAAGTGGCGGAGAGCTGGTATTGATATTGATCCAGCAGATGCAGATTCAGTACCGACCACTGAACCTCAGCCACAGAGTTTTGCAGTGCCACCGACGTTTTCTGAGCCATGGCCACAGCTGCCGGATACATGGGAAGCGTTACCGGATCCGCATCCTCCTGTCCCTACTCAGCCTCAGATTACCCCCCCTCCACCTATTCCGACAGAACCAGCTACCGCTCCCAAGAAACCAAGCAAGGCTAATCCTGTGAGGAAGAAGCAGAGTAGGCCGATGGCGACGAAGCGGGAGATCTCAGAGGGTAAGAAAAAGGTGGAGCGGATAAAACACCCGGTTACAGGGGCTTACACTTCTGAGAATCCAAAGTACAGGGTTGGAATGTCCTTGCTTAGTGTCCCTGAGCTTCGGACAGCAGGTCAATATTGTGTGGACCTGCACAACTACTACATGCGCAATGTCAATGAAGCCCAGGAAATCATTGTGTCATACGAAGAGCGGTACTTTCTGCAGCTTGAGGGCAGTGGTAACATCTTTATTGTTGCCTTCTGCGATTTGTTCGACCTTTTCAACCTCGACGCTTTGGATCTTTCTCTCATTTGGTGCTTTGCATTGTAAGTCGATTAAGACTTGTTTCCATTTCAATGCATTTGATATACGTTCAACAATTTAAGTCGTTTCTATTTCAATTCATATGGATCGTGTAGGCACATGCAACAAGAGACAAGGCGTCGAACCGGAAAGAAGTGTGGGTACATTGACCCACAGATGATGACGGTGACAGTAATGAATTTAGATAGAGATAGCTTGGTCAGGTACGCACATGCAACAGTTAAACTTGTTTTCATTTCAACTTGTAGCCACATGTAGTCACTTGTTTCCATTTAACACATGTAACCGCTTGTTTCCATTTCAACTTGGTTAGGTACATGGTGAAGTGCATGCGAGTACATGCTGACAAGGAGCACATTGTGGTGCCGTACAACCCAGGCAACCATTGGGTTACACTCATCATCAATGTCAAGAGCAAGCAAGTCTTCTACCTTGACTCGAGCATTCCATCAGATGAGTCGGGCGCGCCTCAGATACGTGATTATTCTCTAGTCATCTGAATCCTTGACGAGTAAGTTTGTTGTTTGCTTTAGTTTTTTATCATTTGCCCATTTCAGAAGCATTTGTAATATAACATCCGGATGTCTGTATTTAGGTCTCTTGACAGGCATCTTAGTGCCGAAAAAGGATACAAAGAGCAACGTCAAGTTGCGTTTACACATCACACCGCGTGGACGGTAACTACTATAACTAAATCGCTTTACTATTACGATGTTTTCTTGGTTCTAAGTGTCGCAAAATACTAATTTCTATCTATCTTTGACATGTAGTGCACACGGCAACCCTCGGGTAACTCATGTGGGTTCTATGTTTGCCACAACATGCTTCTAGTTGCAGAGAAACCGGATTTCACGGTAAGAATTCTCACGTGTTCTAATTAAGTATATCTGTCTTCATCTTGTATTCTAACTGCTTGTAATTATATTTCGAAGGACGAAGATGATTATTTCAATCATACGATGCTTGGTAACGTGAAGGATATCCGAGAGAGGCTAGCAGGGTTCCTCACGATGGAGGTGATCAACCCAAAGGGGGAGTTCCATTTATCATAGCACGGCAGGCGACATTGAGCTAGATTGAGACTTGCTTTCCATGTCTTCTATTGTTCTTATCGAGTACATGGTGAAGTGCATGCGAGTACATGCTGACAAGGAGCACATTGTTGTGCCGTACAACCTAGGCAACCATTGGGTTACACTCATCATCAATGTCAAGAGCAAGCAAGTCTTCTACCTTGACTCGAGCATTCCATCAGATGAGTCGGGAAAGCCTCAAATACGTGATTATTCTCTAGTCATCTGAATCCTTGACGAGTAAGTTTGTTGTTTGCTTTAGTTTTTTGTCATTTGCCCATTTCACAATCATTTTTAATATAACATCCGGATGTCTGTGTTTAGGTCTCTTGACAGGCATCTTAGGGCCGAAGAAGGATACAAAGAGCAACGTCAAGTTGCGTTTACACATCACACCGCGTGGACGGTAACTACTATAACTAAATCGTTATACTATTACGATGTTTTCTTGGTTCTAAGTGTCGCAAAATGCTAATTTCTATCTATCTTTGACATGTAGTGCACACGGTAACCCTCGGGTAACTCATGTGGGTTCTATGTTTGGCACAACATGCTTCTAATTGCAGCGGAACCGGATTTCATGGTAAGAATTCTCACGTGTTTTAATTAAGTATATCTGTCTTCATCTTGTATTCTAACTGCTTGTAATAATATTTCGAAGGACGAAGATGATTATTTCAATCATACGACGCTTGGTAACGTGAAGGATATCCGAGAGAGGCTAGCGGGGTTCCTCACGATGGAGGTGATCAACCCAAAGGGGGAGTTCCATTTATCATAGCACGGCAGGCGACATTGAGGTAGATTGAGAGACTTGCTTTGCATGTACTCTATTGTTCTTATCGATCATTGTTGTTTTGAGTTAGGTTAGCCTTGTTTTGAGTTTTGGACGAGGCTAATTGATTGTACATGTGTTATATAATACTATCTTTGCTTGTGTGTATCGCAATGTGTGAATTGTATGGATGCGTGCGATGATTGCGGTGAATTCTGTGAATTGAAATCTTTTGCAGGTATTTGATTGCAGCTGCCAAATCCTGGCTAGTTCCAGGATGAAGCTGGGGAAAAAAAGGCCCCTGTTGGGGGTAGACTAATGCAAGACGCGCCTCGCTTAGGGCGCGACTCTCATTTGGCTCCCAGGAGCGCCTGTGTGAAGCCAAGGCGAGACGAGCCGTAAGTGAGGCGCGTCTTTCATCTGCTTCTAATGCGAGACCCGCCTAGTCTAGAGCGCGTCTCGTATTTGGCTCCCAAGGGCGCCTGTGTGAAGCCAAGGCGAGACGCGCCGTAAGTGAGGCGCGTCTCTCATCTGTGACTAATGCGAGACCCGCCTAGCCTAGAGCACGTCTCGCATTTGGCTCCCAGGGAAGCCTGTTTGAATCCAAGGCGAGACGCGCCGTAAGAGAGGCGTGTCTCTCATCTTTGACTAATGCGAGACGCGCCTAGCCTAGAGTGCGTCTTGCATTTGGCTCCTAGGGAAGCCTGTGTGAAGCCAAGGTGAGACGCGCCGTAAGTGAGGCGCGTCTTGCATTTTGGTAATCTGAGACGTGTGTGAGGCGCGTCTCAGATTATTTTTTAATCTGCGACGCGGTAATGCGGGACGCGACCCCTGCTTGTCTAGCATTTTGCTTAGGGCGCGTCTCAGATTAGGGCTTCTGGTGTAGTGGATCCCGGGCAGCACTTAATTGCCTCCACGTTCAATGAACCATGACAAACCTTGCGAAATCACGAGATACAGCCATTACTAGTAACTCATCACGCACCAAAATTGCCCTTACTTTCCGAACAGCCTTTCCCCACCGACGTGTACCGGCTGCGCCCCTCCGACAAACCCAGCAGGGAGCTCAGCTCAGCTCAGCTCTGCCCTGCCAGGAAGGACCTCAGCTTTGGGGCCATGTGCTGGAAGCATTGAGCGTTGAGATCCATCTTGCTACCCTTGTACACGAGCGAGTACAGAATCGAAACGTTTTGCTCTGCTCCTCCGTGCAGACGGGCCCATCTTCTCCTTTCTGCTCCCGGTCTTTCCCTACGCGGTACGGGCAACTTTCTCTCGACACCGATGGTTGGTTCATCAAAGCTTTCATCCAAAGCGCGTACGGTAAGCATCTATCATCGTTCATGAAAGGTGGTGTTCAAAGCGCCGTGTCACGTTGCATTCGAGTGAGGCAAGGCAGGGCTCGTAGGAGCAAAGACTTGACAGAGATGACAGAGAGAGACATCCGGGTAGCGCGGATGGCGACATGAAGAAAACAAGAACGACCCAAGAAACAAGTCGACAAACAAAGAAAACTTGTATGAGGTGGTTCGAGACTGATGAGAAGCAAGAAGGTTCTATCTTAGTACATCCGAGTTACAGTACCACTACTGACTACTACCAAGCGACTTGCCACTTTCCTAAACCCCATGCCATGACAAAGATGCTGCAACCCACACGCAGTTGCACACGCATCCCGTTGAGGTCGGAAGATCAATGCCATTTCTTGGCAACTGGCATGGCAAGCAAACAAGAACAGAGCACAGCTACTACTACTACTACTAGTTTAATCATAACCAGCGCTCCAGCTGATTCCATACGCCATCGCTCTGGGTGTTCGTCTTTCATTCGGGGCGACGCCATTGGTGTTTCTTCAGGTTCAGGCGACGCAGTTGAAGCCGCCCAAGCAACCCATCCAGAGGCTCCTCGCCGCCCTCTTCTGCAAAGCAGAAAAACAGCATGAGAATTCTAGCAACTGTTTTGCAAGAAGAAAGAAGATTGTCCTGAACAAAGACATGAGCTTTCGTTAGCAGTCGCTGTGTGCTCACCCGTCTCGGCCGGCTGGAGACGGCGGTGTCGTCCGGCGGCGGCACCCGGTACAGGTCGGCGTCGACGGGCCTCACCACCCTGCGGGCGGCGCCCTTGGCCGGCGCCGCCACGGCGCGGGACGCCCTCGCCCTTGCCTCCGTCGCCGGTACGCCCCCGTTCCCGGCGCCGTTGCTGTAGTTGCAGCACGCCGGCAGCTTCTGCTCAGCCGGCGCCGGGGCCGTCACCGGCCTCCGCGCCTTCTTGGGCGCCGGCGGCCTGCGCGGGGGCGGCGAGTACCGGAACCAGGCGTCGCTGCAGGCCTCCGGCTCCGCCGCCGCGTACCACCAGGCGGAGTCCCCCGCCGCCGCGGGGGCGCCGGAGTACGGCAGCTGCGGCTCCTCCGGGGACGAGGAGTAGTAGTAGTAATTCCACTCCCCGAACGCCGGCACGTGCCGCCGCCTCGCCTTGTGCTCCATGGCTTCTCTGCTCCGGTCTCTCTCACAAGCACACGCCGCCGCAGGCAAACGAGAAGTAGCTAGAAGCCGATGAAAGCTTGGGGTGTCTGATGCTAAGCTAGCAGCAGCAGAGAAGCTATGGCGGTGGCGGTGGCGGTGGCGGTGGTGCCGTGGTGGTGGGAGAAGGCCAGTGGCTGGATGCGCGTATATCTATAGTATCAGGAACCGGAGGAAGAAGCTGCTCCGGTCTGGAGACCAGCTTGGAGGAGAAGGGAGTGGGAAAAAGGAATGAGGGAGGGAGGCAGTGGTGGCTGGCTTCGGCAGTACTCCTCGCAGGGCCGCCGCGCTCGGGCTCGGCTCGCCAGCGAGCGACCGGCAAGGAGGAAAGGAAACAGTGGCGCGGCAGGGACGGGGTTTGACGGGGACGCGTTTATGAGGGAGGGGTGCATGGGGGCTCGGGTCTATCCTCCTGCGGGCAATTCATGGAAGCCTGTGGCCTGTGGGTGCGGGCCTCGTGTACCGCCCCGGCATGCCTCTGCGCAGCAGCAATGGCGCTGCCGCGGGCGCAGGCTTTCCGGCGGGGGCCCTGCCGGTGCCCTTGCGGCGGTGCCGGTGGCATGTATGATTTGGGCATGAGTGGGGGCTGATTACTACTAGGAGCACTAGCTAATAAAGCGATTAAACAATGCGCCGTCGCCTCCTACGCATGCGTGCAGACCCTCTTCCTCTTGGCACTGATTGATTTGAATCCCTTGCTCACGAATGTCTACGGCGCAGCTACCCAGGCTAGGATCAGTGGCTTCACTGGCTTGCTTGGCAAGGAAAAGAAACACTAATCTTTTTGAAAACTAGAAGAAATACTAATCCCTAATCCTCTTGAAAAGAGGAGGAAATACCTGTACAACTTTTTGATGCTGTAGGACTGGACTCCTGTGCTAACTTGACACCTGCATTTTGGAGTGGCATGGTGGTGAGTACCACAGCCAACTCCAAGACGAGTGGGCCAAGATAAAAAGGGTTTGAAATCAAAGGTGAAGATTTTGCCAATGCAAAAGTTGACATTTGGTGCTGGTAACCTGGTACTCGTATAAATCTTTTGTTTTTTGAAAAGAAAGCAGTGGCCGAGAAAAAAAAAGCAGGTTGCTGTTGACTTCGTCACGAGGAGCGGTCATAAACTACTGACCGGGTGGGGCCCGGGCAGAGGGCGCATCGGGACGCTACCCGCTCCACCGGGCGCGTGACGGGCCCGAGGAGCAAAACGGTTGGCCGAAGCCCGCGCGTCAGAAACGCAAATGGGGAGCAGTGGTAGACGGTGGTCCGCTGATCAGTCGGCCAATTTACTCCTGCTGCTGCTAGTAATTGCTGTTGGAGGGAGAGGAATTGGGCGTCTACGAGTAGTGATCAGCAGGGACAAACACGAAAAGGCGTCGCAGGACGCGCAACAGGGCAGGAGGAGGGGAGGACGCCACGCGCCGCTACAGTGGGCCGGCGGTGGACCAGCGGTTTTTAATCGCGACGAGATGGAGCAGGGCAGGCGCGAGCCCAGGGCAATAAACGCGGCCCATCCCATTCTCCTCATCTCTCGTGGTGGTCGTGGGAGAGGAGGAGGAGGAGGAAATGCGTGGCTCGGTCAGCTCGGCTCGCCGTCGATCGTGGGGGCATCAATGGCCGGCCGGCCGCCCCGGCGCTGCGACCGCAACAGCCAGAGCTGCGCTGACGTGACGGTGATGGCCGGCCCAGCGGCTGCGCGCAGCGAATGCGAGCCGCAGGCATCGCCATGCCGCGCGCACAGTGCACAGTGCAGCGCGCGGCTCGGCTCGCGTCGCGTCGCGTGTACCGGTCATCGGCGACGACCACCGCTCTCTCTCTCTCTCTCTCTCTCCAGCCGATTGATGGCCCTGGCAATGGCAATGTGGGCATGCATCCGCTGCCAATCTGCCTCGCGCGCATTGAACACCGGCCTGCCTGTCAGTGTCAGGGGGGCTCGATGCTCACACTGCATCGGGCTTGGAGAGGCTAGAAGCAGTAGCATCTCCCAGTGCTAGAAGAAGACGCATTCACTCACCCCCAATGACCACGCGCGCAGCACGGCGGCACGGGGGCCTTGTCCTCTAGCTGCTGCCTGCTCAGCTTCGCACTTGGTTGCATTGACGAGCACTCGAGCAAAAAGGGGACGCAGGGATGGGTCCGCAAAGCCGGCGGGCGGCGAGCACGGCCGCGGGCGAAACGGGGAACGAAGACTGCGTAGAGTAGAGTACGAGACCGACCGAGACGCGCGGCTAAGCTGCGAGCAGATAGATGATGGTGCCTTGCGTACGTGCATGCTAAACTATGCTGCTAGTGAAAAGTTCCTGTTTTTACCGCCCCTCAAGTAGTGTTCACTCGAGTGTTGTGCCACCCGAAACAACTTGGTTTCTCTTCTGCCGCTCCTTTGTTCGTGATGATTTCTCTCGTGACGTTAGGGTCAGCAGGTCAATGCAAGTAAAGGGCCTCCTTCCCTCCGTGACGTTTCCGATGGCTTTGAGATTGGTGATCAGATGTATTGTATTGTATTGTATTGTATTGTATGGTCCTTTTTTAATAAGAGTTGCTAATCGGTTGGGTTTTTTTCCGGAGTGTCAGTCAAACTACTGGATCTTCTGGGTGCTGAGAGTCTGCAAAACCTTATGCTGGCCCAGTTGCATGAGGCACATTAGCAGCTTCACCCTACTGTTTTTAAACTACCTTCCTTCCATATTGTTTTCTCCCAAGTGTGACGTATGACATAGATCGAGCAAGAGAGTCGCACGCAGAGAGGACCAGCTGCTGTGTACTTGTGTCAGATCTTTTTTTTCCTCATCGTGACATTTCTTTTTGTCATCTATGTTTTTTTAACTAATTTTTTGTTGTTGTATATATTATTTTATTCTCATATTTCTATAGATCGATTTTGTGACTGCTCTTGACCTTATTTAATAATACATGTTCTACTTAGGACCTAGGTGAGAATCAAGTTTGCAATAACTATATCGTTTTAGTTGGTTTGTCTATTTATTTGATTGAGCTGAATAAGTGCATTCGTTTTTAATTGCACTCACTTGGCTCGTAAAGTTTTTTCTTAGAACTCTCACTGTTCTGTGTACAAGAGAGTCCTGAAATTTATATTGCTACATTTCCAAAAATACCACTGAAATTTTCGTTCTCTTCTTCTATCTTGAGACGAACCTATTAGAGATGCACTAGCGCTAGCCATGCATCGTCTTGTGTGCCGTGGTTTCTGTTCCGCACAAAAAAAAAAGATTCAGCACACGAAAGGAAGAATCGTTTTTAGATTAGTGGGGAAAGTAGGAAATTAAGAATCAAAATCAGTAGGGCGATTATATATAATGCCTACTAGAAAAAAGCAGAAACACGATCTGGAAGTGATCCTTTCCGTGACCGTTTTGCATGTTTCCTAGTAACTCTAAGGAGAACCGAAACCAATTCACGCGTCCAAATGGGACGTATGCAACAAGGAATTAGTCAGCTACTGTCAGACCTGGGGTCACCGAGCTGGGCACATAACGTAGTTTAAAGAGGTCTAAGAGATTAAATCCGTCTTATCTCTTATTCATTTTGTTTATCTCTTATTTATCTCTTTTAAATAGGAGATAGAGCTAACCAACACGGAGGGGATCTACTCGAAAATATGTTCTGGTATGATCCCTCAGCAGAGGTTGGTTAGCATCTTTGTAACTCTGGCCTCTCGGGTATATAAGGGAGGTCAGGGACCCCTCTTAAAACAGAAGATCACTAGATCATTCTACATCAAAGGCAATACAAACGACCATACAGGACGTAGAGTGTTATGCTTCTTGCTGCCCGAACCTGTCTAAGCTTTATGTTCCTTGCACCTTCGAGTTCCTGATCTCGGCGTCCCTTAACCCAAAACTTACCACCTTGGGTATATCCCACGGTGGGCAGCCGGTTAAACACCGACAGCTAGCGCGCCAGATAAGGGAGCGTGTCGAAAATCCACCGGTGAGCTCGATGGCATCTTTCAATTTCATCAGGTCAGGGTACGACATTCGTTTTTGGCTCGTGGGTTTGCATCGCAGATGGTGCGGGCAACTTTCGGCGATTCCTCGTCGACATGAGGCCAAAAACCTTCGCTGCGGATCCTCGCAGCGGCCTCGACAAGTTCGTCGACGAGCTCGACAACTTGCCGCTCCGTACTTCCGCAGCACAGATCGAGATGGAGTCTGCTCCGGGCTCGACTTCTTCTGGTGTTGCGACAACTTCCCCTGGTTTGGACTTGTTCCAATTTAGGGATCCGCATGGCCGATCTCAACTCAGGTTATCATCAGATCGCGCTCAAGGAGGAGGACCAAATCAAGACTGCTTTCATCACCCCGTACGGGACTTACGCCTACAAAACAATGTCCTTTGGGTTGAAGAATGCAGGAGCAACCTATCAGCGTGCGATCCAGATGTGTTTCGCGGATCAGCTGCACCGGAATGTTGAGGCTTATGTGGATGACATCGTCATCAAGACCAGGGCATCCAGCGACTTAATTGCAGATTTGGAGGAAACATTCAGCAGTCTGCGCAGATTCCGGTGGAAACTCAATCCCACCAAGTGCGTCTTTGGAGTGCCTTCAGGGAAATTGCTCGGGTTCATCGTTAGCAACCGGGGCATTGAAGCCAATCCTGTAAAGATCACGGCCATCACTGATATGGAGGCTCCGGCCACAATCAAGGATGTGCAGAAGTTAACAGGTTTTATGGCGGCCCTGAACAGGTTCATCTCCCGACTCGGGGAGAGAGGACTACCTTTCTTCAAGCTCCTGAAACGCCAGGATAAGTTCCAATGGACGGAGGAGGCTGAGCGGGCCTTGCAGGATCTGAAACATTATCTTCAGTCACCTCCGATCCTTACAGCACCGTTGCCAGGGGAGGATCTACTACTTTACATCGCGGCAACATCTCATGTTGTCAGCAGTGCTATTGCAGTCGAGCGAGGCGAGGAAGGCCATGCGTTTGGAGTGCAGAGGCTTGTCTACTTCGTCAGCGAAGTCCTCTCCGAATCTAAGGTACGGTATCCAGCAGTTCAAAAGCTCTTGTATGCAATCTTAATCACATCAAGAAAGCTACGCCATTTCTTCGACGAGTACAAGATCACTGTGATCACGGACTTCCCGCTGGCGGATATTCTTCATAATCAAGATACCACGGGGCGCATATCCAAGTGGGCAGTGGAACTGGAGGCTTTGTCAATCGACTTCAAGCCACGCACTGCAATCAAGTCACAGGCTCTAGTCGACTTCATGGCTGAATGGAGGGAGAATCAAGTCCCAACCCCAGTGGACAAGACAGAGCACTGGACCATGTATTTTGATGGGTCCCTCAAGCTCGACGGCGGCGGCGCCGGTGTTCTGCTTATTTCTCCACGAGGTGAACAATTGAAATATGTCCTTCAGATCCTGTGGGCGGTATCCAACAATGAAGCCGAGTATGAAGCCTTGCTTCACGGTCTTCATTTGGCGATATCACTAGGGATCAAGTGCCTACTTGTATATGGCGACTCTCTTCTTTTTGTTCATCAGGTCAACAAGAAATGAGACTGTAACAAGGAGACAATGGAGGCTTATGTACAGGAAATGAGCAAATTGGAAAGCAATTTTTCCGGCCTGGAGGTTCATCATGTATTGCGGGAGCACAATGTTGCCGCAGATATCCTATCCAAACTGGGGTCCACGCACGCCCAGGTCCCGTCGGGAGTCTTCGTCCAGGAGCTCAAGCAGCCATCCATCAAGTCTTCTCCGCAGGTAACCATCGACGTGGGTCCCCAACAACCCGATCGAGAGGTTATGGTGCTCTAAGAGGATTGGCGAGAGGCTTTTATCGACTTCATTTGAGATCAACGGCTACCAGCGGGAATCGACGCCAAGAGCGCAGAGGCGGCACGCGTCTTATGAAGAAGCAAGGGCTTCGTCCTGGTCGACAGCAAGCTCTATCGGCGTGGCGCTCGGTCAGGAGTTCTCATGAAGTGCGTCACAAAGGAAGATGGTTACGACATACTGCGGGAGATCCACGAAGGCGTCTGCGGCAACCATGCGGCTTCAAGAACGCTGGTGGGGAAAGCATACAGGGCCGGTTTCTGGTGGCCCACCGCAGTGACCGATGCGGAGGATCTCGTGCGCAGGTGCCAAAATTGTCAATTCTTCGGCAAACAGACGCATGTTCCAGCTCACAGCCTCATCACCATACCGCCATCCTGGCCTTTTGCCTGTTGGAGTCTTGACATGATCGGGCCCTTTACGATGGCGCCAGGCGGTTTCACCCATGTTCTGGTGGCTATCGACAAGTTTACTAAGTGGATCGAGTACAAGCCGATAGCCAAGCTCATGCCAGATCGGGTCGTCGACTTCATCTCAGATATTTTGCATCGTTTCGGCTTCCCCAACACCATCATCACGGACTTGGGATCAAACTTCATGGCGAACCAGTTCTGGGAGTTCTGCGAGAATGCTTGCATCGAAGTTAAATATGTCTCAGTCGCACACCCAAGGGCCAATGGACAAGTCAAAAGGGCGAACGGCTTGATAATTGACGGTCTCAAGAAGAGATTATATGATGAAAACAGCAAAAAGGGAGGCAAGTGGGTACATGAGTTGCCGCTTGTCGTCTGGGGGCTTCGGACCCAACCGTCCAAAGCCATAGGGCAAACGCCTTTCTTCCTCGTATACGGATCTAAGGCTATTTTACCAGCCGACATCATGTGGAAGTCTGTGGAAGTTAGAGCTCGATTCTGTGGAAGAAGTCCGCTGCACCGCTCTCGTTCAGTCAGCCCGATACTTGCAGGGGATCCGTCGATATCATGATCGCAACGTCAGGGAGCGGTCGTTCAGCATTGGTGATTTGGTTTTGCGTCGCATTCAGGACGAATCCGGCTTGCACAAGCTCAACTCAAGATGGGAAGGACCGTTGGTCGTCAAGCAGGTCACCCGACCAGGGTCATATCGACTACAATGTCCCGAGGGGTATGACATCCCGAATTCCTGGAACATTCAGAACATGCGCAAGTTCTACCCATAAGAAAATGCCCGGTGATGTCCCAATCCCCGGGGGCGTGGAAGATCTCTTTTCCTCGAAACAATTTGGAGGCTGTATGCCACAATGTTCGGGTTATACTCTCCTTCACAGGCGCACGATGGCCGTTGTCACGTGAAAACATTTGTGTGCATCGACTACTTGTCGTGAATGATACGAAGGTTATGGCCACATTCATAACTTATCGACTTCATCTCTCGACGGAAACCTCCGCCCCGATCAAATCTGCTCCATGTCAGTTTTCGCCGCGACCCTGGATGGTCGCACGCGACAGCAGTCACATTTTCCCAACACAATCGATCCGTTCGACTGGTTCATACCCAGGTTGTTGGATAAGCTCATATAAGGAGCTACCTCGACTACATCCTGTGTACCAGAGTAGTCTCGGTTCTGCCAAGAGCACGGCACAACAGCGGCGATGCCCGCATTTGCTCCCAACAAGTCCGATCTGTCCGTCCGGATCCCACTTAACTTGCGGAGCACGCCCATATAAGGAGCGACCCTGACTACGTCCAGAGTCAATGCACTCGGAGTAGTTTTGCCTTAAAACCTGGCAATTGTGTGATGATGCTCGCGTTCTTTTCTAACAGTTTTAGACCCACGAGTTCGGGTTGTGGACAACTTGTTAGATAAGTTTCTACAGGAGCTACGGCTACCTTCAGGGTCGTTGCATCCAGGGTAGCATCTACTACTTACGCCTTGTAAGCTTGGATATCAATTCAGCACAGGCACATACACAAGTAGAGACATCAAAGGAAACCATATATACAAGGGAGTGAATACTTGTTTTCAGTACCCTAATCCTGCATTACACTTTGAACTATGTGTTCTGATACAGGTTGGGCCTCTAGGAGGCATCTGTCGAATTGCTCCTCGGTGCAGTCCGCCACCATGCCTTGAGCAAATATCTCCAGCTTCGCGCTCGGCAAGAAGGACTTCACGATTGCGAGGGCATTGTTGACGCACGTGACAGGTGCCTCGAAAAGGAACTTCATCACTTTCTTCGGGGCCTCACGGAGACGCTCTAGCAGGGGCTGGGGGTTCGCTTCGCCTTCTTCTGGTGGGTCCACCATGTCCACCAGCTTCCGGGCGGCCCCCTGATGCTCTCGAGTTCTTCGCCCAGCGTCTTGATTCGCTGAAGGCTATCGACGAACTGTTGCTCAGTGTCACCGATCACCTTCTGCAGCCTCTCGACGTCATCTGTACAGCGATAGAGCAGGTTCTTCACGTCAGTAAGTAGCTCTTCTTTACTGATTAAATTTCTCCTAAGCTCTATGGTGGAAAGCTTTTCAGAACCTAGGGTGAGTCATACAGAGCAAAATACCCGAGGGAGGCAACGGTTTACCTTGGTGCGCCTTCTTTTGCTCCCTGAGCTGCTCCTTATGCGCCTCGAGCTCCTTCTTCTGTTCCTCGAATTGTTGCTGGAGCTCGGCGTTGACTTTCTCAAGATGTACATTCTCCATCTTCTCGTCGTCAAGGCGCTTCCTCAGGGCATCGAGTTCCTTGCGGTCGCGGGCAAGGGTCTTCAATTCTTCTGCCTGCTTCCGGGAGCAGGCGATCACACTCTACATAAAAAGGGAAAAGCCAGATTAGCAACTCGACTTAGCCACTGTCAGAAAATGCTCTCAGGACTTACCATGGTAAAGTCATACGCCTTCTTGAGGATATCGACATTGTCATCCGTCAGTAGCAGGTCGTCTGTCAGGTCGGTGGCAACGGCTTCCTGACTACCCGATCCGGCCAGCAGTAGCTCATCGGGTCTCCCGGAGGTTCCCACGGCTTCTTCAGTAGTCAGCTGCTGGGCACCTGCAATCACAAGTGCTCTCAGCATACAGCATGCGGATCCCGGTAGCTAGCCGGGGCGGTCAGACACTCACCTGCGCCATCTGTTGGAGCGGCGTCAGGGGCCTCGACCTATTTCTTGCCACCGGCCCCGGCCTCGACTTGTTGGAGCTCGGGAGGCGGCAGGTCGGGCAGCGCGGTGTCGGCCCCGGGGGCTGGCTCCGTGGGCGTCGACCCTTCGAGGGCCGATGCCTCGGGGGCTAACACAGCGGCGACTGGCCCAGCACTTGATGATTCCTCCCGGGTCGAAGACCCGGGGGCTGGGGCAGTCGAAGTTGGCGTCAGCTAGAGGTCCGCGGCACTTGCAGCACTAATAAAGTCGAAGTTAGTCAACACATAAGCCGAAAGATCAAATCATTTGCAGTGCAACAAGAGGCAGACTTACAGTACAGATTTTTTCTTAATGGCTCTCTTCATCCGCACGGCCTGACGCGGCGTCTCCCTTGCCGGCGGCGGGGTTTCACCGGCTTGTGGCGCGGTCCCCGCCACGGCGATGGTGACAGCGGCGGCAGTCGCCGGGCTCGCCCTTTCTCCTTCGGGCTTGGCCCGGGCGGAGGATGCGGAAGGACTATAGGTGGATGTTATACGTACAACTCAGCATCAAGGTAACACATTACAACAAACAAGTAGGCTCTTACCCGGTGGACTCGAGTTCCTGCGCCTTGCGCTTGCGCACCAGTCGATGGCCTTGCGGCACCGGCGGCAAAGCGCCGGTCAACTCCACGCTCTGTTCGGAGGAGTTGTCCCGGCGCGTTTCTCCTTCTGTTCCTTCTCCAGCCTGTGAGCTCACGCCTTCGGTGGACTCGCTGCTGCCTTGAGCTGCAGCAAGGCGAGCACTCTTGGCTTTAGCGGCAGCAGAGGGGAGGAGGTGGTCCGGTCGGGGGACGTCAGGTCGCGGCGGGTAGCTGCGGTACACCTCCGTGTGTCCCTGCAGAGAGTTCTTCGGTTACGTAACGAAGCAAAAGCGGTTATCTTCAGCAAAAAGAAGTCGAATACTTACTGGTTTGGGCGGATTCCGTGCGGAAAACAATGTGGGCACGTATGGCACGGCGTCCATGTCTAGCAGCACCCGCTGAACTCGCTGCAGCGCGACTTCATCCGGCAAATCCTCTGCGCACATGCGAGAAGGATCAGCGGGTCCTGTGTACTCGAATCCCAGGCGATGTCGCTGCTGGATGGGTTGGACGCGACGTTTGTAAAGTGCGAACATGACGGAGGCGCCGGTCACTCCCTCCTTCTTCTGTGCCTCAATGACGCCCAGCAGCTCTTTGACTTGGTCCATCTCCCCGCCGGAGGGTTCAAGGTTCCATTCTCCCCTGATTACAGGTGGTCTGTTCGACTTCGTTGGCAGATGGGGAGCATGGTTTTCGATGTAAAACCAATGGTTTTTCCATCCAGGAAGGTTGGAGGGGAATTTGTATGTGAGGTATTTGTCACCGGCCCGCTGACGCAGTTGGATGCCGGCGCCCCCTACAACGGAAAGGTTCTTGGAGGTGGGCTGTGGTTTGATACGGAAGAGGAAGTGGAAAAGATCCCGGAAAGGTTCTTGGAGGTGGGCTGTGGTTTGATACGGAAGAGGAAGCGGAAAAGATCCCAGTGGGGTTCGATTCCAAGAAAAGCCTCGTAGTAATAGATGAAAATTGAAATGTGGCAAATAGAATTTGGGTTGAGATGGTGAAGTTCAAGCCCGTAGTAATACAGAAGGCCTCGAAAGAAGGAACAAGAGGGGAGGGCCAATCCCCGTTCGGCAAAATGGAGAAATGTGACGATTTCGTCAACATTTTCCATGGGAAAAGGTTCACGGTAAGAGGGGCGCCAATTGACAAGGGTCTTTTCTTGCAGCAACCCCTCGGAAACTAGGTTCTTAAGGTAGTTGAGGGAGCACTTACTGTGTGACCACTCTGCGGTTGAAGGCTGCGCCTCCTCCATCTTCTTCTCTTCGATCTCTGCTTTCTTGGGCGCCATCTCCGATACGCTGGCCACGAGATGCTCGGGGGCTGCGGGGAGAGTGGCGGGGAGGTTGGAGCGGGAGGATCTCCTCGGGGGGATGGCAGCGGCGCTTGGCTCAGATTGGGGATTTTGGTGGCTTTTGGCGGAATGCGAATTGAAAGCGCGGTTTTTTCCTACTGTTGTCGCGGGGTTAAATAACCAGCGGGGTGGGGAAAAGTTACTGTTTCGAAATTCAGGAGTCACTTCCGAGAATATTCCGAAGTCGAGGGGTCGTTTGGTGGATTGTTTGGATTAAATATTTGATTAACCATTTTTTCAAGGTTTGTTAGCCCGAAAAAAGGGGTTTTTGAATTTATAATCTAATACCCATCATCTGGACCATCATTTTGGTAATTTCGCAAGTTGTCATTTTTTGTCTGCATGCCATGGTTGTTGGATCCTTATCTCCAAATTTTGTGGGATTTGGATTCAAGGCTCGGGGGCTGCGGGATACGTGGCATCGACTACTTATTTTCACATTTTTTGAAGGATAAGCAGGATTGCAGATTAATGGGACCCTTAGCCTGATTCCCTGATTCAACCTAAGGCTCGGGGGCTACTCCGTATGGAGTGCGATTTTTTCAATCGCACACCATAGTAGAAATAAAATTCGGGGCATGAGCACCTCATAGCTTCGATGCAGCCAGGCATGTACTCGAAGAAGGTTTTAAAGATGAAGCTTCAGAAGAAGTCGAAGACTGCTTCGAAAGTACTCAATAAGCCTGCAGTACTCAGCTACGAAGAGCTCAGGGGCTTGTCAGACCCGGGGCCACCGGGCTGGGCACATAACGTAGTTTAAAGAGGTCTAAGAGATTAAGTCCGTCTTATCTCTTATTCATTTTGTTTATCTCTTGTTTATCTCGTTTAAATAGGAGATAGAGCTAACCAACACGGAGGGGATCTACTCGAAGATATGTTCTGGTATGATCCCTCAGCGGAGGTTGGTTAGCATCTTTGTAACTCTGGCCTCTCGGGTATATAAGGGAGGTCAGGGACCCCTCTCAAAACAGAAGATCACTAGGTCATTCTACATCGAAGGCAATACAAACCACCATACAGGACGTAGGGTGTTACGCTTCTTGCGGCCTGAACCTGTCTAAGCTTTGTGTTCCTTACACCTTCGAGTTCCTGATCTCGGCGTCCCTTAACCCAAAACTTACCACCTTGGGTATATCCCACGGTGGGCAGCCGGTTAAACACCGACAGCTACTAATGAACTCTCAAAAAACGCCTACATAGAAACAAGTTTCAAGTTTTGAAGCGCCCCCCCCATCAGGGAAGACTTAAAAGTGTCACTTTATCAGTCCCAGGAGGCTGATAACACTTTTATTACATCAGATGGTACATCACCGTACAACTCTTCGCGGTAATGGGCAGTGAAGCGCCACTATCGCGAGGATTACAACAAAAACCCATACTACTACACTAACTACAAACAGGGGATCATCAGAGTCTTGCGCCATGCGGAGCTCCAACGGTGACCTCACCCACAGGCAAGACTGGGTGCAGGACGGGACCCTACTCGTCGTTCTCGGGATATAGTCGGGATCCTCCACTGTAACGTAAGAACGGGGTGAGTACAAACGTACTCAGCAAGTCCAATCACACCCACGGGGGGGGGGGGGTTATAACAGGATTAAATGCACAGGATAATCCAAGGATAAAGTTACGGTTCTTTTGCGGAAACACAATTATATGTAAGGGTTCGTTTTTCAAAAACAAGTTTTCGAGTGTCTAAGAACTCACGATGTTGATCCACACGGATCCCAGTTTCCATCCGCTACCGGACTCCCCGTCCGTCGTAGCACACGGCACCATTGCCGAATACTTTCCAAACAACTCACACCAGTTCAACCCTTCCCAAGAAGAAACACTAGTTATGTGACCACACCGTAAACTTGCCCAATACCGTGGGCACGGCTATTCGAATAGATTTTTAACTCTGCAGAGGTGTGCAACTTTGCCCACAGGCGGGGTACCACATCACGAACACCTTAGTGCCGGTGCAGATCCCATCGAAGCCCTTACCCACCTTAGCTAGACCTGACTAGCCACCACGGGTTCTATCTAGGGGTCATTCGACCTGTCACTGAGGTTTAATCGGGGCATAAGTCACACAGAGCTTATCCCGTCCCCTTGATCACCCGTTGCTCCCAGCTCTCCGATGGCTATCAGACTAACTAGTGGGGTTAGGCCAAGCCGTTGCCCATACAACGGTCAAGTGGTTTGCACGACAGGAAGCTAGGTGAGATGTCACAACAACTCGGTCCTTAGGGGTGACAGGACGGACATCTCCCTTCCACGCTCAACCACACAGGTACGAGCACACCAACGGCAATTCACACAGAAATGCCATCCGTCCTGTCGGACTCACTTTTCAAAACCACACTTTATCCCTCCCACACACACGCATTTTCTTTATAATCCAGGCGGTCCAAGTATGGGTATTTCAAGCAAGGGTGGCTATCCTACCAGGTTTCTAGCACGCAAAACCATGCAATTTTATAAAATAGGCCACTGGGTTGTGTTTATAAAACTAGGACAGAAACATGCATCAAAGGGCGGAATTGAACTTGCCATCGTCAAACTCTTGCGAGAAGTCCTGATCGAAGCACTGTCCTTCGGGTTCGGGGTCGCAGTACTGGTCCTCAGTTGCTTGGTCGCGGTCGGGAACCTCGTCGTTCACTCCGTGTCCTACGACGCAAACAAACAGACACACAATCAAGCGAAAGAACTAAAGCTTTTACCGATAGGCTTGAATCGGAAATAATTTAGTTACGGAGTTAGGGGTGGTATCTCTAGGTGGTTTCTTAATGGCATGGCTAAAACTATACTAGAAAGGGTGTGGTAAAGTTTCGGATCAATCGGAGGTTGTTTCGCACATAAATGACGAGCCAAAGATGGTTTCAGTGGTTAAACAGGGGTTCGAGGCTTGTTCGTAAATATCCAGAAAGAGTGTGGACCTATTTGTAAATTCTAGAAATATTAGGGGGGCAGTGAAAAGTGTGAGGGGCCTATTTGGAAATAAAATACATAGTGGGGGGGGACTTAGTTTGAAAGAATAAAATAACAGGGGCTTTTCTGCAATGCATACAAGGGTGGAGGGGCTCTTAACTAAATGGAAAGGAAGGGGGGGGCTAAGGGCAAATTGCCCCTTCTTCTTCCTCCCTCACCCGTGAAACAGAGGAGGGAGGGGGAGCTCGGGCCGGCCCCAAATCCGGCGGCCTAGGCTCGGGCGGCTCGGGCACATGGGGGAAAAGGGAGAGGGGAGCGAGGGGGTCCGTTCCTACCCTCTCCTTGGGCGGGGGCGGCGCGTAGCGGCGGGCCGGCGTGGGGCAGGCGGCGGCGGCCGTGCGGCTCGGGTGGCGGCGGTCTGGGCGCGGGAGAGGAGGTAGGCAGGGGCGGCGCAGCTTGTGGGGAGCGGGGGGCTGCGGCCGGGCCTATTATAGGCGGCCGGCAGTAGGGGAGGCGGTGGCCGGCGGGCGGCTCCACGGGCGGCCATTAATGGCGCCCGTGGGCTTGCGGCGGGGCACGGCCGTGCACAGCCGTGCACGTGGGGGGGGGGGGGCCGGGCGGCGGTGTGCAGCACAGAGGGGGGGGCGCGAGCGGCGAGGCGGCACAGGGGAGGCGCGGGCGGCGAGGCGGCACAGCGGGCGGCGGCGTGTGCGCCACGGCGGCCGTGCGGCCGCGCGCGTGCGCCAGCGACGGGCGGCACGGCGGCGGCGCGGCACGTGGTGCACGCGCGGGTACGGGCGGCCGGGCACTGGCGCGCGCGAGGGGAGGGGGGGCCGGTGGCCGGCGCGGCGGGTGCGGCCGGCACGCGCGCGGGAGCAGGGGCTCGGGAGCAGAGACAGGGGAAAGAGAGGGGAGAAGAAAAGAAGAGGGAAAAAGAAAAGAAAGAGGGGAAAAAAGAAAAAGGAAGAAGGGAGAGGGAAAGAAAGGAAGAGAGAGAGGTTGGGAACAAGAAAGAAAAGAAAAGAAAGAATGGGAGGGAGAGAAGGAGAGAGAGGGGGAAGGGCGTGTCGGCGCCGGTCGCGGCGGCAACCGCGGCCGGTCGGCCACGCGCGCGCAGGGATTCGCGCGCGGCACGAGGAGCGCCGGCGCAATTGCGGCAGCGGTCGCGGCCGGTCGGCCACGCGTGCGGGATTCGCGCGCCGCGCGAGAAAGGTCTTGTGCCGGCGCAAATTGTGGGAAGCGGTCGCGCGTGATCGTCGTGACACGATAGCGAGGGTCGAGGCGGTGCGCGTGGGGGAAGCCGTGCGTTGTGTGGCACAGGGCGGGGGACGTAACGCGCGCGTGTGCAAAGGGGGTCAGGTGTTACGGTGAATCCATTTTTAATCGGAACCTTTAACGCGTAGCTTAGGCTTGAAATTCTTAGGGCGTTACAAACCTACCCCACTTAAATGAATCTCGTCCTCGAGATTCGGCTGGCTTCTAAACAGATGGGGAAATTCTTTCTTTAGGGCCTCCTCGCGCTCCCAGGTTGCTTCCTCTACTCCGTGTCTGCTCCATTGAACCCTGCATATCTGCACCTCAGAGTTTCTTGTCCTCCTAGTGACAGTGTCCAGAATTTTGACCGGCACTTCCTGGTACCGGCAGATCCGGTTGCAGGTCTATTGTTTCCACCGGCACGTGTTCTCCCTCGGGTACTCTCAGACACCTTCTTAATTGCGAGACATGAAATACTGGGTGTATATCCGACATTTCTTCTGGTAACTCCAGTCGGTACGCCACGGCTCCGACTTTCTTTAGAACTCGATACGGCCCAATGTATCGAGGGGCTAATTTTCCTTGTACCTGAAATCTTCGTGTCCCTCGAATGGGTGAGACTTTGAGATAGACAAAATCTCCCGGATTGAAACTTATTTCCCGTCTCTTCTTGTCTGCGTAGCTCTTTTGTCGGGACTGAGCCGCTTTCAATTTCTCGCGGATTTCCGCTACTTTCTCCTCTGCTTCTTTTATGAGTGCGGGCCCTACTAGCGCACGTTCTCCAACTTCCGACCACATTAAGGGAGTTTTGCACTTTCTCCCATAGAGAGCTTCGAATGGCGACATGCCCAGGCTGGCTTGGTAACTATTGTTGTACGAGAATTCCGCATAGGGCAGACTCTGTTCCCAATCATTTCCATAAGTCAGGACACATGCTCTCAGCATATCTTCCATAATTTGATTTACCCTCTCGGTTTGACCGTCAGTCTGTGGATGATATGCGGAACTGAAATCTAACTTGGTGCCCATGGCTTGATGCAAGCTTTTCCAGAACCTAGAGGTAAATTGGGTCCCTCTATCTGAGACAATTCTGCTAGGCACTCCGTGTAACTTTACTATGTTTTCCACATAAAGTTTTGCCAGCTTTTCTCCGCCATAAGTGGTCCTTACGGGTATGAAATGTGCCGATTTAGTGAGTCGATCCACAATTACCCATATGGAATCGTGTCCCTTCTGTGTTCGGGGCAGTCCCACTACAAAGTCCATCCCTATCTCATCCCACTTCCACATCGGAATAGGTAAGGGTTGCAATAATCCTGCCGGCTTTTGATGCTCGGCCTTTATCCTTTGACAAGTGTCACAATGAGCCACGAATCTTGCAATATCCGCCTTCATTCCGTTCCACCAATATTTTGCTTTATGTCCATATACATTTTGGTGGATCCCGGGTGGATAGAGTAGGCCGAGTTGTGGGCTTCGTCCATGATCAATTTCCGGAAATCTTCATTCTGGGGTACGCAAATCCTATTCTCGTACCATAACGTTCCTTTATCGTCTACCCTGAAGCCCGGTGCTTTGTTTTCTCCAGTTTGTTTGCAAATTTTTACTAACTCTCGATCCGAGCTTTGGGCTTGTCTAATCTTATCTTCTAATGTCGATTGGACATTTAGCACCTGGCTGGAACCTCGAGGAACGATGTGCACATTTAATCGTGCCATTTCCTCGCATAGGTGGTCATCCTTGGGTCCATAGGGTTTCCGGCTTAAGGCGTCGGCTACAACATTTGCCTTTCCAGGGTGGTAATGGATCTCTAAATTGTAGTCCTTAACCAACTCCAACCATCTCCTCTGCCTTAGGTTCAAATCCGGTTGGGTGAAGATATATTTTAAACTCTTATGGTCGGTGTAAATCTCACACTTATTTCCAATCAAGTAATGTCTCCAAATCTTAAGGGCATGCACCACGGCTGCAAGTTCCAAATCATGGGTCGGATAGTTCTGCTCATGGGTCCGGAGTTGGCGGGAAGCATATGCAACAACTTTCCCATCCTGCATCAGCACGCACCCTAACCCTTGTCGGGATGCGTCACAATAAATGACAAAGTCCCGATGGTTGTCCGGTAGGGTCAGCACTGGGGCGGTTGTCAACCTTTGCTTCAGTTCTTGAAAACTTCTTTCACAATTTTCCGTCCAGGCGAACTTCCTCTCCTTCTTAAGAAGTTCCGTCATGGGTCGGGCTATTTTGGAGAATCCCTCAATAAATCTCCGATAGTACCCAGCTAATCCAAGGAAGCTCCTGATTTCACTAACGTTAGTTGGCTGCTGCCAATTGGACACGGCTTCTACCTTCTCTGGGTCCACTGCTACGCCCTCCGCGGTCAGGATGTGACCAAGGAAAGCTACTCTCTCCAGCCAGAATTCGCACTTGCTGAACTTGGCATATAACCTATGTGCCCTCAGCTTTTCCAATACTACCCGCAGATGTTGCTCATGTTCCTGAATACTCTTAGAGTAATGTCGTCGATAAAAACTACGACAAACTTATCCAGCTCGTCCATAAATACTTTGTTCATGAGGTTCATAAAATAGGCAGGGGCATTGGTTAGTCCGAAGGACATTACAGTGAACTCAAACTGCCCGTAGCGGGTGACAAAAGCTGTTTTAGGGATGTCACTTTCTCTAATCTTGAGCTGGAAGTACCCTGACCTTAAATCGATCTTGGAAAAGTACTTGGCCCCCTTTAGCTGATCGAACAGGTCATCAATCCTGGGAAGAGGGTACTTGTTCTTAATGGTAACCTCATTCAGTGCTCGGTAGTCTACGCACAACCTCATGCTCCCATCTTTCTTCTTGACAAACAGTACTGGGGCTCCCCATGGCGACGAGCTTGGTCTGATGAAGCCAATCCTCTGCAGTTCTTCTAGTTGTTTCTTCAATTCTATCAATTCAGAGGCTGCCATCCTGTAGGGTCTTTTGGCTATAGGGAGGTTCCAGGGATGAGGTCAATGACAAATTCTATATCCCTATCCGGTGGCATCCCGGGAAGCTCTTCGGGGAATACGTCTGGGTATTCGTTTACTACCGGAACTTCTTCTAAGGGCTTGGCTTCCATGCTAAACACCATTGGGTCAAACTTACTGTCTCGGGTATGACAGATCACTTGTATTCCTTCGGGGTTTGTTAGGTGTACTACTTGTCAGTGCAGCCTATGAGACCATTGTGTCGGCTTAACCAATCCATCCCAAGGATCACGTCTATTCCCCCAGGCTTAAGTACTACCAAATCTGCTAGAAAGTCTACCCCACTTAAATTGATCCTTACCCGGGGACAACCTAATTGACAATTGATGTCGCCTCCAGGCGTCCGGGTTAATAGGGGCGTTTTTAGTAGTACTGTAGGTATTTTGTGTTTCTCCACATAGCTCGAGGATATAAACGAGTGTGATGCTCCAGAATCAAATAATACTGTCGCCAGAGCCGAGTTGACTAGGTACTCACCGAGCACTACTCCTTGGGCCTCTTGGGCCTCCTGCGCATCGATGTGATTGACGCGGGCTCGTCCAAACGATTGCTGCTTCACCTGCTGGCTGTTGTCGTTGTTGCGGACGGGCACTCGGTTGGCACCGGTCAGGGCTGGTCTGGGCCCATTCACCGTGTTGGAGAAGGCTGACGTGGCCGGCTTATTCTTGGCGTAGGGGCAATTGGCGATAAAGTGCCCCGTCTCACGGCAGTTGAAACAGGCCCTAACATTGTTGTTGTCGGAGGCGGCCAGACTGGTGTTTCTCTGCGGGGCCCTCATGGTGTTCTGACTCTTGGGCTGTGCTTCAGAGGCTCGTGACCCGGTCACTTGGGACTGAGTCCTATACTGCATTGGGGCCTGGGATCTTGGTGCAGTGTAGTTGGAGTTCCTCGGCTTTTGGAAGCGGTCCTGCTGGCGAGCCTTACTTTCCAAGAATTTGCGTTTATTGTCCTTTCTTTCTTCGGCCTTGGCCCTTTCTGTGAGGATGGCCTTGTTCATCAGGGTGTTGAAGTCTGGATAGATCTGGGGAGTAAGCAAGGTCCGGAGCTCTGGGCTTAACCCCTTCTTGAACATGTCTTGCTTTTTATCATCGTCGTTCACCTCTTCCGGCGCATATCGGGCCAATTCTATGAACCGGTGGGTGTATTCTTCCACCGTCATACTCCCTTGTTGTAGTGCGCGGAATTCATCCGCCTTGCGTTTCATGGTGGCAGAAGGGATGTGGTAGTGGCGGAACTCCCTTACAAATTCTCCCCAGGTGATGGTGGAGGCATCTTCGGCTGCGGCACAATAGTTTTCCCACCAGGATAATACCGTTCCGGTGAGCTGGTGGGCTGCCAGTAGGACTTTATCCCGGTCCTGGCATTCGAATGGTTCGAGCTTCCTCTGAATTACTCGCAACCAGTCGTCAGCATCCAACGGGTTGCAGGATCCGGCGAAGGTAGGTGGCTTGGTCCTTAAGAAGGCCGTCAGCTTGTCGTTCATATTCTGCCCTCGTGGCTGCCGGTTAATGAGGGCATTTGCCAGTGTCTCCAGAATGAGGGTTTGGTTATGGATTATCTGCGCCAGGTCTCCGAGGGGTGGAGGTGGTGGTAGTTGTTCTCCTTCTTGACTTCCCCCTCGGTTCTGGCTTACTTCTTGTTCCCCTTGGGGAAGATCTTGTTCAACAGGATGTGCTCTGACACTAGCGGCTACGGGGTTCCGGCCGCGGGAGGCCCTCGCGATGTTCCGGGGAGTCACCTGTTGATTGGGTAAATTGGGGTCACGGTTATGTGATGTTTAAGTTGTTTAATTCGTATATATAAGGCAGAATCTACCTTCTGCCGATATCTATATAATTAAGCAGCACACAACACATCAGCACCCGACATCACAAGTAACAATCACCAAGTATTTTATTAAGCAGGGAGGGTACAACCTAGGGGTAGGACTAAGTCTCGTGCTACTCGGCCAGGGTCTGGCAAAAGGGCACGTCTTAAACAGAAAGGCTGGGGCATCACTGGGATGGCGTCGATCATTCTACTTGCGTGGTGTGTCTTCTTCCAGGGCGGACAGGGTGAGAGGTTCTCGCTCGCTGTCTTCTGGGTTCCCATCGGTCAGGGGTTGCATTGCCGCATCCCCTTCGTCGGTGGCGGCAGAACTTCCAGGATTCTCGGGTGGGGCTCGTGTGCTCCCAAAGAGTGATCCCCACCCTATGACGGGTGTCCCCAGTAAAACATGGTCTTCCCCTATCGCCGGGACGGGTGTTCCACTTTGGGTCCAATCTTGCATACGCCGGTCTCGGGCCTGCCTGAGGCTTTCTTGGGCGACAGCTTCGCTACTGACCGCGGCTGCGGCTCTTGCCTCGGCATGGGCGGCTCGGATCTGCTGTATCCTCACCGCGAGCTCTGCTTGCTCGGCTCGATGGGTCTGTTCCCTTAGGAGGTTGGCTTGCTCATCAAAGAGTTGGTCCAGGGCGGCTAGGTAAGTGGCCACTTGGTACAGGGGGCCTTCTTCGTGGCGTCGTCGCTCCAGGTTTCTCATGCGTGCTTCCCAGACTGGGGTTCTGATGGCCGGCGGAAAGAACTTCGCTGGTGTAGGGGCGAGGTGTTCTTCAAAAATCCGGCACAAGTAACGGAGTGCTTTTCTGATGGCCAGGGGGTAGGTATCTTGGTGTCTAAATCCTGTGGCGGTCGCTCGCCAAGGCTGGATGTCGGGGTAGCGGTTGCTCCTGGCGATGACCAGGATCACCCTGCAGCGGAGGGTACCATGGTGCTCGTACTCTCGGCTGTAGTACCTTGGGCGCTCCGTAACGCCAAGGTCTTCCAGGGTGTTGATCAAGAGGCTGGGGAATCCAGGCGCAGCTTGGCAATCGCCCTGGGTCCATCCTTCCTCAGCCATCTGAAACAGAAGTAGGGTAAACAACCTGGTACAGGTGCAAAAGCGAGTAGATGATATTTATTATTACAACAAAGGTGGTACAGTTTTCATGGATACGTGGTCACTAAGGTAGGGTTTTTGCTAGGGGTGCTAATCCTATCATGGGGATTCTTCCTCGGTCCTGATAGAGCGCTTCTTTATTGGAAGGAACCGATCCATCTCGTTTTCGGTCTGAGTACCCTTATCCCAGTGGGTCTCCATGGGTTCTTCTTCTTCTTCTTCGATCCATCCACCTATCCCGTTGCGGTTCTCGTATTCTTGCATTTGGGCTTGGAGGGCGGCTAAGGAATACTCGGCGCTTGCGGCTCTTGTCCGTTGTTCCTCCAGCTCCTGGGTTAACTTTTCAACCCCATGGATTAGCTGCTTCAGTTGTGCTGCCTGTTCGCGGTAGAGTGCATCCAAGCCAGTGAGGTAGATGGACAGGTGGGAAACCGTATCTTCGAGATCCTCTTCTTCTCGTCCAAGGCCCCTCATTCGGGCAATCCAAGTGCGTCCTCGTCCCTCAGCGGGTGGGAAAAACCCCATAGTAGTCCGCTGAAGATGGTGCCTGTAGAGCACACGCAGCCGTCGCAGGGCTTTGCGGGCGGCCTTTCGATAGGTGTCGGGGAAGCGAAAGCCAGTGGTGGAGATGAACCAAGGGTCCACATCAGGGTAGCGGGTGCTTTTCTCCACAAAAACCATTATGTCGCACCGAAGGGTGCCTCCGGCGATGTACTCACGGTAGGCATACTCCGGTGGTTCCATAACCCCGACGCGTTCCAGGCTGAGCAATAGCAACTTGGGGAGGCCGGGCTCTGCGTGGCAGACTCCGCTAGCCCATCCATTGCCAGCCATCTGGAACAAGGCAAAAACCAGTGGTGAGTGTTTGTGCAGAAAATTTCTGAATCGGGATAAGTTCTAGGGCCTGAAAAGGGGTCTCGCTCCTAGGGTCACGTCCTACGGCCAGCCTACGGCTCTGATACCACCTGAAGCGCCCCCCCCCATCAGGGAAGACTTAAAAGTGTCACTTTATCAGTCCCAGGAGGCTGATAACACTTTTATTACATCAGATGGTACATCACCGTACAACTCTTCGCGGTAATGGGCAGTGAAGCGCCACTATCGCGAGGATTACAACAAAAACCCATACTACTACACTAACTACAAACAGGGGATCATCAGAGTCTTGCGCCATGCGGAGCTCCAACGGTGACCTCACCCACAGGCAAGACTGGGTGCAGGACGGGACCCTACTCGTCGTTCTCGGGGATATAGTCGGGATCCTCCACTGTAACGTAAGAACGGGGTGAGTACAAACGTACTCAGCAAGTCCAATCACACCCACGGGGGGGGGGGGGGGTTATAACAGGATTAAATGCACAGGATAATCCAAGGATAAAGTTACGGTTCTTTTGCGGAAACACAATTATATGTAAGGGTTCGTTTTTAAAAGCATTTTTCAAAAACAAGTTTTCGAGTGTCTAAGAACTCACGATGTTGATCCACACGGATCCCAGTTTCCATCCGCTACCGGACTCCCCGTCCGTCGTAGCACACGGCACCATTGCCGAATACTTTCCAAACAACTCACACCAGTTCAACCCTTCCCAAGAAGAAACACTAGTTATGTGACCACACCGTAACTTGCCCAATACCGTGGGCACGGCTATTCGAATAGATTTTTAACTCTGCAGAGGTGTGCAACTTTGCCCACAGGCGGGGTACCACATCACGAACACCTTAGTGCCGGTGCAGATCCCATCGAAGCCCTTACCCACCTTAGCTAGACCTGACTAGCCACCACGGGTTCTATCTAGGGGTCATTCGACCTGTCACTGAGGTTTAATCGGGGCATAAGTCACACAGAGCTTATCCCGTCCCCTTGATCACCCGTTGCTCCCAGCTCTCCCGATGGCTATCAGACTAACTAGTGGGGTTAGGCCAAGCCGTTGCCCATACAACGGTCAAGTGGTTTGCACGACAGGAAGCTAGGTGAGATGTCACAACAACTCGGTCCTTAGGGGTGACAGGACGGACATCTCCCTTCCACGCTCAACCACACAGGTACGAGCACACCAACGGCAATTCACACAGAAATGCCATCCGTCCTGTCGGACTCACTTTTCAAAACCACACTTTATCCCTCCCCACACACACGCATTTTCTTTATAATCCAGGCGGTCCAAGTATGGGTATTTCAAGCAAGGGTGGCTATCCTACCAGGTTTCTAGCACGCAAAACCATGCAATTTTATAAAATAGGCCACTGGGTTGTGTTTATAAAACTAGGACAGAAACATGCATCAAAGGGCGGAATTGAACTTGCCATCGTCAAACTCTTGCGAGAAGTCCTGATCGAAGCACTGTCCTTCGGGTTCGGGGTCGCAGTACTGGTCCTCAGTTGCTTGGTCGCGGTCGGGAACCTCGTCGTTCACTCCGTGTCCTACGACGCAAACAAACAGACACACAATCAAGCGAAAGAACTAAAAGCTTTTACCGATAGGCTTGAATCGGAAATAATTTAGTTACGGAGTTAGGGGTGGTATCTCTAGGTGGTTTCTTAATGGCATGGCTAAAACTATACTAGAAAGGGTGTGGTAAAGTTTCGGATCAATCGGAGGTTGTTTCGCACATAAAATGACGAGCCAAAGATGGTTTCAGTGGTTAAACAGGGGTTCGAGGGCTTGTTCGTAAATATCCAGAAAGAGTGTGGACCTATTTGTAAATTCTAGAAATATTAGGGGGGCAGTGAAAAGTGTGAGGGGCCTATTTGGAAATAAAATTACATAGTGGGGGGGGACTTAGTTTGAAAGAAATAAAATAACAGGGGCTTTTCTGCAATGCATACAAGGGTGGAGGGGCTCTTAACTAAATGGAAAGGAAGGGGGGGGCTAAGGGCAAAATTGCCCCTTCTTCTTCCTCCCCTCACCCGTGAAACAGAGGAGGGAGGGGGAGCTCGGGCCGGCCCCAAATCCGGCGGCCTAGGGCTCGGGCGGCTCGGGCACATGGGGGAAAAGGGAGAGGGGAGCGAGGGGGTCCCGTTCCTACCCTCTCCTTGGGCGGGGGCGGCGCGTAGCGGCGGGCCGGCGTGGGGCAGGCGGCGGCGGCCGTGCGGCTCGGGTGGCGGCGGTCTGGGCGCGGGAGAGGAGGTAGGCAGGGGCGGCGCAGCTTGTGGGGAGCGGGGGGCTGCGGCCGGGCCTATTTATAGGCGGCCGGCAGTAGGGGGAGGCGGTGGCCGGCGGGCGGCTCCACGGGCGGCCATTAATGGCGCCCGTGGCTTGCGGCGGGGCACGGCCGTGCACAGCCGTGCACGTGGGGGGGGGGGCCGGGCGGCGGTGTGCAGCACAGAGGGGGGGGCGCGAGCGGCGAGGCGGCACAGGGGAGGCGCGGGCGGCGAGGCGGCACAGCGGGCGGCGGCGTGTGCGCCACGGCGGCCGTGCGGCCGCGCGCGTGCGCCAGCGACGGGCGGCACGGCGGGCGGCGCGGCACGTGGTGCACGCGCGGGTACGGGCGGCCGGGCACTGGCGCGCGCGAGGGGAGGGGGGCCGGTGGCCGGCGCGGCGGGTGCGGCCGGGCATGCGCGCGGGAGCAGGGGCTCGGGAGCAGAGACAGGGGAAAGAGAGGGGAGAAGAAAAGAAGAGGGAAAAAGAAAAGAAAGAGGGGAAAAAAGAAAAAGGAAGAAGGGAGAGGGGAAAGAAAGGAAGAGAGAGAGGTTGGGAACAAGAAAAGAAAAGAAAAGAAAGAATGGGAGGGAGAGAAAGGAGAGAGAGGGGGAAGGGCGTGTCGGCGCCGGTCGCGGCGGCAACCGCGGCCGGTCGGCCACGCGCGCGCGGGGATTCGCGCGCGGCACGAGGAGCGCCGGCGCAATTGCGGCAGCGGTCGCGGCCGGTCGGCCACGCGTGCGGGATTCGCGCGCCGCGCGAGAAAGGTCTTGTGCCGGCGCAAATTGTGGGAAGCGGTCGCGCGTGATCGTCGTGACACGATAGCGAGGGTCGAGGCGGTGCGCGTGGGGGAAGCCGTGCGTTGTGTGGCACAGGGCGGGGGACGTAACGCGCGCGTGTGCAAAGGGGGTCAGGGTGTTACGGTGAATCCATTTTTAATCGGAACCTTTAACGCGTAGCTTAGGCTTGAAATTCTTAGGGCGTTACAAGTTTGAACCAAATCTTGACAGCCCTGTGTGTGTCTTTTTGATATTTGTAAAAGAAAAAACTCAAACCCGGTCGAGACCCCATTGTGCAATGTTTAACAAAGGGTATGCCTTGCTCCGAAAGCTGATCGGTCAATGTTGTAATTTGTAAGCCCCATCACTATTGTACGACTGCTATAGGTGCAGGCAAGATTGAATGCGGACAATAGTAAGTTCAAGGTTTCTTGGTGTTCTTCCGGTACTTCAAGTGTAATTTTGGTCTTGTCGAAGGACTAGAAAGCACATGAGACCATGCGGGTGCCGCTCTCCCAGGCGACTAGGAGGGCGACGCTCGCCGCCGCCCACTTCCCCCCTCCACGCCGCCGCCGGTGACCGTCTGGGCGGAAGCGGTGGCCTACGGCTGACCTGGCCGCCTCCTTCCGAGTTGGGGAAGGGGTGGGGGAGCTCGCCACCTCCCCCTCGCTCTCTCTTCCCCCCACCTCCCTCCCCCGTCCTCCAAACCTGGCTGCTTTTTGATGCTCACAGCCGGCCGTCAAAGCCGAATCAGGCCTCCCTCTCACCGAATCTGGAGCCCCCCGAACCGGATCTGGCTGTCCCCGACCGTCTTCGGCGGGCACCGTTGGGGAGGGGGGCGCCGCTACCCTCACGTCGGCTCGCCTGCTCGTGGTGCACGGCCGCCACCGCCACCGCGGCCCTCGCACCGGGCTATCTCACGGCGGCCCTTCCTCTCCATCCCGCCTGCTGGGTTGGGGGTGTGGGTGGTTTGGGGTGTGTCTTGGGTGCGCCGCCGCCTCCCTAGTGGCCGGTTCTGCGCATTCGGGTGTGCGTGCTGCGCCTCCTCCGGTGATCCCTCGCCCCCTTCTGCCGCTTGGTGGGTTGGTGGCGTGGTCTTGGCGCGCCCTTGCGGTCGTGCCCTTGGGGGGGGGGATTGTGGCGCTCCGATGGATCCTTCTGCTCTGGGGTGGGAGTGGTGGGGCGAAGGCGAAAGCCTAGGGACTGCTTGCAGGCCAATGATGGCGACGCCCTCGGGCGCCGTTTACGTTATTGATGGCGTTATTTTTTTCCACTTCCCTCCTCTCCGGTGTGCTTTTTCAGGTGAAAAGCTTTACAACATTGGTCGGACAACGAAGGCGCCTATGGTGTCGCTCCCTCCTTTGAGGCGATCTTGGAAGCTCTACTAGTTGCCGATGGATTCGATTCACCTAATCCTGGTGGTGGTCGTCACCTCCTCTCAGGGAGATCCTGCTTTTGTGCCTGCCTTCACCATTTTTCATCCACCTCATCCGGATTGTGTAGGTCATCGTGTGGCGGATGCTTTGCCGCCTCTCTTCACTGGCGGATGCTTTGCTGTTGTCGTTGTACTGGTTGTTGATCGTTTCGGGCGGATACTTTGCGGCCTTAGTTTGTTGGTCAGGTGGATGCTTTGCCACCTTCAAGTTTGGAGACCCTTGCATCCCTGACGTTGGTGCATCGTTTAGCAGGTTCATTTGTCTGGTCACGTCTAGGTTTGTCTGTTCGCGTGTGTCCCCTCCTACGTTGCTCTTGTCGTTCTTGTTTTGGTGTTGGGATCGTCTGTCACTTGCTTTGTGATGCTTTGTAACCGCTTTAATAGCCTTGCGTGTTAAGGTTTGTATCGGTCGTATTGCTTTTCTCTTAGGCCCCGTTTGGATCGCTTTATTTTAAGGAATTAGAATCTACTTAACAGAGTAGGCTATTTGTCTAGGAATGTGGCATTCCACAACTTTCCAAAATAGATATATATATAAGCTTATCTTAAATTCACGGGATGGGAGATAGAAATTGATTATGTATATCCTCATGTTATGTTTATAAGTACAACTTATAGCACACTCTTCGATTTGCTTCTCTATAATAGAAGTGCACTACATAAGTATCTCTCCGATATGGCCAACAATAATATACAAATATATTACACATACAACTATATTAGCTTAATTAATTTATATCTAAATTATGATTATTAGAATGGAATTCAATTCCAAGGATCCAAACAATGTCTTAATGAAATACGTGCTTAGGTACGTTCGCGATTTTTTTTTATTTTGTCAACATCATTTTAATTTTGTAATTCTACTTTTTTACTTTTCACAAATCAATACGATTTTGCCATTAATATTTGCGGATTTAACTTTATTTTAATCGTTAACTAGGTAAAATTGTATTGACGTGCGAACAGTAAGAGGTAAAATGATAAAATTAAGAAAACGAGAGTAGAACCCCAATTACAGTTCAGAGTTAGGACAAACCAAAAGATAGGGTCATTAACGCAGGAAAGCAGCTTCTTGCGAGGAAGTGCCCTTGCTCGTGAATCATAAATGGCGGCAACAGTGCCGACGCGACGGCACAGCCTCGCGCGCCACAACGAACGCACGCGCAGGCCCTCGCCATGCCGAGCACAGTGGCTTCGCGCGAGCACGGCCGCGCCTGCTGCCTGCACGCGCGGTCACGTACCTACTCCCGCCATGGCACGCCGCAGCGGCGCGGCCGGTCGTCATGGACCTCATGGCATGGGCGTCGACGAGCAGCGAAAGGTGGCGCGCCGCGCGTCAAGGCGAGTTGCTGCAGCTCACTGCGTGGCACAGTGCAGCGCGGTCGGCCGCGGTTGATTTTAAGGCCCTGTGGGCTGTGGCCACCTGCCAATCTGCCCCGGCCCCGCGTGCTGCTCGTCCGACCCGCGCATGCATGCACAGGTACAGCGACTGTGGCGCGCGTCAGGGGGTGCTGAGGGCTCGGCAGCTCTTGCTCGGGCTCGGGGGAGCTAAGCAGCAGTAACTGTGTCCCGACCCGAAGCCCCCACCGTCCTCTGGCTGACGACGGGGCCGGGGTGGCTTGTCTCGTAGCTGTAATGGCGTTGGTGCGTGAGAGGCTCTCGCCGTGGGCGTGCCTGCAATGCACTCTATCTCAATGCAAGGCCGCGCAGGCGGAGGAGCAAAACGAAGGGTGCAGGGGATCGGAACGGGACCATGGGCCATGGGGTGGGCGAACGGCCTGGCACGGCACCACTCTTATCTCCACGCAAGCTGCCAAGCTGTTGTGTGTAACACGAGAGAGTGAAGAGACCTGCGTCGCTGCGTGGTCTCGTTACTTTAAAGGAGCTTCGATCGGACAGTAGCCGAAGGAAGGAAAGGTAGGTCGTAGGTGCCAATGCGGCTCTGTTCCGTCAGTGGGCCATCACTGCGTGCCACGCACTGATGGCGTATCCCTTTCACGGGCGCTCGTACCATCGATCAGCGAAAAACGCATGGCCTGCTGGTTCTCGGGCGCGCGTGCTACGGTAATCGGTACGAGTCCGTCAGCTGCAACTAAATACTGATCAGAAGCAAGCAGATGATCCCAATCAGTAGAAGCCTCAACGCGGCAGCTCGCATGGCGCACTGCTGCTGGGGGGCCTGCTAGCTGCGTGCGATGCACATGCATGCGCGCTGACACTGCTCGACGCGCACCGCGCTGCCACTATCTAGAACTGAAACACGCTGCACGCACGCTCCTGGCCCGCGTGCAGCCAACCGTGTGGCACGCGCCGCCGCCGCCGGCATGGATGCGCAAGTGATGATGCCGAAGAGTCGGAGCACTACACGTTCACGGGATTCGCCAAGAACGAACTTGCAAGTTTATTTTTGTCATCAGCCGCGCAAACACCACATGCGTGACAGCACGTTCGATTGATTCCGTAATTTTACAAATGCTCGAAGTGATATAAAGACTTCGAAATTACACATTCAGTAGCTTGATCTCAGATGAGCGTGAAGCACCAGCACCAACGAAAAAGGCAAACAAAAGTTTTCAAATAAAGAAGACAAAAGGGCAGCAAAGAAGAGTTCTGAGAAAATAACACACGACGGAATGCTGCTACTGCTACCACTAGTACTCCAGGTTATATGCCAAGGGTAGTCTTGATCTCTCGTCCGCTTCAGGCGATGCAGCCGAGGCCTCCCAGGCAACCCATCCACAGGCTCCTCGCCGCTCTCTTCTGCACGCATCAATTTTCAGTTAGACATGACCACATGACATCGATCGTTGCAAAGAAGAGTACTACTTGCTTCGGTACGAGCACGTACCTGCCGCGGGCGGCGGGTGGAAACGACGAACTCCGGCGACGTCACCTGGTACAGGTCCTCGTCCACGGGCCGGACCACCCTGCGGGAGGCCCTGGCCGCCGGGCGCGCCACCACCACCAAGTCAGCCCCGGCGGGCTCCTCCCTCACCCGCGCCGCCACGGCCACGCCGCCCCCCTTCCCGCTGCAGTACTGCGGCCGCTTCTCCTGCGTCCTCCTGGCCTTCCTGGGCGCCGGCCTGCGCGGCGGGGGCGGCGAGTAGCGGAACCAGGCGTCGCTGCGGGCCTCCGCCGGCTCCGGCGAGCACCACCACTCGGCCGCCCGGGCCGGCTCCAGCGGGGCATCGTCCGGGGAGGAGGGCGAGCAGTGGTAGTTCCACTCCCCGAACGCCGGCACGTGCCGCCGCCTCGCCCTGCGCTCCATGACTTTGCTTGCTTGTCGCTGCGCTGGGTGGCTGCTGGTGGTGGTTGTGGCTGTGGTGGGGAGTGGAGGACGGCCGGTGTCTGGACGCGCGTATTTATAGCAAGAATCGAAGCATCGGCGCAGGGAGGAACAACGCATGCATGGCAAGTGGAAGCTACACCGGAGAAAGAAGAGGAGAGGAAGCATTGGCAATGCCAACGAGCTAGCTAGCTGGGGGCCGTGGAGTTATAGCGGAAGTGGGAAAAAGGAATGAGAGGGTGCAGTGCCGTGCAGTGGTAGCTCCTACCACCGCTGTGGCGGTGGCACAGTGAACAGTGTGTGCGGCGTGGTAGCAGCTCTGCCGAGCACCATGCCTCCATCACTGGGCATGGCGGGACAGTGCCGCCTGCCGCGGCCGGCCGGCAGCGGAGACCAGAGACGAGCTGAGCTCGCGCTAATGGAGGCATGGCCGCATGGGCTCGTGCCTCCTGCTGCGTGCACTGCGCGCGGGCACCTCATGGTCGTGGAGGACGATCGACCGGCCGGGCCGGCAGGCTTTTCGGCGGGGGCGTAGGGGCCCTGCCCTGCCATGCTGCTTCTTGGGAGCAGCACGTATTATTTGGGCATGATTACATAAAAAAAAAGGTTAAAAATTGCTTCTGGTCAGAAAGTGTTCGACTACTCACCACTGTGCGCAGCCTGTAGGTATGTAGTACGACTTGGCACTGTGCAAGTGTAACCACGCACGGGGTCTCTAGGAAGCATGACAAAGCCTGCACCCACGTGCCCGTTTGGCTGCCTGCAGAAGTTGTAGTCAAGTAGAGGATTGCGCTGCAAGTGTGAGGATGGCCACAGTGCGATTGTTTTTTAAGGACAGAGAAGGTCCTTCGCGGCTTTTTGCCAGCTAATAAGGGCTCACAAGTAGTCCAACTTGAGGAAATGCTAAGATTAGCTTGAGGGCTCATGTGTGAAAGATAGTGCGTCAGGTTTCAGAAACGGCGTGGAGGGGCCGCGGCCGGGGTGGTCCACAGGAATACTTTCTGCTCCCACGGTTTCGGTTTCGGTTTCGGTTGGTCGGAATAATACGTCCTTTTCGGTTTGGGTTTCTCTCTCTATATGGGAGTACACTACTCTTTCTCACACATGCTTGGCTGGGTGGGATTTCTGAGGCAACATTCAGACGACCAGGCACACCAGTACACCTTCTCACGTACTTATCGTTAACAGCGGAGGAGGTTAGCGAGCACTCGAATCCCGTCCAAGTCTGCAACGTCACTCCATCCATTGTTGTACGCACGCTCACGAGGTCAGAAAACATTAGCATTCTTTCACTCGCAGAAAAAGAAACATTAACATTCTTCGTAATGCATTTCGAAGTGGATGATGTGGCAGATCGATCGTGCAGCTCGATACGCCATTGGCGCAAAATGAGAGTAATGCTTAGAGGCTGTTTGGATCCCTGTGCTTAATTTTAATCCCATCACATCGAATCCAAACAGCTCCTTAACCTTTTTTTTCTCAGGCGAGGCATTGCAAGCCGACCCGGACATTATTGATGCTTGGACAGTCCCGACGTACGTGATGCCCCCAGGGCGGGCCTAGGATTTTGAACATGGTATTCAAAATCTCAATGGGGTAAAAAGTTTTTTTTCTGCAATCTAAACCCACTACAACACGAAATACCCTATAGCTACGAATGTCCTGCAACACAGGACCTATGCGTTGCTCGGTTCTAGGACCCAACCTCCCACCTCGTTGCCTTAGATATTTAGACGTGCAAATAACTCCTCTTCGTCTTAATCGGATCAGATACGCAGGGCCTGGGGCGTGAAACCACCTCATCGTCCTCCAGAGTCCAGCCGCCGAGTAGATGCGAGCACTCTGCTGCCTAATGTGATGAGGTCCCGGCCCTATCCCTTCTCTTCCAGCCACGGTGCCATCGTCTCACTTCGATCGGCAGCACCTTCCCTCTCCGTGATCAACACTGAGGCAGGATCTTGCAGATCCGAAGGTGGTGGCTACAGCTAAAGGCGGCGGCGGCGAGCTCCTTCTGTCGCTCGCCATCAACACTGAGGCAGGGAGGCGGCGCGGTCAAGAAGCACAGTGCAGCGGCGGCCGGATGTATGGAATTGATGGCCTCACCAAGTCGTCATGCCCCTCTGCCGTCACCCAATCCAGGTTGGTGCCCTATTCCTCTTCCGATCTGCATGATTAGTCAACCTAATAATGAAGGCGGCAGTCAGAAAAGGGATGGCTCGATGCATTCAGCCTCCTTCCTGATTCCCTCTTATATCCGATCTTATCAGCCCCTGGCCCCTGCAGAAGCACATTGGGCACTTCAGCATGAATGTGTTTGTATAGAATTTTTTCCCTACTTAGCATTATCAATTCTCAGAAGTATGTATGAACTTACAGTGATGCTGTAGCAGATCTAATTACCTCATTTCATTTGTTTTATTTCTATACTGTACCTTTGCATGATAATTACAGTACACATGGTTCAGCCTTTCCTTTTACTGAGATTCATGGAAAAGTGTAGTGACTAGGTGAAAGCATTAATATATTGCTTGACTGAACAACAAAACTAATTTACAGACTGATCTTTATTTTCTCAACTCGAATTTAGATGCTTACAATTTTTCTAGTTTACTTCTTAACTCAATACCAGCAGTTTACTGTTTGACATACTAGGTTGAACAACTTTATCTTGGCTTGCCTACATAGCACTAGTCAGAATATTGAAGTAATCACACAGACTAAGAGTGTTTTCTTATGCAGTGGTGCAGGAACTGAGGCTTATCTAACCTGTATTTAAGTAACCATATGTGTGAGTGTGACCTCCTATTCTCCTGGTTATCTCTTCCATAGTTTTTTGTTATATTCAAATATGCAATCCCCTGTTTGATGCTCTGCAATCTTTAAATTATAGTTCCACAGAATCAGTACCACTTTAATGTATAATCTCAGTGTGTCATTCTTAATTAGAAATTAGAACAAAATACTAATACATGAAGTCTGTTTTTCTAGCATTATAGTTCAATAGTCACATGCAACTAACTTGTACTACTTACTAAGCATATTGTCATTGCAGGTCCAAAAGTCAGTTGATTGTTTCTTATTTATGGATATCAAGAAAAATATTATTTGGCAGATTGATTGCAGTAGCAAGATGTTATGATTAATAAATGGCTGAATGTTTCTAGAGTTTCACTTTTGAGCTGCATATGTGCACCGTGTGACTTGTGTGCACAACATATCTTCTATTGTAATATACTGGAAATCATGTTATTAATGGAATATATATGCTCTTTTGTTATCTTATTGTTCTCTCTTGTTATGTGAATGCAAATTTAGATGTCTCTGAAAAAGTAATTTGGGTAAACCGAGTACAACAACAGGACTAAGACTCTGCGAAAAGTATTTGCTCTATTATGACTACCAATGCATATAAGCGTTGTAGTATTCCAATGTTATCCGTTACTACTTTCCAACACTTATGGTTATGAGTTAACAATGCATATGTATGTGTTGCGATAGACCCTTGCAACGCCACTTCTTGTAACACATATTAAAAGCGTTGGTATAGACCCGACCAACGTTTATTTGGACATCTTGCAACATATATATGCGTTGCAAAAGGGGTGGTTCTGTTGTAGTGACCTTGATTTTGGCCTGTATAATTGATTATAGCGTCAGATAGTGCAAATTGACTAATTGTGTAATATATAGAAGTACTGCCAATTATATCTAGGAAGTTTATTCTTCTGCCTTATGAATCTGACATTTTTAGACCAATAAACGAGTAACGAAGCATATCTAAATTTTAGAACGACAACAAACTTGAAAAGAAGGAAGAAGAGCAAACCTTAATCATTCCTTTTATTTTCTTTTCATGAAGATGCCCCTAGCTACTGCCACTATAAAGCTAGAAAACCAAACAAAAACCTTGCAATCATGGTGGACTATAACCATGAAGAGCTGAATATGCTACTAAAAATAAGAGAAAGAGAACGAGTTATCTTAGATGGATCAGCCGCAACGACCAAACCAAACTAATTAAAATGGCAGGCTTCACAATCTCATCTCTACTATTCCAATCGGAGCAGACAACTGAACAAATGAAACAGGATTCAAATCGGAAGCAGCGAATTAGTGCTTTTGTTGAGACGCGCTGGCTCGCTCGCGGCTCGCAGTTAGGCTGCCGCCGGCCACCGCGGAGGTGCGGAGCTCCCGCGTGCCTAATGCGCTCGCTGCTCGGCTGCCGCCGGCCCCGGGAGGTGCGGAGCCCCTGCTGGCATAGCGTGCGTGCGTGCGCTGGGTGCTTGAAGCTCGCCAGCGTTGCTCGGCTGCCGCCGGCCACCGCCTCCCGGCGTGCCTAGCGCGTGCACGCGCTGGAGTTGCTCGGCCTCCGCCGGCCGCCCTGCTCTGGGAGACTGGGAGCCGTCCTGGCTCTTGGTTTGGACCCTAGCGCTGAATTGGGCCATTGGGCCGTCGGGTACTCGGGTAGAGGCGGGGGAGATGGGACAGTATCGTTTTTGGGCTGAAGGAGAGAACGAGATTGACAGGCCTGCTATTACGTGTCTTTTTCCATTTTTTGAATACATACACATGTTGTGCATTATATGTATAACTTTTTTTGCTAAAATAATAGGTATTCAACTGAATACCCTGAATTGAAGTTCAAGTGGGCCCGTCATGCGCCCCAAGGACCAGCACTGTGTACAACGGCAGCATGCGGAGCGTACACAGGTGCAGGCCTCGCCATGCCGCGCTGCGGTTAGAGCACGGGCGTGGCCGTTGGCTGGCGCCAGCAGCAGCTAGCACCTCCCCGCCGCCGACCAAAGATCCTGCGCGTCAAGGGAGGAGCTGTACGTGACGGGCCGAGCGAGCAATGGAGCCGGGATTTATGCCCCCGCAGGCAGGCATCGGCTGATCGGCCAACCAATCTGCTGCTGCTGCTGCCGAAAGCATTGGCTGTCCGAAGCCGAACGCATGCACGGCTGCACGCACGCATTTACTCCTGCTCCTGGTCCGCGCGCGGCGCCGCGGCAGCACCTGTGCCGGCGGCCAGTGTGCCTCCGCCTTGGGCTTGGTGAGGCTAAGCAGTAGATCTCCCCAGTCCCCAGTCCCTACCGATGGTGGAACCGGCCGTGGGCGCAGCGGCGTCCCTGCCGCGCCCGCGTGGGCCTCGCCGCCGGCGTGCTTTTCGGTTTTGGAGAGCACGGTGACGCACGCGGTGCAGGCGAGCAGGAAGAAGATGCAGGGGACGGGGACTCTTGCAATTTCTTCCCGGCCGTTGTCCTACTCCTAGCTAGTACAGCGGATAGCCTCACGCCCTCACGTATCCCGACGGCGCGGGCGGACGAGTCCAATGCAACGAACGCTGCAGCCTGGGTCGCCATAAATTTGGAGCGATATTTATTTCCAAAAAAAATTGACCGGTAGAGTAAAAGCGCACGCTGCAGGCGCGCACGACCTCTGGTCGCGCTCCTCTCTGGTTCCGGCCGGCGCGCACTGTGCGCCTCAAAGCCGGCCTCCGGGCCGGGCGCGGGCACGCGCTGCTAGTGCTACTCAGAACGGCAGCGGCCTCTGGTTCTTCTATTTCTTTACAGCACTGGTTTTTTTTTGGGGGGGGAGGGGGGGGGGGACTTGTACGGCCTCTGCTTTTTTTCTCAGGGGTTCAGATTTGTTGCACATCTCTTACCTCTTACCTTGTACCTCCTAAAAGGTAAAAAGTGTACCATGGTAGATTTAAAAAAGTACTTATTTGTCTTGTTTCAAACTAAGTACATTTTTCAAAAAGTACTTATTTGTTATATTATTTATACATATGAGGTGGGCGATCTTACCTATTTATTAACATTTTCATGAACTTTACTCTCCTATGTACACCCTCAAACAAGGAATTACACTCAGAATGGTGAAACAGATGAATCAGCCCCATAGCATCTTCTCTGTAAGAGGGCAACAAAGACGAAGTTAGATTTGGGTAATCAACTCTTTTCTTCCTCCTTGCAACAAAATAATAAAAAACTCTCTCGTTTTCACAAAAACTTACAAGCTACTGGCTAGCTGCCAAACTGAATTTCCTGCCGTTTCCAATGGCTCCGGAAATCTTCATGCTAATAAAGCACACAAAATATTCTTCATATGCCAGCTAATAAAAGACGAGCTTATACATAGGGAAAAGAATGGACCTACCAACCAATGATTGTGCACTTTGCAGCTGTTAGCTAGGTAATTGAAACCTTATAGCATCTATTAGTTCGTTGTGATTTTACAAGAGACTTTTGGAACTACCAGCAGGGTTGCAAAGTGCTATATTATTGGGATAATTCTTTGGAGATCTTACAATCATTTTAGATACATCTCCGTGTGTCCCCTTCTTCATGGATATTATAACCTTTACGGTGGATAATACTATTTAGATAGTGCAGAATAACTATATCTTCGACAACATAGCAGCCGGTGCGGTGAAGGTGGAAGAAGAGGTGGCGAGCTAGGGCGCTGGAGATGAAGTACCGGTACCAGACATGGATGGAGAACTAGGAGAAGGTGAATGCAGGAGGGGGTTGCCTAGTTTTTGAAGTGCATAAGAGACGGCCGGGTGGGTGGCTCAGGTGGTGGAGCGGTGGCGAGATAGGTAATGGAAGGAGCGGAGGGGTTACATATAGTGGTAGGGTGGTAGTGCGGGTTAGGTATATAATGGCTATATTCTATCTTCTCTTATCAGTACCGAAAGCTCTCACTTTACTGAAGTTGTATTAATTGCCTGACAAGATCATGTTGAACTTCAAGTGGCCTAAAAAGTGGTATTTTGCCACAACTGATGAGTTGTTTCCTTTATATGCTCTTTGCCTAGTATGGGCACCTCTAATAATTCCAAATCTGTTAGCAATACGAGTGCATCTTATCATTTAGTCCTATGTATATGGTCCTTACATACTAATGGATTAAGACACACTCTACCATGCCATGGTCAAGTTCTCTTGTGTTGAGTATTTGTTGACCTTGCCTATTTTTCTTTCTTAGTAGTTGGAGTAGGGTTAACCTCGACAAAATGGTCATCAATTTAACATTGCCATGCATATGAAAGTATGTACCATGACAAATCTAATAACGTCAAAACCATGCTATCGAATCTATAACTTTTTAGTTAGTATCAATTTCACGCTATCAATTTATAACTTTTTAGTTCTTGAATTGATGGGTCAGAGCAAAAAAAAAGTTCAACTTAGGATAAATGGATCAACATTTGCGGTTGAAGGGAGTAGCAAAGATAGCTACATTACCGGAGACAATCTAAGGGATCAATTTAGCTGGCAAATTGGAATATAAGGCTGTGTTTGGTTGAGAAATTTAGACGGTAACTGTAATGTTATAAAAAACGGCGGGATCTGATAAAATGTAACCCAATACGGTTTTTGTTTGGTTCTGACGAACTGTCGATCAAGGTAACAGCATGGGACTACTGGAGCAAATGTGCTGATCTCCTAGCTTCGCCTGGAGTTCGCGGCTTCCCAAGCCGTGGTGCTGGAGGAGGTTGCCGATGCCGTGGGAACTCGCCGCACTCCTCAGCCGTGTCGGCCAGCTCCTTGGGTGGTAGAGACAACTCCGCGAGCAGGACGATGACCACGTGCGCCGTGCAGAGAGAGAGAGAGAGGGGCTGATGGGATGGCGGCATGGTGCCCTCGCGGTCAACCATGGTTCTGAATGAAGACAACTTTTGTCATGGGATCCAGACTGAGGGTGCTAATTCGCGAATTACCCTCAGGGTGCCTTCATTTTCTAACATCTAAAATTTAGACCCGTCACATCAAAGAGAATCTTATTATTTACAAGTATTAAATAAAATCTAATTACAAAACTTTTTGCACAGATAAGTGCTAATTCGCGAGATAAATTTAATGAGCCTAATTAATCCATAATTTGCCGCAGTGGTGCTACAGTAATCATCCGCTAATCATGGACTAATATACCTCATTAGATTCGTCTCGCGAATTAGCCCTGATGTTCTGCAATTAGTTTTGTAATTAGACTTTATTTAATACTTTTAAATAACAAGATTCTATTTGATGTGATGGATCTATAGACCTGTGGAAACAAACGCACCCTGATTTGCAGAAGGGAGAGGGTAGCGATCTCCATCTACCGTGAGGTTCAAAAATCTAGACCATCTTGACAAGAAAGGGTTGCTGCCTTCCTCAATGGTGATGGTCCCGCTGCAGAGCGCGGTCGCGGCGTCCTTCCTGCGTGCGCGCCAATGGTCGAGGAGCGACACCAGCAACCAGATTGCAGCGATGCTGTCGAGCGGGTGCCGATTGCTGGCGAAGGCATGAAGCTCGTATCAGGGAAGGATGGAACATGGAGGAGCCAGGGACGGAGTCGTCGTCGTCCTCGCGAGCGCCTTCTTTTTTTTCCCTCTTTTTATCGAAGAAGCCGTGGCGTTATCTGTTTATGGTGGAAGGAGAGGGATCGAGACTGAACTGGACCATATCGGATACGCGGAAACGGATTATGGAGCTCATGAAACAAACAAATTTAACGGGATACGATCGCTGTGTGATCGGATTACCCCAAAAATCATCGAACCAAACAACACCTAAATGGGAATAAGTAGTTGATCATACATGCGCGTAGAAATGACACCGTGGACAACTCAGAGCAACTGATCATCAACCGCACGGTACAACATGCAATTTACATGTACGAGTATTGGCATCCGGATCCGAGTGCATCACACAGACTAGCTGTTCCGTTGTCCACAAGGTGCAACACGGACCTGCTGCATCCCTGTGCACGACGAAACAGGTAGCAAGAGCACGGCAGCAGAAAGGTGACGGTGGAAAGCCTTGTGGATGTGGTGGTGCTCCGGTCGTCATCTCTTCTTTCCATACGCGGAAAAGCAGGACGAAAAGGCTACATGACAAGACAAGAGGATACGATGGTGCATGCCGCGGGGCAGGGCACCGGATACCCGCTGCCGACTGTCTCTTCACGTCAGGCGACGCAGTTGAGCCCCACGCAGCCCATCCACAGGCTCCTCACATGCTTCCTCTGCGAACAAGGAAAAAAAAAAGAAAATTAAGGAGATGCATCGAGCTATAGAGTCAAACTACTTGTCTCTTGGCCGTTTGGCACCAACGGCAAGATCAAACTCGAGAATCGATGCTATTGCAATTTTGTTGCTTCGACCTAACATTGTAGGAATATTTAAAAACTTGAAGAAAGTTCAATCGATCTCCAGATGCAAGCATGAAGCTGGACTGGAGCATGTAATCTGTTCCTACTTCCTAGTTTACTATCCCAGTCTAAAGCGACATGCTTTGAATGAAACATGTGAAGTGCACAAGCATTTCACATTTGCAGTTCTGCGTAAAATCTATACTTGATCGAGTGAACAAGGGCCAGCTTCAAAAGTGAAGTGTTGATCGTGAACTGTTCGAGTAGCTAGAGAAGAAGAAAGTGCAGAATAGAGAGAAGTGAGCCGTCGTACCCCTTTGCCCTTCTTGGGGAGCAGATCGGGATGGACCTTGTACAGGTCCTCGTCCACCGACCGAACCACCCGGGGCCTCCTCGGCGCGCGGGCCCCGCCGTCAGCCACCAACGGCGCCCCCTGCTGCCGCCTCCTGCTCACCGCGTTGACGACCTGCTGCTGCTGGTGGTGGTGGCGGCTCTCCATCGCGCTGCGCACCTGAGAAAAGATGGAGCCATCAGCACATCACATTAAGAAAGGCAACAAAACAAGGGTCAGAGTGTCAGACTCAGAGCCGGGGCACTGAGATCGTGAGATCACGGGTGCCCACTAACGTACCTTCTTGGCCGGCTTGTGCGGAGGCGGCGAGCCGGACGACGACCTGCTGGAGAGCGCCGCCTCGCCGCCGCCGGTGGCGTCGTGGAAGCAGCAGCGACCGCCCGCCCTGACGACGAGCCCGGCCTGCATCGCCGACTCGAAGTACTGCGTCATGGGCAGCTCCTCGCACTGCTGCAGCTGCTGGTTCCACTCCCCGAACACCGGGATCTGCCGTCTCCTTCCTCGCTGCTGCATGCATCGTTGAAAAGGGCAAGTGAATTGGAGAACTTTAAACCGCAGCTCGTCATCGCGAATCTAGTTGAAAATAGAAGAAGGCTATGACTATATGAAAGATCTCGGCAGGATCGATCGAGGTCCAAAGCAGCAGATCTGATCGATGGAATGTTGAAGCTAGCTAGCTTACCTCCATGTCTTCTCGTCGTGAAGCAAAGATGGAAGGATGGATGTATGCGACGGTTCTGATAATCTCGGTGAAGGAAGACGAGTGAGAAGAGGGGCAAGTGATGGGTTGCGTCTCTTCTGAAGGAGCGAAGAAACCTTTTGGGGCGCTTTTTAACGGATTGGGCCGTCAGGCTGCTGCATCTGCATGCACCAGGACCAATGAACTAGGCATGCATTAATTATTGCAACAGCTCAGCTAGGCAGAATGTGTCTGCATTGCTCGAAAAAATCCTACGTAAATATCGTAAGCGTATAAAGTTTTACACGAACAGATGCATATCTTTTAATACGACATCGGTAGTAAATGTATATGTATATGTATATATATATATGTAACGCCCGTGTTTTATTTTATTTAAATTGCATTACCAATCACTCGATTAAAAATATTTTAAACATTTTCCGCCGCTCAAGCTCCCGAAACCCACCTCCCAATTTTCCGACGTCCTGACATTGCGCAGTCTCTTCCTCTTTTTCCACGGAGCCGCCCGTCCCTTTTCCTTTTCCATCGGTCCTGCCGTCCCGTTGCATCCCTATTGTGTCGCAATCGGCCGCGTGTGCCTGCCCAGCCGCGATCGTCGGTGCCATGCGCGTGTCCTCTCTTTTCTTTTCTCATATTTTGTCCAAATCCATTTTATTTCTCTCTTCTAATTCTCCCGCTTGCTTATTTAAATTGTTGAGTAACGCAACAATTTAAATTTCATATCTTTGCTTATTTAAATTGTTGAGCTACTGAGTGAAAATTTAAAATAAAAAAATAGTAATAAAAAATAAATTTTTTATTTATTTAAATAAGCACGCGTTGCTGACTGTGCACGCTGCCCCCGTTGCTGGCTGTGCACGCGCGCTCGTATCGCGCCGCCCGTGTCACGCCACGGCCGCTGCTGTTCGCTGTGCCACTGTGTGCTTGCTGCACGTGCACGCCAAGCCGGCGTGCGACCCGCTGCTGTGCCGGTTCGTCTCCGTCCCGTCCCCTCGCCCTCGCAGCCTGCGCCTTGTCCCCGAGCATCCCGGCCGCCATTAATGGCGAGATTCCTGCGCTGCCCGTGACCCTCCCATGCCGGCCATCTCCCCTCTCCCTCTCGGCCTATAAATCGGCCTCCGAGTCGCCCCACACTCTCCCACGCCGCCCCAACACCTCCCCTCCTCTACCTCGTGCTGCAGCTCGCTGCCGCCGCTCACCATTGCCGACCATCACCCATCTCCGTGGACAACCCTCCGTAGGCCGTCTCCGCACGAGGTAAGGGCCGGAATCGGACCCCCTCGGCCTCCTCTCCGTTTTTCCCTCCTCCCCGGGCGTCGCCATGCACCAGGGGGCCGGCGCCTATAGCCTGGCCCCCCCATCCTACCGTTCCCCTCCCCCTCCTGTTCTGTCTCGAGGAAGAAGAAAGGCAGACTTGTGCATGACCCCCTCCACTTTTCCTTCTTATGCAGTCCGCAGCCCTCCACCTTCCTCTCTCAAATATTTAATCAAAACCCCTTCTATCTCTTTATTTCATTACAAATAGGTCCTCATCCTTTTAAACTACTCCCTAAATGACCTTTAACTTATCAGTTCATGCAACATTTTGTTCTGAATCGATTCCAAACTCCACCACGCATCATCTCCAAATATTTTCTCCAAGTCTCATGATCCACATCCGACAAATATAATAGTCTTCTCTATTTTTTAATCGAAACTCTCTATTTTCCTTTTTTAAAGCTCGTCGGCGAACTTTATTTTTATTGTGTGATTGTTTGTGTGTCATAGCCGACGGTGTGACCGAGGAGGAGCAGTACCGTGAGCCGGAGCCCGAAGACCCGTACCTCGAGGAGGAGCTTCCGGAAGGCTTTGAGGACGGCAAGTCCAATCCCATCCTTTAATGCATATTTATCCCAGTTTTATAAGCACAACCTATTGTCCTGTTTTATAAAATGCATTGTATTATTGCAAGACATGATTGGATAGCCACCCCTTGATTGCTATGACTATTCCTTGATGACCTAGTTAATGTCTATATGGGATTTGCTCTGTTGGACGTTAACTACTGCTAGAGATGCTTAGGATCTTTTATTTCCTTTTATTATATCTTAATCATGACCACAACGCGCTTTATCGAGAATAAAGGTGTGAGTATTTTAAAAGATAAAACGGGATTTCGGGAAAATAAAAGAAAGATATAACTTGATGAGATGGATAGTGTTTCCTGTGTGAAATGCCACTGGTGAGCTTGTACCTTTGTGGTTAAGCATGGTTGGGAGATGTCCGTCTTCTCAATGTAAGGATGAGCTGAGGTGTCATCTTGCCTAACCCACTTCTCGTACAACCACTCGACCGTTGTGTGGGCAACGGCTTAGTATAAATCCCACTAGTTGTTCTGCTAGCCAAAAGGAGAGCTGATGAGCGACGGGAGATCATGGAGAAGGAATACGATATGTGTGATTTATGTCCCGATTATGACTTTGTTGATAGGTCATTAATCCCATGGTTGCTTCTCTGTTGGCTAGTTAGATTCAGCTAAGGTGGGTAATGGCTTTGTTAGGATCCGTAGCGACACTAAGGTGTTCGTAGTGCGGTACCCTACTTGTGGGTAAAGTGTACAACCTCTGCAGAGTGTAAAATCTATTCGAATAGCCGTGTCCACGGTATTGGACGAGTTACAGCTTGGTCACTTCAATAGACATTTTGGGATGGTTGGTCATGTGGCGTGAGTCGTTTTGAAAGTGTCCGGCAGTTGTGCCGTGAGCTACTGTGGATGTGGAGTCCGGTAGCATTAAAACTTGGATCCTTTGTGTAGGATCAACCCTACTTATTATTCGATTACTACAGAAATATTTTGAGAAAACTCTTTTATTAAATGAGCCCTTGCATGTGTAAAACCTTGCTTTATCGCAAACGAACCCTAGCCTTATCCTTGATATATTCTGTGCATGATCTTTATTATCCCCCTCCGTGGGTGTGGTTGGACTTGTTGAGTACGTATGTACTCACTCTTGCTTAGTTTTTACAGAGGAGGATCTTAACTTCGTTCCTAAAGACGTCGAGTAGGTCACCGTCCTGCACCCAACCTTACTTGTGGTTCAGGATCTCCACAGGAAGCTTACCATGGCACAAGACTCTGATGTTATCTTAAATTTCGTTGGCACTTTAGTTTGTCTTTTAGTCCTTATGTTGTCCCTCGTGATAGTGGTGCTTCAGTGCCTGCTACCTCGACGGTTTGTATGGTAATGAACCATCTGATTTAATAAATGTGTTATCTGCCTTCTAGGACTGATATTTGTATCACATTTAGTCACCTCTAACGAGGGGATGCTTCGGTATCTCTAAGGAACTTTGAAAATCTTAATACGCCTCAAATACGAACGGAGCGAGTAATATATTTGCAATATAGGCACTGTTTGTCTACGTGATCATCCATTTAACCCGTGTACACTCTATGTACACGCTACGCAATGACTAGTCGTGTCCGTTTAATTAACCTAGTAACCGTTTAAATGATTATTTAGTTTGAATAAATAGCTAAATGGTAGCCGTTTAGGCTAACACTGGTGTCTAGAATACTCATTGCCAACTTGTAGACCAGCGTTACCCTTGTCACACACTCTTTGGCCAAACCGTAAAATGGGTAGCACTTGTCCCTGTCCATCAGCTTTCAGATGGCCTTTGATTAGGTCCCTGCGTGTCAGTCGGTCTAAAAGCCTGTCTTTTGGGCAGCCCAACGTGCACTCTGTCACTCATACCGCAGAAAGGGCATCACAAAATGTGAGGCAATTCCGTGCAATCTTCCTGATTTTTTTTCTCACACTGAACTGCTTATTATTAGCGGAGAACAAAAAAAAACATGAGGCAGGAGTCCAGCACCCGAGGAGAGCATCCAGCCCCCTCTGACTTGGCCATCTCCCTCTCTTTTGCGGGGCGTCCCGAACAAGCGTGCGTTTGGTTCGGCTGTGAGCTGTGAAAAAGCTGCTGTGAGAAAGCTGCTGTGAGAAAGCTGCTGTGAAAAAGCTGAACGCCGTTTGGTTCAATCTGCTGTGAAACTGTGAATTGCTGTAAAATGTCCGTAATGCCCCTGAGATCCTGATATGCTGTATATATATATATATGTAAAATGAGCGTAATGATGTAAACTTTGCATTGACGACATGTTTTTCACGAAATTATATTACATATATAAATAAGTGCATTGTTAATTTCAAAAGAGTTGTGAGCTACATAGCAATCTCATATTCCCCTTGCATTTCCTGACGGTTGATATTAAACCATAAAAAGCAAAATATATAATTGACTTGAAGTATTTTTCCTTAAGATTTTTTTGTTTTGTTTTCAATGAACAAACGTTTTGCTCAATTTTTCGGTCATGTATCTGATCAATATCATAACAAAACGTTATCTCGAACTGCCAAGATATTATGGAAAAAATACATGAATATAAGATTTTCGAATGGCTACACAGCGTAAACTCAGAATTTAGAACACAGCAGGAATCTGAAGAAAGCAGAATACATTTCTCAAAATTCAGACTTAAAACAAAATTGATAGGCGATTATCTTCTCCACAAGGGAGTACCATTACACTACAGGATCATAGGTCCAAGACATCACTTCCAACATTACACTTTTCAAACTCAAGCTTCATAATTCATTCAAACAAAACTCAAGCTCCAAGCGCACGGCAGTGCCACCACGGCCCGGTCGTGAGTCACGACCGGGAGGAGACGGCGGCGGCGGCGTTGAGCCCGCGGGCGAGGCCGTGGATGGCGCCGTAGCTGCGGTGGCCGAGCCCGATGCAGCCGAAGAGGAGCGGGGGCTGCGGTGGCCGAGCCCGGTGCGCGGGGGCGCGCGGCCGCCGGGGGAGCGGGGGGCGCGGCCGTCGGGGGTGCAGGGGGGCGCGGCCGCTGGTGCGCGGGCGCGGGCGTCGGGGGGGCGGGGGCGGGGCCGCCGGTGCGCGGGGGCGCGCGGTCGCCGGGGGAGCAGGGGGGCGGGGCCGCCGGGGCAGCAGGGGCGCGGCCGCCGGGGGAGCAGGGGGCGGGGCCGCCGGGGCAGCAGGGGCGCGACCGCCGGGGGAGCAGGGGGGCGTGGCCGCCGGGGGAGCAGTGGGGCGCGGCCGCGGGATGGGGAAGCGAGAGGAGAACGAACGAAAAAAAGAATCGAACCGGTACGCTGTAACCGATGGCAGGCGGGTAAATAACTCCATCTTCCCGCCGCAACGCTACGGAAAGCTGGGGCTGACCGGCTGTGGGAGCTCAACGCAAAAACGCAGCTGCGTTAGGAAAAGCAGCGCGCAAACGCAGGGCGTTTGGTTCGGCTTTTGATGTTCCCACCGCAAACAAACGCAGGTTGTGAACGCTGAACCAAACAGACCCCAAAGCAACGTTCACCGTTCTGTCCCTCTTGTTTGTCTTCCGCCGCTACCTTACCTCCCCCAGGCACAAGCTGCCAATGCAAGCCGGAGCGCGCGCGCGCAGAGGCGCGCGGTCCGCCGGCGTGGCGTCGTCGCGACGCTAGCTGAGCCCGCCGCCCGCGGTCGTCGCGCGTGGAACGTGCTGCGCCTAGGGGCGTTGAACTTTTACCCGCACGGCCGGCGATGGCAGGCTAGGGCGCCCGGCGCCCTCGTTGGCCGTCTGCCGGCCGGGAGGGCCGGCGCCAATCCGCGGCGGCCAGGTCCGTCGGCGCCGCGCGCGTCCCCAGGCGAGGCGCGGCGCGGCACGGGGGCGCCGGGCGAGAGCCACGCCCAATGCCAATGGCCGCTGGACACTGCGCGGCCGGGGCCGAGGGCCGAGGCGTAGTGCTTTGGTCGTCGCTGCGGGCGGTTCCGTGGATTGGCCGCAGCGAGCGAGCGAGCGAGCGTGCACATGCCGACGCGCGTCAGTACTCAGTAGCTTCCATGCACGTACTACTGGTGCCTAGTTTAGCTGGGAAAAAACAATCGGAATCCGAGGCGGGTACGGGGCCTGGATTCTTCACCTGCTTCGAAGTCAAAGGAGTGCCTCGGCCGCTGCAGCTCCTGTCGCGAGAAAATTAGGATGTCGGAGGGAGATGGGTGTATCTTTCAGATTGGTACTGCGAATACTCTAATTTTCTGATCCGGAGACACATTGCTTCGTGAACACGGGAAGCCATAGCATGTAGGGAGATGGGTGTCTCCGGGTCAGATGTTCCTGGAATAGCCACCGTTGAAGCTCCGAGGAAGAGACCTGTACTGTCTCCCGCTACCGAAGCCGAGCTTGAATTCTTGGAAGTGGCAGCATCAGCGTTGATCCTTCGCCAAGACCCGAGGGAGGAGGAATCCACAAGACCAACAACAACAACAATAACAACTTACCTTTTATCCCAAATAAGTTGGGGTAGACTAGAGATAAAATCCACGGACAATAAGAATAAGAAACATAAAAAGGGCACAAGCTAAAGAAAAAGTTAGGGGTTTAAACAAAAAGTAACAAAGGTCACGGTTCAGGTACGTTAATTGCTAATCTCCAAGCGCTCCTATCCATAACTAATTCCTTAGCTATATTATACTCCTTAAGATCTCTCTTAACCGTCTCGTTCTAAATTAGTTTAGGTCTACCTCTACCTCTCTTTACATTATCACCCCGCTTTAAAACTCCATTACGCACCGGCACCTCGGAAGGCCTCCGTTGTACATGTCCAAACCATCTCGACCGATGTTGAATCAACTTCTCCTTGATAGGTGCCATCCCGACCCTATCTTGAATCTCTTCGTTCCGGACTCTATCCCTTCTTGTATGCCCGCAGAACCAACGCAGCATACGCATCTCTGCTATACTCAGTTGCTGGACATGTCGCCTTTTTGTAGGCCAACATTCAGCACCGTATATCATCGCCGGGCGAATCGCCGTCCTATAGAACTTACCTTTTAGCCTCTATGGCACCTTCTTGTCACAGAGGACGCCAGAAGGCTGCCGCCACTTCAGCCAACCGGCTGAAATTCTATGTCTAATATCTTCATCAATTTCTCCATCTTTCTGAAGCATTAATTCTAGATACCGAAAAGTATCCTTCTTGGCTACCACTTGACCTTCGAGGCTAACGTCCCCATCATCATGCCTAGTCAGCCTAAAGTCGCACATCATATACTCGGTCTTGGTTCTACTCAGTCTGAACCCCCTGGACTCCACCAGACCAAGCTCAGCAATAAACCGGTTCACAAAGCAATGCGTTGATAGCGGGCTTTGCAAGATGTTTTCATGAAAATCGATCTCCTGTTCGGCCCACCCCTGATGGGCCTGGGCTGTGGCCGAGCTTGCTTGTTGTCGCCTCCGTCGTCTACCCTTGTTGGACCCTATTGATTACATTCATTGTGTTATTCTCTACATAAAGAAAGGTATAGACACGCAAAGTGTTGGTTGAAATTTCCAGAAATAATTAATTGCATATACATCGTTCCTCCTCTGTATTGGATTCACGTGGTTCTTCGCTTTATGCCACATCCTATTCCAGCAGCTTTCCCATTCCTCTATTTCTCATTCTTCATGTGTTCCAAAACAGGGACTTAACATCTTCGAGCACCGTTAGCTAGTTGGAGAATGTGCCACGATAATCTTGACCGTGACATTCATCAGTTCATTCACATTAGCAGCCGCATAGTTGGAGAATAAAGGAGAGATGTTTTTTTATCCAGGCTAACATGGTTCTGCTCATAGCTCTTCTCTATTGGCTGGTCTGGAGGGGGTGGATGGCATAGAACATATATGTTCTTTATTGTTTGCTCAGCCCAACACGGTCCAGTTTATTAATGAAGCCCAGTAACACCAATTGTTCTTCATTGTTGGGGTGCGCCTTAAGCTATCACCTAGGACTCCTTTTATGTAAAAGAGACTAAGCTAGAGATCTAAAGGTTTATTTGTGGGGCCTAAGGACTTAGTTGAAGCGTCCAGAGATCTATTTGTAAGTTCCAGGAAGTCCTTTATAAATTCTAGAGACCTTCTTATAATATTAGACCCCACTAATGGAATAAATATAAATAACCGCATCCTCCTCTCTATGAATAGAGCCCTAGGGCTTACTTGCTCACATGGCTTGCTTTCCCTCTTACTCTATTTCATCTTTCGTCTATCCGGGTGCAACCCCAACATTCATCCTTGTTGAACCTTCTCTGCATATGGCTTCTCGCTACATGCTAACATTGCCGAAATGGCACATATTGCTTGTCATAGTTGGCTGGTAATATGGAAAAACCAAACATTAGTTCGAAACCTAATTCTATACTAAACATATTCAGTCCCTCTACACCGGTCACCTTCATGGGGGATAGGTAATTTTAAGGATTCTATTGTTATAAAACAACCGGACTTGGAGTATAACAGGAAAGGAGGGTAAGTAGTCATAGTTCTACTCCGGTTGTTGATGGGCTCTTACCAAAATTATAGAACTAGTTCGGAGTATATATAAGGGAAGACTTTATTGTAAATTATCAATATTCAGAGAATAAAGAATAATCCCTCGTATTTGTGTCTTCTATTTTGTTCTTGTGCTTGTCGTGAGAGGTGAGAGAAGGAGAGGATTCAACCGCTAACGACGTGTTTTATAACACCCATCACCATTGAGAATGAGTGTTGCACCTCATCCTACCGGCTAAGATATGATCCAGTATGTTAGGAACTCAAGAACAGATATAACGGAAACTTGAAAAGCAATCAAGATACCACGTTTACTCTAATAATAAGGTACATAGGGTTCAAGTATTAGAAATTTAGAAGGTAGTCAGCAACTATAACTTGGCAGTAGAATAAAAAAGGCCTTTATGAATAATGGTGCCACAGTGACAACATAAGTGATTACAATGATTATATTCAATCTAGCAAGAAAAGCAGCAACCGTCCGACGCTAGCGCTGCACGAACACGCTGAACGATCTCAATTGCTCCCTGATGTCTGAGATGAAGAATCTGTCTTGTGGGCACTAACCCTCTCCTGCAGCTGCTTCTCCAACCGGGCGTTCCGCGCCACCTCCTCCTCCACCTCCGTGCCGAGCTCCTCCACCCTGTGCTCCAGCTGCCGCACGTACCCGAGCAGCATCTCCTCCCCTGGATTAGAAGCTGCCATGCCGCCGCATCCATTAATGCCGTCGGCGACGTGGCAGCTGCCGTTCTCCAGCACGTGCATCACCATGCCCCTCTGCATCTCCAGGCTCGCCAAGATGGTCATCAGCTGCGGAACCACCACCTCCTTAAATGTCGCCGCCGCCTTCTCGTCGTGGCTCCCTCGCGTCGTCGTCGCCGTCGCCCGGCTATCCTCGTTGCCATCTCCGGCGGAGTTGCTCTCCAGCTCGGCAGGGTCGTCGTCCTCCTCCTCGTGGAACGGAAGGCCGCACCTCTTCTCCGCCGCCCCCGCCTCGGCCGGGTCGAACTCGAGGTTCTCCTCGTTGAAGTTCCAGCCGCTGATCCGCCGGTTCTTGACGACGCTGCCCGCGGCGTGGCGGCACGGCGAGACGCAGCGCGCGCCCCTGGCGCAGCCGCAGAGATTGGCGTCCTTGCACCGCTCCTCGATGCTCGGGACGGCGGCGAGGACGTTGCGGACGAGGTAGTCGTTTGATCGGCAGCCCCTGAAGAATGGGTGGCGGAGGAGCTTCTCCGCCGACGGCCTCTTGGCCGGCTCCTGGCAGAGGCAGGAGGACACCATGTCCTTGAACGCCTTGGAGAACTTCTTCCTCTTGGCGGAGGCGGAGGTCGTCGCCTCGGCGTCCTCGAGGCGAACGCGGCTGGTGATCCGCATCAGCATGGACTTGGACGGCGGCAGGTGGGAGAGCGGCGGCCTGCCGTGCGCGAGCTCCAGCGCCGTGATGCCGAACGACCAGATGTCGGCCTTGATCCCGTAGCCGACGTGGGAGTGGATGACCTCGGGCGCCATCCAGTAGGGCGTCCCCGCCAGGTCGTTGAAGCAGGACGAGCCGAGGGCGGCCGGCGGCGGCGCGTGGATGGGCCCGGAGGACGCCGCCGGCCCGGTCTCGTAGATGGAGGCCGAGACGCCGAAGTCGGCGAGCTTGACGGAGCCGTCGGAGTCGACGAGGATGTTCCCAGCCTTGATGTCACGGTGGATGCGGCCCTGCTCGTGGAGGTAGCAGAGCGCGCGGAGTGTGTCCTTGAGCACGACGGCGACGCAGGGCTCCGGGAGGCCGTCGGGGAAGCCGTGGGAGAGGATGGAGTGGAGCGAGCCGGCGCCCATGAAGGGCATGACCACCCAGAGGTGGCTCCCGACGGTGAAGGAGCAGTGGGCGCGGAGCACGTTGCGGTGGGAGAGCAGCGCCATGGCCTTGGCCTCCCGCCACACGTCGTCGAGGTTGGCGCGGGAGCGCTCCAGGTCGATCGCCTTGATGGCCACCACCGCCGACGAGCCCAGCGGCAGGCACACCGCCTTGTACACCACCGCGCTCACGCCGCTGCCGATCTTGCACAGGAGGCGGTACGACTCCGCGTCCAGCGGGTACTTCACCTCGCCGCCGGGATCGCCCGCCATTGCTGATGGCGGCCGGAGCAGAGCGAGTAGCTGTAGCATCGATCGATCTCGCGCAGAACAAACTGGGAGACGACGACGACGACAATATATGGCCGGAACGGAAAGCGCGCGAGCGAGATGGTTGGAGCGAATTGGGTCACGTACGCGATCGATCGATCCATATAATGTGCTCGATCTCGTGAACATTGGTGATGACTGATGATGATGCTTCAGGTGATCAGAAGCTAATGTGGTGGCGTGGTCTGGTTAGCCGCATGTGAAGAGAGGAGGAAAGGGGGAGGAAAAGCAAGGGTGGCAGGAGCGTTGGGCGTTGTTGTCGGACGCAGAGCAGGGTTTCTCGTGAAGCAAGCAATGCAGCAGGCTCATTTCGGATGGAGGTTGGTGTCTATCTCATTTGTGACGGAGGCCAGGGCACCAGTGCTCACCACTTTGCCATCAACAAAATGGAGGTGTTTGGTTTAATTTGAAGATCACATCAAGCCAACAAAAGGATCACCCAGTTGAAGATCAGTAGATCACATCAAGCCAGACTGCAAGTTTCATGCTCATACACACGTTGATTCCATAGTTTGAAGTGTAGATTTTACTTACAGCATGGGCATGCATGCTATACGTGAAACATCCAATCTGATATTCTGATGGCTGTTGTGATACAAACAGTTTGGATATAAAGAAAAAAGGAAACCCCACAACCAACCTTTTACATTTATCTCTCGTCCATGGCGATCGAATGAATAGTGGTCAAAGGATTTGTGATGTTGGTAAGTAGTAACATCACATGTATGCATTATGTACAGCTGTAGCCTATACCTTAAATCCTACGTCACACTATAATTTTTATGTATGCACAATTTTACCGTGCAACAAACCGTTAGTTCTCTGATGTAGGAAATGGAGGTTTTCCAGTTAAATGGCCTTGCAGTAACTGAACCGACATGAGTTCTGCACACACCGAGTGAAAGTTAACCGCAGTGAAGTAACAGGTGTAGCACATAGGTAATAACGGAACAGAATCAGTGAAGCTAAGAAATCAATTGTCCCTTGCAAAAGGAAAAAAAAACTTACTGATAACATGGAGTCTTTCCAATTTTCCACTCTCTGTTCCAACTTTAATTGCTTCAACGATGTCCTATTCAATGCCTACAAATAGAAAAAAATCGCAAGATAGAAAATCACTATTCTTTGAATAGACCTAAAATTCAATTTCGGCTGCAATCTATTCCCTAATAGTGATCCTGCAAATAGAATTCATGACTTGCACGTCTCATCACCCTTTTTCAACAGGGAATGCCAAGGTGAAGCCGTACATATCTTTTGTGAATGCATTGTGCACTCGCAGAGTCTAGTACGGGACGTTTCAGATTGGTTGCAAATGAATTGAAACAAACTCAACGACAGGAGTGTGATTGACAAAACTCAAAGAATGCAGGGAAATTATAGCTGAGTAGACAACAAGATAGACCAATGATGAAATATGTGTCGTGAAGTTACTTACGCGTTGAGTCTTCTTTATATCACACTCAATGGATCTAATCCGCCTCATTGACTCCTCTATCAGGTCTTCCTTTTCTGGAGGAATTCTTGGAGATCGCTGGTTCAGCTCCATGACCATGTGCTCTAGCCTTTTTAGTCTCTCTAAGCATGGGGCCGTGCAATCTTTGTCAATGGGACCACTTGACTTCATGCCTGGCATATGTACATGTTCACCTGTGGAACTTGTTTTAATGCAGTGAGAGGCTACCCTCCTTAGAGCAGAGAACAGTGGAGCCAGTGAAAGGAGCCTCCATAGAAATACGAAGATAACTTTAATCACATCTACAAGCAACTTCAGCAATCGGTGATACCAAACAGAATGACACAACTGAAAACCTGCAAAGGATAGTATAATCAGATGTGGTCCCCAGAAAGAAAACAACAAAAACAACGTTAGCAACAAAAAGGGAATTAAAGAAAAAATTTAAAAAACGAAGAGCAGTGCTTCTGCTACTGCCACCACCACCAACTCCTCAAAAAAACAAAAAAAAGAGAAAGGGCCTAAACCAACCTAGGAGGATGCAGGTGGCTTTATATTATTATATTAATATTAAGAAGAAAATAGGCACCCAAATTCGCCTCGGCAAGGACTTGAACCTGGGTAGACTAGGTGAACATCCACACCCTCAACCAACCGAGGCTCAGCTTCCTACCAACAGCTACTCTTTTTAATATAAACCAACAGTTCCACACATATAACATTTCTTGAGATCCTGACACAGTGAGCTGCTAACAGTTAATAAAAGGTATAACCAAATGCATGCTTCCACCTATCAACATTTACAAACCAAACAAATATCTTAATAAACTGTTACAGAAAAAATCATTTGCAGTGGTACTCAGAAGGCTCCTTAGCAGAACAAAAAACTTTTGCTATGACACAAGTAAACAAATGAAGATGGCATTTATCTCCTCAATGACACCAAATGTGAAAAGGCAGTGCAAGGAAACAAAGGCTATTGCAGTATTAGGAAAATAATCAAGCACTACCTCCAGAAGCAGAGATACTAAATGCTTTCAGACATCAGCTATAAATACTAAACAAAACTTCAATAATATGCAAATCACAGATTTGAGCGATCTCAAAACGTACATGTCACTGTTGAACTGACTGTAATTAGCCTTGGAGTGACCACATTTTCCTTCCTAGTGACCTGGAGAGTGCATCATAAGGTGATTACATGTTATGGTTATAACTGGCTGGAAAGAAACAAATACCTGGAAATTCAAATTGAACATGAAAATCTTTCAATTTCTACATTTTTATGTAATTAATATGCTTAATTTGATTACTTAATATACAATATTCACTGGGCTCATATTAATGCAGACATAACTTACATTTGAAACAGCATACCTATTTTAAACATCTATTTACATTTTAGAGTTTATTTATTTATTTATTTTGCATATGCCCCAAACTGTTATTGCCAAGCCAGTTGGTAAAATCTGTTGTTTTGTGATACATTGACACCCTTCAACTTTGTAAACATATAAGTTTGCAAATCTAGCTGTAGTTTTGTAAAAATTTTACTCTAAATTTTCTGAAGGTCAATATGTTATTGAGGACATGTTCAGCCTACCAAAGATAAACATGGCTTATGTATGTGTTATAAATGAAAGGTACCAAACCAAGGTCATTTTCTTAGTGCTTAGTTTATGTGCTCAAAGCAGCATGACCTAATTTGTATTGGAAGTAGCATAATTCTCGGGGCACAAATGTGTTATTCTCACATTCAAGCAACACGTTTGGTGTTCATTTAGGTACATTCAACTACAGCATGCCTACTCAATAACAATAAGACAAAAGGTAACTTTAACAGCAGCCTAGCTTTGTGTGTGCACATGAGTATTATTGTGCATGTGCGTGTTGGAATGGATTTGAGAATGGAAATGGGGGAATTGGATCATAATACTAACAGGGGTATTAGGGGAGGATAGCATCTTGAGTGGAATGCTGGATGAACCAGATGACTGGGAGTTCTCCAACTTCATTTGCACATCTGGCTCCATGTCCTGCAGGCACAAAACATGATGATAATTAGTAGTTATGATTTGTCATCATTGCAATAACTTGCAGAAACTGCATAACCTGACAAACCAAATTCTCACTGGAGAGATGTCCAGTTTCCATTGGTGCTGCTTCTGAAAGGTTATCTGACTAAAAAAAAAGTTTATTAATGACTTGTATATACAATGCCATATTACTAATAGAACATGTTCAAATAATCATACAGTCATCATCTGATTCCAGGGTCCTTTGTTCGACCTAAGACAGCCTCCCTCACACGAGCAAGAGCAGGAGCCACCAAGAAAATCCGGCAGTTGACTGCACTTTATTAAAAAAAAAAGAAATGTGGACTAATGACCTCATTCCACAAAAAACTGTGCCATTGCGAAATGGTCAAAATAACAAAAATATATATGTCAACCAATATCTATATTAAAACTAGTATATATGTAAACCAGTATCTATATTAAAACTAGTACAAAGAGAGGCATGAAAAAATGTCAGGCCATCACATATTGCCCTACCATTAGTTCCAGCGTGAGATTAACAAAATGTAGGGAGGGAGGGGCAGTTGCCAGCCAGGCCGCCAGAGAGTTTAGGGTTTTACCCCCTCCACTCCTGCTTTTCCCTTTATTGATAGACTACCTCTTATAGGCTAACTTGATGCCTAAGTAATCTACTACAGTCTGGAATAATCTAAAAGGCACAGCTATACTTTTTGTAACACCCTAATGTAAATTTCCTAAATTATAATAAATTTATTTTGGCATAAATAAAATTTCTAAGGTTTTTCTTGATTTATCTTGCATTTAAATTAATTTTGTATCACAAGTAATTAAAATTTATTTTAGGGTCAACATGTTTATGCATTCATGCTGGTGCATCTCTTTTGTTTGTTTGAATAGTTGAGTTTGAATTCAAATCTCATTTGAATTCAAATTGAATTGAGTTGTTTGAAAAAGAAATAGGAAAGGGAAAGGAAAAAGAGAAGCCAGCCAAGGCCACAGCCCGGCCTGCCCTTTTTCCCCCTCCTCTCTCTTGGGCCGGCCCTTTTTCCCCGGCAGCCCATCTCCCTCTCCCCTCTCCCTCCTTTGGCCCAGCCGCCAGCTTCCCAGCCCGAGCTGCTCACTCTCCCTTTCTTCTCTCTCTGACCCGGCGGTCCCACTGGTCAGGCTCATCTCCCTCCTCGCGCCCCTCCCCTGTTTCTTCCTCGCCGGCCCGGCCGCCCCGTCGCTGGCCGTGGCCCCGCTCCGCCGCACCCCTGGGCCCTCTCCCCCGCGCCGCATCTGACCCGAGCCGCACGTCGGTTCCGCCCCACACCTAGGCCCTTCTAGAAGCGCGCCTGCGCTCGGATTGGGACGAGCCGCAACGACCCCGTGAGAAGCGGGAGCTTCGTTGCTCGGCTGACCCGCACGCCGAGGCTGCCAGCCCCCTCTTCTTATCCGCAGCCGCCCCTTGGGGCCACCCTAAGCCGCCGCACCTCCTCCAGCGCACCCCGAGCCCCTGCACTGCCACTCCGCCGCTCGGATTGGAGTAAGCCGCCGACGTTGCCCGAGCCTCTGCGCCGCCGCATCTTCGGCCCCTCCGACCCCGGCACGACCTTCACCGCCTGCGTGCGCCGCTGACTGAGGTGCTAGGAGCCCTGCAGCGCACCCCGAGGCCTTTCCCCACGAGCGCCGGCCTTCCTTGCCGCCAGGCCCCGCCGAGGTCACCTTGCCGCCGCGTCCCAGCCTGTCCCGAGCCCTCGGTGAGCACCGCGTTACCTCCCTGGTCCTTTTGAGCTAGTTCCAGTAGACCGTAGGTCGTTCCTGCAGCCGGAACGCTGCATGCCGGCGAGCGCCGCCGCGCAGAGCCGCCACCACCATCGCATCCGTGTCCCAGGGCATTCCCAAGCCCAGTTTAGTGCTCAGGTGAATCACACGTGGCGTGATGAACCTCCCGGACCCAAAACCCGGTTGATTTGACCCCCGGAGCATCGGATACGATGAACTCCGGCGAGCCCCGAGCCGCGCCGCCACGGAGTTAGGTCGCCGGCGACCAAGCGCTGCCGCCCCGCGCGCCCAAACCTCGTGAGCCGCCCGATCCGTGCTCAACGCGCAGGATTAGATCTAGAACAAGTAGGGGTCCGGATCGTTGGATCTAGATCCGACGGCCTACGACCGAAGATACCGGTCAGCGCTCGTGCTTTTGCTAAAGAGTCCCTGGAGTTCTTAGGAATCAACCCGCAGTCCATTCCAGTTCAAAAGAAATTCCAGATAAGCCCTAGTTTTTACGCTGAAGCCCCTGAGCTTTCCAGAAATAGGGTCCGCCGTCGCTGAAGCGCAGTTCTACATGTTAGACCCTGCGTCTATAGTTTAATTACGTTTAGGTCCCTGGTTTTTGCCCAGAACCCCCTGGAAGTTCTGTTTTCTCGCAGAAAAGCCCCTGGACCTTGTTTTAGCTCTAGCTTTCGAGTCTTAGCTCCGTTTTAGTTGGTTTTCGCGCTGACGCGATCGTTGTAACGCGTAGAACAGTTCTATCATAGTTTTGTGTGCTGTTTTTATGTAATGTTGTACTGTTTCTTATCTTTTGTCTTTGTTTGCATGTATGTGTATGTGCTGGACCATATTTTGGCGGTGCGATCGTGAGTAGACGCTGAGCCTTTGGACGAGTACCAGGAACCCCTTTCTGCAGAACAGTTTGAGCAGCAGCAGGAGAACTTTGAGGAAGGCAAATATAACGTGAACATCCTATCACTTTTAAATACAATTTCATACTGCATTTTAATACTGTATGCCTATAAGGATTTCCTAGCCACTGTTATCCTTTATATAATACCTTGGGTTGCATTGTGGTTAGTTGTGCTAGGTGCTGCGCTCTCACATATAATGGTCATTTTTAATTAAACTTGATTAATGGTATATGCAACTTGATCCTGAGAGTGGCGCTCTGTGCTGTGTGCTTGAGTGGCTCACGTCTCGTTAAAAATATGTTTTTGTTAGAAACATGGTTTAGGGGGCCAGCACGGTGCTTAGTGCTTGGTTGGCCACTCTCCATAAGGACCGGTTCATAGAGCGACAACCTGGGATAACCGCGCAACCACAAGACTAGAATGGGATGGTCTTGACTTACTAATTAGGTCATTTTGCTTTGGGAGTAACTTACCTGCGGGGCAAGAGGGGTGGTAAGCTTCAATGGTCCCTGCTCCTCCGGCTTGGTCTGTGTTGTGTGTCTTGTACCCCCGTGAGGTGGACCCCATTGTCGCTGATCCAGAATCCTTAGCGGTTACACCTTACTAACGTGATCCTTTGTAACGGTCTCGTAGTGAGCTTGCTAGTCATCTCACCTAAGGAAGTGTGATGAACAACTAGCGTAGCTCACGACTTGTGGGTAAAGTTGTGCAACTTCTTGAGAGTGTAAAACTGGTATACTAGCCGTGCTCATGGTCATGAGCGACCCAGATCCTCCGTCTGATTAGGGGGGTTTATCTTTGGTGGTTTGGCTTGGTTGTCAGTAGACTCATAATTAAATTTGATTAATTACTATGTAACTTGGGTTATGGTAATTCATCCACTAGTAGTAAATAGCTTTAATAAAATTTGCCAAGATTAAAAGCTAGTGCAGTTGAGTCAGCTAACCTTAGAGCCTCATAATTCGTGTTATACTTGTTGAGTACAAGTTGTGTGCTCACACTTGCCTTCTCTACTCTTCTGTTCTCTTGGGAATATCTTCGACTGCTGCTCAGTACCAGGCGACGTGGAGGATTACATCAGCGGACTCGACGATTTCTAGGCGTTGTCTCCCAGCCGACGTCCCTGTGGCGCCCTATTCTTCTTGTATTTATTTTTTTTACGCTTCCGCATTCCTTAAACTGATTCTTGATTCAGTTGTAATAAAGATATTCATTTATGATTTATATGCTTTTATTTCGAGATACGTGTTGTGATATCTTGATGATTCTGCTGTATATATGAGTGACTTGATTTTGACGCATATATGATTGCTCGGTTTATGTCCTTATAAATCGGGTGTGACACTTTTCATATAGGGGAATATCCTAATCTACTAAACGGCCAAGTAATATGTTGACGTGAACAGTGCTGTGCCCTGTCTGAGCCTATTGGGTGCATGTGGGCCTTGGGCCAAATATGCACCATTAAATAGATCCATTACATAGATCCTACCTCATTCTCAGAAAGAAAAGAACTGAAAAGACATATAAATTTGTCTTTCACTGGGTTCTTAGATAAATAACTAAGATGCTCAACATCAACATCTATTCAGTTGTTGACAATCCCATATTTAAAAAGGAGAAAAATATTATTACGGAAACACGTGGACTAAATTCCAATAACCTTTATAGCACAGCGATTAGTGGTTATAAAATTTGTAACAAAGAATATATATATACATCAGAAAGAAAGGTGTCAAACCTCTTATCAATTTGTTCAAGCAGTCTGCATCGGTATGTTTCTCCCAATACCTGCAAATTATGGAATCAAAGTATTAAGAATTCCATAACCTGGATTTGCAAGCATTCTTGCAAGTTCCTTTTCTATCTAACCTCTATCTTTTCAGCTGTATTTGGATCAATTAAACCTCTCAAAGCACCCCACAATAATCTAAAACCACTGCCAGCATTAACAATGAACATCCTATGCAAAATCTGCACAAGCAAACTTATTAGATGAATTTCAGAAAATCCGTATGTTAAAATAGATAGGTATTAAATTACCTCAGGATAATTGTCTCCATCTATTTTGTTTATATGAAGTACAACCTCACGGGCCAATTTGCTGACTTTCATCCAGTTCTGCATTATCAAATGTCATCACCAAGAAACTGAAAATGGTATCTGTAGCATCATCAAAATAATCAACAACGTACCACTCCTTTCACATCAAGTATTGTTGTTATGGTATCAACATGCTTCTTTGATGCTACAGAACATGCTGGATACTTCTCAGCAAAGAGCCTCTCAAGTGATTGAACATGATATTTTAAGAATCTCTCCACTGTTGTCACATTCAAGAGCTTATTTGGGTCGACCTTCCCAAGTATCTCAATGTAAATAGGTCTACCATCTCTATCCACTCCATGGAAGCCATGTGGATAATAAAGAAGAACATCTTCTAGTTCATCAAATACAAAATCCTGAAATATCTCCACTATTATCACACAATCTTCAGAATAATAGGTGATGAAGTTGATTAGAAATTTAGAATAGTTGGAATATATATTGCAATAAGTGACCAAGGTCGCCACAGGAAGCTTATGCAATGAAGCAAGAAATTTAGCACACAGAGATGCAGCAAAAAGGTGTAGTGAACCAGGCAAAAGTTGCAATGTGCAACCTCCCAAAAGTCCCAGCTGTATATATGAGAAAGCCTCAATTCTAAAAACAATAATGACAAATCTTTAAAACTTCAGATCTTTCAATTTAAAAAATGAATAAATAATAAGTGTCTATGAAATATTGCCTCTTTTCTTTCAGTTGACCGGAAAATGTGCAGGTTACGGGGGCAACTGAAATAAATCACTGAATGTTGCAGTTTCTTTTAATAGAATATTTTGCATCTTGGTATTTATCATAGTTGGGGCCAATAATCTTGTAGTGTAGCAGTAACTGTGTTGAGGGAGACGAGCCAAGGTTCAACTGGCCTAGGTTCAAATCCTGGTGGAACCAAAAAAAAAATCCCCTCGCTAGCAACCCAGGCCTGCGGCACCTGTGGTTGGTTTGGGGCCTCCTGGGGATACTTGCAATGGTGACCCCTTGTGGTCGGCAGGTTACGATTCCGCCCTATTGGGTGAAGCTGGGGTTCAGGGGTTTTCTCGTCCGGTTTGACTGAGGTTCCTTCTTAGTAAACAAACAAACTCTGAAGGCGGCCTTCCCCCACTGGCCTAGTTTTTATTTAGCATAATTGGATGAGAACATACAGTAAGAGTCGAATTGCCAAAACAAATCAGAGTATGCATTGATCAGATAAAAGTGCAAAAAATTTTGCAAGAGGATCTGCTTTCATTTAATCCTTTGTTATCAATAATGTTGCAAGAGGAACATAATTAAATCTGGATTCATGGAGGAAGATAGCCACCATGGCTTTCCTTAATGGTTGAGAAAAGGCCCTAAAAGGTGGCTGCACATGACTCATATCATATATCTCTGGAAGCAGTTATCTCAGCAAGGGGCCTTTTATTATGAGAAGAACATAAATGGAAGCTATAAATATCAGCCATTTTAACCATGGATTTTGTACATGAAACATTGGTGTCTTAATCAGATCAGCAGTGATCCATCTGACAGAAAACTGTAATTTGAAACTAATTTTTCTATAGAACTATCGCAATCAGTATGAGAGAATATCTAATAGTAGCAATTTGATTGAGGTATAATTACACCTATAAACCAGACAGATAACTCTTTAGTGTTTTGGCACATTTCTTTTGATTGAACCTTTTGACAACATAGCTAGAATGTATATACATGCAAATACGCTTAGAAAACAAAACTTGATGGATAAATCCTTGCTGCTGGTCTTTGTGGTCCTTAGCAGCAGTTAGCATCTTGGACTGCAGGCATCTTGGACTGTAGGACAGCAGTTAGTGTCCTCTCTAGTACAGCAGTTAGTGTCCTCTCTAGGACAGCAGTTAGACTAGTGTTAGACTAGCATTATTGGCTTCGTTTGCTGCCCAGCAGCCTGCTGTATATATACGTGGCCACCCCTCCCGTTGGAAGGCATGGCATTGTGAGTGTGAATGAAGAAAAAAACCCAGAAAACTTCCCCAACTTGAGTGTCATCCTCTCAGCTCAATGAGAGTGAAAATTGAGCTACTAACATCTGGTATTAGAGCCGTACTTTCCTGTAGGTTGGATATCTCTTGCTCCTCCCCCTCCGAAGCCGCTGTAGCAGCGCAGCCAACACCAGCAGCTAGTGCAGCAGTAGCAGCAGCTGCACCAGCCGCTGCAACAGCAGCAGCTGCACCAGCCGCTGCAACAGCAGCAGCAGCTCCGGCTGCCTCTTCTCCCCCGTTCCCTTCCCCCTCTCCACGCAGCAGCCCCTTGGAGGCCCGCCATGTCCGACGCACCGTCTCAGCGCTCGGTCGCCTCGAGCGCACGGCGCCAGCAAGACGCCGAGCTCGCCGTGGCAGAGGAGCGCAGCCGAGCGACGGCTCAAGCTGCTGCAGCAGCGGCGAGGGCGGCCAGGCTGGCTGCAGCGGAGCTGGCAGCTGCCCGGGCGGAGGTGGAAGCAGCGGAGGCGGAGGATGCAGCGCGTGCGGTGGAGGTCGAGGTTGAGACCTTGCGCGGCAGCCTCAGCGGCTCCATCGCCGGCGACACCACCGCCGACGGGGACCTTGAGGGGTTGGCAAGGGAGAGGGCGCAGCAGCGGACCGCGCGGTGGGCAGCAGCCCACCCCCACGGCGGCGGCCCGGAGGCCGGCGCGCCCGGCGGCGGTCCAGGGGGCCGCGCGCCTGGCGGCGGAGGCGGCGCCTCTGGTGGCGGCGCTCCTGGCTGGGGTGCGCGCGGCGGCGCCCCCGGCTACCACGGCCTCCAGGCGGTGGTCAGGGACGTCAGTCCCGGCGGTGGGTGGCCCACCCTCACCAAGACCAACTACGTCGAGTGGGCCGCGGTTATGGAGGTGAAGCTCCAGGTGCGGCATATGTGGGAGGCAGTCCGGTACGGCGATGTCGACTACGATGCGGATCGACGGGCGCTGGATGCTCTCATCACAGCAGCCCCGCCCGAGATGCAGTTCACGCTTTCCAAGAAGCGAACTACCAAGGAGGCCTGGGACTCCATCGCTGCGGCACGTATCGGCAGCGACCGCGCCCGCAAGACCACTCTCCAGGCACTTCGCAAGGAGTGGGAGAACCTGGCCTTCAAGCCAGGTGAGGATGTTGATGACTTCGCACTTCGTCTCAACACTCTGCTGCAGAAGGTGGTGCAGTTCGGCGACGACACCTACGACGAGGAGAGAGCCGTCGAGAAGCTCTTCCGCTGCGTCCCCGAGAGGTATAGGCAGACCGCTCGCTCAATCGAGTCTCTGCTGGACCTCTCCACCATGACGATCGAGGAGGTGATAGGTCGCCTCAAGGTCGTCGACAGCGACGAGCCACAGCCTCCCTCGAGAGGCATCTCCATCGGTGGGAAGCTCCACCTCACTCAGGAGCAGTGGGAGGCTCGGCGCGGTGACCGGAGGGGGGGGGGGACCCCTCTCCCTCGACCGGTGGCCGCAAGCGCGGCAAGCCGCGAAAGGGACGCGGAGGTGCCTAAGCCGGGGCACGAGGGCGCACCGAGGGTGGCGCCCGCGGAGATGCTCAAGGCGGCGCCGCTGACAGGCCCAAGGCGGCACGAGACGACGCCTGCCACAACTGTGGCAGGCCCGGCCACTGGGCCAGGGACTGCCCGCAGCGGAGGCGTGGGGTCCAAGCCCACGTCGCGGAGGCCCAGCCGGATGACGAGCCGGCACTGTTCCTACTCCACGGGGACATGGGGCCGCATCCGGCAGCACCGCCTGCCACCGCTCTACTCCACCTCGACGAGCCGCGTGCCCGAGTCCTCCTCGGCGACAGCTCTGACGACGACAGGGTCGATGGCTGGTACCTCGACTCCGGCGCCACGCACCACATGACCGGGCGGCGGGAGTTCTTCTCCGACCTGGACGTCGACGTAGGTGGCTCCGTCAGGTTCGGGGACTCCTCCGCTGTGGAGATCAAGGGCGTGGGCTCCGTGATCCTCACCGCCAAGTCCGGAGAGCACCGGATGCTCACCGGAGTCTACTACATCCCGGCGCTGCGAAACTCCATCATCAGCCTTGGGCAGCTCGATGAGAGCGGCTCCCGCGTGGTGATCGACAGCGGGGTCCTTCGCATCTGGGACCACCGTCGCCAGCTTCTCGCCAGGGTGGTTCGAGGGAAGAATCGCCTCTACATCCTCCATGTCAGGGTGGCCCAGCCTCTTTGTCTTGCAGCTCACAGGGACGACGAGGCATGGCAGTGGCACGAGCGCTTTGGGCACCTCCACTTTGAGGCCCTGAAGCGGCTCGGCGCCAAGGAGATGGTGCGAGGCCTCCCGTGCCTCGACCACGTGGAGCACCTCTGCGATGCCTGCGTGCTGACGAAGCAGAGGCGGCACTCCTTCCCCCAGCAGGCGAGCTTCCGAGCCAAGGAGCGGCTCGAGCTCGTACACGGGGACTTGTGTGGCCCGGTGACACCGGTCACACCAGGAGGACGGCGCTACTTCCTGCTGCTCGTCGACGACCTCTCCCGCTTCATGTGGGTGATGATCCTCGGCAGCAAGGGAGAGGCTGCGGACGCCATCAGGCGTGCTCAGGCTGCTGCGGAGACGGAGAGCGGCCGCAAGTTGCGCGTGCTGCGCACCGACAACGGCGGTGAGTTCACGGCGGCCAAGTTCACGGCGTACTGCGCGGATGAGGGCATCCAGCGCCACTACTCTGCGCCGTACAGCCCGCAGCAGAATGGCGTCGTCGAGCGGCGCAACCAGACGGTGGTGGGGATGGCCCGGGCCCTCCTCAAGCAGAGGGGCATGCCGGCCGTCTTCTGGGGAGAGGCGGTGGTGACGGCCGTCTACATCCTCAACCGCTCGCCCACCAAGGCACTCGACGGCATGACGCCGTATGAGGCTTGGCATGGGCGTAAGCCGGCGGTCTCCCACCTGCGGGTCTTCGGTTGCCTCGCGTTCGCCAAGGAGCTTGGCCCCATAGGCAAGCTCGACGACAGGAGCACTCCGGGAGTGTTCATCGGCTACGCGGAGGGTTCGAAAGCCTACCGCATTCTCGACCCGGAGACACAGCGTGTGCGCACGGCGCGCGACGTTGTGTTCGACGAAGGGCGAGGATGGGCGTGGGACAAGGCGGTGGACGACGGCTCGGCTCCGACGTACGACGACTTCACCGTCGAGTACGTCCACTTCGAGGGAGCTGGGGGAGTAGACAGCTCTTCTTCGCCGAGCGTGCCTACCCCAGTCCCCGAGCCTCCACCAACGCCGGCGCCCGCCACACCGGCGGCACCACGCCCTTCAGCTACGACTCCGGCTGCGCCGAGTTCCTCGGCTGCACCACCACAGTCGGCGACGCCGCGATCTCCAGTACCGATAGCCACTCCTCCGGGCCCGTCTACTTCGACACCTGCTCGTGCTGAGCACAGTCCGGTGGAGTTCGCTACTCCGCTCTCTCACGACGAGGAGCGCGTCGACGCGTACCATGACGGCGAGCCGTTGCGGTATCGTACGATGGAGGACCTTCTCGGTGATCAGCCGGTGCCGGGACTGGTGCCTCACGACCTGGAGGCACAGTTGCACCTCGCATGCGACGACGGCGAGCCTCGGTCTTTCGCAGAGGCCGAGGGACACGCGGCATGGCGTGCCGCGATGCAGTCGGAGATGGACGTGATTGAGAAGAATCGCACTTGGGAGCTTGCTGATCTCCCTCGCGGTCACCGCGCGATCACCCTTAAGTGGGTGTTCAAGCTGAAGAGGGATGAGGCCGGCACCGTCGTCAAGCACAAAGCCCGCCTGGTGGCACGAGGTTTCGTGCAGCAAGAGGGCGTCGACTTCGACGATGCCTTCGCTCCCGTAGCATGGATGGAGTCCGTGCGACTCCTCCTTGCGCTAGCTGCCCAGGAGGGCTGGCGTGTCCATCACATGGACGTCAAGTCGGCGTTTCTCAACGGCGACTTGAAGGAGGAGGTCTACGTGCACCAGCCGCCGGGGTTTGCGATCCCCGGCAAGGAGGGTAAGGCGCTACGTCTGCGCAAGGCCCTCTATGGCTTGCGGCAGGCCCCGAGGGCGTGGAACGCCAAGCTGGATTCCACGCTCAAGGGGATGGGCTTCGAGCAAAGCCCACACGAGGCGGCCATCTACCGGCGGGGCAAAGGAGGCAATGCCCTGCTGGTGGGTGTCTACGTCGACGACTTGGTGATCACCGGCACCAAGACTGCGGAGGTGGCGGCGTTCAAGGAGGAGATGAAGGCCACCTTCCAGATGAGCGACCTGGGGCCTCTCTCATTCTACCTGGGGATCGAGGTGCACCAGGACAACTCCGGGATCACACTTCGACAGACCGCCTACGCCAAGCGCGTCGTCGAGCTTGCTGGGCTCATCGACTGCAACCCAGCTCTTACTCCGATGGAGGAAAGGCTGAAGCTGAGCCGTGACAGCACGGCGGAGGAGGTAGACGCAACTCAGTACCGGCGTCTTGTGGGGAGCCTCCGCTACCTCGCCCACACACGGCCGGACTTGGCGTTCTCCGTCGGCTACGTCAGTCGGTTCATGCAGCGACCGACGACGGAGCACCAGCAGGCCGTGAAGAAGATCATTCGCTATGTTGCGGGGACTCTCGACCATGGTCTCCACTACCCGAGGTGCCCTGGAGCGGCACACTTCGTCGGGTACAGCGACAGCGACCACGCCGGCGACATCGACACCAGCAAGAGCACGAGCGGGATCCTCTTCCTCCTCGGCAAGTGCCTCGTTAGCTGGCAGTCGGTCAAGCAGCAGGTGGTGGCCTTGTCCAGCTGCGAGGCCGAGTACATAGCGGCCTCCACCGCGTCGACTCAGGTGCTCTGGCTCGCTCGACTGCTTGGTGATCTACTCGGCAGAGACACTGGAGCAGTGGAGCTCAGGGTGGACAGCAAGTCCGCTCTGGCCTTGGCGAAGAACCCCGTTTTCCACGAACGGAGCAAGCACATCCGGGTGAGGTATCACTTCATCCGAGGTTGCTTGGAGGAAGGAAGCATCAAGGCGAGCTACATCAACACCAAGGATCAGCTTGCGGATCTGCTCACCAAGCCCCTTGGGAGGATCAAGTTCCTTGAGCTTTGCTCCAGGACTGGGATGATCCAATCTTCCTACAAGATGGTCCAATCTTCCCACAAGACGACGCACAAGACTTAGGCGGAGAATGATGGATAAGTCCTTGCTGCTGGTCTTTGTGGTCCTTAGCATCAGTTAGCATCTTGGACTGCAGGCATCTTGGACCGTAGGACAGCAGTTAGTGTCCTCTCTAGGACAGCAGTTAGTGTCCTCTCTAGGACAGCAGTTAGACTAGTGTTAGACTAGCATTATTGGCTTCGTTTGCTGCCCAGCAGCCTGCTGTATATATACGTGGCCACCCCTCCCGTTGGAAGGCATGGCATTGTGAGTGTGAATGAAGAAAAAAATCCAGAAAACTTCCCCAACTTGAGTGTCATCCTCTCAGCTCAATGAGAGTGAAAATTGAGCTACTAACAAAACTTACTGTCAGGATAGAATCTGCACCAAATTCTTTTCTCCATTTTAGCATTTCCGACCACATGTCTATTGTCTTGTCAATATCAAATCCCCTTGCCTTTAGAAATCTGCAATAACATAAGCCAGGTGAGTAAAAGAACTATACTGGTATAGTCTTGAGAAAGGTAAGAAACATAAATTGTAAATAAACTATATCTAGGGAACGAAACTATTATATGGTTGGTGTCACATTTTAATATTACCAAGTAAACGCAACTTTATGAGCAGGAACATTTGCCTAGAATCCCTAAAGTACAATGCTCAGGGGTTGCTGTTAGCATCATTGCAACCTTGTTTAGCTTCAAGAGGCTGATGGACTACCGAACTTTGAAAGACAGATTACAAAGACTTGTTGCATTTCTTCGTGCATGGTAGTATTACTAAACTCATTATTGGCTAACTTTTGTGCTTTTATCATTCTACTTCGTTTGGTCCAGTTGTCAAGTTTGTTAAATACTTTGGCTATGAGGCCCTAATCCAGTTGTCATTTCCCTGAATAACATAAGGGATATAAAAAGAGAATAGGATACTTTCTCAGCAAACATCGGATAACTTCAGCAGGGAAAGAAAGAAAACTCTTGATACATTATGACACTCTGTGATATACCCAGTATGGTAGATCCAGCACTACTCCTTTTGATGCCCAAGAAAGTGTCGATCAAAATCCAACACAAAATCCCAATCCAAATCCAACTCTCAACATCCCAAGTAGAAACTACATGTACTTCTCCTCCTGGTTAAGCTAGCAAAGGTAGCTATCTAGCATAGGAGCATGCACAGACACCCATCAGGCTCCAACTTCTAACCATGGTCATCTACCAGTGGCGTACCGCTACTTGGAGGTCAACTCGCCACTCATAGAGGCAGATGTTCTTGGTTTCTGCTTTCTAGCCCACTACCCACTGATCTCTTCCTCCTATGTGCATTTACTCATTTTGTGCTTCAATGTTGCATGTTCTTCTCTAGTAGACAGTACATTTAATTAGTTCATTTTTTTTCTCCCAAATACACAGGAGAATGGTATCCTTTTATCATGGAAGAGAAAAGTAGATAAGTGCAAACTAAACACAACATAACACCACACCACATATCACAAGAAATCAGTACATGCACACAACTGACTTTAGAAATAAACAACCCGACCTAAACCAAATAACCAATCTAAGAGCCTCGAGCACAGCCGATGCTAACTGCAAGAGGTGCTTTGCATCAGCAGCACACCACAAAACACCTTCCTCCACAATAGCCTTAACAACTCTATTTACATCCGGGGATGCTGCGTTGTAGATGCAGTCATTGCGGTGTTTCCAAATCTTCCAAGCAACAAGGCCACAAGGGTAACCAAAGAATTGAGGGCTTTTCCAGTTTGCTTTCCACCTGTTCGAGGGATCGGTTCCACAATCCTGAAAACTGCTAACATAAGGAGGTGGTGCCATCTGCCAAGAATTCAAGCCTCACTTGCTGGAGTATGAAGAACCAGACTTGCCACATGAACACACAAGAGAAGAGAAGGTGCTGCATGATCTCATCTCTTTGATCACAAAGAGGGCAGCAAGAAGGGTGAGGAAGGCCTCACTTGGGCAGCCTATCAGCCGTCCAGCAGCAATTCAGTAGAGCAAACCACAGGGAAAATTTGCCATGCACAGTGGCCAGGATGAAAACTCTCCAGCAAGCCACGAATCTGTTCATCTTTTATACCTAGGATGATATGTGGAGCTCTGAAATTCCTGATCTGCACAGACAGTAGCTGTAGGATTCCTCCCTGTTAAGCATCAACAGCTATTTCTCTACTGTCACCCCAGTTGCTCTTCTACCTTGCACACCATGTCTGTGTCAACCTCTTATTTCTCCAAACTTCTTCGTCAACCTGCCTCTTTTGCTGCTCTAGAGGGAGCCAGAAAATGATCTAGGCACTAGGACTAGGGTTGAAAACGGTCGGGATAAATCCCGTTCCGTTCCACCCCGATTTCTACATTTTACCCGCTCGTTTTCGTATTTTCGGACAAATTTGGAATTGGTATGAAATGTTAGTAGCAGAATTTTCACTCTCATTGAGAGTGAATATGACACTAGGAGTTGGGAATTTTTCTAGGTTTACTTCTCAAACTCTACCACAATGCCATGCCCTCTAAGAGGTTGGAGATACATACTTATAGACTCCTAGCCAGCCAAGGATATGCTAGTTGCTAGTCTAAAATGCCAAACTAGATGCTGTCCTAGATGCTGTCCTAAAAGCAGTCAAGATGCTGCTGTCCTAGCTGCTCTATAACTGCTGTCCTAGCTGCTCTAAAAGCAGTCTAAGATGCTAAGAAATGCTGAGAAAAACACCCTGCCCACAAAGACCAAGTACAGAGACTTATTCCCATCATTCTCCCCCTAAGTCTTGTGCGTCGTCTTGTGGGAGATCTGGACCATCCCGATCTTGGAGCAGAGCTCCAGGAACCTGATCCTCCCAAGAGGCTTGGTGAGCAGGTCTGCAAGTTGGTCCTTGGTGTTGATGTAGCCTGCCTTGATGCTCCCTTCCTCCAAATAGCCTCGGATGAAGTGGTACCTCACCCGGATGTGCTTGCTCCGTTCATGGAAAACGGGGTTCTTTGCCAGGGCCAGAGCGGACTTGCTGTCCACTCGGAGATCCACCGCTCTAGCGTCTCTGCCGAGGAGATCACCGAGCAGTCGAGCGAGCTAGATCGCCTGAGTCGAAGCGGTGGAGGCCGTGATGTACTCGGCCTCGCAGCTGGATAGAGCTACCACCTGCTGCTTGACCGACTGCCGGCTGACGAGGCACTTGCCAAGGAAGAAGAGGATCCCACTGGTGCTCTTGCTGGTGTCAATGTCGCCGGCGTGGTCGCTGTCACTGTACCCGACGAAGTGTGCCACTCCGGGGCACCTCGGGTAGTAGAGGCCGTGGTCGAGAGTCCCCGCAACATAGCGGATGATTCTCTTCACAGCCTGTTGGTGCTCCGTCGTCGGTCGCTGCATGAACCGACTAACGTAGCCGATAGAGAACGCCAAGTCCGGCCGTGTGTGGGCAAGGTAGCGAAGGCTCCCCACAAGACGCCGGTACTGGGTAGCGTCCACCTCCTCTGCCCTGCTATCACGGCTCAGCTTCAGCCTCTCCTCCATCGAAGTGAGAGCTGGGTTGCAGTCGGTGAGCCCAGCTAGCTCAACGACGCGCTTGGCGTAGGCGGTCTGCCGAAGTGTGATCCCAGAGTCGTCCTGGTGCACCTCGATCCCCAGGTAGAAGGAGAGAGGCCCCAGGTCACTCATCTGGAAGGTGGCCTTCATCTCTTCCTTGAACGCCGCCACCTCCGCAACCTTGGTGCCGGTGATCACCAAGTCGTCGACGTAGACGCCCACCAGCAGGACATTTCCTCCATTGCCCCGCCGGTAGACAGCCACCTCGTGCGGGCTTTGCTCGAAGCCCATCCTCCTGAGCGTGGAATCCAACTTGGCATTCCATGCCCTTGGTGCCTGCCGCAAGCCATAGAGGGCCTTGCGCAGGCGCAGCACCTTGCCCTCCTTGCTGGGGATCGCGAATCCCGGCGGCTGGTGCACGTAGACCTCCTCCTTCAAGTCGCCGTTAAGGAACGTCGACTTGACGTCCATGTGGTGGACACGCCAGCCCTCCTGGGCAGCCAGCGCAAGGAGGAGTCGCACGGACTCCATCCGTGCAACGGGAGCGAAGGCATCGTCGAAGTCGATCCCCTCCCGCTGCAAGAAACCTCGTGCCACCAAGCGAGCCTTGTGCTTGATGATGGCGCCGACTTCATCCCTCTTCAGCTTGAACACCCACTTAAGGGTGATCGCGCGGTGACCACAAGGGAGATCAACAAGCTCCCAGGTGCGGTTCTTCTCTACCGTTTCCATCTCCACTTTCATCGCGGCACGCCATGCCGCGTCTTTCTCGGCCACTGCGAAAGACCGAGGCTCGCCGTCGTCACACGCAAGATGCAACTGCCCCTCCAGGTCGTGAGGCACTAGACCTCCATCGTACGGTACCGCAACGGCTCGTCGTCGTAGCACGCGTTGATGCGCTCCTCATCGTGAGAAAGTGGGGTAGCGAACTCCACCGGGCTGGGCTCGACGTGAGCTAGTGCTGGAGTAGACATGCCCGGAGAAGTGGCTGTCGGTGCTGGAGTGCATGGCGTTGCCGACTGAGGTGGAGCCGACGAGGAACTTGTCTTAGCTGGAGTCGTGGCTGGAGAGCATGGTGTCGCCGGCTGTGGTGGAGTCGGCGAAGACGATCTCGTCGCAGCCCGAGTCCTGGCTGAAGAGCGTGGTGCTGCTGGGGTAGAAGGCGCCGGGGACGGTGAAGGCTCGGGGACTGGGGTAGGCACGCTCGTCGAAGAGGGGCTGCCTACTCCCCCAGCTCCCTCGAAGTGGAAGTACTGGACAGTGAAGTCGTCGTACGTCGGAGTCGAGCCGTCGTCCACCGCCTTGTCCCACGCCCATCCCCGGCCTTCGTTGAACACAACGTCGCGCACGGTGCGCACACACTGTGTCTTCGGGTCGAGGATGCGGTAGGCCTTCGAGCCCTCTGCGTAGCCGATGAACACTCCCGGAGTGCTCCTATCGTCGAGCTTGCTGACATGGCCAAGCTCCTTAGCGAACGCGAGGCAGCCAAAGACCCGCAGATGGGAGACCGCCGGCTTGCGCCCATGCCAAGCCTCGTATGGCGTCCTGCCATCGAGTGCCTTGGTAGGCGAGCGGTTGAGGATGTAGACGGCCGTCACCACGGCCTCTCCCCAGAAGACAGCCGGCATCCCCCTCTGCTTGAGGAGGGCCCGGGCCATCCCTACAACCGTCTGGTTGCGCCGCTCGATGACGCCGTTCTGCTGCGGGCTGTACGGCGCAGAGCAGTGGCGCTGAATGCCTTCTTCAGCGCAATACGACGCAATTCAGCCGTCGTGAATTCGCCGCCGTTGTCGGTGCGCAACACGCGCAGCTTGCGGCCACACTCCGCCTCCGTCGCAGCCTGCGTGCGCCTGATGGCGTCCGCAGCCTCTCCCTTGCTGCCGAGGACCATCACCCACATGTAGCGGGAGTGGTCGTCAACGAGCAGCAGGAAGTAACGTCGTCCTCCCGGTGTGGCCGGTGTCACCGGGCCACACAAGTCCCCGTGAACAAGCTCGAGCCGCTCCTTGGCTCGGAAGCTCGCCTGGTGGGGAAACGGGAGCCGTCTCTGCTTCGTCAACATGCATACGTCGTAGAACTGCTCCACATGGTCGAGGCACGGCAGGCCTCGCACCATCTCCTTGGCACTGAGCCACTTCAGGGCCTTGAAGTTGAAGTGCCCAAAGCGCTCGTGCCACTGCCACGCCTCGTCGTCCCGACGAGCAGTGAAGCAGAAGGGTTGTGCCACCTGCACATGGAGGACATAGAGACGATTTGCGCCCCTGGTTACCTTGGCAATAAGGCGACGCTGGCGATCCCAAATCCTCATGACTCCGTCCTCAACCATCACGCACGAGCCGTTCTCATCTAGCTGTCCCACGCTGATGATGGAGTTCCTCAACGCGGGAATGTAGTAGACTCCGGTGAGCAGCCTGTGCTCACCAGACTTGGCGGTGAAGACCACGGAACCGACGCCCTTGATCTCCACGCCGGAGGCATCTCCAAACCTGACGAGGCCTCGGACGCTGGAGTCAAGCTTGGTGAAGAACTCCCGTCGGTCAGTCATGTGGTGGGTGGCACCGGTGTCAAGGCACCACCCGTCGGTCTTGTCGTCGCCGGAGCCGTCGCCGAGAAGGGCGTGTGCCTTCGGCTCGTCAAGGAGGAGGAGAGCCGCTGCGGCCGATGCCGCTGGAGGTAGCTCGATGCTTGTGTGTTCCTGGAGCAGAGCTGGCTCCTCCTCCTCCGCCTGTGCGACGTAGGCCTGGCCGCGTCGTGGCTGTCGACAGTCCCTGGCCCAGTGGCTAGACTTGCCACAGTTGCGGCAAACATCGTCCTGTGTCGGCTTGCGCTTGCCGACGGCGCCACCCTGGGCGCCTCCCCGCGCGCCATCCTCGGCACGTCCTCGAGCCCCAGCCTAGGCGCCTCCTTGCGCCTTGTGCGGCTTGCCGCGCTTGCGGCCGTCTGTCGTGGAAGAAGGCTCCCCCTTCTTCCCGTCACCTCGGCAGACCTCCTACTGCTTCCCAGTGAAGTGGAGCTTGCCGCCAATGGTGACAGGATCTGAGGAAAGCTGTGGCTTGTCGGCGTCGACGACCTTGAGGCGACCAATCGCCTCCTCGATCGACATCGTGGAGAGGTCCACTAGAGACTCGACCGAGCAAACCATCTACTTGTACTTCGGGGGAGCGCAACGAAAGAGCTTCTCGATAGCTCTTTCCTCGTCGTAGGAGGCGTCGCCGAACTGCACCAGCTTCTGCCTCAGGGTGTTGAGACGGAGGGCGAAGTCGTCGAGGTCCTCACCCGGTCTGAATGCCAGGTTCTCCCACTTCTTGCGAAGTGTCAGCAGTGTGGACTTGCGGGCGCGGTCGCTGCCGCAGCGATGGCGTCCCCAGGCCTCCTTGGCAGTCTCCTTCTGTGTGAGCGAGAACTGCATCTCGGGCGGGACTGCAGCAATGAGGGCGTCCATCGCCCGTCGATCCTCGTCGAAATCGACGTCGCCGTAGTAGACCGCCTCCCACAAGTGCCGCACCTGGACCCTGATCCTCATGATCGCGGCCCATTCGACATAGTTGGTCTTGGTGAGGGTAGGCCACCCACCATCCCTGACGTCGGCCTGGACCCCGTAATGGCCTTGGCGCCGGTCTGGGGAGAGGGAGTCGTGCCGCCTGTGAGGGACGCGCTCTCCGTCGAGCCTGCCGTGTCGGCGGTCACGGGCCATCTCAGCCTCCAGCTGAGCAACCCTCTCCCGCAACCGCTGGGCCTCCAACGCGCGGCCATCAGGTGCACCTCCGCCCGGTGCGCCGCCGCCGTTTGCGCCTCCGCCCGGTGCGCCGCCGCCGTGCACGCCTCCGGCAGGAGTGCCGCCGCCGTGCTGGCCTCCTCCGGGAGCGCCGCCGGCACGCTGGCCTCCTCCAGGAGCGCCGCCGCTGTGCTGGCCTCCTCCGGGAGCGCCGCTATAGGCGTGCTCGGCTGCCCACCACGCCGCACGCTCTCGAGATGCATCCATGGCCAGCAGCTCGAGGTCTGTGTCGGCGCTGTCGTTAGCACAGACGGAGCTGCTGGCGTTGCTGCGCAGAGCATCGGCCTCTGCTGCCGCCGCACGTGCTGCAGCCGCCGCCGCTTCCGCCTCCACCTCCGCTCTGGCTGCAGCCAGCTCCGCTGCTGCCAGCCTCGACGCCCTTGCCGCTGCAGCAGCAGTTTCTGCTGCTGCCCGCTCGCGCTCCTCCGCTGCAGCGAGTTCGGCCTCCTGCTGGCGCCGGCCGTTCGAGGCGACCGAGTGCCGAGTGTCCTGCGGACATGGCGCGCTGCTGGGGGGCTGCTGCTGCTGCTGCTGCGTGGAGTGGATCCTCCATCAGACAAGCTGCTGCTTGTCTATACAGAGAAAGGGGGTTGAGCAGGAGCAGCCGGAACTGCTGCTGCTGCCGCTTCTGCTGCGGGCAGGGGCTACTGCGAGGCTATGGAAGGGGATGAGCAGGAGATGCTTAGGCTACAGGATAGTACGGCCCTGATACCACTTGTTAGTAGCAGAATTTTCACTCTCATTGAGAGTGAATATGACACTAGGAGTTGGGAATTTTTCTGAGTTTACTTCTCAAACTCTACCACAATGCCATACCATCTAAGGGGTTGGAGATACATACTTATAGGCTCCTAGCCAGCCAAGGATATGCTAGTTGCTAGTCTAAGATGCCAAACTAGATGCTGTCCTAGATGCTGTCCTAAAAGTAGTCAAGATGCTGCTGTCCTTGCTGCTCTAAAACTGCTGTCCTACCTGCTCTAAAAGCAGTCCAAGATGCTAAGAAATGCTGAGAAAAACACCCTGCCCACAAAGACCAAGTACAGAGACTTATTCCCATCACGAAATACAGGATGTCAAATTCAAAAACAGGACGGAAACGGTTTGGCTTGTATCCCAATTGTTTCCGTATTTCCCATATTTTGTCGGGATATCCCGTTTTTACTAATTTGGAATATACCTTTTTTGCAGCCCGTGTAAAGAAGCCCTCCAGGTCCGTTCCCAACCCCTCGACAGCCAGCCCAAAAGAACTAGGGCACCCCTCTCCGACTCCCCTGAGGCTCTGACCCCACCGCCTCCCTCCTCCACCGCTCGACCCTCTCCACTCACCAGCCGCCTCTCTCCCTCGAGGGCTCGAGGCCTTGGTCGCTCCACTTTCTTCCCGTCGTCCCCGAGAGTCCGAGACCCCCAGGCCCTCCTCCGGTCCTCCCCGAGACAGCCGGCGAGTTTGAGCTTGTGAGTTGTCAGTTGTGACTATGTATTGTACACTATTGTGTGGTTGTGAACTTGTGAGGTTGTGAATTATTATCATGGTTTACAATTACTTGAGTTATTATCATTTGTCTATGTGTTTTCATGTACTCATGTCAAGTTTGTTGGATGATTGAGTACGACCGTACGGGTCGGTGTTTCCATTTTGCCTTTTCGTAGACCTCTCGTTTTCGACATATATCTGTTCGAATCGGTTCGTTTTCGGTATCCCGTGAGTCCGTATTCGTTTTCGTGTTCGACTTGTTCGTTTTCGTATTAAAATGTAAAAGTGAAAACCGTAACGGGGTTATCCCGACCGATCCCGACCGTTTTCAACCCTAACTAGGACATTATATGGAATAATGAGGTAATTTTGGAGATAGTACTGGAGCAAGTGTGCAGTTCAGATGCAAGTATGCCTGGGAATACAGAGACAGCTATAGCAAAGTTAAATGAACCTTGCTTTAAATACCTTGAGTGTAATCAGTGTGTGCCGCATCCAAAATCTCCTTAAATCCCAACTCCCACATGGAATGAGCACAAATATGCATAGGCCCTCTCTTACATTTTCATCCTCGCTTCATGTAAAAAGCTTAACCTGGAGGTACTATGTTGGAACACAAAGCTGCCTCAGACCTATTTCGAACAAGGTGATACTAATCCCGCTACACCAGAACATAGGTGCCCCGGACCTATTTCGAACACAAATTAAAGTTGCAGTCGCTGAAGGAGATGAGTAGGCAGCATGGCCAATTTGGTAAGGAAGCAAGGAATATAGTTTCATCGAGGTAACTGAGTTCTCAATGTCTCCTAGATTCTCTTCATTCTTTCTGCAATTTTTAGAATATAAATACTTTCCTAACAACATGTTCCTGCTTTTAAAAACTGCATATGGTGATATAGCCATACCCGTAAGCTGTGTAACATAGGCCTTATGTGAACTTTGCATCTTAGGGGCTTTGATATATTTTCAGATGTTGGTATGTGGTTTATTCGAAAGTGCAGCTGGAACATGCTACAAACAGTTGAAATGTAGTGAATTGTTAATTAAAGACAATATGATGTAAATCTTGGTGAACGTAAGGAAACTGCCATGCAGAAGATATCCAATTGAGATGAGAGAATTTATAGAAAATTTTAGGAGTGTAAGCTCTGGGGAAGGTAATTTCTAGACAGCCTTACCCTTGCATATTTTGCAAGGAGACTCACCTCCAGTCGACAAGAATCAAACAGAACTAAAAAAAGAAACTAGATATACTCATGTTTAGTGTCAGTGATGCGGTGTCAAATGACACCACATTCAGTACCACGGATGAACACTAATTGCAATATAGTTCCTTTCATCGGATAAAGCACAAGTAACAAAAGTCCGAAACGATTCGGTTTGACCAAATTTAATTGCAATATAGTTCCTTTCACTGGTAACTTTCTTTGAAGAAATTCCACTAGTAATTTTGAACTGCTTTTTATAATTCCATAAAGTTCTTTCTATCAAGGAATCAGGACAGATATTTCTGTCTTAAAACCTTACGGTACGTTTGGTTCTTGTGTTAAAAGTTGGCCCATCCCCTGCGAATAAATTATTGTGAGACAATTTTGTCCCAACTTTTAGTGACACGGTTTTGGACTTTTGGTGGCGAAAACATAATCTCAGAACCCATTAAGAGTACAGTAACTCCAAATTTTGTTAAATTATATCAAGACAAAATGCTTGATATGACTCATGACTGGTCATGACAGTTTTTAAGAAGTTACAGATGTGTGCTTATTTTATTTTCCCAACCAAGTGTTGCATTCCTCGAGAAACAAATCTCATCTCTACAACCAGTGGGTTAGAAACATGAAAAAGACAGATGTAAAGAGTCACCACAGTGCAGCTAACAGGCTCGCCCACCCATTAAAAGCAAATTATTACTCTTGTTTTGGTAAAATTAATAAGCATCTAACTTGGTACACCTCCTCGTCCATTCTGGAGAAAAAAAAACGAACATGGCATGCATTCCCTTTTCTGAAAGGAGGGATCGGTATTAAGAATAACACCTCAGATCAGAGAGAAACGTAAGATTGTCAGTGAATTTGTCAGTGAATTAATTACCTTTACAAAAAGGTTAGTCACAATTGATTTCTTTTCAAATTAATTGCCAGTGAAAAACAGATTATCATATCAGAGAAAAATATATATAGAACCCTCGAGAGCCACCCCTTCGATCGTCTGTACTCAGTCGCCACAAAAATGACTGGTGGCCAACTCCATAGCAAACACAAGCCACCCATATCCCTTCATACTTTGTGCATTTTTTTGAACCAAACTCCGAGAGAATAACAAACATTCAGAAATGCCATGGAGCGACAACCGCATACCTCCTCATAGTGTGTTTGTCATCAAACTTGGGCGGCAGCAGATCGCGCGCGGCCAACGCCTGCCGGAGCTCCTCCACGGCCCTGGCCTCCTCCTCCGCCGCGCCTCCCCCCTCCATCCCGGTCCGCCCTCCCCTCTCCAACTCTTTCTCCTGCGCACAGATCAGCCAGCAAAGAGGTTACATGCGCAAATAATTTGAGAATGTTAGACCCGAACCTTGGGGAGAAGAACACTCCAGAAAAAGAGGAAAATTTTGATAAAGGAAGAGAAAGATCGGGACGCGCACGTACGCGGGTGAAGAAAGAGCCGGAAGGGGGGGATGCTGGGTCCTCCCTTTCGTGGTCGGTGCCGCGGCGGCCGGCGTGGTGGCCTCTGGGTGGATCCGGGAGGGGACGCGTCCAGATTTCATTGCTATAGGAGATGACTAGTCGGATGCCAAAAAAAGGCTGGGCGGGGAGAGGAGGGCGGCCGCCCAGGTCGGAGAAAGCCGCGAGCTTTCGGAAAGAAGGAACCAACCCAACGGTCTAATAACGGATGCGGAATTGCCATGCTGACGTGGCTGGGCCAGTTTAGATACAGCCCAAACACGAGAAATCGGCCTCACAGGCCCACTACAAAGTTGATCCTCCTAACTCAAAAAAAAAAACCGAAGTTGCAAAGGCTGCAGGTGAGGATAAATCAAAGGCAATCCATTGCCAGTGTCAACCAATGCAGATGCAGCTCTCTGGTTTTCCGATGAAGAAGCGGCTGCGATGTTCAGTAATTGAGAAAGTATTTGACATGGAAACTCCCCACAAATCGGATGCTTAATTGCAAGACACTGCTACTTTGGAGGTTTGCAATCTTGAACTGAGTAATTCACAATTGAACAACTAAGTCTAACCATTTCTATCTCTTTCAATATTGCAAGAAATCCATATTATGGAGAATCCTTCGAGTTTGCCGCAAACCGCAATCTTGGTGGTTTATGTTCCACCTAGTTTTAACAAAGATGAGAACGGTTTTGCTTAAGCAGGAAATGGTACATGTTGAGGGCTTGCTGGACCAGTTAAGACTTCAAAGAGTGTTCCCCCTGAAAAGGGAGTAGTTGCCATCTGGTCTGATGGGTGGACTCATGAATAGAGAAGGCCAGTCGTTAACTTCATTGCCAAAAAAGGGTGCCGGCCTCATTGTTCGGCAAAAGTATGATCGGATTCCTCCTTTTGTTTTCACACTCTTAATCTTGCATTGAAGAACATCTGTGCCGCGAAACTGCCACGAACTGAAGAGCATGTGGCAGTCTTTGATGGGGTGCATTGGAGCTAGGGACGCTAATATGATAAAAAAATATGATAAACCATGCATGAGGCCGTTGATGTTCAACCCAAGTTACCTGTTGTAGCTGAAACACGATTTGCCGGGCCAAACTATACATCACTTAAAGCGATCATAAAAAAAAAATCATCGCTCGCAGGACGGCCCAACACGACGGTCCAAGCAGCGTCATTGTCTTCCTCCCGACCGTCATCTTCCTCCCTCCCTTCCACGTCTTCTCTGCTTGCTCTAGCGCCTCTCCTCCGCCCCTGTGCTGCCGTCCTTCTTGTCTCCGGCGGCTTCCGCCGCCAAATCTACTGCCACCAAGCTTCATTGCCTTCTCCACCACCGGTGAAGCTTGCCATACTTCCCCGCCGCCTACCCCACCCACCGTATGTCCTCCGCCACCTATGGCCGGCGCCCACAACCTGTCGCCATCGCCCATCCGCTACCACCCAGGAGCCCTCCCTCCACAGCCGGGAACATCACCGACGAAACCCCTTGACCCGATCATGAAGCCCCCAAACCCCGACCCCAAAGCCCCCAACCCTAACCGCGGCGAGGAGGTCGGCGAGCACCGTGAGCTCAAGGAGGAAGAATGAAGTTGTTAGGCCGTTTGTGCCGGATTCATTTCGCTTCGGGTGATGGCTCGTGCATTTGTCGCGCGAGCGATGTATAATCACAGCGCGATTTGCCTTGATTGTTGTTTACGGTGAAGTGATTTGTGATGGTCAGGTGGACACTCCAGAGCATGGTGATTACTGATGCATGGGAGACTAATGATATACACTAAAGAAAAGAAGAAAGGAGATGAACATTTCGAGCTATTCTCTCGATTGTTTTTGACATCTTAGTTGATCGTGACAAAAAAAAAACACTCCGCTCCATGTCTTGCACATGAACGCAAGGATTTTTTTTTGGGTATGTGTTACATTCCATTCGTTGTTTCGTGCTGATCTCCGCTCCATTTTGTGCCAACTAAGCTCCAATCTTTGTTTTGTGCATAGCTCCTGTTTAAGATGGTCGATGACCGTGCAGTGGGTATCCCCATGTCTTTCTTTTCGAGTGAGCATTGCTGTTTACAAATTTTGCATCAACCAACCAAGTATATAAAGCCATAAAAATGAACAGAAAAGGAGAGGAAAGAAACAAGAAAGCATGGGTGTCGATTTATCATTATCCAGAGCCTACGTGGGCCAACGAAAGAAGGAAGAACTCCATACGTGGACCAACAAAGCAAGTGGGCGTGGCGAACTTTGTCCGTGGGCTAACACATCAGCTAATGTAATGGGCCAAGAGAGGAGGGAAAGAAAGGAAGAAAAAAAAAACGGGAAGAGAGGGAAGAAAGGCCTCTGTCGGCGACGACCGGCGGTCTTGTCTGTACAGTGGCCGCGGTGCGGACAAAGGGGGGGCGGGGGCAAATGAAATGCCAAGAAATCGCAAGGGAAAGTGAAGAGCGCAGGGCAGCCAGCAAATCGCCAATCCCAGAATCGCCACCGAGCCAAGCAAAGCTCCGCCTCCCCAGCTGCTGCTGCTCCCTTCACCAACCAGCCAAGCAAAGCAAGCTCCCTCCACCCACCTGCTGCCGCTGCTGCCGAGCCGAACCCTCCAAGCCCAGGCACAGGCAGGAGTCGCCGGCGGCGGCGGGAGCAAGTATCTCTGCCTCAGGATTGGATCTCCGCGTCCCGTCCATGGCGGATCAGGAGGCGGCGTGGCCCCCCTGGACCTCCCTCCTGCTGCGGGCGCTGAGCCGGCGGCGGACCTGGGTGGCGCTCTTCCTGGCCGTGTACGCCGCGCTGCTCTGCTCGTCCTGGAGCCTGCTGGCCTCCGTCCGCGCCTGGTACTACGACTCCGCCTCGGCCTCCTCTTCTTCCGCCTCCGCGTCGCCGCCGCCCCCGGCGTGGCCCGCGGCGCTGTACGCGTCCGTGATGTACGGCGCCGTGTTCGGCCTCCTGTCCATGGGCGCCGCGCTGGCCGTGGCGGCGCCCGCCATGCTGGTGACGTGGATCACCGTGCTGGTGCTGCTGGCGTTCGCGGGGCGGCCCCGGCGGTCGCTCGTCGCGGAGGGCCGCCGCGCCACGCGGGACATCGCGGGGCTCGCGCTCCGCGTGCTGCTGCGCGAGGGCAACGCCGTCGCCGCGCTCTGCGCCGCCGCCAGCTTCGCCGCGCTCCTCCTCGGCCGCCGCGACGATGGCGGCGGCTCCTGACCACTGCTCGATTCTCTGCCGCGCGCGACCCTGTTCTATATTCCCCCCAATTTCTTCTCTCTCTTTTTTCCTCCTCGCATCCTGTTCTTGCCGTGCGCTAATTTGTTGGTTACAGACTTACTACAGTTACTAGGGGTAAATATTTTTTATCACCACACGGAGTTGTTTTTAGTTTAGGGTTTAGCTTTTGCTTTGCGCGTCGGCGTGGCATCTTTGGTCGTCTGCCGAATTGCCGGACAGCTAGAAAGCGGAACGAGATCCTATAAAGTCGGCAAAAACCACCCCACCGGTTAGCATCTGACCCCTTACTTTCCTATCCAACCGTCAGTCCAGCCAACTCCAATCTCACAGGCCTGTTCTCGGCCCATATCAGCTCAGCCAGCGACTCCTTTCCGTGGCTCCTCGCGTCGCCGTTCCCCTTCGTAACAGGCCGCCGCCGCGACGCTTGGAGTTCCTCGCCGGAGCTACCCTCGCCTCCCTGATCCGGTGGCGTTCCTCACCTCAGCGTCGGAGACCTCGACCATCTGCAGCATCTGGCGCTCCTTCTCCATCTCCTACCGCATCCGCAGCGGCGCAGCAGCTCCACCTCGACGAAGACTGGCGGGTGTTGCCGAGCTCACGCTCCAGCTTGGCGTCGGCGGGCTCCGGCAGGAGGCGGTGCCGGTGCTCCTCCCTGAGGGTGGCAGCGGCCTCCAGCGTCCGGCGCCTATCGTCGGCCATCCTCCGCAGGAGGCGCTGCAGCCTCGTGGCCATGACGCGCCGCTCCTCCTCCGGCTCGCCGATGTGGCAGCACGTTTCTCCAGCTCCGCCTGCAAACTCATATGGCTGCACAAAAGAATGCATATTACTGCAAGTCTGCAATTTTCATATGGCTGATTACACAGAACTAGAAAACCAAAACTACCAGAACATGATGGCCAAGGACGCTGTCGAGCCATTCTCTTGAGTGCATATGGGATATAATCTATAATACTAGAAATCATCCAAAACAGCATCTGTGATTGCTCCCTGAGAATTAGAAAAACAATAATTCAACATAATGGGCCATCTATGATTGAGAGAAAAAGTGTATTACTTCGAAATATTACTAGAATTCAGCATCTATTCTCTGAAGCTCTCAAATTCAGCATCAAGATCATTGGTGAATGGTCCCTGGAAAAGAAAACAAAAGAAAAGTGAACTCTGTGTGTCATCAGTAGATTGATCACTGGAAAATAAAAGAAATCAAAGTGAACTCTGTGCAGATACCGTTAATAGTTGAGAGAATGTATTGATGGTCATGTATGCTTCAGACATCCCTTCCTTGGGTAGAGATGTACTAGTGAAAATATTTTGTACTGGTACACCATCAACAGATGGCACTTTTATATTTTCTTGTTCCTGCTAATAAAAGAGAACAAAAATTAGATACAACTAAGCCTTTTTCCACTAAATACAATTAAAGAGAATGAGATATATTTTTCTGCTGCTACAAACCATTGAGCCTTGTCCCTTTTTCTTACTTCCCTTCTTTGTAAATTTGCGTTTCTTATCAAGCCATGTTTTTTGGCGCTTCGAGGTTTTTGTTTGCACCTCTTTTTTCTTTAGACGTGCAGTGCTCACCGAATCACTTGGGGAAGCAACATTTATTGGAACAGTGACAGGTTCCACATTATCAGTGCAGCCATTGATTTCTTCTTCAACTCGCTTGCTAAGCACACCAAGGGTGTTGTTTACTAACAAAGTGCAACCTGGATTGCTGGCTGCTCGGAGTGCTAAATTGAGAAATCTGCGAGTCATATCTTTGTAACGAAGCATATCATCTAATTTTGTATTCTCTATTATGTTTCGACCTTCATTGTCTTGTACGATTCCACAACGTGCCTCACGTGTCCATCGCTTCAATACATATTGTGCAGGTATTGTGCAGGGAGTGATTTGATATTCATCAAATCAAGGAGTTTTAGAGCATGGCCACACAATATTCCAAATCTATTGAACTGCCCACGACTGCATGTACTGGTTTGCTTTAAAGGATCACCGGTAACTTTGTACTCCTTCTCAAAGCAAGTAAAATTTTCATCAAGGCTCCCAATTGCTACAAGATATTCATTATTGCCTTCCAATGTTGTGGTGCATGCTATCAGTGACCTTTCATATTCACCTTGAAAAGCTTCAAATATAATTGGTGTGTAAAGCTTGCTTGCTTGGAGTAGCATAAGTGTCTTCATTTTTATTCTAGGCTATTTTCTCCTTGATTCAAATTCAGCATCCAACTCTTTTTTTCTTTTATCTGCCACCACCCTTTCGAAATGCTTAAGAAATCTAATGATATCGAAGTCAGATTTGAAATGTCTCTTCAGCTCACTATTCAGACTCTCACTCAATTGCGTACTTCTCATCCCCAATGTGAAAACATCCTGCATATAGCATTCAGCCCATTTCTCTCTCACCTTGTATATACTATCCAACCAAGTTTGCTTGCTCGCCTTTGTCCTCATGAGCTGAAATGCATGTTCAAATGTAGCCTCATCCTCATACTCATACATACATGCACTAAAGTCGGAGAGAATACTTAGTTCTTCCTCACTGCCTTCGTCATCTACATGTTTGGGGTCTTTCTTGCTGCCTTTTTTCTTGCTGCCTTCATCTTCATCTTCGGGTTCAGCTAGATGTTTGACAGCATTTTGCATAATGTGAAAAGTACACAAGCCATGCCATGCTTCTAAAAACACTTCCTTAACTGCTTTTCCCATTGCAAAATCTTGGTCAGTATAAATTGTTTTTGGTTGCTTGCCATTATGTGCTTTGAGGAAAGTCTCAAATAACCACTTGAAGGACTCAAATGTCTCATCATATAAGAGAACGGCACCAAAAAACCACTGTTTCTCTAAACTGATTGAACCCAACAAATACACCAAAAGGTCTACTTTCCTTGTTTGTTCCAAAAGTAGTGTCAAAACTGACAACGTCACCAAAATATGTATAGTCAGTGAGCATTTTAGCATCAACCCAAAATATATTTGCTATTTGTTCTTCTATGTCCATCTGCAATGCATATTGAAATGAAGGGTTCTCAGTAATTTTATCTTGAAAATACATAAGCATGCTTCCTGCTTGATCATACGCCATCTCTCGCTGGCGCTTGGCCCGTAAATAATTCTTGTGATCACGAAGAGTATAACTGAGATTGGATGAACCACCAACTTGCACACACGCTAACTCATGTGCTGCTTTGGGCCCAATTCCTGCATCGTCAGCTGTTTCAATTTCAAAACCTTGTAACTCTAAAATTTTTCTTTGAGACACCATCAAGTGCGAGGTTTGTGGCAACTGAAGCATGTGATTATGTTCCAAAATCAAATCAGCAACTTTATAAGTTTCTTTCTCCCGATCCATTATAAGACCCATGCGAACCTGACAATCAGTTCTAGTTTCAGCTCTTGGACACTTTGTTAGATGATCCCTTTTATCTTTCTTTCTATGCCCCTCATTTGCACAAACATATCTGCAGGACCTAACTTTCCCATCTGACTTTCTTTTGTTTGTGTACATTTTTCTCACCTCAAAGCCTTTTTGACCCCCATAGCTAATCCAAAACATCCAGGCCTCATCTATAGTATTGAACTCCATGCCAACTTGAGGTAAAAGACTAGAAATCAAGCCTTCCCTACATGAAAAAAGAATAAAGATGGCATGATATTAGGCAGCGAATTGAACGACTCAAATCTATACCCTATGCAAATAAATAAAAAGAAACAACCATGGCATTACGCACCTATTTTGTTCCATCTTCGGTATGCAGATTTAATTTTGATGCAAGCGAGTTGATGTTTCCTTCAAGCTTCTATACCAGTCTTTATTCAATCGATCAGTTCGAGCACAATTCAACAAGGGAAGGACGAAAAACAATTAGAATAGAACAAGCACAGTATGCAGGGTACTAGCTAAAGAGATGGACACGGGAGCAGTTCAAGCACAATCCAAATATATTTTGGCACCAGTTTGCAGATGGATGGAGAGCACAAGCAGAAACCTGAGCCTGACGCACGGCCTTCATCGATCCGCGATCGCCGCGCGCACGACGTTCGCTGCTCGCGCCAAAAATGTGAGTCCGGCGCCAAAGCGGCGATTATTCGCGCCAGGAAACTTACAGTTCCCCACTAGCAGATATACGTACGCGTCGTCCCTGATGTTGGGCCGGCCCAGCAAGCCTAATGGGGCATCATCTGTGAGACAGGAGATGGAACATCTGACGGTTGGATAGGAAAGCAACGGGTCCGTTCCGAGATCCTCTAGAAAGCAGAGTACCGTGCTTGCTGTAATAGAAGCTGCTGGGCGTGCTGACATTGGTGAAGTCTAATGCCTTCCTCCTACCCGAATCTTGATGGGTGAAGAAGGTGTCAATTCGCTCACTTTGGTTTCCTTGTAAAACCCGTTCATGTTTGAATCTTCAGCAGGAATCTCTGCAAAAGCCGGATGCCTAGGCTGTTCAAATTGGAACGCGATTACGCGAGTGTTGCTTCGAAATGGTCTGTGCTGCCGTCCTCCGAAACTCTCGAGCGCGAGAAGTGAGATGAGACGGGAGACGGACGGGTGACAAGATTTGGTATGGAGGGGTGGTCCCACACGCATGGAATGGGAATTGGGGAAGAATAGCGTGTTGCGTTGCATCGACAGGAGAAGCTCGTATAGCGACCAAAAGTTGCCCCGGGAACTGTAAAACTAGGATACTTATACAAGCTTGGCAGTGCCGACTCAAAGCAAGCAAAGATGATCCTTGAAAAGAAAAGAAAAAACCATTATCCCTTAAAGCAAATCCGACAACCGCCTATTCCTGACCTGCACCCACGGAAGAGTCGTTGATGACGTGTCCGTTACACTTAACACTCCTCTTCCAAATCGACCAAGTAGTAAGAAACAACCAAGAAAAATAAAAATAAAAAACCCGTCTCGCTTTCTCTGTTCTTTGTCAACGCCAAGGCGATCACCAGAGGCGATGCTGTGTAGACCAATTGATTGCATGTAACATCCTATTTTTCAAATTATAAATCTAAATAAATTTTGCTAGAATATCTTCAGGATCCATAAAATTTTTATTCAAATTCTTCTAGTTTTAGAATATTTACCATGAGTTAACATTAATTTACTTAACCACAAAAAGAAATATAAGGAAATATAGATCTTGTGCATTTTATGCCGTATTGCATTGTTTCATTGCTTGTCTTCCATTTAAATTTCATATTCATATTCAAATGCATTTGAATTTGAATGCATTTCTTTTCCTTCCTCTCATTCTCTTTTGGTCCGGCCCATTTCCTTCTCTCCCTCCCTTCTCTCCTTTCTTTTTCTCCCCCGCTGATAAGACTTGGATTCCCGATCTTCCGAAAGGTTCAGATAACTATCGATTTGGGCAGATTCGAGACACACCAATCCGGCTTCAAATCCAAAGAAATGAACCCTGCAATCTTAGCACCACGAATCCTCTGGTTATCAACCTAGCTGCTGCTCGATTGACCTTGCCAAGAAGGCTTACTCTTGCCTGCGAATCGAAGAACACAAGCAAGTGCACGGAGAAGCAACCAAATCACAGAAAGCAATCGATTCAACTCACGAGTGGGGTTCCACAACCGAAGAACGGCGTCCTGTTCTTGACAGAAATGAACTAAGCAAAACCCAACCCTAGAGGAGGGGGGTGGCGGCTGGATAAGAGGAGTTTGGGGCGGCCAAGACCCCCTGGTCGCAACCCTAGTGGGCCAAGACAAGATACACGGCCCAAAGGACCAAAGACAGTGGCGCAACACTGAGACAGATTCTGGACACCAACTTGTGGAATATTTTCCCGTCGACTCCTGATGAATTTGGGCCTGGGACCAAAGCCATTTGAAAGGTTATCTTCTTAGCTTTCCATCCATGTAAAGATCACCCAAATCCGAGTCCATATGTGACCTGGGCGTCCATTTTAGCGCAGACTGCTCCTGGAGCCCAAAAACAGACCCGAGGCCAGTTGGTTTGGGCCTCCCTCTTGACTTGTATGTCCTTGCTGGTCCTCCACGCCTCCAAGCCCTTCTCCAAGTATTCCTTGGCCTTCTCCATGGTTCCTAATCACAATATAATCATTCGGTAGCAATCTATTCTCATAATCATATGAAGAGGCGTTTAGGAACGAGCTCACCTCTAGATTCAATTGTTGTGCTCGAGCTCTAGTGATTGGACCTTGAACATTCAGTGGAGGATTGTTGTTTGTATCCAAAGGAGTGATGTCCTCATCATCCTCCCCCTCTTGAATTGGAGTCTTCCTCGACTCAAACTCATCTTCTTCTCCCAAGTATGGCTTTAAATCTGAAATGTTAAAGGTGGGACTAACCCCAAACTCGGGAGGCAACTCAAGCTTATATGCATTGTCATTTATTTTCTCAATTATTTTGAAAGGACCGTCAGCCCTGGGCATCAACTTAGACTTTCTCAATTATGGAAATCTATCCTTTCTAAGGTGTAACCAAACTAAATCTCCTGGTTGAAGTTTAATTTCTTGTTTACCTTTACTACCAGTAATTCTATACTTTTCGTTCATCTTCTCAATGTTGTGCTTAGTTGTCTCATGCATTTGCAAAATAAATTCAGCACGTTTCTTGGCATCACTATGAATTCTCTCTCTAGCAGGTAAAGGCAATATACCAATTGGAGCAAGGGGGTTGAAACCATACACTACCTGAAAAGGACTTACCTTGGTGGTGGAATGTGTTGCCCGATTGTATGCAAACTCCACATGAGGCAAACATTCTTCCCACACCTTCAAATTTTTCTTCAAAACAGCCCTCAACATGGTGCCCAAGGTGCGGTTCACCACCTCTGTTTGTCCATCGGTTTGTGGGTGACATGTTGTAGAGAACAGCAGCTTTGTTCCCAACTTGTTCCACAGAGTGCGCCAAAAGTGACTCAAGAATTTAGCATCACGATCTGAAACAATAGTTGAAGGCATACCATGCAAACGAACAATCTCTTTGAAAAAGAGGTCAGCAATATGAACAGCATCATCACTCTTATGACATGGTATGAAGTGTGCCATCTTAGAAAAACGATCCACCACCACAAAGATGCTATCCCTCCCCCTCTTAGTTCGAGGCAATCCCAAAACAAAGTCCATTGAAATGTCTGTCCAAGGAATAGAAGGAACGGGAAGAGGAATGTATAAACCATGCGGATTCAAGCGTGACTTAGCTTTTTGACATGTGGTGCAGCGCGCCACGAATCGCTCAATATCTCTTCTCATCTTTGGCCAAAAGAAATGTGAGGCTAAAACATCCTCCGTCTTCTTAGCACCGAAATGTCCCATCAGCCCTCCTCCATGCGCTTCCTGTAACAACAAGTGACGAACGGAACCAACTGGAATGCATAGGCGGTTAGCTCTAAACAATAGCCCATCATTGATCACAAACTTATTCCATGTACGTCCCTCTCTACAATTCAGCAACACATCTTTAAAATCAGGATCAAGTGCATATTGTTCTTTTATCGATTCAAGTCCAAAAAGACGACAATCAAGTTGGGACAACAGGGTATATCGCCTAGACAAGGCATCCGCAATCACATTATCCTTCCCTTTCTTGTGTTTGATAACATAAGGGAAAGATTCAATCAGCTCTTTCCACTTTGCATGTCGACGGTTCAGATTATTTTGAGAGCGAAGATACTTAAGTGATTCATGATCGGAATGGATAACAAACTCCTTAGGCCACAAATAATGACGCCACGTTTCTAAAGAACGTACAAGAGCATACAATTCCTTATCATACGTGGAGTAATTTAAAATGGGACCATGCAGTTTTTCACTAAAGTATGCAACGGGTTTACCATCCTGCATTAAAACAGCCCCAATGCCAACTCCGCTAGCATCACATTCAAGCTCAAAAGTCTTACCAAAGTTCGGAAGTTGCAGCAATGGTGCGTGTGTAAGCTTGCCCTTCAAAGCATCAAAGGACTCATCATGTGCCTTTCCCCAATGGAACACCACCCCTTTCTTTGTCAACTCATGCAAGGGGGCTGCAATGGTGCTGAAATCTTTGACGAAACGGCGGTAGAATCCTGCAAGACCAAGAAAACTCCTCACCTGCGTGATGGTTTGGGGAACCGGCCAACTCTTGATTGCTTCAATTTTTGACTCATCCACCTCAATTCCCTGTGGAGTAACAACATAGCCAAGGAAAGAAACTCGATCCGTGCAAAAGATGCACTTCTCAAGGTTACCAAACAAACAAGCATCACGTAAAGCGTTAAAAACAGCACGTAGGTGATCCATGTGTTCATCCAAAGACTTGCTATAAATCAAGATATCATCAAAGTAAACTACCACAAATCGTCCAATGAAAGCCCTCAAAACCTCATTCATTAAGCGCATGAAAGTGCTAGGTGCATTAGTCAAACCGAAAGGCATTACTAACCACTCATACAACCCAAATTTGGTTTTAAAAGCTATTTTCCATTCATCTCCAAGTTTCATTCTAATCTGGTGGTAGCCACTTCGCAAATCAATCTTTGTGAAAATTATAGAACCGCACAACTCATCAAGCATGTCATCAAGCCTAGGAATAGGATGACGGTACCGAATTGTAATATTATTGATAGCTCTACAATCAACACACATACGCCAAGTACCATCTTTCTTTGGAACTAAAAGCACAGGAACAGCACAAGGACTAAGGCTCTCACGTACATACCCATGGTCCAAAAGTTCTTGGACTTGTCGCTGAATTTCCTTAGTCTCCTCGGGGTTGGTTCGGTAGGCTGCTCGGTTGGGCAAAGTTGCCCCCGGAATCAAGTCGATTTGATGTTCTATTCCTCTCACAGGTGGCAGCCCCGGTGGTACCTCAGCTGGAAAAACATCCTCGTACTCCTGCAAAAGGTTAGTGACAGTAGGAGGTATCGAGCTAGAGATATCATCAAGTGAAAACAAAGCTTGTTTGCAAAGGAAGGCATAGCAAACATCATCTACAGAAATTTCAGCAATGTCACATTTTGTTGCAAGCATAACTCCACCCTTCAATTTAATGCCCTCGTTCTTAGAATTAGGTGCAGGTTTATCCCTTTTATGTGGAAAATCAGATTTTGCTACTTGTTGATTTTCAGATTTTGTGTCATTCAAACTAGCAGCTCGCTCTTTCTCAGCTTGTACAATTTCAGCAGGGGTCAAAGGTAGCAAAGTATATTTCTTTCCTTTATGCACAAAGGTGTATTTGTTACTTCTACCATGGTGTGTGGCATCATTATCATGTTCCCAAGGCCTACCCAACAAAAGGGAACAAGCTTGCATAGGTACCACATCACAATCAACCGAATCTGAATATGACCCAATGGAAAAAGAAACTCTGCAAGTTTGTGTTACCTTAGCTTTTCCCGAATCATTTAGCCACTGAATATGGTATGGATGTCGGTGTGGCCGTGTGGTCAAGCCAAGCTTCTTGATCAACTCAGAACTTACCAAATTATTGCAACTATCTCCATCAATAATGACTCGCACACGTCGGTTGTTGATGACGAAGAAAATCTGAAATAGATTGTGGCGTTGCAGCTGGTCGGGCTGTTGCACTTGTGTGTTGAGCACCCGCTGAACAATGGCGCTCCTATAGGTCGCTGTATCCTCTCCGCCAAGGATCTCTTCTTCACCATCATCATTTTCTTTCTCTTCTTCATCTTCAATGTCAGAGGTGCTGATGTAGCCATCCTCTGTAGAAATGTATGCTCGCTGACTTGGGCAGTCCTTCTGCACATGGCCAAGCCCATGGCAACGGTGGCATTGGATGCCAGAGGTGCGCCCCGTTGATGCCATGGATGATGAACTCTTTGCGGGTACCTGCGCAGAATTTTTACCTAAATCGGAGGACCGTGTGGGCACTGCAGCAACTCCCGAAGCTGCTGGTCGCTTGCTAGCTGGTGGTGGTGGCATCCGGAAAGTTGCAGACTTGTTCAGCCCCGTTGATGTCGTTGTTCGTGGCGTGTAGGAGGTGGTGGACTTGCCCCTGCCTTGCTGCTCACGTCCCTGCAATTCCTTCTCTGCAAGCATAGCAAACTGAAACAACTGGTTGATAGTGTTAAATTCCTTATAATCAACAATGTCCTGAATCTCACGCCTTAGACCCGAATAAAAACGACAAATAGAATCCTCAGGCCCCTCCACAACACCACAACGCATCATGCCCTTTTGGAGCTCCCCATAGTAATCTTGGACAGATTTCTCTCCTTGCTCTAGGCGCATCAATTTCTTACGCAAGTCTCTATGGTAGGAAGGGGGAACAAAACGATCACGCATAGCTATCTTAAGTTGTTCCCATGTGGTTGGTAAAGCATTTTCTGCAGCTAACCCACTCCACCAAATGATTGCAAAATCCTTAAACTCACTAGAGGCTTGTCGAACTCTATGTCTTTCAGGAACAAGGTGGGCACTAAATTTCTGCTCTACTGTCATCTCCCAATCAAGATACCCCTCAGCATCATAATGGCCTGAAAAAGGTGGAATTGTGAACTTTACCTTAGCATAAGGATCATCGGGAGCATGTTGGGCATGACCTTGATGTCGATGACCTCCCATACCTCTCCTGTTCTCACGTAGACGATGTCGTAGCATCGCTGTTCGGGTGGCTGCAGCATCTATGTTTCCATCCTCATCAAAAATAGCATCTTCATTCGAGTTGTTTCCTCCCATATCTTCCTCATTTGGTAGACGGTTTTCTAACTCTGTAACCTTATCGGTTAAAGTAGATATCCGCCTATCCAACCTCTCTATGCTGCTACCAAGCTTGAGATCAATTAGTGCATCGGTGACAGCCTTCTTGATTGCATCATTCATCCCTCTCTGGGATTCCTCCATGGCAGCTTGAAGTTGAGCTCTACTAACACACTCATTGAAATCTTTGGGAGAGTTTGCCTGTTCATCCCCTGCCATTACAAACAACAACACGGCAGCAGGCAGTGAAGGTTATCCCTAATAAAAGACTACAAGCTGTAGTGGTGCCTCTCAATCATGCAAAATGGCAGCTCCTCCACAAGCACTTGCAAAAGTTCTTACCAATCACAAAACAAGAGTTGGTGCAATCGGCGGCTGGTTCGTGATGCTTGTGAGGAGGTGGCACCAAGATTGCAAGGGTCCTCTTTCTATACCGATCTGAAGGAATATGTGGAGCTTGGGAAGGCACAGAGATAAATATATATGTGGCACAAAAGTTAGTAACCGATAGCAATGCTGAATTATAGTCCCAAGTTGTTGTTCTTGTTGCTGGTCTAAAATGTTCCAAGTACCAGAGTTGTGATAACAAGGCAGAGAACAAATATGTTGATCAAAAAGGGCCACAAACAAAGCACAAGACATCACATGCCAACACAGCTCACTATGCCCTTCTCCATGTGCTCCTGCAGATGTTGTTCCTCTTTTGCCCTCTTTTTTTTCAATTTTTTTTTGGGCTGTTACTTTTTTCTCTTTGTTTCTTTTTTTGGATATTTTTTTCTTGATTCAGGAGCACACAAGAAGTAACATAGAAAACTGGAGCTGCAGCAAGTGAAAGACCAAATTTATTTGTGCTTTAAGATACACTCCGAATCGGAGGATAGAAAGGAAATAACGTGCACAAAAAATTGTGGTGGCAGCTAGGGTTTGATGCAAAAGGAGGGGAAAATACATAAACTGGACTCTAACACGACCCCAACCAGCAACAAGACTTTGACAAGGACACAAATTCAACACTACGAACTCTGAAACTAACAAATGCAGAGGCTATGGCGCGGAAGGTTCTAGGAAGGGGAAAAACAGTATGGTGTGGACTGTAGGTTGAAAAAAAGAACACTCGAACTAGGGGGAATTGATGCGAACCTGACGGTATACCTTTGCTCTGATTACCACATGATAAGACTTGGATTCCTGATCTTCCGAAAGGTTCAGATAACTATCGATTTGGGCAGATTCGAGACACACCAATCCGGCTTCAAATCCAAAGAAATGAACCCTGCAATCTTAGCACCACGAATCCTCTGGTTATCAACCTAGCTGCTGCTCGATTGACCTTGCCAAGAAGGCTTACTCTTGCCTGCGAATCGAAGAACACAAGCAAGTGCATGGAGAAGCAACCAAATCACAGAAAGCAATCGATTCAACTCACGAGTGGGGTTCCACAACCGAAGAACGGCGTCCTGTTCTTGACAGAAATGAACTAAGCAAAACCCAACCCTAGAGGAGGAGGGTGGCGGCTGGATAAGAGGAGTTTGGGGCGGCCAAGACCCCCTGGTCGCAACCCTAGTGGGCCAAGACAAGATACACGGCCCAAAGGACCAAAGACAGTGGCGCAACACTGAGACAGATTCTGGACACCAACTTGTGGAATATTTTCCCGTCGACTCCTGATGAATTTGGGCCTGGGACCAACGCCATTTGAAAGGTTATCTTCTTAGATTTCCATCCATGTAAAGATCACCCAAATCCGAGTCCATATGTGACCTGGGCATCCATTTTAGCGCAGACTGCTCCTGGAGCCCAAAAACAGACCCGAGGCCAGTTGGTTTGGGCCTCCCTCTTGACTTGTATGTCCTTGCTGGTCCTCCACGCCTCCAAGCCCTTCTCCAAGTATTCCTTGGCCTTCTCCATGGTTCCTAATCACAATATAATCATTCGGTAGCAATCTATTCTCATAATCATATGAAGAGGCGTTTAGGAACGAGCTCACCTCTAGATTCAATTGTTGTGCTCGAGCTCTAGTGATTGGACCTTGAACATTCAGTGGAGGATTGTTGTTTGTATCCAAAGGAGTGATGTCCTCATCACCCGCAACCCAGCCGGCCCACCCTCTCTTTTTCCCCTCTCTTCCTTTCCTCCCGCAAGGTCCGGCCAGCTGGCCTTTTTCCTCCTCCCCTGTGCGGCCTAGCCATTTTGCCCCTCCTTCCCAGCCCAACTCGGCGCTCCTCTCTCCCTCTCCCCCTCACCGCCAGGCCGTCGGGTCCATCCCTGACCTCGAGCCAGACTCGGCCTCGACCCCGAGTCCGGCCACGGCACGGGGCCGCCTCCGCCCGTGCGGCACCCCGGGCCCGCACATCGAGGTTTCCCCTTGGCCCAATTTAAGGCGCCGCCCCCGTGCCCTTGACCCCTCGTCAAGCCGCAACCGCCGCCCTCCCCTCGCAAACCCTAGCCGCGCAAGCCGGCCGCCGCCGGATCTCAGCCACCCGACGCCGTCGGCGCCTCGCCGCTCCTCTGTCGCCGCGAGTCGCCGCCGGAGCTTCGCCTCGGGGTAAGGATCCTCGCCGGCCTGTTTTCCCCCTTCCTCTCCCCTTCCCGCAGCGGCAATTGCTCATCGTCGCTGCCTCGCCACGCCTCGCTGTGGCCAGCTTGCTCCGGTCCCCATCTCGCCAATCCGAGCCCCTAGATACTTTACCCGTAGTGCCCGCGTTCTCCCCGTGTAGCCCGCGCTTGAAACCGCGTCCGAACGGCCGTTTTCGGCCAAGTCCGGCGAGTCCGCTGCCGCGTGCCGTCGCCGTCGGCGCCAGCGCCAGCGCCGCCCCAGCCCCGCGCAGCAGGATCCCGATCCGACAGGTTAGATCTAATCTAACCCGAGTCAAAACCAGCATACCGGTCAAATCCTAGGCCTTTTTGCAAAAGAAACCCTGAGTATTATCGAAATCAACTCGCGATCCATGGCACTTCAAAAGTATTCACAAACAGATCCTTTTTGTTCTATTTTAGCCCCTGTCTTTTTTTAAAATAGAACCCACCGTCCCTAACCCTCTGTTTTTCAAACTAAACCCTAGATTTCAGGTTTAATTATGTTTTAACCCTCGATTTCTTTGTCCAGAGTCCTTGTAGTTTTAAATCTTCTACAAATAAGCCCCTAGAATCATGTTTTCTCCATAACTTCTCCGTTTTAACTCCATTTTTATCGATTCTCGCGCTCACGCGATCCTTGCGACGAGTACAGTAGCTTTATAACGTTGTTTTGCTCTATTTATATTTTTGGTGTACTATTTCTTATTTATTGTACTTATCTGTTTGTATGTACTTGTATGTTACGATAGACGGTGCGTAGTTCACGGGTCCGCAAGAGCAAGGCTTTGAAGATGCAGCAGTGCTTTGAAGAAGGCAAGTTATTATTGATCATATTCGAGTCCTAATAACTTTCTAAATACACATCTTTACTTTATATGCATGCATGTGTCTATAATATGATGGATCCCAAAACTAAGGATCTGCCTAGTTTCTTTTGAACTTCCTTGATTAAACCTAGGTTGTTTACTTTATGTTATAGCTACGCTAGTGGCTTTTACTTAGAATTTGGTTGGATAACTTGAAAAATACGCTACACTTATTTTATTTCATGTTCTGGAATACTTTTATGGCAATAACTTTAAGATCATTGCATTAATTGGAATATGGAGAACCACCCAGAAAAACTGTGCAACCACAATACTACATGGCTCTGGTCTTAGCTAATTAATTAGAAACTTTAGCTTGTAATGGTCTTACCGAAAGGGCAAGAGGGAAGTGCGTTGATGGGGTATAGCTCGGCCCTCTTGAGGCGTAGATATGATACTGGGTAAGGCGTCTTCCTCATTAGGGAGGGTTATGACCACTGCGGTCTGAAACCTTAGCCGGCCGTTGCAAGTTAGGGAGTCTTTGTAAAGACCTCGTAGTGAATCTCTGCCACTCACCTCGGAAATGTTTAAGGGCCTTGCAAACCTAGGCATCAAGGGAAACACGAGTTGTGGGTAAAGTGTACAATCTCTGCAGAGTGAAAATTGATATATCAGCCGTGCTCACGGTTAAGAGCGGCTTGGACCCTCACATGATAATTGAACTTAAAGATGGTCTAAATTGATGTTTTTTTATTTATATTGTTATTTTTATCTCTTTTATTTATTTAAGGGTTGATATATACTTACACTTAGTTAATGCTTGCTAAATAAAACTTGGTCAACTAAAAATGCTTATCGCAGTCAAATCATGTCAGTTTTTTCCTTGATTTTGGCCTTGCATGTCATATAATTTACTCCACTTACTGAGTAACAACCATAAGTGTACTCACGCTTGCTTTATTAAAATCAATGCTGCTCAGAACAAGATAATTATCCGGAGTTCCTTGAAGATTTTAAGGAGTTCTAGTCGTATGTCTCCCACTCATCTGCCTGTAAAGTTAAAGTTCCGCTGCTAGTTATAAACATTTATTCATTCGCTTAAGATTAAGATTTTTAGTCATGTAATAAAGTATGATAATACTCTCTTTCGTTATGATATTGTTTCGGGTACACACTTGTATCATCTATCATATGTGTGTAAATTTGATCTTGGCACACATATGAGATGCATTCGATTCTATTTTTAAAACCGAGTGTGATAGAAGTGGTATCAGAGTAGTGTTGAGTGTAGGATGTTAGTCTAGTTAGTAATGATCGAATTTTAAGCCTTATCTTGCTTAATAACCTAGCTTCTGCTTGCTTGCTTTTGAAAATTGCTTATTTCTTGATTATATCACTATTATCTCATCCTTGTCTTCATGCTTGCCTCACAAGTGTGTTGCCGCTTTCCAAACTCCTTCTTGCTTTAAGGTCACCCATAGCATTTTCTAAATATTCTCTATCTTGCACTGTCCTTATTTTGCTACAGATGGCCAGGACCAGGGAGACCGCCTGCAAGAGCACTCATGGACCGCCTCGTCAGATCTAGCATCCTCAGGAGGAGCCCGCGCAGCCAAAGGACGCCCCCGTGTTCTTGGAGGTCGATGACGACTACAACGACTAATACGGAGGAGGCTGGGTCGACACCGACAATGAGGAGGAGCCCATGGAGCTGCCTGAGGACCACCCAGACGCTGCAGGAGACAGTGATGAGGGGGACGCTGCAGGAGGAGATGGTGCTGATCCAAGCGCCACAGGAGGAGATGATGCAGAAGATGGTGGTGATGATGACCCAGCTGTACCAGATGGCGGTGATGATGACCCAGAAGATGATCCAGAGCCAGCTGCTCCACCAGAGCCCCATTATGAGAAGCAACTACACTACTTGTACTTTGCTGAAGGTCCATTCCCAGCACTTCTATGGAGGGCCATGCAGAGAATTAGCTTTCCACTAATGGCACGCTATGAAGCCTCCTTGTTCAAGAATGCTCAGCAGGAGGAGGAGTGGTTAGTGGCAGTGGTGATCAGTGTTCCAGATGAGAGGTATGGCAACCGGATGGAATACTACAAGCACTTTGATGACGTGCCCAAGAAGACCTTGGACGCATGGACCAGTGAAGCTGCCAGGAGAGCTCTATACTATGTCTGCCATGCTTATCAGGATGAGCTCCAGGGTACCGAGTTTCAACAGTTCCCACGCCGCAGGAAGGGTGCCACCAGTGCACAGATTCCTGTTCCACCCCCTTGGGAAGGAAGCTTGCTCATGGACACCACGAAGGAGTTGGTCACCGCTCTCAACACTGACTTGGATGCTGCCGGAGCAGAGATCCAGGAGGTCAAGAGAAAGCTGAGGAAGACGCTCAGAGGAGAAGGCGATTCTTGAAGCTCAGCTGAGGGGAGATCAGGAGTTACCCCTGAAGTACGACAGCGACAAGTCCATCGACTAACTGCCAGAGTCACCTCTCAGCAAGCGCGTCCACTACGGAGAGCCCGGCTACCGCATCCACTACCGTTAGAGATGCTAGATCTAGGAGTCTATGTTAGGAGTGTCTTTAAGAGTCCTTTTTGTAATCGCTAGTTTGAACGGTCTTTGTAGTTTGTTTAGTCTTAGTTAATGTGCTTGTGTGCTTGGTTTTGTGAGAACAATTTGATTTGGATCTTTGTAATGATTGCGATGAATTGTGGATTGATGACCACAATTACATCAAGTTTTTAATAAAGATAGATAGTTTAGTAAAGCTTGGGGTTATCTATTTTAATTACTGTCTTGATCTTATCCTTGCTCCTATCCTTTTTCATGATTGATTTCATGAGTCTTATTTTTCTAACCGATCAGATGGTGAACACAAGGTCCAGGCTAGGGGTTGATCAGCCTGCAGTACCACATCACGAAAGAAGCAACAACACCAACCCCGATTCTCAGTAGAGTCAACAACACCAGGCGCCACCAGCAGGCATGGAACAGTTTCTCGCCGCCCAAATTTAGCTGCTAACCAACATGGTGAACACTATCGCCAACATGCAGGCTCAAATGAACCAAGCTCCACCACCGCCAGCTAGAGACAGGCACAGGGAATTCTTGAGCCACAAACCTCCATCATTTTCTCACTCACCTGATCCTCTACAAGCTGATGACTGGATCAAGACTGTGGAGAAGATGCTGAACATTATCCAGTGTACTGATAGGGAGAAGGTCCTGTATGCTTCAGGCAGACTGGAAGGAACCGCTGCAGATTGGTGGAATGCTTACAACGCAACTCATGACACCCCCAACACCATCACCTGGCAGAGTTTAGGAGCAAGTTCAGAGAGCAACACATACCCAAAGGTCTAATGAAGCTCAAGAAGCAAGAGTTTCTTGCACTGAAATAGGGAGCAATGTCTGTGAGTGAGTATCGAAACAAGTTCATCCAGTTGTCTCGCTACGCTCCTGCAGATGTAGCGGATGATGAAGAGAAGCAGGATTACTTTAGGGATGGACTGATTGGTCTTATTAAGTATCAACTAATGGTGCACGCCTTTGAAAACTTTCAGAAGATTGTGGACAATGCCATCTTGGTGGAGCATGCTCGCAAGGAGATGGGTGAGCAGAAGAGGAAGTTTGTGTTGCCAGGGAAGTTTAGCAACAACTCACGCCCTTGTTTCGCGCCCCCGCAAGGAATAGCTTTCCGCAGTGGAGGATAGGTAGAATCAATACCAGTGCCCCAACCAGCAGCAGCAGCAAGCTCAGCATGCTGGTCAGTCAGTGCAGCGCCCCAGCTTCCCGCAGAATCGCTAGAACACCCCTACTGGAACACCTGTGAGGAACAATACCCCTATTCCCACTGGTGGTAACACGTGCTTCAGATGTGGTGAGACTGGTCACTACGCCAATCGTTGCCCTAAGGGAAATGATCAGAACACTCCAGGCCAGTTCAACAACAGTGGATAGAGGCAGACTCCACAACAGCAACAGCCTAGAAACAATAACTAGACGCCATAGAACAACAAGGGTCAGTAGAACTACGTCCATGGGCGTGTGAATCATGTGGCCGCGGAGACCACTCAGGAGGCTCAGGACGTTGTGTTCGGTATGTTCCTAGTCAACTCAGCCCCTGCATCAATTTTATTTGATTCCGGAGCATCGCATTCTTTTATTTCTGCCGAGTATGTTGCCAAATACTCCATTACCCTATGCACCATACCTAGTTCCATGCTAGTAAATTTACCTGGGGGAAATATGAGGGCTATGTACCAGTGTCTTGGGGTGAAAATACAGATTATGGGAAGATACCTAGTTCCATGCTAGTAAATTCACCTGGGGGAAATATGAGGGCTATGTACCAGTGTCTTGGGGTGAAAATACAGATTATGGGAAGAGAATTCTGTGCCAATCCAATAGTCTTGGAGTCTAGTGGTATTGACATTATCCTCGGAATGGGATGGTTGACAAAGTACGATGTAGTTATTCACTGTTCCAAACGGTCAGTGCTTCTCGCTAGTTCAGAAGGTGAACGGTTTGAATTCATTGCAACACTTCCATCCGCAGCAGACTGTGCAGTGAATCAGCTGAAGGCAGATTTGATTGAGGACATCAAAGTGGTGTGTGAGTACCCGGATGTCTTTCCCGATGATTTGCTAGGTATGCTACCTGAACGCGACATTGAATTCCTCATAGATATTTTACCTGGTACTGCACCCATTGCTAAGAGACCATATAGAATGTCAGTTGGTGAATTAGAGGAACTTAAGAAATATCTAAAAGAATTGCTAGATAAGCGGTTCATTCGTCCTAGTTCTTCACCTTGGGGAGCACCCGTGATATTCATTGAAAAGAAGGATGGTACATAGAGGATGTGTGTTGATTATAGAGCTTTGAATGATGTTACCATAAAGAACAAATATCCGTTGCCTCATATAGAAGACCTGTTTGATCAGTTGAAGGGAGCCAGAGTATTCTCTAAGATTAACTTGAGGTGAGGGTATCATCAGCTGAGGATACGCCTCTCAGATATTGCCAAGACAGCTTTCACTACCAGATACGGGCTTTATGAATATACAGTAATGTCATTTGGGTTGACCAATGCTCCAGCTTATTTCATGTACTTGATGAATAAGGTGTTTATGGAGTATCTTGACAAGTTCGTGGTGGTATTCATTGATGATATTCTAGTGTACTCTAGGAATGAGGAGGAACATGAGGAACATTTGAGGCTTGTTCTGCAGAAACTCAGAGAAAATCAGTTGAATGCCAAACTCAGCAAGTGTGAATTCTGGTTGAGTGAGGTCATGTTTCTTGGTCATGTTATCGCAGACAGAGGTATTGCAGTGGATCTAGGGAAGGTCAGAGATGTGTTGAAGTGGGAACCGCCAACAACAGTGTTAGAGATCCGGAGTTTTCTAGGACTCGCAGGATACTACAGGAGGTTTATAGAAGGCTTCTCTAAGATAGTGAAACCCCTTACTTCACTACTAGAGAAAAAAAGAAGTTTATATGGTCAGAGGCATATCAGAATAGTTTCGATGAGTTGAGGAAATGGTCGACATCTATTGTGATGCTTCTAAACAAGGTCTTGGTTGTGTATTGATGCAAGACGTGATTGTGTATGCATCTCGCCAGTTGAGGAAACATGAGCAGAACTATCCTACACATGATCTGGAGTTAGCAGTAGTGGTACATGCTCTAAAGATATGGAGGCACTATTTGTTGGGTCACAGATGTTAGATATACACCGACCACAAGAGTCTGAAGTACATTTTCACTCAGAATGACCTCAACCTAAGACAGTGACAATGGTTGGAGCTCATAAAGGACTATGACCTGAAGATCCACTATCATCCAGGCAAGGCAAATATGGTTGCCGATGCCTTGAGTCGCAAGAGCTATGTGAATGCAACAATGGCTAGCCGGAGATATAGAAGGGTCAACTTTAGGATGCTAAGATTCAGGAGATAAAGGAGATGATAGAAGCAGGCAAGGCACCTGACTTCACTGAAGATGAATATGGAACTATGTGGTTTCGAAAGAGGATATGTGTGCCCGATGTGGATCATCTTCGTGAGAAAATTCTGTAGGAAGCTCATGACTCGGCTTATTCCATCCATCCCGGCAGTACCAAGATGTATCAGGATTTGAAGGAGAGATATTGGTGGTATGGCATAAAGCGTGATGTTGCAGCTCATGTGGCATTGTGTGATGTGTGTCAGAGAGTCAAGGCAGAACATCAGAGACCAGCCGGTTTGTTACAACCATTGAAGGTGCCAGAATGGAAATGGGAAGAAATTGGTATGGATTTCATCGTGGGATTGCCATGCACAAGAGATGGATATGATTCTGTATGAGTCATAGTGGATCGTTTGACCAAGGTACCTCACTTTATTTCGGTGAAGACTACCTACACAGGGGCACGATTAGCAGAGATATATATATATATATCTCCCAAATTGTGTGTTTGCATGGGTACCTAAGAAGATAGTGTTAGACAGAGGTACTCAGTTCACGTCTCGATTTTGGTAGAAGTTGCATGAGTCAATGGACACGAAGTTGAATTTCAGCTCTGCTTATCATCAGCAGACTGATGGGCAGACAGAAAGGATAAATCAGGTGTTAGAAGATATGCTTAGGGCCTGTGCCCTAAAACACGGAGGCAGCTGGGATAAGAGTTTGCCGTTTGCAGAGTTCTCTTACGACAACAGTTATCAGACCAGCTTGAAGATGGCACCATTTGAGGCATTGTATGGCAGGAAGTGCAGAACTCCATTGTATTGGAGTGGGACACGTGAAAGCTAGTTGTTCGGGATTGAGATCATTAAAGAGGCCGAACGACAGGTGCAAGTTGTCCGTGAGAATCTGAAAGTAGCTCAATCGAGGTAGAAAAGTTATGCAGATACTCGATGACAGGAGTTGACTTTTGAAGAAGGAGAATTTGTGTATCTGAAAGTGTCACGTATCAGAGGTTTGCGCAAATTCAAGGTCAAGGGGAAGTTGTCACCTCATTACATTGGCCCGTTCAGGATCTTGGAACGGAATGGCGAGGTAGCTTACCAGCTAGAGCTACCTGCGTGGCTGTCAGATGTGCACAACGTGTTCCACATATCACAGTTGAAAAAATGCTTGAGGGTACCAGAGGAACAGTTGCCACTAGAGGAGTTGGATGTGCAGGATGATTTGAGTTACAGAGAGTACCCGGTCAAAATCCTGGACACATTGGAGAGAATCACCCGGAGTAAGAGGATTCGGATGTGTAAGGTTCAATGGAGGCACCATGCAGAGGATGAGGTTACATGGGAATGAGAGGATGAGTTACAGGCAGAGTTTCCCCAGCTCTTTGATAGCCCAGCCGAATCTCGAGGACGAGATTCCTTTTAAGGGCAGTAGGTTTGTAACATCCTAATTTTCAAATTAGAAACCTAATAAACTTTGCTAGATTATCTTCAGGATCCATAAGGTTTTTATTCAAATTCTTTTAGTTTTAGAACATTTACGGTGAGTTAACAGTAATTTACTTAACCATAAAAAGAAATATAAGAAAATATAGATATTGTGCATTTCATGCCGCATTGCATTGTTTCATTGCTTGTTTTCTATTTGAAATTAAATTTCATATTTGAATTCAAATGCATTTGAATGCATTTCTTTTCCTCCCTCTCTTTCTCTTTTGGCCCGGCCCATTTCCTTCTCTTCCTCCCTTCTCTCCTTTCTTTTTCTCCCCCGCAGCCCAGCCAGCCCACCCTCTCTTTTTCCCCTCTCTTCCTTTCCTCTCGCAAGGCCCGGCCAGCTGGCCTTTTTCCTCCTCCCCTGCGCGGCCCAGCCGGCCCAGCCTTTTCGCCCCCTCCTTCCTAGCCCAACCCGGCGCTCCTCTCTCCCTCACCGCCAGGCTGTTGGGTCCATCCCCGACCTCGAGCTAGACTTGGGCTCGACCCCGAGTCCGGCCACGGCACGACGCCGCCTCCACCCGCGCGGCACCCCAGGCCTGCACGTCGAGGTTTCCCCTCGGCCCTATTTAAGGCGCCGCTCCTGTGCCCTTGACCCGTCGTCAAGCCGCAGCCGCCACCCTCGCCTTGCAAACCCTAGCCGCACAAGCCCGCCACCGCCGCATCTCGGCCGCCTGACGCCGTCGCCGCCTCGTCGCTCTTCTATCGCCGCGAGTCGCCGCTGGAGCTTCGCCTCGGGGTAAGGATCCTCGCTGGCCTGTTTTCCCCCCTTACTCTCTCCTTCCCGCCGCGACAATTGCTGACCATTGCCGCCTCGCCACGCCTCGCCATGGCCAGCCCGCTCGGGTCCCCATCTCACCAACCTGAGCCCCTAGATGCTTTACCCGTAGTGCCCGCGTTCTCCCCTTGTAGCCCGCGCTTGAAACTGAGCCCGGATGGCCATTTTCGGCCAAGTCCGGCGAGTCCGCCGGCGCTAGCGCCGCCGCCCGTGCCGCCCCAGCCCCGCGCAGCCGTCGGATCCCGATCCGACGGGTTAGATCTAATCTAACCGGAGGCAAAACTAGCGTACTGGTCAAACCCTAGGACTTTTTGCAAAAGAAACCCTGAGTATTATTGAAATCAACCCGCAATCCACGGCAGTTCAAAAGTATTCACAAACAGATCCTTTTTTTCTATTTTAGCCCCTGTCTTTTTTTAAAATGGAACCCGCCATCGCTAGCCCTCTATTTTTCAAACTAAATCCTAGATTTAAGGTTTAATTATATTTTAGCCCTCGGTCTCTTTATCCAGAGCCCTTCTAGTTTTAAATCTTCTACAAATAAGCCCCTAGAATTAGCCATAACTTCTCCGTTTTAACTTCATTTTCATTGATTCTCGCGCTCATGCGATCCTTGCGACAAGTACAGTAGCTTTATAACATTATTTTTCTCTATTTACATTATTTTGTGTGATGTTTCTTATTTATTGCACTTATCTGTTTGTATGTACCTGTGTGTTACGATAGACGGTGCGTACGAGGGTTCGCAAGAGCAAGGCTTTGAAGACGCCCTTGAGCAGCAACAGTGCTTTGACGAAGGCAAGTGGTCCTTGATCATATTCGGTCCTAATAACTTTCTAAATACACATCTTTACTTTATATGCATGCATGTATCTATAATATGATGGATCCCAAAACTAAGAATATGCCTAGTTTCTTTTGAACTTCCTTAATTAAACGTAGGTTGTTTACTTTATGTTGTAGCTACGCTAGTGGCTTTTACTTAGAATTTGGTTGGATAACTTGGAAGATACGCTACACTTGTTTTACTTCATGTTCTGGAATACTTTTATGGGAATAACTTTAAGATCATTGCATTAATTGGAATATGGAGAACCACCTAGAAAAATAGTGCAACCACAATACAACATGGCTCTGGTCTTGGCTAATTAATTAGAAACTTTAGCTTGTAATGGTCTTACCGAAAGAGCAAGAGGGGAGTGCGTTGATGGGGTAGAGCTCGGTCCTCTTGAGGCGTAGATATGATCCTGGGTAAGGCGTCTTCCTCATTAGGGAGGGTTATGACCACTGCGGCCTGAAATCTTAGCGGACCGTTGCAAGTTAGGAAATCTTTTTAAAGGCCTCATAGTGAATCTCTGCCACTCACCTTGGAAGTGTTTAAGGGTCTTGCAAACCTGGGCATCAAGGAAAACACGAGTTGTGGGTAAAGTGTACAACCTCTGCAGAGTGAAAACTGATATATCAGCTGTGCTCACCGTTAAGAGCGGCATGGACCCTCACATGATAATTGAACTTAAAGATGGTCTAAATTGATGTTCTTTATTTATGTTGTTGTTTTTATCTCTTTTATTTATTTAAGGGTTGGTATATACCTACACTTAATGCTTGCTAAATAAAACTTGGTCAACTAAAAATGCTTATCGTAGTCAAACTAGGTCAGCTTTTTCTTGATTTTGGCCTTGCATATCATATAATTTACTCCACTTGCTGAGTACCAATCATAATTGTACTCACGATTGCTTTATGAAAATTAATGCTGCTCAGAACAAGATAATTGTTTGGAGTTCCCTGAAGATTTTGAGGAGTTCTAGGCGTATGGCTCCTAGTCATCTGCCTGTGAAGTTGATGTTCCGCTGCTAGTTATAAATATTATTCATTCGCTTAAGATTAAGACTTTTGGTCATGTAATAAAGTACCATAATACTCTCTTTCGTTATGTATTGTTTTGGGTATATACTTGTATCGTCTATCATATGTGTGTGAACTTGATCCCGGAGCACATATGAGATGCATTCGGTTCTTTTCCAAAGGCGGGTGTGACATTGTAGCAGCCAGAGGCGGGGAACCACGCACTTCACGGCTGAAAACACATTATTGGATTTAGGGATGTAAACGGATCGGATGTGGACGGATATTATTGTTATTGTATTTGTTTTCACATTTTCGATCGGATTCGGATTCAAACATGGATAGACTCGGATATGTATACCAATGCGGATTGCTTCGGTCGAATAGATGTGTATCGAATACGGAGTGAACCGGATGCGGTTAATATCATATATAGATATTTCTTAGGATATCGAGTGAAGGCAACCTTTAGTCATATCATACATGTTGTAACATTCGAACATCCTATGTTGGTGTTTTACCCCCCACGCCCATCGAGGGATACCCCCGAGGTGCTGAATTTGTAGGTAGGGTGTTGCTGAGATTAGGAACTCGAAGGTGCAAGGAACACAAGGTTTAGATAGGTTCGGGCCGCTGAGAGCGTAATACCCTACGTCCTGTGTGGTTTGTGTTTCCTTAGATGGTGATCGGGTGATCTCCTAGGTGATTCCCCGCTTGGAGGGGGTCCCTGTCCACCCTTATATAGTCCAGAGGGACAGGTTTATATGGAAGTCCTAGTCGGATACAAACCCTTGAGTCCTACCCGAGTACTTTTTTGGTATATCCCTACTGCATCCGACTAGTTTTACTACTGTATGAGTAGTTCTACTAGGCTACGAGTAGTTAGAACTGGTGTAGGGTGTGGGCCATGCCCCATCCCTTATCGTAGGAAAAGTACACCACGTGCGCAGTCCCATGTGCCCGGGTCTGACAAGCCCCCGAGTTCTTCGTAGTCGAGTACTGCAGACGTCCGAGTATGTCTGAAGACGTCTTCGAGTTCTTCCGAACTTCATCTTGAAGTTGTCCTCCAAGTACTTCCTTGGCTGCGTCGAGGCTGTGAGGTGCTCATGCCCCAAGTAGTTGTCAAATCTTCTTTTATATGGGGTGCGATTAAACTCGCACTCCATATGGAGTAGCCCCCGAGCCTTTGGTTGACTCGTAGAATCAGGCTGAGGGTCAATTTAATCTTGAGTCTTCTATGCTTATCTTCCAACAGATTTGAAAAATAAGTCGCTGATGACACGTGTCCCGCAGCCCCCGAGCCTTGAATCCAAATCCCCAAGGATTGGAATAAAGGATTCAAAAAATTGTGGCATGCGATAGATGACGGTCTAGTAGTCGGTGGCACTAGCCCCCGAGCCTAGGTATTGGCCAAATTGCCGCTGAATCTTGTACTGTCGATGAAGCCGACTAGTCGGAGTCGATTCCGACTAGTTTTGTAGCTAAGACGAGTAGTCAAAGTAGTCGCCAGCATATCGCCGAGCAGAGGCGATTCCGACTAGCTTGTTAGCAAAATGAGTAGTCGAAGTAGTCGCCACCGTATCGCCGAGCAGAGTCAATTCCGACTAGCTTGTTAGTGAAACGAGTAGTCGATGTAGTCACCAGTGTGTCGCCGTGCATTATTCACGAAGTCCAGTAGTTGCTGATGGTTGTTGATAAACCCAACTAGTCGGAGTCGAATCCGACAAGTAGTCGTTGTAGCCAGAGACATGTAGTCGATCATTCTCGCAAAATCGGAGTAGTCGTTGGCGATTGTCGATGAAGCCAACTAATCAGAGTTGAATCCAACTCACCTAGAAGTATGGTCCAGAATCAGGTCCCCTGCTAGGTAAACATAATAAATATGTTGTAACTGATATATATGAAACCATGCTAGGAGCAATGCCCTTGAAGTAAACTCCATGTATAACTAGTTGAAAACTAGTAAGTAGAGTAATACTAAAAGTTTGGGAGCGAGGCCTCTTCAGTAACATAGAGTACTAGTCGGAGACTAGTAGTCTGAACGTTACTGGAAGTATGGGAATAAAACCCCTTCAGTAACATAGAATACTAGTCAGAAACTAGTAATCAGAGCATTACTGGAAGTATGGGAGCAAGGCCCCTTCAGTAAACCTGCGTGGATACCAGTCGTGAACCAGTAAACGGAGTTGTAATGGAAGTGTGGGAGCGAAGCTCGTTCAATAAAATAGAATACTAGTCAAAAACTAGTAATCTGTTACTGGAAGTATGGGAGCGAGGCCCCTTCAGTAAACTTGCATGTAATATCGGATGTAAACCAGTAGAACGGAGTTGTACTGGAAGTTAGGGAGCAAAGCCCCTTCAGTAACATAGAATACTAGTTGGAAACCAATAATCTGTTACTGAAAGTATGGGAGCGAGGTCCCTTCAGTAAACTTGCACGTAATACCAGACGTAAACCAGTAGAACGGAGTTGTACTGGAAATTTGGGAGCAAAGCTCCTTCAGTAACATAGAATACTAGTCGGAAACTAGTAATCTGTTACTGAAAGTATGAGAGCGAGGCCCCTTTAGTAAACTTGCACGGATACTAGTCATGAACCACTAAACGGAATTGTAATGGAAGTATGTGAAGGTGACTGGAAGTCAATTAACGAGGGAGAAATAAATCTTGCTTGTAGTTTCAGTCGAGTCCTTAGGCAAACCATGAGAATTCATATGTTGACTTATGGAAACATCACAGTTCGCCCGAAGGGATTGACGGCGAGGTCCTTCACGTGGGGTGATCTGTTCCTTGGGCGGGCATAGACAAGTCATATGTTGCCATGCAAAGATGTCTTGGTTGGCCCAAAGGATGTGACGATGAGGTCCCGCACTTGATATTGATCAGTTCCTTGGGCGGGACAAGACAAGCCGTATGTTGCCATGTGAAGATGTCTCGGTTAGCCCAAAGGAAGTGACAACGCAATGCTGCACATGCGTTGTTGCGAAAGTAGTCATTGTGCAAAGATGACTCGGCTAGCCCGAAGGAAATCCTTGGGCGGGCCAAAACAAGTCGTACGTTGCCATGTGAAGATGTCTCGGTTAGCCCGAAGGAATTCCTTGGGCGGGCCAAGACAAGTCGTACGGCGCTGAAATATGGATGAACGAACAAGCCCTATTTTGGGTGGACTCCTTGATCCCCTAACCGCGTGGTTGAACGAATTCTTTGGGAAAAACCACTTGTTTTGAGATAAAACTCAAGACAATGGTTAAAGAAATTCCCTAAAGATCTTCATAAAACCTCCTTGAATCGGGTCTCAGTCTTCACGTGGGCAGCTGCCTTGTTGCGCCCAGCTCCAGAGCGTAGAAACCAGATGAGCATGGATAGTTGTCGATTCTTGATTCGTGGATAATTGCCGACGAAGCCGTGTCACTTGTTGATGAAGCTGCGCCAGTTTGTTGATGATCCCGACTAGTCGGAATCAATTCCAACTGGTCACTAGTGGTGTGAGTCCCGCTCCCAACTAGTTGTGTAGTCGAAGTAGTCATCGGCGGGTCGCCGGTTGCCCTCGTGAGGGCGAAGTAGTCATCGAGGAATCGAGGGTCCTGCCTTCTTGGAATAGTTCTAGGCCCGATGGGTTGTCGAGGTTGGTGGCGCAGAAAAGTGGGCTAGGATCAGGTAGCTTGGAGGGCTCCATGCCCATCCGATGCCCGAGCCCGCCCGACCAAGTTGAAAACACAGAAAGGTGGGCTGAGCCAGGTAGCTTGGAGGACTCGTGCCCTTCCAATGCCCTGGCTCGCCCGACCAAGATGGAGGCGTAAAAAGGTGGGCTGAGCCAGGTAGCTTGGAGGACCCCGTGCCCATCCGATGTCCTGGCCCGCTCGACCAAGATGGAGGTGCAAAAAGGTGGGCTGAGTCGGGTAGCTTGGAGGACTCATGCCCTTCTAATTGTGGCAGAACCAACCTGAATTATACCGGCTCAAGTACGCGAGTCCATTCCTGAGGGCTCCAGCGTGCTTCAAACGGTATAATCCCTTGGCCTGTCGGGTAACGTCCCGATAAACCACCGATACACAGGATCAAATAAGGTTACCTCACACGAAGGTGAGTCCAGAGATACAATCACCATCATATTTTACATCACAAGAAATTACATTATAAGAGTTTTCAAAAGCAGTACATTACAAACCGCTAAAGTCATGGTTTTTGGCAGCGGAAAATATACGCGATGATTTACAGCACGTCATCAGGACGGATGTCATGCTAAGCCCAGGCACGACATCACTCGGTATCACCAATGTTGGTCGGAGACGGATCCCATTTCACGGACCAACCTTCTGGAAAAGCACAGGGCCAAGGTAGGGGAAGAGTAGGGTCTTCAAGGACTATACCTGAAAAACATGGAACTAGCAAGACTGAGTATACTAATACTCAGCAAGGCTTACCCAGTTATGGTATACTTAGCCATGTAACTAGACTTATGAAGGCTTTTAGCTCCGGGTAGAGTTTTCAGCTGAAAAGCATCAAAGAGTAGATCCTTAATGTCAACTTTTAGTTTTCAAATTCTAGGTGATTATTCAATCTAGATGAGCACCTATAGCTATTCAAGCATGGTAAAATCTTTAGTCAAACATCATCTTCGATAATCATAACATTGCTCTTGTTACTCAATGTGGTAAAGGGGATAAGCAGTCTCATTCATTGTGAGAGGCGGACGATTCCTGAATCGAGATTCAACCTTGCAAGGTAAACCTAACTCACACGCTTGGAACACCAAAGGGTCGTTCCGAAGCAACCGTTTACCTTTCATTCCAACTCGTGGATCAGATCCACCACAAGCGACTGCTGGACCATACGCACTTCCAAAGTGCAGGACGTACGTCTATAGCGCGACTACAAAACCCGTACTCCTGGTTGCCCTTGCAACACGTATTCCCACACGTCGAACATAAGTAACCAGAAGAAGCAAGACGAGTGGTGGGAGGTATGTCCACTCCTCGGGCCGATTGGCTACTAGGCTTACCGCTTACCATATTTCGCGGCATGTGGTTAGTACTTTCAAACGCTTAACCCACACTACCACACGCTGCGACCTTATCAAGTTCAACAACACAGACGGGTATCATCTCAATCATGATACCTCATGAAAACTTCCGTCCATCATCCTTATAGTGATAACAGGAATGTAAACATTACAACTCCTATATCGTGCGAGTGACAGGGAATCACCCGACTTCTACCGGTCCTATTAGCATAGCAGCTAGTCGGACTCAAGTGCTAACATTCAATACATTGGTTCCTAGGAAAATGCAACTAGGGTTTTTCATACAATTCCTAAGAACTTAATGCAGAGATAGATATAAATAACATAGGTTGCAGTGTAAATAAAGTAGGGTTTATGTCCGAGGCTTGCCTTTACTGGTGGGGCTGAAGTTAGAAATGTCAATATCTTCCGAACTTTGGTTCGGGGCTTGCGATATCCCTTGGTGACGTTCACTTGATCTTCAGACATATCCTTCGTAAAATCCTGGGAAAACTTGTAGGTACCGTCGCAGAAGTAGTCGTATCTACATGCAATGCAGCATTACACTCAAAGTGTGCATATGAACTATCTTACTTCACGACAAAGTTGCAATCCAACACTCATGTAACATATTACTCATATAACACTCAAAAAGATCTGAGCTAAACTTAGACAGAGCTTTAGGGGGACAACTAATTAGAATCGGCTATTTGTTAAAGATTACGGCAGAGCTGATTGGGACAACAAAGGTTTTAGCCGATAGATATACTTTGGTTGTGCCTAACAGAGACATGTCTACTATGCTATCTTACTGATCTAGGGTTGTGTACTTTGGTCTGGGTAGCCGATTGATAGGTGCACCGGTTTCCTGATTGATCGATGAAAACATCGATCACTTTAGCAGAGGGATTATTCCTAAAATAGTTGTGTCTTGACTGAGATGTGCTTAATTGTTATTCTAGGTAACTTGGTGTGGTTGTAACGACTCGATTACGTCAGCACAACTATTGAGTGATGTACAGCCGATTGGAGTGTGGTTAAGGGTATGTGACCAATAGATACACAGCCGATCTCTCAGTCGATAAATCGGCTGATAGAAGTGTGTGGATAAGGATAGGAAAACTAAGGGTTGATCGGCCATAACCGATATGGACAACAACTAGAATCGGCTTGGATCGGCCGATAGCAAGAGTCCTAAGATTATGTGTGCATCTCCGGTACATCGACTATGTGCAGCCGATGTAGGACAGAACAAAAGAGTTGTATCGGCGGTAGCTGATATTAGAAAGATAACAACCGTACCAGCTAATCAACCGATGGTAGAAACATATCAAAAGAAATGCATCGGTTGACAGTTGTTACACAGAAATATCATAGACTCAAAGGAAACGGATGCTTAGCGACGGGGCTGATAGCCGACGCTGAAGCATAGCTGCCGAGATGTATTAGCTGAGCAGCAGATACATACAAACTAACAGGGATCCTTTTACGAAAAGGATCTTAAGGAAACGGCAATCAAGACAAGGTTAAAGTCTTGATGGCAGGGATAAGAGCACTCATATGAAAGGATTAACTAAATATCACACATCTCTATTTAAGACATATATTCTATGGCTTACTTTTCAGCCATAATACAAGCATACAATATAAAGCACAATAAAACATTCATTCCCTAACATTTGACCTAGACCACACATCAAAGACTTTTAACTCATGATCATAACACACAACTTGTAGATTTTGACCTAGGGTTTCCAACAAAACTGATTTTGTATTTTTATGAACTCCTTACGAAAATCTATAAAAGGTAGAAGTTCATTGATTTGAAATAAAGAAAGTTCTGGAAATCTTACAGAAAACACCCTAGAACTTTCTAAACCAAAGCAATTAAGTCCCTGGTCGGGGAAAACAAAGAACGGAAAGATAACGATGATATTCCGGTAAAGGAGTTGCCGGCATTAAAAAGATTTAGTGGATTAGGGCAAACCTTCGGGTAGCCTTGGTTGTGGAGAAGAACAGACGGAAAGTGAATTTTCCGTGGGGAATAGGATTAGTGATGAGAAGAGCTCGACGGTGACGAAGAGTAGAAGTTGCTGGATGTCGTGGATCATGGGACGAGACGATGGAGCCGGATTGGTTCACTATGCCAACTCCTCTGCAAACCTCAGGGTTTTCTTGTTCACGGGTTGAACATCCTCTGCCCACGCAAGAAGAAACCCTCCTTGACCTGACTGCTCCGGTGCGTGCACTGCCGGCATACTTGCGCAACCATTCGCAAGGCCACCGCTCTCGTTCTGCTTCCACACCATCGGCCTCCAACTTGCTTGCGCGTGGTCTGTTGCTTGCATACGCACGCGCCTGCAGAAACGAGCCGAGTCGGTCACCGGTAGAACACTCTCGCTCGTATCCGCGGACGTGCTAGTCTAAATCCGTTCGAACCTTCGCTTTTGCTTCGCTGCGCCACACTCGCCCTCTCTGCCTTCGCGAGGGCCATGGTCTGCTCGCACCTGGCCACCTCCAAATCCTCCACGAATAGTTCCCAGTGCCGCCTGATCTCGTCCACTGCTTTCTCCTCAACGGCCTTCAACGTCTTCCACGCGTGGTCCCGCTGCTCCCATGCGAATTCGTTCGCAGCCGCCATACTGCATCTCCTTCCGCACGGCGTGTGTTCTCCCTGCACGCCGTTGCAACATCCGCCCGACGGCGTCCTGCACCCTTGATGCCTCGCCCAACAGCAGGACCCTCATGTTCTTCAGCACCGCGCGTATCGGCATTTCGTCGAACACCTGAGCTGCGTCTTCGATACGGCCATCGCGTTCCTGCATCTCGCATAACAGCTTTCCACCGCAACTCCTCCTGCGCGTGCTGTTGCTCGGCACGTTGCACTTCAGCACTGTCTGCTCGTGCCCATGGGCCCGCTCTGCTCCAGCCGCTCAACACTTGCCCACACCGCAACCTCCCGCGCGCCACCGCGCGCACGCTCGCGCCACTCGCTCGGCGCCGCCCACGTTCCTGCCGCTCCAGCACCTGCACCGGCTCTCCAGCACGCGAGCTCCTGCACCGCCTAAACCATGCCGCTCTAGCTCCCGTGCTCGCTTGACGCTAGCTCGCCTGCTTCGCGCTGCATCAGCTCACGCCTGAGCCGTTCGCGCGCTCTGCTCTCGCGCCGCCCTTCCACGTCGCCGCCTGCCTCCACTGCGCTGCGCCCCGCGCCTCCCGCTCGCGCTCCGCGCTTGCTCGCGCCACCTGGGCCTGCTTCCGAGCTGCACGCCAACGCCTGGCCTGCCTCCGCGCCCGAGCCAGCGCGCTCCAGCCTCAAGCCGCCGCCGCATCGAGCCAGCAACTACCGCTCGCGCCTCACGCGCCTCCGCTCGCCCGTGCGCGCCCCGCCAGCGCTCCGCCCGAGCCGCCGCCCTGCGCACGTGCTGCGCGCCTCCCCGCGCGCGCTCCGCTCACCGGCCCGCGCCACGCCTAGAGCCGCCCGCCGCTCGGGCTGGCCCCGCTCCGCGCACCCCCATGCCGCCGGTTAAGCCGCGCACGCGCCGCCAGGGGCCTGCCTGTGCTAGACTGGTTGGAGGAGAGGAAAAATGAGAGAGAGAAAGAGAGAGATGTCCCTGCCCGTGAAAGGAAGAGAAAACCAAATAGAAGAGGAACAGAGGGAGAAGAAGGAGGAATGGATTTCTCCAAGGACTTATGCGCAATTTCAGAAAACTGCAGGGACTTGTTTGTAAAGAAAATTTTTCCCATTGATTTAAAACCCTAATGAAGAAATGCCCAAAACGAAAGTTGGAGAGTTTTTCAAACTCTACAACATTGCTTTAGGGCCCAAGTTTAGAAACTCAAAAATTATATCTTTACACGTAAAATTTTGAACAAAAGTTGGATTTGAATTGCTTTTGTCCTAAAGAGTGAAACTTTATAAAATTCAGGACCTAAATGCAAGCATTTATGACACGTCATGATGACGGGATAGACTCGTCATAATGATTGGATAGACATGTCATGATGACTTGCACTTTTACACTTTAGTCCTGAGTAAATTTGAAAGTTACTTTTGTAAATCAAACATTTGCATAAAAGGACTTGTACTTTTATAAAATTACATAAACACCCTTATTTTCGCCACTTTACCCAAATTTTTTACACACTTCAACATACACATTTGAAATGAAACTTTCAAATAAACATACATTTTTACAAGGGATAACATAAGAAAAATATGTTTACAAAACCACCTTTCACTTATTTCGAAATTATCCTTCTCCAAATACATTTTACAAAAACAACCCTAGGTTTTTCTATAATTACAAAAATACCCTTTTTACTTGCACTTTAAATTTTCAAAAGCTTCACACCAACACACATGAGCTTTATACTAACAAACACATATTTCACACTAACAATATATATGTCTAGCATTACAAATACACGAACTGTCACACTAATGTCTTGGGCCGCCCGACCAAGATGGAGGCGCAAAAAGGTGAGCTGAGCCAGGTAGCTTGGAGGACTCATGCCCTTCTAATGCCCTGGCCCGCCTGACCAAGATGGAGGCGCGAAAAGATGGGCTGAGCCGGGTAGCTTGGAGGACTCATGCCCTTCTAATGCCTTGGCCCGCCCGACCAAGATGGAGGCGCGAAAAGGCGTCATTGATGAAGTCTGAGTAGTCGGCGGGGACGGGAGCCCTTCAATGGATGCTAGCTAGTCCTTCTCCGACTTGTAGTAAACAATCAAGATCCTCCTCTGAGTTGTAGTAGATGATCCAAATTCTCATCCGACTTGTCGTAGACGATCCAAATCCTCCTCCGTCTTGTCATAGACGATCCAAATCCTCCTCCGACTTGTGGTAGACGATCCAAATACTCCTCCAACTTGGCGAAGAACTTTTTGTACAGGACGTCCGATTGAGGCAGATTCGGTTCGAGGGGTTACAGGTTGTGGATCAAGTTGTGGATTGCACGGTTGGTTTCAATGCAGGTGGTATGGGTGCTTCAGGCTGCTTTAGGTTGGAAAAAATTGAATTCCGTCAAGACCGTTGGCGAGGTCGTATGGGAGCAAGGCCCCTTCAATAAACTACGCGTAATACTAGTTGGAAACTAGTTAATGGAGTGTTACTGGAAGTTTGGGAGCAAGACCCCTTCAGTAACATAGAAAACTAGTCGGGAACTAGTAATCTGGGGGTTACTGGTAGTTTGAGGGCGAGGTCCCTTCAGTAAAATAGAAAACTAGCCGTGGACTAGTAATCTGAGCATTACTGGAAGTATTGATAGATAATCACATAGGTGCTTTAATTGGCTAATTAACAGGTTCCACTAATCATTGCCAAACGAGGCGACCACTTTTGGCAGTCGCATGGTTTGGCTGTGATAGGGTTCCCTGAGTTTAGCGAGGGAGTCGTGATTAACCCGAGTAAATGAACATAAATAGCGACCCTGACTAAGTGATAAAAAAGGATGCTTTTAGGTGTGTGGAACCTCTTGTTTCGAGATATGGTCCCAAAACAATGGTTTAAACAAACAAAACACCAAAAAGACCCTCAGAAAACCTCCTTGAATTGGGTACGAAATTTATGAGTAAATCATTAGTCAGGTAGTCCCGTCGCCTTTCTTCGTAGACTTGGCGGAGCTCCCAGGGCCCTCCGAAGGGTTTGACATTCAAACGCAGAATGCTTGCTCTTCGGGTGCCACATGCATTGCCTGTGGAGGGCTTCGTCGAATCGTTTCTTTGAACTGAGAATCTTTTTTCTACGAGTGGATTGTTACCTGGCTTCTAGCTTGCGCTTCCGAGTTGTCTCCAGGTAGTCGAGAGGAAGTTGATAGCGGGTGGGGCTGTAGGCTTCCACTTCTTCGCGCTCTTGCTGCCTTGCAATGATGACATTGGGGGCATCCCTGCCAGTGTTGATGATGGCGCGAAGGTCACCCGTGGAGGAGTCATGGAGGTTATTGCTCCCCTGCTGGTTCTTCTCGAGTGCGTGGTGCCTGCGTTGGGCGCGCTTCGCATTGATGATCCTATGGCATTCCTTCTGGATGTCATCTACGTCTTCTGCCTTGATGTTGGCTGGGGATACACTGTCCATTGTTGCATCCTCATCTTCGTCGAGTGGATCAAGGAGGTAGTCATTGTAGTCATCTAGCTGGACCCGCTCTAGGCCTTCATAGTACTTGTCAGCGTGAATCATGAGTACTTCTCGATTGAGGGTGAAGCATGTGGCATTCCGCACCACCTGGCCCTCATCTTCGTCGTCAGAATGGGGGGAGGAGTTTGCCTTCTTGAAAAGGGAGTTCGCCGGGTGTGGCAATGAATCGTGGTGGACTTGATTTGAGAGACCTGGAGGGTTTCATGTCCTTTGGATACCCAAACCTGCCCAACCAATCTGATCCCCTTACCAGACCACAGGTCACATGAGTGGCTGCATCTGAGTAGCTGTTAGAAACAATAGCCCCCCGACAAGTGGTGGCTTCTCCTTCTCCGAGTGGTGGTAGATTTTCAAAGTTCTCTTCCAATGCGGAGAGGGTCCTGGGTTGGACCGCCTCGAACCAATTTTGATCCGTGTGCAATTTGTCAATGGAGCCAACTAGTCGAAGCTGATTCCGACTAGTTGTTGACCGTGCGGAGCTAGTCGCCGAGTCCTTTGCGCCTTCTTCCCGACTAGTTTCTAGTCGAGATGAGTTGTTGAAGTTGTCATTGGCGCTGCTAATTTGTTGAAGCAGTCGTGACTGCGGCATGAGTCGAGTAGTTGAGGTTGTCGCTGCAGCGCGTCGATGTTGTGACGCGCGATGAAGTTGAGCGGAGTAGTCAAAATCTGCCGGCTCCCTAGGGTCGATATGCCGAAGGGTGAATTCTGCCACAAGACAGGAGTCGTATTCGAGTAACTTGGAGGGCTCTAGACCCTTCCAGTACACAAAATGGCCTCGCAGCGTAGATGTTATGGTTAAACCTGGATGATTACTAGAGAATGACTTGGAGTAATCATCGGGTTGCGAGTGGTTGTCGAGAACTGGGGCCTCCCGACGAGCGGTGGCTCCTCGTCCTCGAGTCCTCCTCGGTCCAGACTTATAGTTAACGGGTACTCTTCATTTTCAGAGTCGTAGCCAGGAACGGGGGAGGGGGGGGGGGGCGACGGGTGGTGGCACCCTTGTCTGGAATCTTGAAGGGACGATCCAAGTCCTCCTCCAAGTCGAGAGGGACTTGGATCGCGAAGCCTTCTCAGATCAGTTTGAATCCGATCCGAGTAGTCCTGGTGCAGCACGAATTGAAGTCGCGTTGAAAACGGATATCCTTTCGATCAGCTTGGGAAGATCAGGGAGCAGCAACTCATCGAGATTGTCGATGAAGTAGTCGAGGTTGCTACGTCGAGTTGCTGCAGAGGCCTCCGGCTTCCTGAAGTCGACTAGGTGGCTATTGAAGCCACCCAAGCCGTTGGCGACGCAAATCCAGGAGCCAAATATGAAGATTGTGCCCTCGTCGAGCACAGTGCTAGTGAAGCTGAGAGATGCCATTGATTCTCAAGTGGATGCTTGATGAACACCCCTACCTGGCGCGCCAGCTGTCGGTGTTTTACCGTCATGTCCACCGAGGGATACCCCCGAGGTGGTGAATTTTTAGGTAGGGTGTCGCCGAGATCAGGTACTGGAAGGTGCAAGGAACACAAGGTTTAGACAGGTTCGGGCCGTCGAGAGCGTAATACCCTACGTCCTGTGTGGTTTGTATTTCCTTAGGTGGTGATCGGGTGATCTTCTAGGTGATTCCCCGCTTGGAGGGGGTCTCTGTCCACCCTTATATAGTCTGGGGGGACAGGTTTACATGGAAATCCTAGTCGGATACAAGCCCTAGAGTCATCTCTGAGTACTTTTCTGATAGATCACTACTGCATCCGACTAGTTTTAGTACTGTATGAGTAGTTCTATTAGGCTACAAGTAGTTACAACTGGTGTAGGGCGTGGGCCATGTTCCATCCCTTATCGTAGGAAAAGTACGCCACGTGCGCAGTCCGGTGTGCCCGGGTCTGACACCCTACAAGTCCAAATTTTAACTAGATTATGCTTAACAAAACAAATGCATGATATTTCTAACTTACCACGTAGATGAGAGAGATTCGATTACATGACATTCTAACTTGCAATATAGCTTAGATTGGAGACACTCAATTCACGACATTATAACTTATTATATTGATGATACTTCACAAATACTCGAATCAATTCATCTGTTCAAGGAGGCCAGATTCAAACTAAAATCGTGCTTGATTAAACAAATTATTAAAAGATTACATACCATTTTGGGCACTCAATTATACAATATTGACATTCTAAATTATAACATGCACAAATACGTAGAAACAGTCAAATTATTGCTAGAGTTTGAACTATTATACGATATTGAGTTTTTTAATAAAAAAGATGGAACAAGTCTATTTTTTATTGTTGAATTTTTGCAAGAGTTCAGTTTAATTCTCGAGCTAGGAATAAATAAGATTCAATTCCAATATAGTACCAATAGATAGAATATATTTTTAGAAAAATTCTGGTACTAATTTTATATTTTCTAATTAGAAATAAATTATATAGTACCAATAGATAGAATATATTTTTAGAGATTAAATTATATTTTTATTAATGTATATTTTTGGAATAATACGACTATCTGATCCGATATCCGGAACAGTACCCGGATATCCAAGAAAGACTATCCAAATTGATATCCGCCCCTCTCGGTCGGACGGTTGGTCGAAAAATATCCGTACAATTTACCTCCCTAGTTAGACTAATGGACTCCAACAAGAAGCTGAACTTTCTTTTAGTGATGCGTTTAAGGTCGGTCCCAGTGAAGTGTGTGTGTGTCAGGTCTAGAATAAGAATCTTCGTCTCTTTGTTATTATTAAATAGAAACGAGTCATCACAATACTACAAATAAATAAATAAATAAATGGAAGAAGTGAAGAAGTGAGCACCTATCCTCTAAATTTGCCATTTTGAATGTACTTCTAGCAAATCAGCAGAAGTACAATTACACATGGGTGCAATAGCATTGACCATAAAGTAAACCATGGGCAGTAAATGTAGCAAAAACAATGGTACGACAAGTACAATTGTAAAATAAAATGGATGTCTAAGTTTGCATATTATTGGTAGTCGGACACCTCATCCATAGGTTGCATCATCGAGATATCTCGGTCCTCATTGATGGTTTATGGTGGTGGAGGCAGGATTGAGCCCTAGAGGTCTCTTCTATTCTTCTATCTCCTCCCGCTTCTTCTTCCCTCCTTCCTTCTCAAATTTGTAGGGGGGCCTCCATAGAATTCCCGGCGGTAGGAGGGGCTCGAGGGCCCCCCCTCCCCACTCACCGCTGGATCCGCCCCTATTTATGCATCTGTCAGCTCAGGCTTAAGCTCGTCCATTGCCTCCGTGAAGATGCCAGTGTGGTCACATGTTCTTGGTGACCCACTGCAAGGAATTGCAGAGAACGAAGGAAAGTGTGTGGACTGAAGAAGCGAGATCAAGTGTCATTCCATAGAGATAAGGTAAAACGAATGTTGTACAATGTGGTTCACAATGTGACTCACAAACCCGTTCTAAACGTTGTACATTGTAGCAAAATATTGTGATCCTTATTCTTGGGAAAAGAAAAATGGAGACCAAAGCTGAACTAAAGAAGCCTGAACCATACAACCGTCAAACCTGAAAAAAAGGCCCTATCCAAACAACATTTGCACTACTAAATTGCATTAAGTTTGTTCTTGCTGGATAAATTGGATAGCTTAAATAAGTTAAAGAATGATTCCACCAAATTATCATGGAAAAATCAGGAGTTCAAAAACAAAGATATTGGAACTAAGATTGTCAAAATGGAATGATTCTACACAATTACACTAAATCATTCAGTACCAAACTCGATCCAAAATCAGCATCATAAGAACATGCATCTTTTCAATGGAGACAATATAAGATCATGCTGAAGCAACCGGAGAATCTTTACCTACAGGTGGAGTGCGAGCAACTGAACATGCAAATTTATACAACCATATATTATCAAAGATAAAAAAATTGGTATTCAAGCCACATCCTAACATAAGCCCTGGAAACAATTTGGATAAGCATTTACATTGTCAATATTTACTGTTCTTTTCATCCTTCACAAAGTGTCAGACCTGGAGCCACGGGACTGCGCACATGGCATACATTTTCCAGGATAAGGGATGGGATATGGCTTACGCCCTACACCAGTTGTAATTACTCGTACAGAAGTAGGACTAGTCGGAACATAAGAAAACTACCCGAGCAGTACTCGGGTAGGACTCCTAATATTGTATTTGGCTAGGACTTCCATGTAACCCTGTCCCCCTAGACTATATAAGGGCGGGCAAGGACCCCCTCCAAAGAACACATCATCTAAGGCAATACAAACCACCACACAAGACGTAGGGTATTACGCATAATGCGGCCTGAACCTGTCTAAAGCTTCGTGTTCCTTGCACCTTCGAGTTTCTGATCTTGGCGACACCCCACCTATGGGTATCCCTCGGTGGGCTTGGAGGTTAAACACCGACAGCTGGTGTGCCAGGTAGGGGTGCTCGACGAGGGCACAACCTTCATTTTCGGCTCCTAGATTTGCATCGCCAATGGCTCGGGTGGCTTCTACAGCCATCTAGCCGACTCTAGGGAGCTGGAGACATCTGCGGCAACTCAACATGGTGATCCTGATGAGTTCATCGACAACCTTGACAAGATGCTGCTCCCTGACCTAGCTAGGAAGATCAAGGAGAAGTCCGTTCTCGATGCGACTTTGACTCGTGCTGCACCAGGACTTCTCGGGTCGAATTCAATCCGATCTGGGGAAGAACGTACCCGACTCCTATTCGGGCTGTGTAACGCGGCTCCTGTCTACCAAGAGTCCATGCAATTTGAGTCCCTCTTTGACCTAGAGGAGGACTTGGATCGTTTACTCAAGATCGGAGAGGAGGGAGCCACCACTAGTCGGGAGGCCCCGTCTTCGACAAGTACTCGGATTGGGTGACGGCTCCGAACCCTTCTCGGGTCGTCACCTGGGCCTGACTATAACATCAACGCTGCAAGGCCGGTTCGTGAGTGGAAGGGCATGGAGCCCTCTGAGCTACTCAAATACGACTCCCGCCTTGTGGCCTTCACATAGGAATTGCCTTTTCAAGAAGGCAAGCCCCTCTCTCCCATCATTGAGGAGGGAGAAGGCAAGACAGTGCTCATCTACTACAACTCCAGCGGAGAATTTTCGCTGCAACATCACATCTACATGGCCTTCCTCCACGAGCATGGCGACAATGTTGAACCAGGAAGAGAGTATGACGACGAACTACTCGCGGACATCTCCACTAACGAGCGCACGGTAGATGCCCCTCAAGATGAAGATGAGGAGCATAAAAGAATTCAGAGGATCAAGAATGCCAAGCGTGCCAAGTGTAGGCGGGACATGGAAGCCCGTGCATGGAACCCACCTCACCGCAGAAATCTCAATGGTGCCTTCGCTACAGCTGATGATCGCCAGTTGAACACTTCGATCAGGAACATCACTGAAGCAGCTTTGTTAATTCAGCGGTTACCCCAAAATTGGAAACATCTGATGCAGCGCGCTATTGTTCAAATGGACCAGCGGGACCCTATGCCGTCGTTGCAGCGCAGCCACTTAAGATCAGAGCGTCACACAAGCTCCATCCCCTAGGTTAGTCGCACCCTAGGAGGAGGACCCAACCCTCGAGGGAATGACAACTGCCACCACAACCAAGACAATCGGGGTGGCCACGGACACTAGCATGCCCAGCAATCCGCATGTGGCCACGCAAACCAAGAAGTCCAACAGCCTCCACGTCAGTCGGGCGACCACCATGTCGCAAGGCCTCACGTCGGTGATCACTATGCGGGAGGCCACAGCCACCGTGGAGATCTTCGCGATTTGCCTACAGTCGACCCAAGTTAGAAAATCAACGAAGGCTATGACGCTCAAGACATCATCAACTCGAGATTTCGTGAGCACGGCGGTGATTCACGCGACATAGACGATAGTGATCGCTTCCCAACTTTCACCCGCAACATCACCTCCCGCGACTGCCCAAGGGAGTTCAAGCCATTCGGAATCACCAAATACGATGGCAAGCAAGGCCCACGTTAGTGGATTCGCTGCTACTCCACCGCCATTGAAGTGTCGGGCAGCTCCAAGATGACCAAGGTTATGTACTTCCTGATGGCGCTGGAATCTGCACCGCTCACCTGGCTCGAAAGCCTCAAGCCAGATTCCATCTATTCCTGGGAGGACCTGAAGAAAACCTTCATCGACAACTTCCAAGCATCCATGCTCCGCGCAGGTACTCGTCATGACTTGTCACAGGTCAAGCAGGAGGAGAACGAGACCCTGAGGTCCTACACCAGGTGCTTCTTCGAGATATGTGCCACCATCGCCAACATCACCGACGAGGACGTCATCCACTGCTTCCAAAATGGCCTCGGCTCGAAGAACTTCTACTGCGACTTCTGCTGAAATCGCCCCAAGACTATCGTGGAGCTCCCCGACATGATGCAGTGATGGGCTGACCAGCAGGACGAGGAGAACGAGTGCTTCCCCAAGTGCAACAACGACAAGCGCCACAATGGCAACCGCTCCAACAAAAGCCAGCGGAACTACTCGGAACCCTCCCGAAAGCGAAAGCCAGACCATGAAGTCGTGGTTGTAGAGCGCAACCCGCATGGCAAGAAGTTTGGGAACCAGCAGGATCAGTTCGAGAAGATCCTGCACAAGCAATGCTCGATGCACCCAAAGTCCAAGCACACACTCTTCCAATGCATCAGCCTCCACAAATCTCTCAACGCGCCTCTCCCTGATCAGGACGAAAAGGGGAAGGATAAGGAAGAAGTGGAGGGAGACAAGTCAGGGACTAGGGATATCAAGATCCCAAGAACATTGTCAACATCATCTTCAGCGGTGACGGCAGCTTCCCAACCAAGCGCACGCAGAAGCTTACTATACGCGAGATCTTGTCTGTTGAGCCAGCCATACAGCAGTCCTTGATATACAGCAAGGTCCCAATTTCTTTCTCTCGAGAGAATCAGTGGACCAGCTTTTAGCTTGCTGGAAAAATTCCTGCTTGTTCAGGATCATGTAGTGGTCGGCTTACAGCTCACCCGAGTACTCATCAACGGCACGAGCGGCCTCAACCTGCTCGTTGCGAGTACTTTGAAGAAGATTGGGATAGACATCTCCAAGATGCTCACCCCAAGCAAGGCTCTGTTCTACGGCATCATTTCAGGAAACGTGGCTACACCGATTGTTGTGGTAACACTGCCAGTTACCTTTGGGACAAAGGAAAACTACCGTACAGAGTACATTAAGTTCGAGGTGGCGAACTTTGAGTCCTCATACCACGCCATCCTCGGCCGACATGCTCTAGCCAAATTCAGGGCCGTACCCTATTATGTCTACTTGTTTCTCAAGATGCCAGGCAAGACAGGGATCCTCACCTTCTGTGGTGACTTAAAGAAGTCATATGACTGTGATCAAGAGGCAATCGAGTACACCTCGATTACACGCATGCCAGAACCTTCATCTTAAGTTTTCGCAGCCACGCAGCAGCTCTCCCAGTCAGAGATGGTGATTCCACCTGTACCTCCACAGAAGAAGTTGGGACAGTCGACGGTGAAGCCCAATACCAGTGACGTCAGCGTGAAGACCATCCAACTGCAGGAGGGCGACTTGTCTAAGACAACACTCATCAGGGCCGGGCTGGATGACAAATAGGAACTCGCGCTTATCGACTTCTTTAGGGCTAACTGAGACATATTTGTATGGAAACCAGCAGATATGCTAGGGGTGCCCAAGGAGTTGATCAAGCATTGCCTAAAAGTTGATCCGAAAGCCACCCCCAAGAAGCAACGACTGCGCCGGTTCTCCCCCGACAAGAGGGAGGACATCAAAAAGGAGTTAGCAAAACTACTCGCGATTGGTTTTAGTAAACAAATCTACCACCCAGAGTGGCTAGCTAACCTTGTACTTATTTTGAAAAATAATAATAATGAATGGAGGATGTGTGTGGATTATACCGATCTCAACATGCACTGCCTAAAAGATCCTTTCACTCTCCCACGCATCGGCCAAGTTATCGACTCCATGGCTGGCTGTGTCCTGCTTTCTTTCCTTGATTGCTACTCAGGCTACCATTAGATTGCCCTCAGGGAAGAAGACCAGATCAGGACACCGTTCATCATCCCGTTTGGAGCATACGCCTACAAGACTATGTCCTTCGGGTTGAAGAACACAGGGGCTACATATCAGCGAGCCATCCAGCTTTGTCTCGCTGATCAGAAACCACGACGAGTTCATCTCCAACTTCGAGGAAACCTTCAATAGCTTGCGCAAGTTCCGGTGGAAGCTCAACCCAACCAAGTGCATCTTCGACATACCGCAAGGGAAACAACTCGGTTTCATTGTTAGTCACCGAGTAATTGAAGCCAACCCAGAGAAGATTACTGCCATCATAGACATCGGAGCTCCACAGACGATCAAAGACATCCAGAAGCTCACAGGGTGCATGGCGGCTCTTAACAGATTCATCTCACAACTTGGGGAATAAGGATTACTTTTCTTGAAGCTTCTAAAGTGGAAAGATAAGTTCTAGTGGACAGAGGAGGCAGCGCAGGCGCTGGAAGATCTCAAGCATCATCTTCAGTCGCCCCTCATCCTCACGGCTCCATTACTAGGCGAGAACCTACTACTATATATTGCCGCGACTACTTACTTCCAAGAAGCTTCACCACTACTTCGACGAATACAAGATCTTAGTTGTCACTGATTTCCTATTGGCACTCCACAATCGGGATGCCACTAGATGCATCTCCAAGTGGGCAGTGGAACTGGGGGCTCTCAGTATTGACTTTAAGCCTTGCACCCCCATCAAATCGCAAGCACTAGTCGATTTCATGGTAGAGTGGCGAGAAAATCAAGTTGCAGCTCCCGCCAACATCATCGAGTATTTGGCAATATACTTTGATGGTTCTCTCAAGCTCGGAGGTGGTGGCACAGGAGTTCTCTTCATATCTCCAACAGACGAACAACTTAAATATGTTTTCCAGATACTATTCGAGGTCTTCAACAACGAAGCCGAGTATGAGGCATTACTGAGTGGGTTCTGCCTGGCAGTCTAACAAGTGTCTACTTGTCTACGGTGACTCCTTGCTGGTAGTCCAACAAGTCAATAAGGATTGGGACCTCAACAAAGAAACCATGGATGCGTATGTTGCTGAGATACGCAAGTTGGAGAACAAGTTCTTGGGCCTAGAAATCATCCATGTGATCCGGGATAATAACATGGGGGCTGACATGCTCTCAAAGTTGGGCTTCGATTGAGCAAAAGTCCTACCAGGAGTATTCATTCACGAACTACATCACCCGTTCATCAGGCAACCAGATCCTATGATCATCGATCAAGGTTCGTCAGAACCTAGTCGAGAGGTCATGATGATTGAGGTCGATTGGCGGGTACCAATCATTGACTTCATTAGAGATCAGAAGCTACCCCCAGGCGTTGATGAAAAGAGCACCGAGGCTGCATGCATCATCTGGCGGAGCAAAGTGTACGTTCTGGTCGGTGACAAGTTGTACAAATGTGGATCAGCAACTGGCATCCTCATGAAGTGTGTTCCGTCGAGGAAGGCAAAGAAATACTACAAGAAATTCATGAAGGAGTCTGTGGCAATCATGCAGCGTCAAGGATGCTAGTCAGGAAAGCATTCAAGTCTGGGTATTACTAGCCCAGCTTTGGCTGACGCCAAAGATCTCGTTCGTCAGTGTACAAATTGCTAGTTCTTCAACAGGTAGGCTCATGTCCTGGCGCATAACCTCATCACCATACCACCATCCTGGCCTTTCGCTTGTTGGGGTCTGGACATGATTGGGCCTTTGACCACGATGCTAGGAGATTTTACCCATGTGTTGGTGGGCATCAACAAGTTTACAAAGTGGATCGAGTACAAGCCGATTACAAAGATCTCCTCGGATCGAGTTGTCAGCTTCATTTGTGACATCTTGCACTGTCGGTGTTTTACCGCCTGCCCACCGAGGGGTATACCCGAGGTGAGTTTTAGGTAGGATGTCGTTGAGATCAGGAACTCAAAGGTGCAAGCAACATAAGGTTTAGACAGGTTCAGGCCGCGATGTGCGTAATACCCTACGTCCTGTTTGGTGGTTTGTATTGCCTTGGGTGTTGATGTTTTTTGAGGGGGTCCCTGCCCGCCCTTATATATCCGGGAGGACAGGGTTACATAAATCCTAGTTCGACACTAGCTTAGGAATCTTACTCGAGTACAAATCGAGTAGCTTCCTTCTGTATCGACTAGTTCTACTTCGCATGCGAGTAGAGTACAACACAGATAAGGTACAGGACATGTCCTATCCCCTATTCCTGTATGAACTATGTTATGTACACAATCCCATAGTCACGGGTCTGACAAGCCCCTGAGCTCTTTGTATTTGAGTATTGCAGGCTCCTCGAGTACTTTCGAGGTAGTCTTCGGTTCTTTTGAAGCTCCATCTTGAAGTTCTTCTTTGAGTACTTCCTTGGCTGCATCGAAGCTATGAGGTGCTCATGCTCCGAATTATTTCTTTGGTATGGGGTGTGATGGAAAATCACACTCCATATGGAGTAGCCCCCGAGCCTTAGGTTGAATCAAAGAATCAGGTTGAGGGTCACATTAGTCTTGAATCTTCCTTGCTTACTCTTCGAATATATTCAAAAAATAAGTAGTTGATGCCACGTATCCCGCAGCCCCCGAGCCTTGAATCCAAATCTCTTAGGCTTGGAAAAAAGGATCCAATGGTCGTGCCATGCAATGAAAAAATGTTCCCTTGGGAAATAATTGGTGTGATGGTACAGATGATAGAAGTTAGATTTGGAATTTGAAAAACCCCTTTTTTCGGGACAATTAATCCTGAAAAAATAGTTAATCAAATAATTTATCTAAAAATCCACCAAATAACCCCTCATCTTCCGAATATTCCCTGTGACGACTCTTCAACTTCAGAATAGTAAACCTGTATCCGGCCGCTGGTTATTTAACCCTGCAGTAACTTAAGGTAAAACCCGTGCTTCCAATCTTCAATCCGCCGAGTAATTTCCGAGTCCCCAATCAGATCCGTGCTCCGCCTTCACCTCCTTTGACAAGCCCCAAGCTACCCAAATCTCTCCACCCCTTCTTTGCAGCCCCCGAGCGCATGCGAGTAAAGTGGCTCATGACAAACAGATCTGAAATGGTGCCCGAGAGATCCAACAAGAAGGATGGGAATGGGAAGGAATCGCAGCCGCCTTCCGGGGAGTGGACTTACAATAAGTGCTCCAATAACGACCTCCTGAATCTTGTTTCTGAGGGTTTGCTTCAGGGGAAAGATCTCATCAACTGGCGCCTTTCTTTTCGCCAATCTCTTCCCATGGAGAATGTAGATGAAACCATCTCATTCTACCATTTCGCTGAACGTGGTCTACTCGCATTAAGCTTAGGCAACATGCCGGTGACAAATATCTTTCCTACAAATTCCCCTCCAATATCCCTGGATGGAAAAACCATTGGTTCTACATCGGAAACCATGCCCTCCAACTCCCTGAAAGAACGGGTAAGCCCCCTGTCCAGCGGCCGGAATGGAACACCGAGCCCTCCAAGGGGGACATGGACCAAGTCGATGAGCTGCTAACTCTCATAGCAGCCCATAAGGAAATGGGGGTGACCGGCACGTCTGTAATGTTGTCATTTTTTAAACGCCAAATCCAACCCATCTAGCAACGCCATATGTTAGGCTTCGAGTACATGGGTGCTGAAGACCCATCTCGGATGTGCGCAGAGGAATTGACCGATGATGCCGCGCTCATCCGGGTCAAGCGGGTGCTGCTGGATGTGAACATAGTTCCCTACATCCCAGAGCTGTTCTCCGCACAAAATCCTCCAGAGCCGGTAAGCTTTCGACTAATTGGAATACTTTCTGTTGTTCTGGAACTTCTGCTAACTGAGAATCCTCTGCAGGGACACACGGCGTTGTATCGGAGTTATCCGCCACAATCCGACGTCCCCCGACCATACCACCTTCTCTCCAGCGTCGTAGCTGAAGTGAAAAGGGCTCAATCATCTGATGATCTGCCCAGTGGCGAGACAACCGAGAGCGAGATCCCCCTGGCGGAGAAGGCAGCTGAAGGGAAGGTGAACAAGAAAAACTCCCCCGGATCATCCATGGAGTTGGTAGAAGCCTTGCCATCGGTCCCTCGGGGTCGTCGGGTGGTACGCAAGTGCAAAGCGAACGTAGTCCAATCCACCAGGTATGGGACCGATGTCTTGTGGAATTGTCAAGTCTTGTGGTTGGTGGATGCTTACTTTGTTTGTGATGCAGTCCTTCTTCTTCTCCTCCTGACCCCAAGCGCCGAAAGGTGGTCGGGACCGCATTTGCTGGGGATGATGTTCCAGCAAGTGGTTCTGTAGAAACTAGTGGGACGGACCCGTCGACTACTTCTGCAGGGGTCATGACCACTGCCGTGGCGGGTACCTCGCCGGGCATCTCGTGCCCTCGGCTGGTGTGACCCCGCTACCGGTAATGAGTATCGTGGTTGTAAAATCACTGGTACTGAGGCTTAAGAAGCCCGCCATGAAGAAATCCTCTCTGTGAGTGCAGCTCCTTATTCATAATGTATCTTCTTGCTCTTTTGACTTGTTTGATGATATATCTGATTCTGCATTGTTAGGACTTCATCTGCTTTCGGGTTGGATGAGCCAGAGCCTGTCTCGGCTACTCCAGCCCTCGAGCCGCCAGTCAGACAACCTGAAGCGGAAAGCGCACAACTGCTGCCGTCCGGGAATGAGGACGCAACTCTGCCCGTCCCACCACCTCCCGAGCCCTAGCAAATCGAATCCAGTGCTGGTGGTGGTGAGCAAGTTGAGGCCACCGATGCCGCTCCTGCGGAAGGCACAGGTAAGTGTTTGACCCCCTGCGGCTAACTGCTTAGATCGTACGCTTTGTTTATTGAATGCTTTTCGACTTGCAGGTGCCCCGCAACCATCAACTGAAGAGGCTGCGGGTACTTCTGGCAACTCTGGAACTCTATTGATGCCTGGGAGAGGATTCAAGAACATTGTCACCAATGATCTGTTGGATGATCCTCTCCTCTCGGTCGACAACATGAGGTATTTCCAGAAGATTTCCAAGGAGATGTACAGGTTTACCCTGGTAAGGCATGACTGCTCTTCTGCCATTATGCTTTGTCGAGTTGTTTTGTCTTTTCAGTCTTCCCCCTTATACAGGATGTGGCCAGACGCTCTCAAGAAAAATCTGAGAAGCTAAAGGCAGTCGAGAGTGGCCTCCGGGAGCTCCAAGCGAAGGATTGACACATCGAGGAAGAAATCCGAAAGAACATCGATCTTCGCAAAGAGCTCAACAAGCTGAAGCAGGAGCGGACACGAGAAACATGGCTGCTCAAGAATGACATCCGTAATCTTGAGAAGTCCAAGTTTGAGCTCCAAGAATAGCTTAAGGAGCAGAAAAAACCACATCAAGGCAAGTCCTTTTCTCGCTCGAGTACTTTCTCTAGCAGTTAGTCTTGTGTTCTGAAACACTGTCTTCACCGCAGAGCTTAAGAAACTCTTAGCTTATAAAGAAGATTTACTTACTGACGTGAAGAGTATGCTGTATCATCGTACAGATGACGTCGAGAAGCTGCAGAAGGTGATCGCCGATACTGAGAAGCAGTTCGTCGATTGCCTGCAGTAGATCAAGATGCTGGGCGAAGAGAAGGAATAGCGCTAGAAAGAGCTGGAGGACCTAAGGGTGGCCGCCTGACAGCTGGTTGAAGTGATGGATCCACTGGAAGATGGTGCAGCAGACGGGCGATCCCAGCTGGAGCGACTTCGCGGAGCTCCGCAGAAAGTCCTCAACTTTGTCGCCGAGGCCTCCACAACATATGTTAGCCATGCCTTAGGTCTTGTAAAATCATTTTGGCCTAAGGCTCGACTAGAGGTACTCGCAGAGGGTGTAGCTGCGGACTGCTCTGAAGAGCAATTCAGTGAGTACCTTCTAGAGGCCAGGCCTGTAGCTGAAAAAATAGTAGAGAGTATAGAACAGGATTGAGTTATTGTAAAGACAAGTACTTCCTTGTAATATATCTGTTAGTGCTGTCTATACTATCATTGCCTTGTGATTTCTGGATTGCCATCCACGTTCATAGGCTAAGTAGTAGACACTACCCCGGGTGCAGCAACTCTGAGAGTAGTCGATATAGCTCCTCAAGTGAGCCCGTCAAACAAGATAGATTGAATCCAATCGAGCGGATCTAACCTGTTCGGAGTACATGATCCTCATCGCGATGACTATCATGCTTGTAGCAAGTAGTCAATACTACCCCGAGTGCAGTGACTCTGGGAGTAGTTGATATAGCTCCTCAAGTGAGCCCGTCAAACAAGTTAGATTGAATCCAATCGAGCGGATCTAACCTGTTTGGAGTACGCGATCCTCATCGCGACGAGTATCATGCTTGTAGAAAGTAGTCAATACTACCCCAAGTGCAGCGACTCTGGGAGTAGTCAATATAGCTCCTCAAGTGAGCCCGTCAAACAAGTTAGATTGAATCCGATCGAGCGGATCTAGCCTGTTTGGAAAAACGCGATCATCATCGCAACGACAGTTATGCTCATGGAAAGAAGTCGATTTATATGAAACTTGAACGTGGCTAAAGCCTCCGAATTTTAGTAGAGAATTTGCATTCCTGATTCTGTGGCACATGGCCTCCAAATTGAATCGTAAGGAAACCGCCTTGGCGCTCGAAGAACAGCTATCACTGCGTGTCTTCTTATGGGTAAAACTTTCGTAGGTTCTGTACGTTCCAGGAATTTGGGACGTCTTGGCCCTCGGGGTATTGTAGTCGATAAGACTCCAGTCTTGTAATCTGCTTGATGATGAACGGTCCTTCCCATCTCGAATTGAGCTTTTGTAATCCTGACTCATCTTGGTTGCGGCATAGGACCAAATCGACTATACTGAATGACCATTCTCTGACGTTGCGGTCGTGATACCGTCGAATCCCCTATAGGTATCGTGCTGACTGAACAAGAGTAGTGCAGCGAGCCTCTTCGACAGAGTCTTGCTCTAGCTGCCTTGCTTCGTCCGCCTCGCCTTCGTTGTATATTTCAACCCTTGGGGATTTCCACATGATGTCAGCCGGTAAAATTGCTTCGGAGCCGTAGATAAGAAAAAACGGTGTTTGTCCTGTGGCTTTGGATGGCTGAGTCCTGAGCACCCAGATGATATGTGGCAACTCGTGTATCCACTTTTCGCCTTTCTTGCTATTTTCATCATAGAGTCTTTTCTTGAGGCCCTTGATTATCATGCCGTTCGCCCTCTCGATTTGACCATTGGATCTTGAGTGTGCAACGGAGACGTATTTGACTTCGATGCACGCATTTTCATAGAACTCCCAGAACTGGTTAGCTGTGAAGTTTGATCCTAGGTCTGTGATGATGGTGTTCGGGAAGCCGAAGCGATGCAGAATGTCGAAGATGAAATCAACAACTCTGTCTGGTGTGAGCTTGGTTATCGGCTTGTACTCGATCCACTTGGTAAACTTGTCGATTGCTACCAATATGTGGGTAAAACCGCCTAGCGCCGTTGTAAATGGCCCAATCAAATCAAGGCTCCAGTAGGCAAACGGCTAGGATGACGGTATGGTGATAAGATCGTGGGCTAGGACGTGAGATTGTTTGCCAAAGAATTGGCAGTTTTGGCATCTCCGCACCAGGTCTTCAGCGTCTGACACTGCGGTGGGCCACCAAAAACCAGCTCTGTATGCTTTCCCGACTAGCGTTCTTGAAGCTGCGTGGTTGCCGCATACTCCCTCATGTATCTCCCACAGTATGTCATAGCCATCTTCTCCCGTGACGCATTTCATGAGTACACCTGATCGTGCGCCATGCCGGTAGAGTTTATTGTCGACTAGGACAAAACCTTTGCTTCTACGCATGACACGAGCTGCCGCTGCACTTTTTCCGTACATCCCCGCTGGTAATCTTTGGTCCTGGATGAAGTTGATGTAAGTTTCTCTCTAGTCCTCCCCGAGCATCATAACCACCCGATCGGGCTTCTGAGGGTCAGTATCAGTGGTTATCTGAGGTGAGGACTTGATGGATGGTTGCTTCAGCTCCTGGATGAAAACTCCCGCTGGGACTTGTGCACGGGTGGATCCTAGCTTGGATAGTATATCTGCGCCGACATTGTGTTCCCGTATCACGTGATGAACCTCCAGTCCGGAAAATTTGTTTTCTAGCTTGCGCACTTCTTGTACGTAGGCGTCCATTGTCTCCTTGTTGTAGTCCCACTCTTTGTTGACTTGCTGAACGACCAGAAGTGAATCGCCATATACAAGTAGTCACTTGATGCCTAGTGATATCGCCAAACGTAGCCCGTGAAGCAAGGCTTCATACTCGGCTTCATTATTGGATACCTCCCAAAGGATCTGGAGGACATACTTCAGTTGTTCGCCTTTCGGGGAGATAAATAGGACTCCAGCACCTCCGCCATCGAGCTTAAGAGATCCATCGAAATACATGGTCCGGTGCTCTGGCTTGTCGACTGGAGTTGGCATTTGGTTCTCTCTACATTCGGATATAAAATCAACTAGAGCTTGAGACTTAATTGCAGTACGTGGCTTGAAGTCGATTGATAGAGCCCCAGTTCCACTACCCACTTTGATATACGTCCCATGGCATCCTAATTGTGTAGGATATCTGCCAACGGAAAATCCATAATCACAGTGATCTTGTACTCGTCGAAGTAATGGTGTAGCTTTGTTGATGTGATCAGTATTGCATATAGAAGTTTCTGAACTGCTGGGTATCATACCTTAGATTCGGAGAGTACCTCACTGACGAAGTACACGGGCCTCTGCACTCCAAATGCATGGCCCTCCTCGCTGCACTTGACGATGATGGCACTGCTCATGACATGAGTTGTTGCCGCAATATAGAGTAGTAGATTTTCTCCCGGCAGTGGTGCTGTGAGGATCGGGGGTGACTGTAGGTGTTGTTTCAGATCCTGTAGGGCCTTCTCGGCCTCTTCCGTCCACTGAAACTTGTCTTGGTGCTTCAGGAGTTCGAAGAAGGGTAGTCCTCTCTCCCCGAGTCGGGAGATGAACCTGTTCAGGGCGGCCATACATCGTGTTAGTTTCTGCACATCCTTGATTGTGGCCGGAGCCTCCATGTCAGTGATGGCCGTGATCTTTTCAGGATTGGCTTCAATTCCTCGGTTGTTGATGATGAACCCGAGCAATCTCCCTGATGGTACTCCGAATACGCACTTTGTTGGGTTGAGCTTCCATCGGAACTTTCGTAAGCTGTTGAACGTTTCTTCCAAGTCTGCGATTAGGTCCTCGGGATTCCTGGTCTTGATGACCACATCATCCATGTAGGCCTCAACATTCCAATGCAGCTGATCGGCGAAGCATATTTGAATTGCGCGTTGATAGGTTGCACTTGCGTTTTTCAACCTGAAAGACATAGTTTTGTAGGCATATGTCCCGAATAGGGTGATAAACGTGGTCTTTGTTTGATCTTCTTCCTTGAGTGTGATCTGGCGGTACCCCAAATAGCAGTCAAGGAAACAGAGGAGTACACAACCCGCTGTCGAGTCGACGACTTGATCGATGCGCGGTAGCCCGAAGTGGTCCTTTGGGCAATGCTTATTGAGGTCGGTGTAGTCACCGCACATTCTCCATTCATTATTCTTTTTCTTTACAAGGACAGGATGAGCTACTCACTCTGGATGGATTACTTCTTTAATGAAGCCAGCCGCGAGGAGTTTAGCTATTTCCCTTTTGATTGCCTCTCGTTTGTCTTGAGCAAACCTGCGAAGGCGTTGCTTTTTGGGTACAGCTTGTGCGTGTACATTTAGGCTATGCTCGATCAGTTCCTTGGGCACCCCTGGCATATCCGCTGGTTTCCACGCGAATATGTCTCGGTTAGCCCAAAGGAAACTGACGAGCGCGATTTCCTATTTCTCACCTAAGCCTGCACCGATGACAGCGGTCTTAGATGAGTCGCCCTCCTCGAGCTGGATCATCTTGAGGGCCACATCACCGGTCGACTGGATGCTTGACTGGCTTGCCTTCCTTGTTGGGATTTCCAGCCCGGCTTGGGAGAGTTGTTGCGCGGCCGCGAGTACTTCTCCTGAAGCATCTGGCACACGCGTAGTTGAAGCGTACTGGATGGCCTCCTGGTTGCAGTCATACGACTTCTTCAAGTCGCCTCGGAGAGTGAGTACCCCACTTCGTCCTAGCATCTTGATAAGTAGATAAACATTGCGGCATTGCCATGAATTTGGCCAGTGCCGGCCTGCCCAGTATGGCATGATATGAAGATTCGAAGTTGGCAACTTCGAATTTGATGAACTCGGTGCGGTAGTTCTCTCTCGTGCTGAAGGTGACTGGAAGTACCACCATGCCAAGTGGATGTGCTGTGTTGCTTGGGATAATGTCGTAGAAGGGAGACTTGCTTGGGACGAGCATGTCCGTTAAGTCTAAGCCCATCTTTCTCAACATGCTGGAGAAGATGAGGTTGAGACCGCTTCCACCATCGATGAGTACTCTGGTGAGCTTGACCTCTGCCACCACCGGGTCCAGGACCAGGGGGAGTTTGCCGGGCTCCGAGAAGCTGGTCCATTGATCGTCTCGTGAGAATGAGATGGGGACCTCCGACCATCGGAGTGGTCGTGGTACCGCCGGCTCGATGGACATGATTTCTCGGAGTAGTAGTTTCTGTTCCCTCCTGGAACTGAACCCTTCGTCACCTCCGAAGATGACGTTGATGGTTTTCGAGGCATCTTGGAACTTCGCATTGTGCGATTTGTCCCCTTGGTAGTCCTCTTCGGGCTCTTTATCCGTTGACTTATTCTTCTTGTCATTGCTGGGATTGCTGAATGTCCTCCGGAGGTTGTAGCAATCGATTGCCGCATGATTGGCACCTGGATGCCATGGGCATTTCTTCTGCAAGAGCTTTTCGAATTGCCCCTGCGTTGCTGTCTTCCTGCCTCGCGGAGGATGATCCACAGCCACGACGAGGTCGTCTAGCTTGCCCTTTCGGGATGAACCCGAGTAGTCCCGCTGGCTCTTGTTGGTATGGTTGTCATTTTTGTGCCTCGGATTGTTGTCGTTGCGCCTCGGGAACCGTTCATGCATCTTCTCCTCTTGCTCGGACCAATCGTGTATCATGTCACGAAGTCCTGCAACAGTTTTTGGTCTGTTCCGCCCAAAGTCTCTATAGATGCTTGGGTCGGTGAGGCTATTGTAGAAGCAGTTGATGATGTTCTCTTCCGAGATGTTCGCAATGGTGGCTCATACGTCGAAGAAACGGCATGTGTATGATCGTAGGAGCTCGTTGCGTTCCTATTTACACTAAGCAAGGTCATGATGAGTACCTGCGTGGGCAATCGCCCCCTGGAAGTTGTCGATGATCCTAGGAGTCGATTGAGTTGTTGCTGAGGCTCTCCAGCCATGTGAGCGGTGCAGGGTCCAAAGCCATCCGGAAGTAGACAACCTTGGTGGTGTTGGAGCCTCCTGCGACTTCTATGGCGGTAGAGTAACATCATAGCCATTGCTGAGGAGCTTGTTTGCCATCGTACTTGGTGATCCCAATTGGCTTGAAGCCCTCAGGGTACTTGTAACTGTTGAACCGTGCTGTGAGCGCTGGAAAGCGACCACTGCAGTCGGTACCTTCTAGATCGGTGTGGCAGAACCAACCTGAATTACACTGGCTCAAGTGCACTGATCCTTCCTCGGAAGGCAGCAAGGACTCAACCGCACTTCAAACAGTGTAACCCCATGGTCTGTCGGGTAAAGTCCCGATAAAACCACCTAACTCAGGATCAAAACAAGGTACCTCGCACGAAGGCGAGTCCAGAGATACAAACACCAACAATTTTACATCACGGCATAATATTACATTAGTTGCGGATATATATAGTAGTAAGATCTAACTAGTAAGAAGTTATACAAAACCGTTTAAAGAGAGAGTGTTTGCAGCGGAAAGTAAAATACGACTCTATGTGGCAAAGGGATCAAGCTGTCTCGATCTTCGTGAGAAATAGACAATTCAGAATTGAATTTTCAAATCTTGCAAGGGTAAACCTAACTCACACACTTGGAACATCCAATGATGGTTCCGAAGCAACCGTTTGCCTTTCATTCCGACTCGTGGAACAATACCACCACAAGCGACTGTAGGGCCATACGCACATCCAATGTTCAGGACGTACGCCTGTAGCGCGACTACATGACCGTACTCCTATCCATTGTGCGGAATGTATTCTCGCACGTCGGTGCGTGTGCAAAAAACCAAATTATGAGTGGTGGGGGGTATGTCCACTCCTCGGGCCGATCGGTTACTAGGCTTACCGCTTACCCATAATTCACGGCATGTGGCTAGTACTTTCAAACGCTTAACCACCGCTACCACACACTGCGACCTTATCAAACTTTTATCAACACAGACGGGGTCTCTGCCAAGGTCATGAATTATAATTACAACCCCGTCCATTATCCTTATAGTGATTGCAGGAATGTAAACATTGCAACTCCTATAAAGCTCGCGAGTGACAGGCAATCACTCGACTTCTACCGGTCTTATTAGCATAGCAGCTATTCGGACTCAAGTTCTCATATACAGTATATAGGATTCTAGGAATGTGCAACTAGGTTTTCCAGACAACTCCTAAGAACTTAGATGCATCAGTACAATAAATTAAAATTTAAATTGCAGTGTATGAAAATAGGGTGTATGTTCGGGGCTTGCCTTCGCTGGCGGGGCTGGGGTTAGAGATGTCAACACTAAAACTCTCCGAACCGGGGTTCGCGGCTTCAGTTAAATCTCCGGTGATGTTCCCGGGGTCTTCAGAAATTCCTTCTTCTGGTTCCGGGATTAGATGATAATTTCCGTCAGTGAGAGTTGTCGAGTCTACATGATATGCAAACATTACAATTTAGGGAATGCATACACTTTCATTTTATTTTACGATAAAGTTGCAATCCAATAAACAAATATTCTATTTAGCAAACCTATCATCTACTTCCCTACTGAGCAATCATTTATCGAGTATAAACTAAACTACCCAATTGTATTAAGTAACATGTTTAGTTGCTCTAAGCAACCAAACTAATTACATTAGATAGCATGGGGTGATTCTAATTTACCAATCTAATTCCATTAAATATCATTAAACATCCTAAGTCAGGAGTGATTACTAATACTACAAAAATGAGTATAAACAGACCTAACTGAAATAATCTTATCCTAAAATTTTCAGAATATTTTATGCAGTATATAAATTAGAGGAAATATTTTAATTAATTAGCAACTAGAACATGTTTTATTTCCACAGAACAAACCACTGTAGTACTGGAGCTATAAATTTAATTGAGTATTGGTGAAGCATGAATAAAGCTCCTGTAAATTTATTCAGAATTTTATCTCTGCAGGAACAATGCTACAAAAATAAACAAAATCAGCACTATTATTTCAAGATCTATTTGTATCTAGAGTTCCAGCTAATTTTAGGTGCTGAAATTTTATGGACATGTTAAGCAACTCAGAAACATCATTCAAAAATATTTTCATAATTTTTCATACACAGGATCTAGCATAATTATGCATTCTCAAGATACCCCTATTTTTTTACAAAGAAGACCCTAATAAGATTGAAATCACAGCAATTGGGTCCTTGGCCGGAGTAGAGCAGGGGCAGGGAGGGTAATGGCGGCGTTCCGACGGGGTGGCTCACCGGCTATGGATCGGAGGTGGGGGAGAAGCTTCAGGGAGTCGAGGCGGTTCACCCGAGCTACTTGGCGGGGGCTAAGACGGCCGGAAGGGCAGGTTCCCACGGCGACTCGAGACAGCGGCGAGAGCGAGCTCAACGGCGAGGTGGATGCGGTGCTCAAGTGTAGTGATGGAGGGGCTGGCGAGATTCACGGGAACAAGGTGAAGCTGCTAGAGGGGTTGGTGTGGATCGAGTAGAGGCGGGGCGAACTGTCTACGGCGGCGCGGAGCGACGGCAATGGAGTTCAACGGCGGCGTTCCGGTGGCCGGAGTGCAGGAAGGCGGTGAAGAAGTGGCTAGGAAGCTTCTTCGAGTAGATGTAGTGCTGATGGTGAGCTCGGTGAGGTCCAAGAGGGGGTGGAGCGGCGGGACGACGGTGAAGTTGATCGGCGACGGTGGACAAAACGGTCGGCGCGGTGTTCTAATGGCGCGAACGTGAGGGAATGGAGAAGAATTGGCTATGAAGCTTCAGTGGGGTGTAGTGGTGCCAGTAGAGCATGGATTTGTGGGCGTGGGATGGTAGAGGCGGCTGACGACGGCGAGCCGAGAGCGCGGCGGTGGTCCCGCAGGGTGCTGAGCAGAGAAGAAGCTGAAGAAGCGAAATGCGATCGAGCGAGCGGATAAAAGTAGTCGAAGGGGGCTCCTGGACGTGCAGCGGGGCTAAGAAGAGGCACGGTGAGCCAGAGTAGCTGCTGTCGACCGGCGGCGCGACGTGGCGGCTTCGGGTAGCTGTGGAGCGGCGTGGCGCGCGCGGGAGAAGACAGCGGGGAGACGCTGAGGCGGTGGCCGAGCTTCCTGGCGATGCGTGGAGCGGCGCTGAAGCAGGAGCTGGCCTTGGGCGGCGCAGCAACAGCGGCCAGCGGCAGCGCTACTGCGGCGGCAGAGGAAATAGAGGAGGAAGAAAGAGGAGGGGAGATCCTAGGGTCCTATCTATAATTACAGGAACTACAGGGACTTCACTGTGAAACAAAATTTCCCACTATTCTAAAGCTCAAATGAGAAAATGTCAAAATAAAAGTTGTAGAACTTTTTAAAAACTACAACTTCTCTTTAAGGTTCAAGTCCAAAAACTCAAAGAATAATGTTTTATTTTTGAACTCTTGAGCTAAATTCAAAATTATCAAGTTTTTGTCCTATTGAAGGCAAATTTCATTAAATTTTGGACCTGAATACAAGTTTTTATGCCAAGTAATGATGACTAACATTCTTACACTATGACCCCTAGTAGAAATGAAATTTACATTTGTAATTCAAAACCTTTGCACAAAAGGACTTGTATTTTTGAGAAATTACACATAAACCCTTATTCTCACACATTTCACTCAATTTCAAATAATTCAGCACATATATTACAACTTCTCCCTCTGGTTGCTACATTTAGACACCTAGGGTGTCATAACCTTCCCCCCTAAAAATAATCTCGTCCCGGGATTATAGGAATGATACAACTTGGAAGATAGATACTTAAAGAGTCTTAAGGAATTCGGGGAAGTTCTTCTGAAGATAATCTTCATTTTCCCAGGTGGCTTCTTCCTCAGTATGATGGTCCCACAAGATTTTATACATCTTAATCTTCTTTCTTCTAGTGGTTCTTTCCTTGGTATCAAGAATCTGTATGGGTTATTCGGAATAAGATAGATCAGGCTCGATCTTGATGGCTTGTGGTTCAAGGATCTCAGTAGGTATTTTGATGCACCTCTTGAGTTGAGATATATGGAAGACATCATGAATGGCTGCTAATTGAGAAGGAAGATGAATTCTATAAGCCACTGGGCCACAGGCTTCAGTGATTTCAAAAGGTCCAACATATCGGGGTGCTAACTTTCCCTTTATGCCGAAACGTTGAATACCTTTGGTAGGTGATACTCGAAGATAGATATAGTCTCCTACTTGGAACTGTAATGGTTTTCTTCTTTGGTTTGTGTAACTTTTCTGTCTAGACTGGGCTGCTTTAAGATTTGCTTGAATAATCTTAATCTTATCTTCAGCTTCGGTAACTAAGTCTTGTCCGAAGATTTTGCGTTCACCGGTTTCAGACCAACTCAAAGGAGTTCGACATCTTCGACCGTACAACGCTTCAAATGGAGCCATTTGAAGACTGGACTGATAGCTGTTGTTATAAGAAAACTTGCCCAAGGCTAGACATTTGTTCCGGTTCATATCATAGTGAATGGTACAAGCTCGGAGCATGTCTTCAAGAATCTGATTAACTTGCTCGGTTTGTCCATCAGTTTGTGGATGGTAGGCAGAACTTCGAATTAGCTTGGTTCCAAGAGATGATTGTAACTGCTCCCAGAAATGTGCAATGAATTGTGTCCCTCGATAAGAGATGATCGTCTTAGGGACACCATGCAGATGAATAACTTGATCGAGATAAATTTCGGCATACTTCTTAGCAGTATAAGTTGTACGTATAGGGAGGAAGTGTGCTATTTTGGTGAGTCTATCAATGATTACCTAGATAGAGTCATGTTTCTGAGATATGTTGGGAAGGCCAACGATGAAATCCATACTGATGTCTTCCCACTTCCAAGATGGAATAGGCAGTGGTTGGAGTGGTCGTGATACCTTCAGATAACTGGCTTTGACTCTCTGGCAGGTATCACATTCAGATACATACTTAGCAATTTCTCTTTTTATCCTAGTCCACCAAAAGTTTCGCCTAAGGTATTGATACTATTTAGTACTACCAGGATGAATAGAAAACTTGGACAGATGTGCTTCATCAAGGATTTGTTTACGTAGTTGACGGTTCTTAGGTACAACAATACGATTGTTGAATCGTAGAACTCCTTGATGATCGATGTGGAAACACCTATATTTTGCTTCTCCCTGAGTAGTTTCTGTTTGATAATTTTGATACCTTCATCATGCAATTGTGATCTGACGATTCTATCTTGAAGGGTAGGTTCAATTGATATAAGATTCAGACTACCTTGAGGAATAATTTCCAGATTGAGTTTCTTCATTTGATAATAGAGGGTTTCACTGAAGACTTCTATGGATAAGCAATGACAATGTGCCTTGCGGCTAAGTGCATCCGCAACCACATTAGCCTTGCCAGGATGGTAGTGTACTTCAAGATCATAGTCTTTGATCAATTCTAACCAGCGCCTTTGCCTCATATTTAAGTCGGCTTGGGTGAAGATATATTTGAGGCTCTTATGGTCAGTATAAATATTGCACTTGGTGCCCATAAGATGATGTTTCCAAATCTTGAGAGCGTGAATAACAGATGCTAACTCAAGATCATGAGTTGGGTAATTTTGTTCATGATTCCGGAGTGCTCTGGAAGCATAAGCAATAACCCGGTTGTTTTGCATAAGCACACAACCAAGTCCGGTTCCGAAAGCATCATAATAGACATCAAAAGGCTTGGTATTATGATGAGGACATCACTCCTATGGATATACAAGAGTTTCCTTCGCTAGACATTCAAACCATTCAAGCTCCAATCACAAGAGCTCACGCGCGACAATTAAATTTAGAGGTGAGCTCGCTCCTAAGCGTTTCTGTTAATAATTGTGAGAATGGTTTGCTACCTAATTTTTACAATGTGATTAGGAACCAAGGAGAGGTCCAGGGAACACATGGAGAGGAGCATGGAGGTGTGGAGGAATAGCAAGGGCCGCCAAGTCACATGGAGACCCAATCCAATTTAACTTCGAGTCCACCTCGGAGTCCAGGAGCAGCTTGATGTAAATTGGACGCCCAGGCCACATCCAAAGTCTGAATTTGACGATCCACATATGGACGGAAAGATAATTTTATGGAGCTTCTATTGGTGTTGGTTTCAGGTCCAAAGTCCTTCTGAGTCGTCAGAAATTGTCTGAGGAAGTTGGCATCCAGATTCTGTCTTGGTGCTGCGACATCGTATTTTGGCCTTTGGGCCGTGTATCTTCGTTGAGCCCATTAGAGGCGCGTCCAGGGGGAAGCCACGCCCCTATTCCCTATATTTCAGTAGCCGCCGCCCTCATTAGGGTTTGGGGTTTTGCTTTAGATCAATCTGTCTTTGAACAGTCGCCGTCTTTCGGTTTGTAGAACCCCAACTTTTCGAGCTTAATCAATCATCTGCAGTTGTCACTTCAATTTGAGTGCTGCATTTCTTTCGAGTTCGTGCTTGTGTTCTTCGTTTCGCAGGCAGGGATTAGCCTTCTCGGCGAGGTCAACCGGATTATGACTACGGTTGATAACCAGAGGAGTTGTGGTGCTAAGATTGCGGGTTTCGAGTTGCTGACTTGAAGCCGGATCGGTGCGTCGCATTCCGACCAAAACGAGTTTTCCTTCACCTGATGGAAGATCGGGCACCCCCGTTCATATCATATTATCTGGCTGATCTAATACTGGAGCAGTGGTTAGAAGTTTTCTCAGTGTATGAAATGCTTCTTCGCATTGATCAACCTAATGGAATTTAATCTCCTTCTTGAGTAGCTCTGTCATAGGCTTGGCTATCTTAGAGAAGTCTGGAATGAATCGACAATAATATCTTGCCAATCCAAGGAAGCTACGAATTTGATGAACTGAAGTTGGAGGCTTCCAATCCATAACTTCCTGAACTTTAGTTGGATCAACCGATATACCTTCACTGGAGATAGTATGTCCCAGAAATTTCACACTATCGAGCCAGAACTCGCATTTAGAGAATTTAGCATAAAGGTGGTGATCACGTAGTCGTTGAAGAACGAGATGTAAATGATCAGCATGATCTTCTTCAGTCTTAGAGTATATCAGAATATCATCGATGAAAACTACGATGAATTTATCAAGCTTCGGCATGAAGACTGAATTCATAAGATACATGAAGTATGCTGGTGCATTAGTGAGTCCAAAAGACATAACTAGATATTCATAAAGTCCATATCTAGTCGAGAAAGCCGTTTTTGGAACATCACTAGGCTTGATTTTGATCTGATGATAACCAGAGCGTAGATCAATTTTATAGAAAACCTTGGCTCCAACTAATTGATCAAACAAGATATCAATACGGGGAAGAGAATACTTATTTTTGATAGTGACCGTATTGAGTGGACGATAATCAACACATAGCCTTAAGCTATTGTCCTTTTTCTTTACAAATAGGGCGGGGCATTCCCAAGGTGAAGCACTTGGGCGTATGAAACCCTTATTAAGAAGATCTTGAAGTTGGATCTTTAGCTCGGCTAATTTATTAAGCGGCATACGATATGGCCTCTTGGAAATAAGAGCTGTGCCAGGTTGGAGCTCAATAACGAACTCGATGTCCCGATCTGGTGGCATCCCAGGCAAATCGTCTGGAAAGACATCGGGATACTCACAGACTATAAGAATGTCTTCTAATTTAATGTCTGTGGTTGCATACACACAAGAGTAGAAGTACTCTTGTTGGGGTAGATAGAGGGTAGTAGCTCCGTCATATGGTGAGTCAATCTCAATAACTCGGGAAGAGATATCTAACAACACTTTATGTTTTGTCATCCATGTGGCAGAACCAACCTGAATTACATCAGCTCAAGTGCGCTGATCCTTTCTCGGAAGGCAGTAAGTACTCAACCGCACTTCAAACAGTGTAACCCCGTAGTCTGTCGGGTAAAGTCCTGATAAAACCACCTAACTCAGGATCAAAACAAGGTACCTCGCACGAAGGTGAGTCCAGAGATACAATCACCGATAATTTTACATCACAGGCATAATATTACATTAGTATTCAAACATATATGGTAGCAAGACCTAACTAGTACGAGTTTATACAAAATTGTTCAAAGTTAGAGTATCTGCAGCAGAAAGTAAAACATGACACTACCAGACATCGTGGAACGGATATTGAGCTACGCCCAAGCTCAACATCACTCGGAGGGACCTGTGTTGGCTGAGGACGGATTCCACTCCACGGACCAACCATCGGGAAGAGCATAGGGCCAGGACACAGGCAGAGCAGAGTTCTCAGGGGAATTACCTGAAACAAAGGCCACATTGCAAGGCTGAGTATTCTACTACTCAGCAAGGCTTACCCGTTTCATGGTATACTTAGCCATGTAGCTAGACTATGAAGGCTTGTAATGGTTCTGGGTACAGTTTCAGCTGAAAAGCAACAAAGAGTAGATCCTTAATTTCAACTTTTAGCTTTCAGGTTCTAGTTGGTTATCCATTCTAAGTAAGCAACTATAGCTACTCAAACATGGTGGAAATTTTCTAAACAAACATCATCTTTGATCATTATCAGGTTAATCTTATTACTCTATGTGGCAAAGGGATCAAGCAGTCTCAATCTCCACGAGAAACGGACGATTCTGAATCGAATTTCAAACTTTGCAAGGGTAAACCTAACTCACACGCTTGGAACATCCAATGATCGTTCTGAAGCAACCGTTTGCCTTTCATTCCGACTCGTGAATCAGTGCCACCACAAGCGACTGTAGGACCATACGCACATCAAATGTGAAGGACGTACGTCTGTAGCGCGACTACATGACCGTACTCCTGTCCGCTGTGCGGAACGTACTCACGCACGTTGCGTGTGCGAAAAACCAAATTACGAGTGGTGGGGGGTATATCCACTCCTCGGGCCGATCGGTTACTAGGCTTACCGCTTACCATATTTCACGGCATGTGGCTAGTACTTTTAAACGCTTAACCACCGCTACCACACACTGCGACCTTATCATATTTTCATCAACACAGACGGGGTTTTTATCAAAGTCATGAATCATAATCACAACCCCGTCCGTCATCCTTATAGTGGTTGCAGGAATATAAACATTGCAACTCCTATAAAGCTCGCGAGTGACAGGGAATCACTTGACTTCTACCGGTCCTATTAGCTTAGCAGCTAGTCGGACTCAGGTTCTAGTATTCAATACATAGGTTCCTAGGAATATGCAACTAAGGTTTCAATGCAATTCTTGGAAACTTAAATGCACAAGTAGATATACATGAATATATAAATTGTAGTGTAGTAAAATAGCGGTTTATGTTCGGGGCTTGCCTTCGCTGGTGGGGCTGGGGTCAGAGATATCAACACTAAAAGTTTCCGAACCGGGGTTCGTGGCTCCAGTTAAATCTCTGATGACGTTCCCGGGGTCTTCAGAAATATCCCCTTCTGGTTCCGGGATCAGCTGGTAATCTCCATCAGCGAGAGTTGTCGAGTCTATATGATATGCAAACATCATAGTTGAGGGAATGCATATACTTCCATTTCATTTCACGATAAAGTTGCAATCCAACATGTAAATTAAACTTCTTCAACGGGCAGTCATTTATCGAGTATTAAATTACATTACCTATTTAATCAGATAACCTACCTAGTTATTCTAAACAATCAAAGTAATGACATTAAACACATGGAAAAGACTCTAATCTATTCATTAAACGTCATTAGTTGATTTAATTAACTAAATTACTCATTCAATAAGAGTTGCGGTTATTATTTTAATTCTTGGTCAAATAATAAGACCCTAAGTTAGGAGCGATTACTAAAGCGATAAAAATTAGTATAAATAGGTCTAATTGAATCTTATCATAAAATTTTTAGAACATTTCATGCAGCATAGCAATCAGAATAATTCAATCAAACAATATTTAGATCATGAACTATTTTTCTAGTTTTATCTACTGCAAACCTAAGGATAAAATTTTATTAGAAAAAAGGTTGATCTGAATCTAAGCTACTATGATTTTATCAAGGTTTTTATCCTTATAGTAATTATGCTATAAAATAAACAAAAACAGCATTGTGATATTAAGATCTATTTATATCAGAAATTCTACACAAGATCTTGTGCTGAAATTTTGTGAAAATATTAACCTACTCAAAATTAACACTCTAATTTAATTTCATAAATTTTCTTAAAACAGAACTATTATTCATGAATTATCTTTGAATCTAAGCCTAAATTCATAACTGAAGCTACTCTATGCTACTGGTATTCAAAATTTTATCATCAATTACACATGCTGCAAGAAAGTTAGAGTAAAAGTTTCAGCTACAAACACTAACAGATTCATCCTGGAATAAATCCTAAAGCTTTCATCAATATAAAACAAAGACACTTAAACATCATAACTACGAAATAGTTCTGAGTCTGCAAATTTTACATAAAGCTATATATGAGACACACATCCTGTGTTTCAAATTTCAACAACAGCATAGCTATGGATCAAGAGATCTAATTAGCACACCTTTTTTCTAATATTTATTCTAATTCAAAATATTCACCCATTCAGCTCAAGGCTATAATACAAAAGTTGTAGAGTTTACTTCAAGGATTCAAATAAAACTGGTTTGACATTTTTCTGAATTTCTTAAAAATTCTTACAAATTTCTAAAGTTCACTGATTTGAATTGAAGGGAGGGACTGGAATGTTGCAGCCAGGCCCTCAGAAAGATTTAGATCATTGCAATCGAGTCCTTGGCTCGTCGGGGAAGAAGAGCCGAGACTTGCTGGCCAAATTCCGGTGACGGTGGTCGCCGGCGGCGAGGGTGAACCGGCTAAGAAGGATCAAGGGTCTAGAACAGGCCTTGCTGGGGGTGATGTGATGGTCGGGGTCGAGCGGAGGGGGTGGAACGATGATGACCCGAGGTGGCGGCGATGGAGCTCGACTATGGCGGCAGTGTTCCAGCGAGGGGGTTCACCGGCGGCGGTCCAGAGGTTGGGGAGAAGCTTGAGGGGAGCAAGGCAGTTCGATTGAGCACCTTGGAGAGGGTTGGGGTGGTCGGAAAGGTAGGTCCCCACGGCAGACCGAGGCGGCGGCGGAGAGGTCGACAGCGACGGCGATGCTTCGGTGATCAACGTTGGCGAAGGCCCTGCGCACGAGCATCGGTGAGTCATGGGTGATGCATTGCTGCATTCAATTGAGGCTAAAGGCTACGGAAGAGGGGTGACCGACGGTGACCGTAACGGCGGCGGAGGAGAAGAACACCGGCGAGCGTCGAGAAGGCCAACTGAAGCTTCAAAGAAGTCGATTGACGGGTGGGAGAGCTTCACAGGGTCGAGGTGAAGCTATGGGAGGGGTTGTCGTGGATCGGGAGGGGCTGGGGTGGTTTGCCCACGGTGGACAGGAGGTTCGCCGGGGAAGAGCACGGGCGGCGACAGCGTTCAGCAGCTCGGGGTGAAATGAGAATGCAAGAGAGAGCAAAATGGAGGGAGAGGGAGCTACTGAAGGTCTTGGACCAAAAAAGAAGGATGAGGGGCATGCACGTGCGCTAGCCACGACGGCGGCGAGGTGGCGGCCGGGCGGTGCTCGGGCAGAGGCGGGGTGGCGTGGCGCGCTCGGAAGAAGGCTAGAGGAGAGGGGTTACGGCGGCGGCCGGCCTAGGGGCGCCGCGTGGGAGCTGCCAGAGGCAAGAGGTGGCGCCAGCAGAGCTGCAGCGACGGTGAGCGGCGGCGGCCTGCTGCGCGGCAGAGGGGGAAGCAGAGGAAGAAGAAAGGGGGAGGGGGCGCAAGGGGCTGATGTGAAAACTTCAAAAATTCCAGGGTCCTCGATGTAAAATAAGATTTTCTCACTGTTTTATATCTCAAATGAGAAAATGGTCAAAACAAGAATTGTAGAACTTTTCAAAACCTACAATTTTATTTAGGGTTCGAATTCAAAAACTCAAAGGATAGAGCTTTATTTTAAAACCTTGGACTTAATTCAAACTTTATATAGTTTTGTCCTTATTAGGGTAAATTTCATGTATTTTTGGATTTAATTGCAAGTTTTATGTAATGTAATGATGACTAACACTCTTACACTTTGACCCCTAGTAAAATTTAAGAGTTACCTTTGTAATTCAAATATTTTGCATAAAAGGACTCATACTTTTAAAAAAATTACACACAAGTCCTTATTTCCACACATTCACTCAGTTTCACTCAATTCAATACATACATTACACATTCTTTCCTAATGTGTTACAATTTTGACACCTACGGTGTCATAATCCAATCCATCCCAAGTATGATATCCATACCCTCTAAATGGAGCAAAATCAAGTCAGTTTTTATTACCTTACTACCCAATTGTATTGGCACATATCTAATTAGTTGATTAGAACTAATCTTTCCTCCAGGGGTAGAGATCATATACGACCCCTTGGTTTGACAAGAATCAAGTCCCACTCGGGCACCACACTTATCGCTAATGAAGCTATGGGTCGCACAAGAATCAAATAGGATAATAACGGGTTCCTTCTGGAAGTTCTGCAAGGGTGGTGAAATTGACTTGCCCTTGCCAGACTTGCATTACTTGTTTCTTGCCCTTATCCTGGTTGTTCTGATTAAAACCCTGCCCTTGAATAGACTTCCTGGGCCGAGGATAATCCTTGATAAACTGATCCGCACTCCCGCAGTTGAAATAGCGATTAGTGCTGTTCCCCTGCTGAAACTGTTGAACATTGGGCCTTGGGCCAAACTGTTGCGGCTGTTGCGGAGGCACTGAAGTTCTATATCCTCCTTGCTGTTGAGGTGGGCGGAAAACCAATCTACCAGGTGGGGCATTCCGTTGCGACGTTCTGAACCGCGTATTGGGAACAAAACGATACCTCGATGACTGAGCACTCGAGGGTCCAGTGGGGGCCTTCCGTTTCTTCTCGGCATAATGTGCCGTGATGCAGTCCTCCTGGGTTAGGGCCATATTAACCAGCTCACTAAAAGTATTAGCCTTAACAAGGTTCAGGCGTTCCTTAAGCTTGGTATTAAGGCCACGACGGAAACGATCCTGCTTCTTGGCATCATTATCAGTGTGATAACTCGCATATTGGCACAGATGATTGAAAACCTGCGCATACTGCAGTACCGTGCGGGTGCCTTGGGTAAGTGCTAGAAATTCATTCAGCTTCTGCTCCAACAGTCCTTTAGGAATATGATGTGCCCTGAAGGCAGTTTGAAATTCCTCCCAGGAGATAACATGTCCAGCAGGCTGCATGGCGCAATAGTTATCCCACCAAATGCGGGTAGTGCCACGAAGTTACTGGGCGGCGAAGTGAGCTTTACTCGAGTCCGCACAAGGTATAGTAAGAAGGGCGAACTTCAATTCAATAATATGAAGCCAGGCGTCGGCATCAAGAAGTTCTTCCGTTTTACTGAACAATAGGGGTTGGGTACTGAACAAATCTTGATAGCTTGCCACTTGAGGGTTGAGGTCATCACGACCTCCTCGTGATTGTTGGCGATGCTGGTTCTGTTGTGCCTGCACTAGCAGATTGAGAAGCTCAGTCTGTCGTGCCATAACCTCTGCTAGATTTGGTGGTGGCGGTGGCGGTTGTTGAGAACTGCTAGCCTGATCTGGCCTGAAAAGGAGTTCCACGCGTAGCGCCAACCATCTGAAAAACATGGAAGATGTCCATTACAACAGGTTACTCTTGCTTCCATTATCAGAGGTATGATGCATGGTATAGCATAAGAATGATGATGAGCATGCACAATGAGTTTGAGGAGTGTATACAATTTGCATCCATCTCATCAAATCAACTTAGCAGTCATAGATAGAAAGGAGAAATGGATAAGGACGATGATTGTGAAACCCAACTGGTGGTCATCATATAGTACATACTTCTGGTAGTCTTTAAAGTACACAAACAACTAGAGTTCAACTACTATAAGCCATGAGGTTACAACAAATGGCCTTATCCTTGTGGTCATATAACATCCCTCCTATTTACACATGCTACATCTTAGGACCATAACATCAGCTGCACCATTTTGCCTAAAAGTCATCTAAATTGCCCATAGACGATGCACTCCCAGAAGAAGAGTCATCATCCTGAGGGTTGGGCTCTGAATCTCCATATTCCGAATCTATCTCGGATACGCCTTCAATCTCCTCGGGTTCTTCTTCTGAGAATCTTCCTCTTCTTCTTCCAGCTCATTCGGCACAAGAGGAGGCATGTGCTGTTCTTGGAGCATCTCAATATATCCAAGGGCATCACCTAATTCTTAGTTCAAATCATGGACTTGTTCCTCCAAAAAGTCAATTACAGTGTTGCGCTGAAGAATTTGAGCATCACCCTCCAAGATCTGCACCTCCAAATGTCCAATGGTAGTATCCCTCCCGTCAATTCCTTGACCAAGCGAATGGATCTGGTCATCTTTCAGGGTAAGGTCCCTATGAAAATTCTAGGCCAGATTCACCATATCGTCCATACACCTTTGCTTAAGTGACTGGAAGCAGTACTGAGCGTTCATATACCTGATCACTGCCCTGAGGGTCTCCTCGGCTATATCTCGAACTAGATGTCTGAGATAAGTTGTTCTGAAGATCCACTCAGCATCGTGTGTAAAAACTGCCGGAAACAGTCCGATGGGGTAAGCTGCTACCACATTCGGATGCTGTTCACAAAAAGTGGTAATAGCCTTGAGGGCTGTTGCTTCAAAAGCATCCACAAGACGATATCCAACAACCTCAATCTCAATAGATTGCCACTCCAGGATAGAATGATGGGGAATAGTGATAGTGGCACGACACCGAGGGACTCCGACTTCAGCACGTCATGAAAGCACAATTGTATATCGTGGACCTTTCATGCCAGCACGTCATGAAAGCATCTCCAAACATTACTGTTCACTATAGAAACAATATCTGTACAATTACCGCCGTACAGACAATGTTAACATACGTTATCGAAACAACATATTCACGGGAGTACCGCAAAATGCGGGGGTATGAACAGCGATCACCATACCCTGTGTCTAACCATATACTCCCAATATAACTAACCGAAGTTGATATATTGGCAGCATCTCAAGTAGGCCACTGCTTGAAAAACAGCGTTCGGTTCGCATCACCAACGGGAAGGCTAACTCCCCAGTCAGCTGAGGATCCTTACCTTCTCACCTTCACGATGAGAGCGTCGGTACAAAATATAAGGTTGATTGTGCAAAAATTTAAGTTTTAACAAAAAAATAGTGCTGGAAGTTAGAGTTATACATATACTTATACTATAGCTACCTCTAATTCCCTTATTAAACATTACCCTAGGGCTTTACGTACTAAGCACAATCCTTAATGAAACCAACGTAGTTTTATAAAATACTTTGTTGGTCCAATTTTTATACTAAAAGCATTTTAAAGGCAATTCATATCTCCAGTGTACACTTATTAGTTCTGATACCAGCTGTGGCAGAACCAACCTGAATTACACTGGCTCACGTGCGCTGATCCTTCCTCGGAAGGCAGCAAGGACTCAACCGCACTTCAAACAGTGTAACCCCGTGGTCTGTCGGGTAAAGTCCCGATAAAACCACCGAACTCAGGATCAAAACAAGGTACCTCGCACGAAGGTGAGTCCAGAGATACAAACACCTACAATTTTATATCACGGCATAATATTACATTAGTTGCGGATATATATAGTAGTAAGACCTAACTAGTAAGAATTTATACAAAACCGTTTAAAGAGTGAGTGTTTGCAGCGGAAAGTAAAATACGACACTATCAGACATCGCGGAATGGATATCGAGCTAAGCCCAAGCTCAATATTGCTCGAAGGAACCTGTGTTGGCCGGGGATGGATCCATTCCACGGACCAACTATCGGGAAGAGCATAGCGCCAGGGCACAGGCAGAGCAGAGTCCTCAGGGGGATTATCTCAAATATAGTTAAATTGGCAAGACTGAGTATTCTAATACTCAGCAAGGCTTACCCGTTTCATGGTATACTTAGCCATGTAGCTAGACTATGAAGGCTTTGTGAACAGTTCTGGGTTTGTCTTTTGCTGAAAAGCACCAAAGAGTAGGTCCTTAATTTTCAACTTTTAGCTTTCAGATTCTAGTTGATTATACATTGTAGGTAAGCAATTATAACTACTCAAGCATGGTAGAACCTTTTAAACAAACATCATCTTTGATAATCATAAGGTTGCTCTTATTACTCTATGTGGCAAAGGGATCAAGCAGTCTCGATCTTCGCAAGAAACGGACGATTCAGAATCGAATTTTCAAACCTTGCAAGGGTAAACCTAACTCACACGCTTGGAACATCCAATGATGGTTCCGAAGCAACCGTTTGTCTTTCATTCTGACTCATGGAACAATGCCACCACAAGCGACTGTAGGACCATACGCACATCCAATGTGCATGACGTACGCCTGTAGCAGCTATTCGGACTCAAGTTCTAATATACAGTATATAGGATTCTAGGAATGTGCAACTAGGTTTTCCATACAACTCCTATGAACTTAGATGCATCAATACAATAAATTAATATTTAAATTGCAGCGTATGAAAATAGGGTGTATGTCCGGGGCTTGCCTTCGCTGGCGGGGCTGGGGTTAGAGATGTCAACACTATAACTTTCCGAACCGGGGTTCGGGGCTTCAGTTAAATCTCCGATGATGCTCTCGGGGTCTTCAGAAATTCCTTCTTCTGGTTCCGGGATTAGCTGATAATTTCCGTCAGCGAGAGTTGTCGAGTCTACATGATATGCAAACATTACAATTTAGGGAATGCATACACTTTCATTTCATTTTTACGATAAAGTTGCAATCCAATGAACAAATATTCTATTTAGCAAACCTATAATCTACTTCCCTACTGGGCAATCATTTATCGATTATAAACTAAACTACCTAATTGTATTAAGTAACATGTTTAGTTGCTCTAAGCAACCAAACTAATTACATTAGATAGCATGGGGTGATTCTAATTTACCAAACTAATTCCATTAAATATCATTAAACATCCTAAGTCAGGAATGATTACTAATACTAAAAAAATGAGTATAAACAGATCTAACTGAAATAATATTATCCTAAAATTTTCAGAATATTTTATGCAGTATATAAATTAGAGGAAATATTTCAATTAATTAGTACCTAGAACATGTTTTATTTCCACAGAACAAACCACTATAGTACTGGAGCTATAAATTTAATTGAGTATTGGTGAAGCATGAATAAAGCTTCTGTAAATTTATCAGAATTTTATCTCCACAGGAAGAGTGCTACAAAAATAAACAAAATAAGCACTATTATTTCAAGGTCTATTTATATCTAGATTTCCAGCTAATTTTAGGTGCTGAAATTTTATGGACATGTTAAGCAACTCGGAAACATCATTTAAAAATATTTTCATAATTTTTCATGCACAGGATCTAGCATAATTATGCATTCTCGAGATACCCCTATTTTTTACGAAGAAGACCCTAATAAGATTGAAATCACAGCAATTGGGTCCTTGGGCATAGTAGAGCAGCGGCAGGGAGGGGAACAGCGGTGTTCTGATGGGGTGGCTCACCGGTTGTGGATCGGAGGTGGGGGAGAAGCTTCAGGGAGTCGAGGTGGTTCACCCGAGCTACTTGGCGGGGGCTAGGATGGCCGGAAGGGCAGGTTCCCACGACGACCCGAGACGGCGGCGAGAGGGAGCTCGGCGGCGAGGTGGATGCGGTGCTCAAGGGTGGCGATGGAGGGGCTAGCGAGCTTCATGGGAACAAGGCGAAGCTGCTAGAGGGGTTGGTGTGGATCGAGGAGAGGCGGGGCGAACTGTCTACGGCGGCGCGGAGCGACGGCAATGGAGTTCAACGGCGATGACGTTCCGGTGGCCGGAGTGCAGGAAGGTGGCGAAGAAGTGGCTTGGAAGCTTCTTCGAGTAGATGTAGTGCTGATGGTGAGCTCGGTAAGGTCCAAGTGGGGGCGGAGCGGTGGGACGACGGTGAAATCGATCGGTGAGAACGGACAGAACGGCCGGCGCGGCGTTCGAATGGCACGAACGTGAGGGAATGGAGAAGAATTGGCTATGAAGCTTCAGTGGGGTGTAGTGGTGCCAGTAGAGCATGGATTTGTGGGCATGGGATGGCAGAGGCGGCTGATGATGGCGAGCCGAGAGCGCGGTGGTGGTCTGGCAGGGTGCTAAGCAGAGAAGAAGCCGAAGAAGCGAAATGCGATCGCGTGAGCGGATAAAAGTAGTCGAAGGGGGCTCCTGGACATGCGGCGGGGCTAAGAAGAGGCACGGCGAGCCGGAGCAGCTGCTGTCGACCGGCGGTGTGACATGGCGGCTTCGGATAGCTGCGGAGCGGCGTGGCGCGCGCGGGAGAAGACAGCTGGGAGGCGCTGAGGCGGTGGCCAAGCTTCCTGGCGACGCGTGGAGCGGCGCTGAAGCAGGAGCTGGCCTCGGGCGGCGTGGCAACAGCGGCCAGTGTGACATTCAGGTACTTGGAAATAGAACACACTAGATTCTAGTATGAGTTTGTGTGTTTGATCTTTTGTATGTGTGTTAAAAACTTTAATGCAAAGGCAAAAGGGGCTTTTTGTAATTCTGGAAAATTTAGGTCCTTTGGTGCAAAAGGTGTGAGAATGGTAGGTAAAATCAAAATATGTAAAGGGTTGTTTTGCAAGAAGTAAGAACTTACTTTTAAACCTCTGTGAAAAGTGAAACTACCCTAAGGATTCAATTGGAGTGTAGAATTTAAATAGGATATCTCTGAAGTTTAAAAATTTTGCCAAGTTTTAAATTAGATTCAAATTCTTAACTCTTTTTAAGCTAACCCTTAAAGCAAAGTTGTAGATCTTGCCAAGCTCTACACTTTTTCTTTTGGGCACATTTTCATTTGAGCTATGGTTTGAAAGTTATTTTGGCTTTATAGTGGAGTCCCTGCATTTTTGGAAAATTCCAAACCAGTCCTCCTTCGTCTACCTCCAGTCCCTCCTGCTCTGCCTCGCGCCCGTGACGCCGCCGCCTTTGCCGGCTATTTCCCGAGCCCTAGCTGCCCTCGCGCCGCTCTTCTCCATGCCACGTGCCCTCCAGCGCCGCGCCCGCCGCTCACTCCACCCGCGATGGCCCTCTCCTCGTCCCTCGACGTCGCGCCGCCGTCGCCCCGAGCGCCACACGCCCGCCGGCTTGCCAGCAGCAGCTTTCACTCGCCGTGCCTCCTCCTTGACTTGAAGCACGTCCCTGAGCTCCCCACGGACTCACTCTTGCACTCACGCATGCCCATTCTACTTCTCTTCCTTCTTTTCGAGCGCCACACCTCGCTGGAGCTCTGCCGCAGCTCCTGCCCGCCGTCGTCAGCCGCCTCCGCCGCCCCACACCCGCAAGCCAGTACTCCTACAGCACCGCTGCAACCCACTGAAGCTCACAGAGCAGTCCAATTCCATTCCCCGCGCCCACACAGCCCGGACCACCGCGCCGGTGAGCTCGAGCTCCGCCACCACTCGGTCTCACCATCGTCCCGGCGCTCCACCCCCTCTCAACCCCGGCCAAGCACACCACCAGCACCACATCACCCCGAGGAAGCTTTCTTGCCACTTCCCCGCCGCCCTCCAGCACTTCGGCCACCGGAACGCCGTCGCCGCCCCTCGGAGCCCCGCCGCCCGCCTCTGTTCACCGTCGACTCGCCGCCTCAGTCCCTCTCTTCCTCAACTCCGACCACCCCTGTAACCGCCGTGAGCTCCTGAACCTTTTCCCCATTTTCCCCTTACCGCTGGTGAGCCCCCTCGCCGAAATTTGATCGCCATCGATCGGCTTCTCTATTTAACCCGGCCAAGGACCCAATTGCAAGGATTCAAATCTTTTCAGGGTCCTTTCTGTGAAAAATCAGTACCCCCCATTTCAAATCAGCCAACTTTGAAAATCCATAGGAATTTGTAGAAAAATCCAAAAATTGTCAATCCAGTTTTGTTGTACTCCAGAAGTTTAGCTCTACAACTTTGGTTATTAGAGTCTGGTTTGAAACCAAATGCTTTTTGAGTTATTTTAAAGTTTAGCAAAAGGGTATCTTGAGTATAACTTTTGCATGCTAGCTCTATTGCTTGTGATTTTTGGTGTGTAGCCTGTTTAGGATATGAGTGAGCTTGTGTGCAAATTTCACCTACAGTACTAAAACCCTAGCTTAAACTAATTCAAACTTATGCAAATCAAGCTTGAAATGGTTTAAATTTATTCAAGCATGTTACTAAGGTTTCGTACTTAGATCTTTTTACCATGTGATTTCTGTAATTGAGTAGTTCATAGTAAATCTTTCAAGAATTTATGGCACTGTTGTGCCTAAGGTTTGAATTTAAACTTGAAATTTGAAATTACTTCAAATGCTTTAGTTTCTATTTTCAGAAACTTATGAAAAATTCATAATAAGCTCATCTATTAGAATTAAGCTTACCCACAAAAATTCAAGGCCATAACCTTTGTGGATTTCAAAATAAAAATGAAACTTGTTAACCTCATTCAATTAAACCCATTAATTATGATAATTGAATTAAGATACAAATAGTAGGTTTGAATTCAACTTTCTTGTTTTATGAAGTTGTGTCTATTAATTTGTTAGATTGTAACTTTATCGTGAAGTAAAATTCTTAACTCGAGAACCACCTAATTCTAATCATTGCATATCATGTAGAGTCAGCGACACTCGACGACAAAGTCTACGAGCTGATCCAGGAGCCCGAGTGTCACACCCGGTTTTAAGAACAAAACCGAATGCATAACTATATGTATGCCAGGATCGAGTTTCATACATATAGTGACTTCATCAGTGAATTATCAGCAACAGTATCATGAAAAGAGAATTAAAAGACTATAAAGATTATCAGAGTTATACAGCTTATCCTGGAAACGAAGACTCCAAACTTCACAGGCAATCGACCGGGGGTTGCGCAAGCCTAGAACTCAGCATCATCTTCAAAAGACTTCACATCACTTTCTCCTCTGAGCAGCAATTATAACAAGCGTGAGTACACTTATGGTTGGTACTCAGCAAGTGTTGGAAAATATATAACATGGAGGCCAAAATCAAGGAAAGGCTGACTGGCTTACTGCGATAAGCAATTTTAGTTGGTCAAATTTTATTAGCACCTGATTACTAAGGTATAAGTTCATACCAAAAACCCACTTTAAAAGAAATAGAAGAGATATAGCATAAGCATAACCACAACCATAAACATGGTCCACAATAACCATAACCATAAACATGGTCCACGATTTAATTCATCTTCAAGTACAATTATCATGTGAGGGTCCAAGCCGCTCTTAACCGTGTGCACGGCTGATATATCAGTTTTCACTCTGCAGAGGTTGTACACTTTACCCACAATTCGTGTCTCCCGATTTGCCCGAGGTAGCTAGCCTCTTAAACACTTCCGAGGTGAGTGGCAAGGGATTCACTACGAGGCCTTTACAAAGATTCCCTAACTTATGACAATCCGCTAAGGTTTCAGGCCGCAGTGGTCATAACCCTCCCTAATGAGGAAACGCCTTAGCCAAGGACCACATATATCATTATGCCTCAAGAGGACCGGGCTATACCCCATTAACGCACTCCCCTCTTGCCCTTTCGGTAAGATCATCACAAGGTAGAGTTTCTAATTAATTAGCCAAGACCAGAGCCATATAGTATTGTGGTTGCACTGTTTTCCTGGGTGGTTCTCCATGTTCGGATTAAAACATATAATCTTGTGATTAACAACACAAAGAGCATGAACATGGATAAAATAGGTGAAACATCATCATTCTTGTCATCATGATTATATATTATTCCCAAACCATAACCAGTTGAAGCAACTAAGCAATAGCTACCCAACAATAAAGATAAAACCCAGGTTGATAAGGAATGATCATAAAGACTAGGCATATCCTTAATTAGGATCCATCAAAATTAGGACACATGCATGCATAAAGAAAAAGTTACATTTATTGTGATTATTAGGATAAAAGCATGATCAAGGAAACACTTGCCTTTCTTTTAGAGAATAGCTGCTCAGAGTGTTCAACTCTTGTTCTTGAAACTCTACATCTTCAAAGCTCTCGGATCACGCTCCTTCTAACGTCACACAAGCATCGGGCCCAAAACATACAAGCAAGCAAACAAACAAAAATGACTAAAAACAGATACAGCAAACAAAAGAAAAGCTTTAAAAGAGTGAACTAAAGGATAAGGCTCATTGCTACGATCACGAGAAAGAAAGAAACACGGAAAACGGAGCTAGGGTTGAAAAGATACAGCTATCGGAAGACTTATATCATAAAAGAATAAAAGAACGATAGGCTTTCATTTATTTTAATTTAGAAAACCAATGTAAAAGATATTCAAAAGAGAATATCCCTAATTATAATTAACTCATATTATATTTGCATTTATAAAGATGAAGTAGAACTTAGTCAAATTTTATATACAATTCTCTATGTACAAATTACACTAATTAATTAATTAATTAGAAAAGAAACTAGTGAGAGCATCTAAACGTCGAACTTTATGATTCGTGTTGAACTAAACAAATTAAATTACAAATACATTTAAGTTGATATTAATCAAATTAACATTAATTATGAAAACCGGAAGAAAGACTTAATTGGATTTTATTTCGGAAAACTAGATGAGAGGATATTATTCAAATTAAATTAATATCTAATTTTAAAAATAGGAATTACGGCACAACAACGCTACTAAACGATAGCGTAGGGTTTTAGAAGACTAACGCAAAAAGAACGGATCAAAACGGATCTAAAACGCGGAATCTACGCATAAAATAGCGCTGCAGGGACCTATACGCAATTAACTATAGACTTTAGGGGTTAGCAGAAAAGAAATACAAGACACAGAAAATAGTGCTTGCAAAATAGGAAAAGATTAGGGTTAGATCTGAAAAATTCCATGGTGGGGCTGGATTGAGAAGTTGGAATAGATCTAGGGGGTTTTCTATAATTTTTGCAAGACACAGGAATTTTCACGGTAATTACAGAATTGTCCAGGCTGCAAAAAGCTTGAAACAGCCTCCCATGATGACCAGCGGGTACTGTAGCTCAAATTGCCAGCGATTTAGGGCACGAGAGGTCGCCGGAAGTAGGGGAAAAGAAAGAGGACGACAAGGGGATTCAATTCCATACCTAACTTACCATGGGGACGCATCGTGGTGATCGAATTTTGCGAAGGAAGATGCGCTGGCTGTTCTGTTCCGTGCGGTGGTGCTCCTGCTCGTTTGTTCTGGTGGCTACACTACAGGCTCGGCAGGGGGCGCAGGTTGATGGGCAAGGCCGGCCCGCAGGGGAGGCTGCGGCTGCAGGGCTTGGCACCTGGGGGCGTCGCAGAGGCGGGGCACGGCGCCCTGTTGGCCGGCGGCGCTTCTGCTGGTGCGCACGGGTGCAGGAGGAGGAGCACACGAGGCACGGACAGGGGCGGCTGGGGCGCACGGGCGGTGCAGCTGGTGGCGCACAGGAGCAGGCGTGGCAGCAGGAGGCAGCGCAGGGGGCTGGGCGACGGCGGTGTAGGCCTGGGCGCACGGCTTCCTGGTCTGGTGCGGCGGCGCTCCTGGGGCAGATGCGTCGCGAGGAAAGAGGTAACAGGAGCGTGCAGGAGACCACAGGGGCGGCGATAGGGGAGGCACAGGCAGAGAAAATACAACCTAGGGTTAGGGTTATGCTAGCAGGATTTATAGGGTACGCAGGGAGCTGAGATTTGGCAACTAGGAGGGCGCGAGGGCTCGCACGGAGGGTGCGCGGCGGCGGTTGAGCAGCAGCCGAAACGAGCAAAGAGTTTGCGGAATTAGGGTTACGCGAGAATTTATAGGGCACGCAGGAGCCGACGCAGGGGAGAAATTTAGGGCCGGCTACCGGGGAACAGGAGGTGCAAGACACGTTTAAATAGACCTGCAGATATCATGCTGGACTCCAACTCGAATGAGGGTAAGGACACGGCGGCGCATCGGGCTGGGACTCGTTCTTGAGTCCGGATTGCTCACGGGAGACGGGATTGGACCGACCAGCGGGTCCCACAATTTAGCGAGCAACGAGAGGATAGAAGAGGTAACAGAAAGAGGAAACAAGAAGGGCCAAGTGAGTTCGATTATGGCCCGAAACAGGTTCGGGTGAGGGCCGAACGTGAAAACCAGCTGATAGTGCTGTTTGAACACGAACGGTTTATTCGGGAGCACGAGAAGAGAAGGAAAAGACCAGGCCGAGTCATTGGGGCTGATGACGATCGAACATCATCGGAAAAACAATGAAGACGAGTCACGAGGTGTCGTTTTCAAGCATGACTTGATCGGGGAGAACGGTTAGAGGATCGGAAGCTCGATGGGACATCTTAAAGATTCGGAGAGGACAAGGTTAAAAGGATATACAACAAGATATGGCTGGGCCCGACTGCGATGAAAATCAAAATAGAAATATTTTCCAGAACATATTTTCAAGTTTAAAATAAATCTAGAAAATATCCAGATAAATATTTCAAACCAAGAAAAATATATCCGGAAGAATCCCAAAATTTTCCGAGGAAAACTCGGGAGCTAATTTGGGTCACGAGGATTCCAAATAAAATATTTGGACTTCATGAAAAAGAATTTTAGAGCTTTCCAAATAATAAAATAAATGGTTCTAGCTCTAGGATAAATAGAATAATTGCCAGAAAAATCTTTAAAATTCTCAGAAAATCCTATTGATAGATGAACACATTGTAAAAGATATTCACATCCTAAAATTAAATATTTTAGGGTGTCACACCGAGCAAGGGTTTTCTGAAGACCAGGTGAACGTCGCCGAGGATTTAACTGAAGCCCCGAACCAAGGTTCGAAAGTCTTTGACATCCCTGACCCCAGCCCTGCTCAAGAAGGCAAGCCCCGGTGCATAACCCAGTATTTCAAATTATTGCACTTATAAAGTTATATATATCTAAGTTGTGCATTAAAGTCTAGGAGTTGTAATGAAACCCTAGATGCATAAATCCTAGGAACCTTTATAATATTCTGGAGACTTTATCGAATAGATGCTTTGCTAATAGGACCGGTAGAAGTCGGGTGATTGCCTGTCACTCGCGCGATATAGGAATTGATTGTTTACTATTATGCAATCACTATAAGGATCATGGACGGGGTCATGTGCGGTATCATGACTTGAAAGGTTACCCCGTCTATATTGATAAAAGATTGATAAGGTCGTAGTGTGTGGTAGCTCTGGTCAAGTATTTGAAAGTACTAGCCTCATGCCGTAAATATGGTACGCGGTAAGCCTAATACCTGATTGGCCCAGCAAATGGACTTGTCTCCACCACTCGGTTGATTGGTTTTTGTTGCACACACGCACCGACATGTGGGAATACGTTCCGTATAGCGGATGGGAGTACGGTCATACAGTCGCGCTGTAGAGGTACGTCCCGCACATGATGTGCGTATGGTTCTACAGTCGCTTGTGGTGGCCCTAATCCATAACCTGGAAGATGAAGGGAATGGTTGTTCGGAAAGTTAAGTTTCCGAGCGTGTGAGTTAGGATCCCTTGCAAGGTTATGAAACTCGATTCAGAATCGTCCGTTTCTCGCGGAGATTGAGACTGCTTGCTCCTTCTGCCACATAGAGTAATAACTGCAACTGTTGTTGGAATAATCTTGAGAGATGATAATCTCTACCTTGTTTGACTACTATAGGTGCTTACCTAGAATGGTTAAAGAAACTAGAATCTGGAAGTTAAAACATGAAAGTAGATCATACTCTTTGTTGCTTTTCAGTAAAAGAAAACCAGAGCCACTCAACCTTTCATGGTCTAGTTATGGGTTAAGTATACCCCATTTTCGATTAAGCCTTGCTGAGTATAAGCATACTCAGTCTTGCTAGTCTGTCTTTCAGGTATGGCCTGTGAGAATCAAACGGATAGTCCAGCCTGGCCATTCTTCGTTCCCTTTGGCTGGTCCGTGGAATGGGATCCGTCCCCGGCTGGCAGTGACCCTCCGGAATGACGTCATGTTTTGGGCTGAGCGTGGTGTCAACTTTTGCGACGTGTGTAGTCGCGTGTTAATTTCTTCCACTGTGACTCTGAACAAGCTTGCACAGCTTGTGGTTTTAAACAATGTTTATATAAGTTTACTTTAAGTTTGGAACAGATTGTAATAATGTTTTAATATTCTGTGAATTAAAAGTTGGTGAGCTGTTGTGTGATTGTAAACTCGCCTTCGTGCGAGGTAAACCTACCTCGATCCTGTGTAACCATGGTTGAATCGGGTGGTGACCCGACAGACCAATGGGTTGTTACGTTTGAAGTGCATTGAGTTAGTACCGCCTGTATAGTGATGACTAGCGCACTTGAGCCGGAATAATTCAAGCAGATTGGTTCTTCCATAGCCAGCAGCAGCGCTGCTATGGCGGCAGAGGAAATAGAGAGGAAGAAAGAGGAGGGGAGATCCTAGGGTCCTATCTGTAATTACAGGAACTATAGGGACTTCACACGGAAACAAAATTTTCCACTATTCTAAAGCTCAAATGAGAAAATGATCAAAATAAAAGTTGTAGAACTTTTTAAAAACTACAACTTTGCTTTAAGGTTCAATTCAAAAACTCAAAGAATAAGGTTTTATTTTTGAACTCCTGTTCTAAATTCAAAATTATCAAGTTTTTGTCCTATTGAAGGCAAATTTCATTAGATTTTGGACCTGAATACAAGTTTTTATGCCAAGTAATGATGACTAACATTCTTACACTATGACCCCTAGTAGAAATAAAAGTTACATTTGTAATTCAAAACCTTTGCACAAAAGGACTTGTATTTTTGAGAAATTACACATAAACCCTTATTCTCACACATTTCACTCAATTTCACATAATTCAACACATATATTACAACTTCTCCCTCTGGTTGCTACATTCAGACACCTAGGGTGTCACAATCGGCTACTTCATGCTCTCTGCGTCTGGAATCAATTATGGATCGCGCATCACGTCCTTCATTGATTTTCTGGCGCAAGTCTTCAATGGGTAAGTCTTGAGGATTCCGATGGTTGGGATGATTAGGTTGTCGCAGGTTGCCACCTGGAGGTGGCTGCTGCCTCCCACCAGTGGCCTGACTTCCATGAGCATTGTCGTTGTTATTGCTTCATTGATGTCGAAGATGGCCGCCTGCCGTTCGACTGTTAGCCTGGCTGCGGCTTTTGCCCATGTGTTCTTCTCCGATGGCTGACGCCGGGTTTTGTCGATCGAGCTGGATCCATGCTCTCTGCTCGTAGCGAAGTGCTTGGCGCAGATTTGGATTGTTGCTACGTTCGAGTATGGCAAGCGATGTTAGCCACGGGGGTTCTGAAGCCTAGCTCGCTCACAACGGTGAATTCGGCGTCCAGTTCACGATGCATAGATTGTATGCGCTCGTTGACCCTCCTTCGCCGGGCTCGCGGGCTCTATTCCTAGCCCTTCGTGCCTCACGCTCGGTGTCGTTTTCGTCGCCGGTGTTGGCTGTGGCCTCGTCTTCGGATATCATGTCAAGTGTTTCGTTGGGTGAGAGGCCATCATCCCCCCTCTTCTGCCATAAACACTTGGCGTGATATGAGTTCATCGGAGCTCGCTTCGACTAGCTTGGTCGATTCTTCTACCGTGGTGGCTAATGGCTTGCCCTCCTGAAAAGGCAAGGGCTCGAGGTGTGCCACGAGTCGGTCTTCATCTTCGAGTAGATCGGAGAGTTTCATACCCTTCCAATGCATGAAACGACCTTTGGGGTGGAGGTGATCATCAGACCATCATCACCAAGGCGACCGCAGCCCCCCGACGTGCCATGGCTTCGGGTTTCCCAATTTGGAGTGAAAAGTCCAAATCCTTTTCCAATGCGGAGAGGGACTCGGAATTGTTGGCCTCCTGAGGTTCAGTGGTCAAATTGCACGGACCGAGCCGTGATCGGCTACGCAAGTCCTAAGATTGGAGCGAGTCTGATCCGAGCGTGGTTGTTGCAGCATGGGGTGGAGTCGCATTGAAAACAGACTCCTCCTCGATCTTCCAAGCGGAGCCATGGGTCAACAAGTCGTCGAGATTATCAACAAACTTGTCGAGCTCGCTGTGAAAACTTGCGGTGAGAGTTTTCGGCTTCATGACGTCGATGGTGAGTCGACGAAAATCGCCCGCGCCATCTGCGACACAGACCCATGAGCCGAAAACGAGCGTCGTGCCCTCGGGGGGCATGACACTGGTGAACTTGAATGATGCCATCGAGTTCACCGTTGGATCTTTGATGCGCACCCCTACCTGGCGCGCCAGCTGTCGGTATTTTACCGCCTGCCCACCGAGGGGTATACCCGACGTGGTGAGTTTTAGGTAGGGTGTCACCGAGATCAGGAACTCGAAGGTGCAAGCAATACGAGGTTTACATAGGTTCGGGCTGCGATGTGCGTAATACCCTACGTCCTGTTTGGTGGTTTGTATTGCCTTGGGTGTTGATATTTTTTGAGGGGGTCCCTGCCCGCCCTTATATATCCGGGAGGATAGGGTTACATGAATCCTAGTCCGACACTAGCTTAGGAATCTTACTCGAGTACAACTCGAGTAGCTTCCTTCTGTATCGACTAGTTCTACTTTGCATGCGAGTAGAGTACAACACAGATAAGGTATAGGACATGTCCTATCCCCTATTCCTGAATGAACTATGTTATGTACACAGTCCCGTAGTCCCAGTTCTGACATGCACTGCTTTGTCTTCCCCAACACTATCATCACAGATCTGGGATATAATTTCCACTCGCACGAGTTTTGGGAATTCTGCGAGAATAGCTATATTGAGGTGAAGTATGTCTCAGTTGCTTACTCACGGGCCAATGGCCAGGTTGAGCGCACCAACGGCTTAATCCTTGATGGGCTGAAGAAAAGACTCTACAACGAGAATAGCAAAAAAGGGGGCAAGTGGATTCATGAGCTCTTCTCGGTTGTCTTGGGGCTTCGCACTCAACCAAGCAAAGCCACAGGTCAATCGTTATTTTTCTTGTCTATGGGTAAGAAGCTATCCTCCCTATGTACATCATGTGGAAGTCTCCAAGATTGGAGATGTATGAAGAAGGCGAAGCTAATTAGGCAAGACATCTGGAGCTTGATTCGGCAGAAAAAGTCAGATGCAACATTTTTTGTTACAGTCAGCTCACTACATACAAGGTATCTGATGCTACCACGACTACAACGTATAGGAGAGGTTCTTTAGCATCGGTGATTTGGTCCTCCGTCGCATCCAAGATGAGATAGGGCTTCACAAGCTCAACTCACGACGGGAAGGGCCCTTCATCGTCACCAAAGTTACACGACCAGGGTCGTACCGACTGCAAGACTCCGACGGCCAGGAGATACCAAACTCCTAGAATATCGAGCACCTATGCCGTTTCTATCCCTAGATAACTTGTACACAAAGTTGCCGACTGCAGCGCAACATGTTTATCAATAAAGAGTTGGTTTTATCTTTAAATGACTACTTTTTGTCTCTAAGATAGACTATAGAACTCGAGGGCATCGGCCACGAGTACTAACAACGCGTTAACTACGCTAAGTCACTAGAAGTACTCGGGGGCTGTCGCCACGAATCCTTTCTGAACGACTACTTTCACACTTGCCCTACGGGCCGAAGCGCATAGACTACTTGCCACCGACTCCGACTACTTTGAGTACTAGCCTAACGGTTTGTAGGAACCAACAGCATGAATCACTGCTAGAAAGTCGAAGAGGCTCCCGTGCCTATAAAAGCAATCCAGAGTATCGCACGGTGTGAGTAAATCCTTATTACTTATTCTCCCTATATGGGATTTTACGCTGGACACCAAGTCATCGACTACTTCCAGAAGCGTGGCCTTCTGAGCAGTTTTGTATTGGGCATCCCGTATTCTTTATCTAAGTCCTAAGATTTTTGGTATTACTCTATGAGTAACCACACCGAACACTTCAACGGGCAACAACAAATGAAATATATATACATGTTTACATACACGGACAAGTTGTTCAATGAGTACATATCATGTTCACTCCTGCTCCAAGCTATCTATCAACCTTTGAGCCACTAGCTTTGCTTCCTTGAAAAATTATGAGAATTTCTCCTCAGAGCAGTCGACTGTCATGTCATCTGCCAGTGGATCCAGATTGGCCTTTGGCCAGTAGGACTTTACGAGCCCAAGGATGTGTGCTACTTAAGTTTTGGTGGTCTCGAGATGTATCCAGAAATCTTCTGTGGGGCTTCACGGAGTCGCTCCAACAGCTTCCTTCTCGTTGATTATCCCCTCTTTTTGGAGGATCCACCATGTCTACGACTACTTGTGCTGCACCCTTGAGCTCTTCAAGTTCTTTATCTATCAGCTCCTTCTCAGCAGCTATGTCCCTAATCTGTGCCACACACTCTACGAGTTTGGCATCTGCATCTTGGAGCGCTTTGATCAGCTTCTCTGCGTCATCTGAACAACGGTACACAAGATTCTTCAAGTCAGTGATCTCATCATCCTTATTTCTTATGATATTATTAAGTTCTGCAAGCAAAAGGAGACGAAGAAGTACTCGTATGAGTTCATATACTACTTTTTGCGCATGTCAAAATAAGATAAAGCAGTCGACAAAGTATCACCTCGGTGAGTCTTGGCTTGCAGTTTGTTCTTGTTCTTGTTCTTGTGATCTCCAATCTCCTTCTTCAGTAGCCAAACCTCTCAGGTACGCTCCCATTTGATGGTGTCGAGTTGATTCCTCAAGTCAACATTCTTGTAAATTTTCTCATCAATTTGGCGATCTTTTTCTTCCAACTGGCGGAATCCATCTTCGACAGCTCGGAGCTTGTCCGATTTCTTCCTGGAGCGGTTGGCCAATTCCTGTCCAACAAAAGGAAACAATTAGACAAGATCAAGCTAGTTGACAAAGGTACATCTCCAGTTCAGGACACTTACCGTGGAAAACTAGTATGGATCTTTAAAGGTGTCCAGTAACTGCTTGAGGGTTGCCGTTGTAAGCATCGGATCTTCAATTAGTTCACCCGGAATGGCATACTACCACTTCAACGGAGTGACCGAAATGCCACCCGAAGAAGTACTCACAGCGCCTTATCCTTGAGGTGCAGGCTGCTGCTACGGGATATCTGTCACCTCACCCGTAGCGATCAGAAGAGTTCAGGCAAAATAGATCCTATGGGCGAGGGCAGCTAAATCAACTTACCCATAGGGATCTTTAGGGACTCCTCTTCGGTTTCGGTCCTCTCCCCCACGGGTGGTTCGATCTCCATGTTGGCCCCTCCGGCCTCTGCAACAATAGGCTCTAGGGGCTCCCGCGGCACCGATGACTCAATAAGCATGGTTGTCACCGGTACCACGCGTGACACTGCAACATCCGACTCCTTCTCTAGCTCAGGGGCTGGATTCTCCATGGCATTGCCAGGCTCTTCCAAGCCCAGAGCAGAGGAAGCGCTACATATAAGAAGTAGAAAAATGTTCTATCATTTACAACAATGAACCTACAGTTTATAAGTGAAAGCACTCGGATACTTACAGTGCGGACTTCTTTACTCCTAGCTTCTTTCTTTTGAAAGGTCTAGGTGCTGGGACAGCACCTAAAGCACTCGCTGGCGCATCTTCGCTAGCCGAGGGTAAAGTCTGCTTCGACGAGGCAGCCGCAATGGTCACCATCAAACTCAGGCCAGCCGCGGCCGGTGATTGCCCCGGCGCGGCCCTAGCGGAACCTGACCACAGGTCCACTATGACGGAGGGCATGCTTTGCTCCCTCACAGTATCATCCTCAGTAGCATCCTCCACCCTTCACTTCGAATGCTTGGGGTTTGAAGAGCTAGCAGAGAAGAATGAAGAAAAAGGGGAGAATTCAACAAAACTCAGCAACTGCAAATTGAGCAAAAGTACTCACAAGTTCAAGAAAAGATCTCACCTAGGTGTTTCTTCATCATCACCACCTGGCAAAGCACTTGCCCTACGCTTCCGGGCAGTAACCCGCGGCTTCTTTGGGTGACTTGGCAAAAGATTACCATCAGGAGAGCTTGTGCCTTATTGGGAGGTCTCCATGGATTTGCTCTTGATCACCTCAGCTAGGGTGTGGTCAGAGTCAGTTTCATCACCCTCCTCTTCCTCGCTGGATGTTGCAATGGCAAGAGGACGGGTGGAAGGCATCAAGTGGTTTGGACGCTCGATGTCTGGCACAGGAGGCATACTCCTACACGATTACATCATCCTGCATTAATATTCCGATATCTATCAGTGCAAAAGCAGATTAAAGGATCATATAATTGCTCGACAGAATGATACGACTACTTACCTCTACCTGTTTGGGAGGATTTTTTGCCAAGTACAAACTCGGCACATATGGGATGGTTTCAGCACCCATGAGCACCCGGCTTACTCAAAGCAAGGCTTCACCTTTCTCAATGCGCTCTGTAAAAAACCAAGATGGATCTAAAACACTCAAGGTACTCGAAGCCAAAGTGCGTGTGCTTCTGCAGAGGCCAGATCCGCCTGCCCAGCCATGTGTACATCACTGATACCCCAATAACTCTAGAATCCCTATGCTTCTTGATCATTTCGAGCAGCTCCTCGATCTGGCTCATGTCACGGCATGCCATTGTCCACTCGCCACGGATCCTGAGTGCCCCGGCGGTCCTTTTGGAAAGAGAGGGATGATGGTTTCCAATGTAGAACCACTACTCCCTCCACTGTAACACCCCAAAAATTCACCAAAAATAAATCACGCGCTAGAGTGTTTCGTTCAAAAACTGTTCGTCGTCAAAGCCCGTTAAAACCCAAGCCCTAACCCTCTCCATTTTTCCCCGCCATCCTGACGACCGACACCGAACTTGACCGCTGTCCCATCCCGCACCGCGCGGCGGTCTGTCGACCACGCACGACCACCTTTCCACGATCAGCGCCGACGCGATCCCCTTCCCTTTTCTTTTTCTTGCTCTCTCTTCTCCCTCTCTCCTTCTTTTCCCCCCTGCCGCGTGCCCGAACGCCGCTCGGCCGCCCTGGCCGCGCCGGGCGCGAGCCCCTGCCCTGGCCTCCCTCCGGCTTCCGAGCCACGCCGCCCTCTTCCCTTGCGAACGCGCGCGCGCCTACTCCTGGCCGACCCCACCTGCGTCGCGCGCGCGCGCTCTGGCCCGCTCGCACGCCCCTGGCCCGCACCCCGCCGCGCCAAGCACCAGCTGCCTTCCTCCTCCGCGCGCGCACGCGCACCGCGTGGCCACGCTGCACGCCATGCTGCCCGCCGCTGGCGCCCCGCCCTCGCCGCTCGCGCCGTTGCTCCTGTGCCCGCACCGCGCCCGGCCCCTCCCACGTGCACCACCGCGAAGCCACTGCCGAGCAGCAGCGCCGCGTCCTCCTCCGTCGGCACAAAGCCGCCTGCCCCGCTCACACCTGCCCGTGCCGTCACCTCACCCCGTGCTCGCCGCCCGCTCGCCGCTCCACGACGGCCGCAAGCAGCCGGAGCGCCATTAATGGCGCCCCGCACTGCCCACCGACCACCACCGTTCGGCCCCCTCCTTTCCACCGCCTTACCCTGCCTATAAGTAGGCCCCCGCGCAGCTCGTCTCCCCCACGGCCTCCACCACTACTCCCAGCTCCCTCCCCAAGCCCCCAGCGCTGCCTCGCCGAGCCACCAAAGCCGCCGCCGCCCGCTCCCGTCGTCCGGCCTCCTCACGCCGCCCCTGTCACACCCGATTTATAAGAACATAAATCGAGCAATCATATATGCGCCAGGATCAAGTCACGCATATATACAACAGATTATCAAGATATCACAACACATGTCACGAATAAAAATGTATAAATTATAAAATGAATATCTTTATTACAACTGAATCAAGAATCAGTTCAAGGAATGCGGAAGCGTAAAATGAATACATGAAGAGTAGGGCGCCACAGGGACGTCACTGGGAGACAACGCCTAGAAATCGTCGAGTCCGCTGATGTAGTCCTCCACGTCGCCTGGTACTGAGCAGCAGTCGAAGATGTCCTAACGAGAACAGAAGAGAGGAAAAGGCAAGTGTGAGTACACAACTTGTACTCAACAAGTATAACACGAGTATGAGGCTCTAGGGTTAGCTGACTCCACTGCATTAGCTTTTAATCTTGGCAAATTTTATTAAAACTATTTACAATAAGTGGATGAATTACCATAAACCCATATTGCATAAGAAATTAATCAATATTAATTAAGAACTACAGAGAACCAACCAAACCAAAACCACCCGGGGAAATCTCCCTAATCAAAGGTTGATAACCCCACTAATCAAAAGGAGGATCTGGGCCGCTCATGACTGTGAGCACAGCTAATATATCAGTTTTATACTCTCGAGAGGTTGCACAACTTTACCCACAAGTCGTGAGCTACGCTAGTTGTTCATCACACTTCCTTAGGTGAGATGGCTAGCAAGCACACTACGAGACCGTTACAAAGGATCACGTTAGTAAGGTGTAACCGCTAAGGATTCTGGATCAGCAACGATGGGGCCCACCTCCGGGGGTACAAGACACACAGCACAGACCAAGCCGGAGGAGCAGGGACCATTGAAGCTTACCACCCCTCTTGCCCATACAGGTAAGTTACTCCCGAACCAACACGACCTAATTAGTAAGTCAAGACCGTCCCATTCCAGTCTTGTGGTTGCGCGGTTGTCCCAGGTTGTCGCTCTATGAACCGGTCCTTATGGAGAGTGGCCAACCAAGCACTAAGCACCGTGCTGGCCCCCTAAACCAAGTTTCTAACAAAACATCTTTTACGGAGACGTGAGCCACTGAAGCACACAGCACAGAGGGCCACGCTCAGGATTAAGTTGCATAAGACCATTTATCAGATTTAATTAAAAAGGACCAAGTTTGTTATAGCGCAGCAACCTAGCACAACTAACCATAATGCAACCCAAAGGATATATATATAGGATATAAAGTGGCTAGGAAAGTCCTTATAGGCATACAGTATTAAAATGCAGTATGAAATTGTATTTAAAGGTGATAGGAGGTTCATGTTATACTTGCCTTCCTCAAAGTTCTCCTGCTGCTGCTTAAAAGCTTCAGAAGATGGTGGCTCCTGGTACTCGTCCAAAGGCTCCGCGTCTACTCATGATCATCAAGCATAGTCCACACATACACACACGCACAAACAATAGCAAACTATAAGAAAACAGTACACCAATACAATAGAACAGCACACAAAACTGGCCTAGAACTATTCTACGCGTTACAACGATCACGTGGACATAAAGAACACCTAAAACGGAGCTAAGACGCGAAAACTACGCTTGAAACAAGATCCAGGGACCTATTTGTAAGAAAACTGGAGGTTCTAAGGGGTTCTGCGCAAAAACCGTGGGTCTAAACGCAAATAAAGGGTAGACACAGGGGCTAGCACATGAAAACCTTAAGGCTGGACGGCGGGCGCTAAAACTGGAAAGCTCAGGGGTCTAAACGAGTAAAACAGGACTTAACCGTAATTACTTTTGAACTAAAGAGTACTGCGGGTTGATTTCTCTAAAAGACAGGGGCTCTTTAGCAAGAACACCAGGCCGAAGCGGTTTCCAGGATTCTGGATCGTCAGATCTAATCCCAACGGCCCGGATTAGATCCATCTCGCGAAGGGGTACGCGCGCACGGTGACCGTCGGATCTGGATCCAACGCTCCTGACTCTCACTTAACTCGGATCTGGTACCGCCCGCTGGATCGGAGATGGACGGCCCAGATTTAAACCGAGGGCGAACCGGTATCCTCTGATCCGGACTCTTGGATCTTGATCTGGCGGCCCTGATCTAACGCGGCACGCTCTAATCTCGACCGCTCGGCCTGGAATCCCACGGCTCGGAGCCTACGGCGCACAGGGCGGTGGGAGGGTCACCGGAGCACGTCTCCGCGGCGGCGCCTCGCCGGCGCTTCGTCGGAGCAGGCGTTCTGGGCCGTCAGCGGGTCTTTTGGCCTGTGGTTTGGCCGTAGAGTATGAGCGCGGAATGGGTAATCCACTGGTGGGCTCAGGAAGGGGCGACATCGGTCGGAGGGAATGGCTCGCGGGGAGAGGCCGCTCGGGTTTGCCGGCGTACCGCGTGAGCGCGGTTCCGGCCCTTGGGGTGACCCACTGGCCACGATTTCGGGTGCAAAAGGGGGTGTAGGTCGGGATGGTGCTCACCTAGGCCCGAATCGAGCAGAGACGGCCTGCTGGGGGCGTGACGGCGGTGAGAGCGGTGCGGTGCTCGTGGACGGGTCGATGCGGCGATGCTCCAGGCGCCCTGGCACCTCGGTGATGTCCCAAGAGTCGAGGCGACGCTGCTGTGCGGCTCCGGCAGGGCAGGGGTGGGGCAGAACGGCGCGACCTCGCCGGCGCAGAGGCTCTGTGCGGCAGAGCTGTGCGGGAGCGGCGAGCTAGGGTTTGGGTGGCGGCGGGGTAGGGTAGAGGGTGTGGGGAGGCTCTGCAGGGCCAATTAAAGGCGGGGGTCGAGGCCTCGGCGTGCGGGCCCATGGGGAAGAAGCTCGCCGGGGATCTCGGGGGAGGTTGCGCCGGGGAAGAAAGGGAGGAAGGGGAAGGGGGCGCTGACGCGTGGGGACAGCGGGTCAGAGGGAGAGAGGGAGGAGGGAGAGCGGGCGAGCGAGCGGGAGGTGGCGCCGACATGCGGGCCCGGGTCGCAGCGAAAGCAAAGGAGAAGAGGCGCTCGGGCTGAGAAAGGAATTGGGCCAGCGTGGCCTATGCGGGGAAAGGGGGAGGGGGGGAAGCGCTGGGCCGGGCCAAGGGAGAGAGAGCAGGCCGGCTGCTGGGCCCTTTTCCTTTCTCCTTCTTTTCTCTTTCTTTTCTACACTCAAACCATTCAAACAAATTTATTTGAATTCAAATAAATTTGAATTCAAGCCCTATAAACTCCACACAAATAAAACAATGCTCCAGCATGAATGCACAAGCAAGTTGATCCTATAATATATATTTTATTTCCTTGTGTTATAAAATTACTTTAAATGTAGGATAAATTTAGAGAAAACCCTGGAAATTTTATTTAAGCCCAAATAAATTTCTTAAAATTAGGGAAAAAATTACATCAGGGTGTTACAAACCTACCCCCCTTACAGGAATCTCGTCCCGAGATTCGAATAGGCTAGCTAGCAAAGAGATCGGGATATGTCTTTCTCAACTCATCTTCTCGCTCCCAAGTAGACTCATCCTCCGTGTGGTGACTCCACTGAACACGGCACATCTTGATCCTCTTGTTTCTGGTAACTCTCTTGGACATCTCCAGAATCTTCACCAGATGCTCGATGTAGGTCAGATCCTCCTGCACATCTAACCCTTCTAGCGGTGCTTGCTCTTCTGGCACCCTCAAGCACTTCTTCAGCTGAGACACGTGAAACACATCGTGCACTCCTGAGAGACTGAGAGGCAACTCCAACCGATAAGCCACCTCACCTTTCCGTTCCAACACCTTGAACGGGCCAATGTATCGAGGGGCTAGCTTCCCTCTCACATTAAACCTGCGGATTCCTCTCATCGGCGAGACCTTCAGGTACACATGGTCACCCACTGCAAAGGTCAGATCCCGACGACGAACATCCGCGTAGCTCTTCTGACGAGTCTGAGCGACCCTCAGATTCTCTCGCACCTGCTGTACCAACTGTTCTGCCTCTTCGACAATATTTGGACCGAATACCTGCTTCTCGCCAATCTGATCCCAATACAGCGGAGTCCTGCAGTTACGACCATACAGGGCCTCGAAAGGAGATTTCTTCAGACTGGCCTGGTAGCTGTTGTTGTATGAAAACTCTGCATACGGCAGGCATTTATCCCAGCTGGTACCATACTGAATAGCGCAGGCTCGAAGCAAATCCTCCAACACTTGGTTGGTTCTTTCTGTCTACCCATCTGTCTGAGGATGATAAGCGGTACTAAAGCGCAGCTTCGTATCCAACGAATCATGCAACTGCTCCCAGAACCGTGAAGTGAACTGAGATCCTCGGTCAGATATAATTTTCTTCGGAACACCATGCAGACAGGCGATTCTGGAGATGTACAACTCTGCGAGTCTAGCGCCGGAGTAAGTAGTGTTCACCGGAATGAAGTGGGCAACCTTCGTCAACCGATCCACTACTACCCATATAGAGTTGTACCCCTTCTGAGTACGAGGCAATCCCACAATGAAGTCCATAGTGATCTTCTCCCATTTCCACTCTGGAATCTTCAACGGCTGCAATAACCCTGCTGGCCTCTGATGCTCTGCCTTGACACGCTGGCAAGTGTCACAGATAGCCACATACTCCGCAATGGAACGCTTCATTCCATACCACCAGAATCGTTCCTTTAGGTCGTAATACATCTTCGTGCTGCCTGCATGAATGGAATATGCCGTATCATGAGCCTCACTCAAGATCAGCTTCCTGAGATCTGCCACATTCGGCACACATATCCGGCCCTTGTACCACATGGTACCCTGATCATCCTCTCTGAAATGAGGGGCTTTACCAATCTTAAGCAATTCACGGATCTCCTGCAGCTTCTTATCTTCTTTCTAATGCTGGCTAATCTCTGCCTCTAGAGTGGGTTCTGCCTCGAATGATGTACCCGAGGTATGATGCAAGAAACCCAGGCTCAACTGCTCAAACTCCTCACATAACTCCTGAGGCATTTGAAAAGCCACGGCCATGTTAACGTAGCTCTTCCTGCTCAGAGCATCTGCCACGACATTGGCCTTGCCCGGATGATAGTGAATCTCCAGGTCATAATCCATGACCAATTCTAGCCATCTTCTCTGCCGCATGTTCAGCTCACTCTGAGTGAAAATGTACTTGAGGCTCTTGCGATCAGTGTAAATGTCACACTGCTGCCCAAACTAGTAATGCCTCCATATCTTCAGAGCATGCACAACTACGGCTAACTCCAGATCATGAGTGGGATAATTCAGCTCGTGCCGACGCAACTGCCGCGAGGCATAAGCTATCACTCTGCCTTCCTGCATCAGGACACAACCAAGACCATTCCTCGAAGCATCACAATACACTGTGAACCTCTTGCTCTGGTCTGGCAGAGTAAGGACTGGCGCCGTAGTTAACCTCTTCTTCAGCTCCTCGAAGGCCTTCTGACGCTCATCAGTCCAAGAGAAATCCACACCCTTCTCCAGCAAGGAAGTCAAAGGCTTCGCAATCTTGGAGAAATTCTCAATGAACCTCCGATAATAACCTGCTAAGCCTAGAAAAGAGCGGACTTCCTTCACTGTCTGTGGTACCACCTAGTCAAGCACATCCTTCACCTTCCCGGGGTCCACAGCAATACCTCCCTTGGAGATAACATGACCGAGGAATGGAACCTCGTCAATACAGAATTCGCACTTGTTGAGCTTGGCATACAGCTTGTGCTCTCTGAGCCTCTACAACACAAGCCTCAGATGTTTCTCATGCTCTGCTTCTGACTTGGAATATATCAGGATATCATCAATGAATATCACCATAAAGGTGTCCAGATAATCCATGAAAACCTTGTTCATCAGATGCATGAAGAAAGCCGGAGCATTGGTCAAGCCAAAGGACATGACCGTATACTCATATAGCCCATACTTGCAGGTGAATGCCGTCTTCGGAATATCCTCAGAATGAATCTTCAGCTGATGATAACCCGAACGCAGATCAATTTTCGAGAATACACAAGCGCCCTGAAGCTGATCAAAGAGATCCTCAATACGGGGCAACGGATGCTTATTCTTGATAGTGACTGCATTCAGATCCCGATAATCGACGCACATTCTCTTCGCGCCATCCTTCTTCTCTACCAGCAACACAGGGAAAGCCCAAGGAGAAAAACTGCGACGGATATAACCCTTAGCTAGCAACTCGTCGACAGTCTTCTTAACTTCTTCATGCTCAACAGGAGCCATACGATAGGGCCGCTTAGCAATAGGAGCTGTGCCAGGCAAGAGATCAATAGAAAACTCAATGTCGCGATCAAGCGGCATACCTGGCAAATCATCCGGAAAGACATCCGGGAATTCAGACACCACGCGAATACCATCCGTGGGTCTAGCCTCCATCTGATGAAGAAATCCAGAAGGCTCTGAGGCACCCACAGTAACCTCCTGACCATCCGGTGCTGACAGAAGAACCGTCCTCTGAGCACAATCTATCCGGACTCCCCACTTAGAAAGAGTCTCCATGCCGAGGATCACATCAATACCCTTGGTGTCTAGCACCATCAGATTAGCACTGAACTCTACCCCCCTTATGACAATACTGACTCTGGGACAGAAGATATGAGACCTCAACTGCCCTCCCGGTGAAGATACTAACATGCCCCTCTTTAACGTGCTAGTATGAATACCATGATGCTCGACGAAAGACTGAGTGATGAAAGAATGCGTAGCACCAGTATCAAAAAGCACGGTAGCAGGGTGAGTGTTGACCATGAACGTACCAATCACCACGTTAGGAGCCTCGGCCGCTGACTCGGCCGTCACGTGGTTCACCCTGCCCTGAGCTGGGGCCTTGGGCGGTGCTGCACGCCCCTGCTGTCCTGCCTGCGCCTTCCGGGGACAGACGTTGGCGTAGTGCCCCGGCTCGACGCAGTGATAGCACGCCCGTGGGAATGCTGGAGTCTGCTGCCCGGCAGGAGGGGTAGGCACTCCCTGCCGCGGAGCTGGTGGGGCCGGTGGAGCAGAGCGTGCCGGAGGCGTTGGAAGCCTCTGGCCTGGTCCCGCCTGCTGCTGCTGCTGAGGACGAGGCGGGTACTGCTGCTGATGCTGCTCGTACTGCTGGACTTGCCTCTGGTGCTGCTGCTGCTGCTGCGGGTACTGGTATCGAGGCCGAGGGTTGCTACCCGACGCAACAGGAGCATCTTCCTCTTCTTATCCTCAATCTCCCGCCGCTTGCGCTCGGTGTTGAGGGCAGCATCAACCAGCTGATTGAAGCTGTCGAAGCGGTGGTTCATGAGCGCATACTCCAGGTGGTCATCCAATCCCTCCCTGAAGCGCTCCTGCTTATCGCCATCATGGGCGACCTCAGCGGGGGCGTAGCGAGCGAGCTGGAGAAAACGGTCACGGTACTCAGTCACCGTCATAGCTCCCTGAAATGATAATCACCGGAAAGAAGATGGGAATTTACTCAGCATTTCTTGTAGCAAGGGTGGGTTTGAGCTCAAAAAGAAATTGTGGAATAACAAACATTCAATATTCACAACTTAGTCGAGTTTATCACACTACTCGACTAACACACTCGTTCTAGCGTATTTTCATTGGGATAGCTTAAACTTATAGCTTATAGAGTTAGACACTCGAGCCAACGTCTACGAAAAACTCAAGCTATTTCTCAGAAAGGACAGGAGAGAGATAGCAAATCAAGGACTTAAGACTCAAGGAATAGAAGTAGGGAATGATGTTAGAAGATTTGCGGAAGCAAGGTAAGAGAAAAGAAGTCCTAAACTCGACCAGTTCCATCTAGGCTCCGTCCTACAGTCGACACGGCTCTGATACCATGTAACACCCTAAGGTAGAATATCGAGATTTTTAATAAATTTAACTGGGCTCCAATAATTTTCTAAGGATTTATTTTGCCTAGCTTGCATTTATTTATAATTTAATTCACAAAGAATTAAAATTTATTTCTAGGTTCAACATGTTTGTGCATTCATGCTGGTGCATAAGTTTTTATTTGGTTGAGTGCATAGGAGTTGAATTCAAATTAGACCTGAATTCAAATAGAATCGAGTTGGTTTGAAAAAGAAAAGGGAGGAAACAGGAAAGTAGGTCAGTCATTCCTTCTTTTCTCTCAGTCATTCCTTCTTTTCCCTCAGTCATTCTTTCTATTCTCAGTCATTCCTTCTATTCTCAGTCATTCCTTCTATTCTCAGTCATTCCCGCAGCCTTTCTATTCTCAGTCATTCCTTCTATTCTCAGTCATTCCTTCTATTCTCAGTCATTCCTTCTATTCTCAGTCATTCCTTCTATTCTCAGTCATTCCTTCTTTTCTCAGTTATTACCGTTCTTTTCTCAGTCATTCCTTCTTTCTCAGTCACACCCCCAGCTCGACCCCACCTGTCGGCCCCTTCTTCCTCCTTCCTCTACCGGCCGCGCAATGACCGCTCGAAATCTCCGGCGAGCCCTCGTGCCAGCCCGCATGCCAAGGTTGCCCCATCGCCCCACAAATAGGATCCCCTAACCCCCTGCGCCCTTACCCCTACCCCGTTGCAGCCACCCCGAACCCTAGCGCCGCCGCCGCTTGCTCTGCCGCGCAAAGCCTCCTGCTTCACCGTGGACCGGCCGCCCTGCTGCGCCCCAGCCCCAGCCAACCCCCACCTGAGCTTCGCCTCATCGCCAGGAAGCTTCCCAAGCTCTTCCCTCGTGACCTCGGCCCGTGCACTTGCCGGAATTTGAACGGGACCCGCCGCCGGTGAGAAGCTCCGCCATCTCGATTCCTCACCGCCGTTAGCCCTACGACCCTCTTAACCCCCGTGGCACCTCTGCAGGAACACCCCGAGCCGACCCGCGGTGATTAGAAGCTAGGAGGACCTCTGCAGCAACTTCTTCCCCCACTCCGTCCGTGCGCCGCAGCCCGCCATCGACGTTGACCCCCCTGCGCTGCCTCTCCGGCCAGTTCGAGCCTTTAGTGAGCAACAGCACGTTTTCCCGGTCCTTTTGCGCTAGATGCTGTGGACCTTAGCCCGTTTCCGTAGCCGGAACGCCGTCGCCGGAGTGCGTCGCCGTGCAGACCCGCCGTCCCCGCGAGCCCAACCAGATCGAACCAGTCCGATCCAGATCGGACCGTCCGGACCCCGCTGTTCAGATCAGACCGTCCGAACCGGAATGCGTCCGAACCGTGCGATTTAGATCCAAACGGCCAGATTAGAAGCCGCGTACCCCTTCAGCCGTGGCAGTTTTGTTAAAGAGCCCCTGAGCTTCCTTAGAATCAACCCGCAGTCCACCTCCGTTCAAAGATAATTCCAGTTAAGCCCTGTTTTTGCACCAAAGGCCCTGAGCTTTCCAGAAATAGCGTCCGCCATCCCTGGAGCACAGTTCTACACGTTAGACCCTATGTCTATAGTTTAATTATGTTTAGGTCCCTGGTTTTAGCCCAGAACCCCCTGGAAGTTCTGTTTTTCCGCAGTTTAGTCCCTGGACCTTGTTTTAAGCGTAGATTTCGCGTCTTAGCTCCATTTTAGGTGTTCTTTATATCCACGCGATCGTTGTAACGCGTAGAATAGTTCTAGGCTAGTTTTGTGTGCTGTTCTATTGTATTGGTGTACTGTTTTCTTATAGTTTGCTATGGTTGTGCATGTGTGTATGTGTGGATTATGCTTGATGATCGTGAGTAGACGCGGAGCCTTTGGACGAGTACCAGGAGCAGCCATCTTCCGAGCAGTTCGAGCAGCAGCCGGGAGAGTAGGAGGATGGCAAGTATAACATGAACCTCCTATCACTTTTTAATGCAATTTCATACTGCACTTTAATTCTGTATGCCTATAAGGATTTCCTAGCCACTTTATATCCTATATATATCCTTTGGGTTGCATGTTGGTTAGTTGTGCTAGGTTGCTGCGCTATAACAAACTCGGTCCTTTTTAATTAATTTGTTAATGATCTTATGCAACTCAATTCCGGAGCCGACCCTCTGTGCTGTGTGCTTGAGTGGTTTGTGCGTCCTTAAAAATATATTTTTGTAGAAACTTGGTTTAGGGGGCCAGCACGGTGCTTAGTGCTTGGTTGGCCACTCTCCATAAGGACCGGTTCATAGAGCGACAACCTGGGACAACCGCGCAACCACAAGACTGGAATGGGACGGTCTTGACTTACTAATTAGGTTGTGTTGGTTCGCGAGTAACTTACCTGCGTGGGCAAGAGGGGTGGTAAGCTTCAATGGTCCCTGCTCCTCCGGCTTGGTCTGTGCTGTGTGTCTTGTACCCCCGGAGTTGGGCCCCATCGTTGCTGATCCAGAATCCTTAGCGGTTACACCTTACCAACGTGATCCTTTGTAACAGTCTCGTAGTGTGCTTGCTAGCCGTCTCACCTAAGGAAGTGGGATGAACAACTAGCGTGGCTCACGACTTGTGGGTAAAGTTGTGCAACCTCTCGAGAGTGTAAAACTGATATATCAGCTGTGCTCACAGTCATGAGTGGCCCAGATCCTCCTTTTGATTAGTGGGGTTATCAACCTTTGGTTAGGGAGATTGCCCGGGTGGTTTCGGTCTTGTTGGTTTCTCAGTAGTTCTTAATTAATATTGATTAATTTCTTATGCAATATGGGTTTAGGGTAATTCATCCACTTATAGTAAATAGTTTTAATAAATTTTGCCAAGATTAAAAGCTAATGCAGTTGAGTCAGCCAGCCTAGAGCCTCATACTTTGTGTTATACTTGTTGAGTACTAGTTTGTACTCACACTTGCCTCTCTACTCTTCTGTTCTATTTTGGATATCTTCGACTGCTGCTCAGTACAAGGCGACTTGGAGGACTACATCGGCGGACTCGACGATTTCTAGGCGTTGTCTCCCAGTTGACGTCCCTGTGGCGCCCTACTCTTCATGTATTTATTTTACGCTTCCGCATTCCTTGAACTGATTCTTGATTTAGTTGTAATAAAGACATTCCTTTTATAATTTACACGCTTTTATTCGTGACATGTGTTGTGATATCTTGATAATCTGTTGTATATATGCGTGACTTGATCCTGGCGCATATATGATTGCTCGATTTATGTTCTTATAAATCGGTTGTGACAAATTGGTACCAGAGCCGTGTTGACTGTAGGACGAAGCCTAGATAGAATTGGTCGAGATTAGGACTTCTTTTCTCTTGCCTTGCTTCCGCAAATCTTCTAACATCATTCCCTACTTCTATTCCTTGACTCTTAAGTCCTTGATTTGCTATCTCTCTCTTGTCCTTTCCGAGAAATAGCTTGAGTTTTCCGTAGACGTTGGCCTGAGTGTCTAACCCTATAAGCTATAAGTTTAAGCTATCCCAATGAAAATACGCTAGAACGAGTGTGTTAGTCGAGTACTGTGATAAACTCGACTAAGTTGTGAATATTGAATGTTTGTTATTGTGCAAATGTTTGATTTGGATTTTTGGTTGATTGCATAGTTAGAAGCAAGACTTGTTCATGCAAAACGACCTTAATACGAACCTGAATTAAATAATCAAAAGCTGAGTTAGAACGTTGGGGGGTAAAAACCGTACATTCCTTTCTCTCTATTTTATCCTGTCAGAGTCTTCCCTCCCGAAGTTATACCATATCTATCTCTTATAAATTTCGCTATGCTGCAAACAGATGGTGAACACCAGGAGCACCGGCACCGGTTCCGGCCAGCAGGGGCAGAACAACCAGAGCACTGACCAGCCGCTGCCGATGCCTCCACCCCTGACTCCGGAGCAGTTCTTCCAGCTCCAGATGCAGATGATGGCCACTCTGAACAACACCGTTCAGACGCTGCAGCAGATCCACGCTCAGCCGCCACCTCCTTCACCGCAGCAGCCCCGCGACAGGCGCGCGGATTTCCTGAGGGGTCACCCGCCGACGTTCGCTCATGCGGCTGATCCACTTCAGGCTAACGACTGGCTTCGTCAGGTGGAGCGCCAGTTGGACGTCGCTCAGTGCAACAACAGGGAGCGAGTCCTGTACGCAGCAGGGCAGCTGCGAGGCTCAGCCCTCGATTGGTGGGAGTCCCACCCAGCTCGGGACCGCGACACTCTCACTTGGGTCCAGTTCCGGGAGCGTTTCAGGCACCACCACATCTGTCACACCCGATTTATAAGAACATAAATCGAGCAATCATATATGCGCCAGGATCAAGTCACGCATATATACAACAGATCATCAAGATATCACAACACATGTCAGGAATAACATTAATATAAATCGTAAATGAATCAATAAATGAATTATTTTATTACAACCGAATCAAGAATCGGTTCAAGAGTGCGGAAGCGTAAAAGAGATACATAGAGAGCTGGGCGCCACAGGGACGTCGACTGGGAGACAAGCGCCTAGAAGTCGTCGAAGCCGCTGACGTAATCCTCCACGTTGCCGGGCACTGAGCAGCAGTCGAAGATGTCCAAAATAGAACAGAAGAGTAGAGAAGCAAGTGTGAGTACAAACTCGTACTCAACAAGTATAACACGAGCATGAGGCTCTAAGGTTAGCTGACTCAACTGCATTAGCTTTTAGTCTTGGCAAATTTTATTAAAGCTAATTACTACAAATGGATGAGTTACCATAACCCAAATTGCATAAGTATTAATCAATATTAATTAAGAACTACTGAGAACCATCCAAACCAAAACCACCCGGGGAATCGCCCTCGTCAAAGGTTGATAACCCCACTAATCAGATGGAGGATCTGGGCCGCTCGTGACTGTGAGCACAGCTGATATATCAGTTTTACACTCTCGAGAGGTTGCACAACTTTACCCACAAGTCGTGAGCTACGCTAGTTGTTCATCACACTTCCTTAGGTGAGATGGCTAGCAAGCACACTGCGAGACCGTTACAAAGGATCACGTTGGTAAGGTGTAACCGCTAAGGATTCTGGATCAGCGACGATGGGGCCCACCTCCGGGGGTACAAGACACACAGCACAGACCAAGCCGGAGGAGCAGGGACCATTGAAGCTTACCACCCCTCTTGCCCACTCAGGTAAGTTACTCCCGAACCAAAATGACCTAATTAGTAAGTCAAGACCGTCCCATTCCAGTCTTGTGGTTGCGCGGTTGTCCCAGGTTGTCGCTCTATGAACCGGTCCTTATGGAGAGTGGCCAACCAAGCACTAAGCACCGTGCTGGCCCCCTAAACCATGTTTCTAACAAAACATCTTTTAAGGACGCACAAACCACTCAAGCACACAGCACAGAGGGTCGGCTCCAGAATTAAGTTGCATAAGACCATTAACAAATTAATTAAAAAGGACCAAGTGTGTTGTAGCGCAGCAACCTAGCACAACTAACCACAATGCAACCCAAAGGATATATATTTAGGATATAAAGGTGGCTAGGAAATCCTTATAGGTATACAGTATTAAAATGCAGTATGAAATTGTATTTAAAAGTGATAGGAGGTTCATGTTATACTTGCCTTCCTCGTACTCTCCCGGCTGCTGCTCAAACTGCTCGGAAGACGGCTGCTCCTGGTACTGGTCCAAAGGCTCCGCGTCTACTCACGATCATCAAACATAGTGCACACATACACACATGCACAAACAATAGCAAACTATAAGAAAACAGTACACCAATACAATAGAACAGCACATGAAACTAGCCTAGAACTATCCTACGCGTTACAACGATCGCGTGCATATAAAGAACACCTAAAACGGAGCTAAAACGCGAAAACTGCGCTTAAAACAGGATCCAGGGACCTAATTGTAAGAAAAACAGGGAAACCAGGGGCTTCTGGACAAAACTCGGGGACTAAAACGTAATTAAAGTCTAGATCTAGGGGCTAGCACGAGAAAACTCAAGAGATGGACTGCGGGTTCAAATTCCAGAGAAGCCAGGGGCCTAAAAGCATAAAACAGGACCTATCCGTAATTATCTTTGAACTTCGCCAGAGCGCGGGTTGATTCCCGGAAAACCCGAGGACTCTTTAGCAAAAAGAGCAGACCGAACCGGTATCTCCTGTTCTGGGCCCTCGGATCTTGATCGTGCGGCTGGGATTAGATCCACTAAGCGAAGGGGTACGCGTGACTCTCGACCGTCGGATCCAGATCCGACGCTCCCGTCTCCCTTTTCTCTCAGATCTAATGCAGCGCGCCGGATCTAAGATGAGCGGCTCGGATTTAAAACGAGGGGCGAACCGGTACGGGCAACGCTCGGCCGCTGGATCGCGATCGAAGGGTCACGGTTCAATGAGGCTCCGATCTAATCTCGTCCGTGGATTTCAGATTGGACGGCCAGGAACAGAAGGGGGCGCGGGCTGGCGGTGCTGCTCGCCGGAGCGCGGTCTCCGCGGCGGCGCCTCGCCGGTGACGACCAAACTTGGCCGTCCGGGCTTCGTTTGGCTCGGGATCACGCCGTGGAGGAAGCTGGCGGTACGGGTAATCCACCTGGGCTATCATCGTGGCGGATCGGGGCTCGGGTGGGCGATCCCCGCGGCGAGGGCGGCTCGGGGCGGCGGTCACGCCGGCGTGCGCGCGTTCCGGGCGCTACGGCGGCCTAAAGACTAAGGGATCCTGCGCACAAGCACCTGGGGGAGGAGGGGAGGCTCACCAGAGGGTCGAAGAGACCGGAACTGCAGTGGGCGGAGGAGAACGACGACGACCGGCGGCGAGAAGGCTCGGCTCTCGCGGAGGGAGGTGGTGCCGGGGCTCTCCTAGCTCCGGGTCACCGCGGATCGTCGTGTGGGGGTCCCGCGGCTCGGCGGCGGCGGCGCGTCCAAACGCTAGGGTTGGAGGGGTGCGGGGGTACGGCGGCGGCAGCTAGGGAAACCCTAGGCGCGGCGGGGCTTTGTAGGGCGGCTGCGGCACCCTGGCGCGCGGGCCCGAGGAGCGCAGCTCACCGGAGACCTCGGAGTTTGTTGGGCGCCGGGGAAAACAGAGGAAGGGAGGAAGGAAGGGAGGTGCTGACGCGCGGGGCCCACGGTCAGAGAGAGAAAGGAAGGGAGGGGAGAGCCAGCGCGCGGCTCGGGCCGGGGAAAAAGAAGATGGGCCTGCTTGGCCCACGCGGGAGAAATGAAGAGAGGGGAGGGAAAAGAGGCCCGAGGGGGGGGAAGAGAGAGAGAGGAGGGGAGTGGAGAGCTGGGCTGGGCCAAGGGAGTGGGCTGCTCTCTTCGATTCCCTTTCCTTTCCTTTTTCTTTACTCTACCCATTCAAACAAAGCCATTTGAATTCAAATACGTTTGAATTCTAACCCAACACAATTAAAACAATGCACCAGCATGAATGCACAATCAAGTTGATCTTATGATTAATTTTATTTTTCCTGTGTTATAAAATTACTTTAAATGCGATATAAATTAAGTAAAAGACTGGAAAATTTATTTAAACTCAAATAAATTCCTTAAAATTAGGGAAAATTTACCTTAGGGTGTTACAAACCTACCCCCCTTACAGGAATCTCGTCCCGAGATTCGGATAGGCTAGCTAGCACAGAGATCGGGATATGTCTTCCTCAGCTCATCTTCTCGCTCCCAAGTAGCTTCATCCTCCGTGTGATGACTCCACTGAACACGGCACATCTTGATCTTCTTGTTTCGAGTGACTCTCTCAGATGTCTCCAAAATCTTCACCGGATGCTCGACATAGGTCAGATCCTCCTGCACATCCAGCCCTTCTATCGGTGCTTGCTCTTCTGGCACTCTCAAGCACTTCTTCAGCTGAGACACGTGAAACACATCGTGCACTCCTGAGAGATTGAGTGGCAACTCCAGACGATATGCCACCTCACCTTTCCGTTCCAGCACCTTGAACGGACCAATGTATCGAGGAGCTAGCTTCCCTCTTACATTAAACCTGCGAATTCCTCTCATCGGCGAGACCTTCAGATATACATGATCACCCACTGCGAAGGTCAAATCTCGACGACGAACATCCGCATAACTCTTCTGACGAGTCTGAGCGACCCTCAGATTCTCTCGCACCTGCTGTACCAACTGTTCTGCCTCTTCAACAATATCTGGACCAAATACCTGCTTCTCACCAATCTGATCCCAATACAACAGAGTCCTGCATTTCCGACCATACAGAGCCTCAAACGGGGATTTCTTCAGACTGGCCTGATAACTGTTGTTATAAGAAAACTCTGCATACGGCAGGCATTTATCCCAGCTGGTACCATACTGAATAGCACAGGCTCGAAGCATATCCTCCAACACTTGGTTGGTCCTCTCTGTCTGCCCATCTGTCTGAGGATGATAAGCAGTACTGAAGCGCAGCTTCGTATCCAACGAATCATGCAACTGCTCCCAGAACCGTGAAGTGAACTGAGATCCTCGATCAGATATAATCTTCTTCGGAACACCATGCAGACAGACAATCCTGGAGATGTACAACTCTGCGAGTCTAGCACCAGAGTAAGTAGTGTTCACCGGGATGAAATGAGCAACCTTCGTCAACCGGTCCACTACTACCCATATGGAGTTGTACCCTTTCTGAGTGCGAGGCAAGCCAACAATGAAGTCCATAGTGATTTCCTCCCATTTCCACTCTGGAATCTTCAACGGCTGCAATAACCCTGCTGGCCTCTGATGCTCTGCCTTGACACGCTGACAAGTGTCGCAGATAGCCACGTACTCCGCAACGGAACGCTTCATTCCATACCACCAGAATCGTTCCTTTAGGTCGTAATACATCTTCATGCTGCCTGGATGGATAGAATATGCTGTATCATGGGCCTCACTCAGAATCAACTTCCTGAGATCTGCTACATCCGGCACACATATACGACCCTTGTACCACAAGGTACCCTGATCGTCCTCTCTGAAATGAGGAGCCTTGCCAATCTTGAGTAACTCACGAATCTCCTGCAGCTTCTGATCTTCCTTCTGATGCTGCCTGATCTCAGCCTCTAGAGTGGGTTCCGCCTCGAACGATGTACCCGAGGTATGATGCAAGAAGCCCAGGCTCAACTGCTCAAACTCCTCGCATAACTCCTGAGGCATCTGAAAAGCCACGGCCATGTTAACATAGCTCTTCCTGCTCAGAGCATCTGCTACAACATTAGCCTTGCCCGGATGATAGTGAATCTCAAGGTCGTAATCCTTGACCAACTCTAGCCATCTTCTCTACCGCATATTCAGCTCACTCTGAGTGAAAATATACTTGAGGCTCTTATGATCGGTGTAAATATCACACCTCTGCCCAAACAAGTAATGCCTCCATATCTTCAGAGCATGCACAACTGCGGCTAACTCCAGATCATGAGTGGGATAATTCAGCTCGTGCCGGCGCAACTGCCGCGAGGCATAAGCTATCACTCTGCCCTCCTGCATCAGGACGCAACCAAGACCATCCCTCGAAGCATCACAATACACTGTGAACCTCTTGCTCTGGTCTGGCAGAGTAAGGACTGGCGCTGTAGTCAACCTCTTCTTCAACTCCTCGAAGGCCTTCTGACGCTCATGAGTCCAAGAAAAACCCACATCCTTCTCCAGCAAGGAAGTCAAAGGCTTTGCAATCCTGGAGAAATTCTCAATAAATCTCCGATAATAACCTGCTAAGCCCAGAAAAGAGCGGACTTCCTTCACCGTCTGCGGTACAACCCAGTCAAGCACATCCTTCACCTTTCCGGGGTCCACAGCAATACCTCCCTTGGAGATAACATGACCGAGGAACGGAACCTCGTCAATCCAGAACTCGCACTTGCTGAGCTTGGCATACAACTTGTGCTCCCTGAGCCTCTGCAACACAAGCCTCAGATGCTTCTCATGCTCGGCTTCTGACTTGGAGTATATCAGGATATCATCAATAAATATCACCACAAAGGTGTCCAGATAATCCATGAAAACCTTGTTCATCAGATGCATGAAGAAAGCCGGAGCATTAGTCAAGCCGAAGGACATGACCGTATACTCGTATAACCCATACTTGCAGGTGAATGCTGTCTTCTGAATATCCTCAGGACGAATCTTCAGCTGATGATAACCCGAACGCAGATCAATCTTCGAGAATACACAAGCACCCTGAAGCTGATCGAAAAGATCCTCAATACGAGACAATGGATGCTTGTTCTTGATGGTGACTGCATTCAGATCCCGATAATCGACGCACATTCTCTTCGCGCCATCCTTCTTTTCTACAAGCAACACAGGAAAAGCCCAAGGAGAGAAACTGCGACGGATATAACCCTTAGCTAGCAACTCATCGACAGTCTTCTTAACCTCCTCATGCTCGACAGGAGCCATACGATAGGGCCTCTTAGCAATAGGAGCTGTGCCAGGCAAGAGATCAATAGAAAACTCAATGTCGCGATCAGGCGGCATACCTGGCAAATCATCCGGAAAGACATCCGGGAATTCAGACACCACGCGAATACCCTCCGTGGGTCTAGCCTCCATCTGATGAAGAAATCCAGAAGGCTCTGTAGCTCCAACAGTGACCTCCTGACCATCCGGTGCTGACATAAGAACTGTTCTCTGAGCACAATCTATCCGGACTCCCCACTTAGCAAGAGTCTCCATCCCGAGGATCACATCAATACCCTTGGTGTCTAGCACTATCAGATTCGCACTGAAATCTACCCCCCTTATGGCCACACTGACTCTGGGACAGAAGACATGAGACCTCAACTGCCCTCCCGGTGAAGATACTATCATGCACCTCTTTAATGTGCTAGTAGGAATACCATGATGCTCAACAAAAGACTGAGTGATGAAAGAATGTGTAGCACCAGTATCAAAAAGCACTGTAGCAGGATGGGCATTAACCATGAACGTACCAATAACCACGTTAGGAGCCTCGGCCGCTGACTCGGCCGTCACGTGGTTCACCCTGCCCTGAGCTGGGGCCTTGGGCGGTGCTGCACGTCCCTGCTGTCCTGCCTGCGCCTTCCGAGGGCAGACGTTGGCGTAGTGCCCTGGCTCGCCGCAGTGGAAGCACACTCGAGGAAGTGCAGCGGCCTGCTGCCCAGGAGGAGGAGTGGGCGCTCCCTGCCTCTGAGCTGGTGGAGCCGGAGGCGCCGGAAGCCTCTGACCCGGTCCCGCCTGCTGCTGCTGCTGAGGACGAGGTGGAAACTGCTGCCGCTGCTGGTACTGCTGGGGCGGCCTCTGCTGCTGCTGCTGTGGAGGGTACTGGTAGCGGGGACGGGTGTTGCTGCCCGAAGAGGATGGAGCCATCTTCCTCTTCTTGTCCTCAATCTCCCGGCGCTTGCGCTCGGTGTTGAGGGCCGCATCAACCAACTGGTTGAAGTTGTCGAAGCGGTGGTTCAGCAGCGCATACTGGATGTGGTCATCCAGTCCCTCCTTGAAGTACTCCTGCTTATCGCTATCACGAGCGACGTCAGCAGGGGCGTAGCGGGCAAGCTGAAGGAAACGGTCACGGTACTCCGTCACCGTCATCGGTCCCTGAAATAACGAACACAGATAACAAGGATGGTGTAAGCATCTAGGCCCTTAAGGTATGTTTCGGTGATTAATGACAACCATTATTGTGACTAATGAGTTTGTGCAGCTTTATAGATCATTATTGCTCATTTGGTTATATGTCAAAAGAGGCCCCTAATTCTCTTTATTCAAAAAGGCGATCTCGGCATTCATCTCTATAATGTGTCAAGACTAAGGATCTTTCTAGTCCTAAGTGTCATAAGGTTGAGAAGGACACTTAGGTTAGTATAGGTTTTATAGTTTTGTAGTGATCGCACTATTAAGAGGGGTTTAGGCTTAGTAACTTGAGCATGGACATGGTCTATTGAAAATGGATGCACACAATGGTCACTCAGGTTTCTAGAAGCTCAAATAAGTGGTTCTCAACTTATATCTCAAGAATATTTGGACTTCATTCAAGACTCAAGTCAGATTAGGCAAAATCAGAAAAATCCTATTCACCGGTTTAACCGACGCCTCAAGTTTTCTATACGTCGGTTAAACGAGGTCAGCAGGTCTGGACAAGTCAATACACCGGTTAAACCGACGTGATTTGAAAAGGGACGTCGGTGCAGTTGTCCAGAGACTCGGTTTTCAGTTGATCAGTGGACAAATAGACTCACCGGTTAAACCGACGTTATTTGAAATTGGACGTCGGTGCAGTTGTCCAGTGACTTGGTATTTCTGTTGATCAAAGGATGATTACACTCACCGGTTAAACCGATGCAACGACGGTTAATCTTCCCAAACAGTAACGGCTAGTTTTTCAAAAGGGGAGTTTACATTCACCGGTTAAACCGACGATGACTGTTGGAGGGACGTCGGATTAACCGGCGCTACGCAGTTTTCTGGCAGCTTTTTCTCCAACGGCTCTATTCGTGTGAGCTGCCCATATATACCCCTCCAATGGGTCATTCTACTACTCTTGGCACCAGGCAACATCCAAACACACATACTTTAGCCAAGAGCCACTTTGAGCTTCAACATTTCATACACTTGTTCATTCAATCATTCAAGAAGCAAGATTAAGGACTTGAGTAGAGAGAAGCTTGTGTGCATCCATTCTTTGTGATTGGTTCTTGCTCAAGTGAAGGCCTTAGCTTGTTACTCTTGGTGATTGGCATCACCTAGGCGATCTTGGTGATCAAGGTGATTCTCGCGGAGCTTGCCAAGGATTATGGAAGCCCGGAGAAAAGATTTGTACGTGGCTTGATCTCCACCACACCGGGATGGTGAACGGAGACTCTTAGTGAGCGCCCTCGTCTTGGTGACTTGGGAGGTGACAATACTCTTTGTGAGTGTCACAACGTGGATTAGGGGTGTGTGCCAACACATCGATACCACGGGAAAAATCCGGTTGTCCCTTGTCCTCTTTACTTATTTCAAGCATTATCTTTCATGCAATTCTTTCATGTGCTTGATTTAGGGATCACTAGTTAGCTCTACCTTGCTAGGCTTTATCTCTTTTTATCTCATCTAGCTTGTGTAGGTTGTTTAGCTATCCGGTTGGTGAATTGGTGCCTTTCTAGTTTTGCATAGGTTAAGGTTGTTTTATCTTGTTTTAGAAATTGAAAAAGGCCCAATTCACCCCCCCTCTTGGTCCATCGATCCTTTCAATTGGTATCAGAGCAAGGTTGCTCATTTGGATCATTAGGCTTCACCGCCTAGAGCTATGGCCAAGATGGGTGGTTCGCCGCCTCACTTCGAGGGCAAGAACTTTGCCTATTGGAAAGTTCGCATGGCCGCATACCTTGATGCGATTGCCCCGAAGTATGGTTGGCAACTAAAGTCGGATTCACCGGAGAACCACCCCCGACAATTAAAATGGAATGCTAGAGCTAGAAATGCAATTTTCGAAGCTATTAGTGAGGAGGTCTTTGCTAGAGTTAATGGCATGGACCTAGCAAGTGATATTTGGAAGGAGCTCATTGAAATACATGAGGGTTCCACCAAAGTTCGTGAGCAAAAATATCACTTGTTTAGAGCTAAGTATGATTCCTTTCAAAAATGCTAGCTCATGAAAATTGCAATGATATGTATTCTCGCTTGAATGTCATTGTCAAGGACATTAATGCACTTGAAATATCCAAAATTGACAGTGCATCCATCAACCGCAAGATCCTCATGCTACTCCCGAAGCCCCAAGTATAACATTATCAATGCTATGCTTCAAAAGGAGGATCTCGCCGCAATGGAAGTTGGAGAACTTGTGGGCGAAATTCGCGCTCATGAAATGAGCATTCTTGGTATGACCGAAGAGCCAACATCAAGCAAGTCAATTGCTCTAAAGACCAAGACAAACAAATCCCGCAAGCTCAAGATGGTCAAACAAGACTCAAGCTCAAGCAATGAAGAAGATGATCACCATGAGAGCTCATCCGATGTTGAAGATGATGGAGAACTTGCTCTCATGATGAGAAAGTTCACACGCTTAAATGAGAAGATCAACAAGAAAGGTTTCAGCTTTGACTCCAAGAAGGGAATGTTCCGGCCAATGGATGTCAAGAACAAGATTTTGCTACAATTGTGGCGAAAAAGGACACATCCGTCCAAATTGCCCCAAGCCCGGACAAAAGAAAGCAAGGACAACAAGGGTAAGCATCGCCATGATTCAAGCGATGATGAAGAAGAGGGAGAGGAAGAAAAAAAACAAGAGATTTGGGAAGAAGAAGACCCATGACAAGAAGACCAAGCTCTTCCCGAAGAAGAAAGGGCATACCAAGAAAAGTTTCTTGGTGGAGAAACAAGAATGGGTGACCGATGTCTCATCAAGCGAAGACTCAAGTGATGAAGAAGACATTGTCACCATCGCCCTCACCAATGAAGAACCATCTCTACCTCCGCCTCCTATGTGCCTCATGGCAAAAGGTAACACCAAGGTATGTGAGGTAGATAGTGAAGATGATAGTGATGAAGAGCTTGATCCTAATGAATTTACTAACCTCATCAATGAGTATACATCCGTCATCAAGAGGGAAAAGGGCAAAGTTAAAGTTCTTGAGAGCACTCATGCCAAGTTAGAGCTTGCCCACTCCGACTTACTTAGTAAGTACAATGACTTGCTCAAAAAGCACAATGAGTCACTTGTACTTGCTAAGCAAGTTGAAGAGAGCCACAAAAAGCTCAAACAAGAGCATAGGGAGTTGGCTCACAAGTATCAAGAACTTGAATTTGCTTATGAAATAATTGACCCAAGTCTTGAGAAAGTTGTTAATGAAAAGGTCAATGCTTCTACTTCATGTGATGACCTACTCATTGATGCATATGCCACTAATGTTGTGCCCAAGCTTGCCTCTTCTAGGGAAAAGGAATTGATGGATCAAGTGGCAAGCCTCAAGAGTAGTGTGGAGAAACTCTCAAGGGGAGAATACATCCACAAGGAGATTCTCTTCAACAATGCCCGTGACTATGGCAAGAGAGGTCTTGGTTCATTTCCGGAGCCAAACATGGCTACAACTCCTTCTCCGGAGATCAAGACAAGCTTCATCAAGGAAGTTGGTTCATATTGCCAACATTGCCAAGTCACCGGGCACCACACTAGGGAGTGCACTTTACCATCACGTCCTCTTCCTAAATTACCCAAGAATTACTCATCAATGTTTCAAAATAATCATTTTCTCTTGAGTAAAGTGAAGGGCAAGGTGAAGGCCAAGTTCATTGGCAAAATTGCTAAGGAGTCGAAGAAGAAGCTCCCCAAGCAACTTTGGGTCCCAAAAGCTCTTGTCACACATGTGCAAGGCCCAAAGCTTGTTTGGGTTCCGAAAACTTAAAAATAAATTCTCATGTGTGTAGGTGAACTACAAAGCCGGTGGAAAACATTGGGTACTTGATAGCGGTTGCTCTCAACATATGACCGGCAATGATAGCATGTTCACCTCACTTGAAGACCCCGGCGATCATGAACATGTCACCTATGGTGATAACTCTAAGGGGAAAGTCTTAGGTTTGGGTAAAATTGCAATTTCAAAAGATTTATCCATTTCGAATGTTTTGTTTGTAGAAGCACTTAGTTTTAACCTCATTTCTATTGCACAATTGTGTGATCTTGGACTAACGTGTGCCTTTGACAAGAATGGTGTTGTAGTGACTCATGAAAAAGACAAGTCATTGGTATTCACGGGGTTTAGGCATGGCAATATCTATTTGGTGGATTTCTCTTCAAAGCAAACAAGCACCATGACTTGCCTCTTCACCAAGTCGTCTCTTGGGTGGCTTTGGCATAGAAGAATTGCTCATATTGGCATGAGCAACCTCAAGAAAGCCCACAAGAGAGGGATGATCACCGGCATAAAGGACGTCATTTTTGACAAGAACAAAGCTATGCAAAGCATGTCAAGCCGGGAAGCAAGTTGCAACTCATCATCCTATCAAGACGATGTTGTCTACCTCCAAGCCGCTCGAGCTACTACACATGGATCTCTTTGGTCCAACTTCATACAAGAGCATTGGTGGTAACCTCTATTGCCTAGTAATTGTTGATGATTTTTCACGTTACACTTGGGTCATGTTTCTAGGCGATAAGGGTGAAACTCCGGAAATCTTCAAGACATTTGCAAGAAAAGCTCAAAGGGAATACAATTCCCCAATCGTGAAGATTCGGAGTGACAACGGCACCGAGTTCAAAAACATGAAGATTGAAGAATGGTGCGATGAAGAAGGAGTCAAACATGAGTTTTCCGCCACCTACACGCCCCAACAAAATGGTGTGGTGGAAAGAAAGAACAAGACACTCATCACCCTAGCAAGAGCAATGTTGGATGATTATGGCACGTCCGAGAAGTTTTGGGCGGAAGCAATCAACACGGCGTGTCATGCATCCAACCGTGTGTATCCTCACCGACTCCTCAAGAAAACTCCATATGAGCTCATCACCGGGAAGAAACCAAATATATCATACTTTCGAGTCTTTGGTTGCAAATGCTTCATTTATAAGAAGAAAAGGCTCGGTAAGTTTGAAAGTAGATGTGATGAAGGTTTCTTTCTTGGTTATGCATCAAACTCCAAAGCATATAGAGTATTCAATCAAACCTCCGGGTTAGTTGAAGAAACATGTGATGTGGAGTTTGATGAATCTAATGGCTCCCAAGAGGAGGTTGTTGGCTATGAAAATGTAGGGGATGAAGAGATTGAAGAAGCCTTGAAGAAGATGTCCATTGGGGATATCAAGCCGGAAGAGGTGCATGAAGGCAATGTTCAAGGGGGAGGATCTTTCTCATCTACACCAAGCACCTCCACGGCACCCCTAGTGGATGAAGATCAAGATAAAGTTGATCCACCACCTCAAGAAAATGTGTCAACGCCAACACCCCAAGTCCAAGAACAAGAAGAGCAAAATGTTCCACCACAAGCACAAGTCACTCATGATCCACCCCAACAAGCATCCACGCAAATACCGCTAGTGAAGCATGATCGCATATCCAAGGATCATCCAATTGGTCAAATCATTGGTAGTCCTTCCAAAGGAGTAAGTACTCGTTCTAAGCATGCTTCATTTTGCGAACATCACTCGTTTGTTTCTTGTATTGAACCCACTAGCATAGAGGAAGCACTTGAGGACTCGGATTGGGTGATGGCCATGCAAGAAGAGTTGAACAATTTCACCCGCAATGAAGTTTGGGTCCTCGAAGCTCCTCCGAAAGACAAGAACATCATCGGCACAAAGTGGGTCTTTCGAAACAAGCAAGATGAACATGGGGTGGTAGTACGCAACAAAGCAAGACTTGTGGCAAAAGGGTTTTCTCAAGTCGAAGGTTTGGATTTTGGTGAAACTTTTGCTCCGGTCGCAAGACTTGAAGCTATCCGCATTCTTCTTGCTTACTCTTCACATCATAATATTAAGTTATATCAAATGGATGTGAAAAGTGCGTTCTTAAATGGCTTTATTAACGAACTTGTTTATGTTGAGCAACCTCCCGGGTTTGAAGATCCGAGGAATCCTAATCATGTTTATAGGTTGCACAAGGCACTCTATGGGCTCAAACAAGCTCCAAGGGCTTGGTATGAGAGGCTTCGTGACTTCCTAATCATGCAAGGCTTCAAGATCGGGAGGGTGGACACCACCTTGTTCACAAAAGACGTCAACGGGGATCTTTTCATTTGTCAAATTTATGTTGACGATATTATCTTTGGCTCAACTAATGATTTACTAAGCCATGAGTTTGCTACCATGATGTCTAGGGAATTCGAGATGTCCATGATTGGCGAATTGACCTTCTTCCTTGGTTTTCAAGTTAAACAAATGAAGGAAGGGACATTCATTTATCAAGAAAAATATACTAAAGATATCTTGAAGAAGTTCAAGATGGATGAATGTAAGCCAATCAAGACACCCATGGCAACCAATGGGCATCTCGACTTGGATGTGGACGGTAAACCGGTTGACCAATCCCTCTATCGTTCTATGATAGGGTCTTTGCTTTACCTTACCGCATCTAGGCCCGATATAATATTTAGCGTGTGCTTGTGTGCCCGCTTTCAAGCTAACCCTAAGGAATCACATCTTTCTGCTGTGAATAGAATCCTTCGGTATCTCAAGCACACTCCTAGCATAGGCTTGTGGTACCCCAAAGGCGCTAGTTTAGATCTCTTGGGATACTCGGATTCGGATTTTGCCGGAAGCCGTGTGGATCGCAAGAGTACCTCCGGGGGTTGTCACTTGCTTGGGCGTTCTCTAGTTTCTTGGTCGAGTAAGAAGCAAAATTCCGTGGCTTTGTCCACCGCGGAAGCGGAATATATAGCAGCCGGTGCATGTTGTGCCCAAATTCTATATATGAAGCAAACCCTTTTGGACTTTGGTGTGAAACTAGAAAGAATACCACTCCTTTGTGACAATGAAAGTGCCGTAAAAATTGCCAAGAATCCGGTTCAACACTCTCGCACAAAGCACATTGATATTCGCCATCACTTCTTGCGTGATCACGAAGCCAAGGGGGACATTTCCCTTCAAGGTGTGAGATCCGAGGAGCAATTGGCGGATATTTTCACAAAACCTTTAGACGAGGGTACCTTTGTTAGGCTAAGAAATGAGCTAAATGTGTTAGATGCGGCAAACGTCATGTAAGTTGCCATGTCATATAGAAAAATGCATACATATAGGACTCTTGTCTAACCGTGGTAAGATAGTGATGAGCAAGGGTTTAGCTAGAGGTGGTGGTCCACTTGTTTTCCTCTAGGCTTGTAGAAAGGCTCATCATGATGAAGCTTTCCGTGGGATCAATCTTGACAAGTAGATCTTAAATTCTCGCTATGCATTTCTTGTCATATAGTTGTGCATCTCATGTTTACCTTTCTTTCGCATGTGTTTGTAATTTGCATTATCATTGCATGCGTAAAAGTCACAAAGGAGATCACTTGATGAAGATGAGACTTGTTTTTACATACAAGATCTTAATTCATGAGAAGTGAAAAGAGTAAAGTGTTAGGTGCGTTATTGCCTAGTGAGCAATGTCATGGTGAGTTTGAAGCTTTCCTCCTTCAATATTCTTATGACATGGCTCATACATTTTAAATTGACGCTTTGTCTCTCTTGCGACTTATCTTTGATCTTGAAAAGAAAAACTATTTAAGTTATTAAGCTATCCTATTTTGAGGGGTAAAGTCGCCTATGCGAGTCCATTAACTTGAGTTTAGTTGAATCTTATAAGTTCATTGGACTTATCATAGAAAAGTGAGCTGAGAGAGGGTTTTTGGGTTCACCGGTTAAACCGACGTTCAATGGATCTATACCCATCGGTTTAACCGGCGTTACTAAGTGTCAGCCACAGCTCAGTGACTTCAGGCGTTCAACCGGCGTATACAAAGTTTGCAGCATCGGATCAACCGGTGAACACAACACAATTCTGACCTGAAAATCAACTGTTATATGCATCGTTCAACCGACGAGTTCAATTTTCAGATCATCGGTTCAACCGGCGTACAGATACAGATTTGGCAGAGTTTCTGGTGAACTACACCGACGCAATCAACCGGTGTTCAAAACCTAAGCGTCGGTTCAACCGGCGATAAGAAAAATTGCGGGGTCCACATGTCATATTCCTCTCTTGACCGGTCACAACCCTTCACTCGCGCTCGTGTTTCGCTTGACTCCTCGCCTTCGCACCCGCTCCCGCCACCGCCGTTGCCGTCCGCCGCCGTTGCCTTCCGCGCCGTCTGCCGCTCGCACCGCTGTCCGTCGCGCCGCCGCCGCTTCCCACCGCGCGCCTTCGCACTTGCGCCACGCCCGTGCATTCCCGTGCGCCGACGCATTCCCGCGCCCGCGCCCGCGCCCGCGCCCGCGCAGCAGCCACCGCCGTCACCTGCCGCCCGCGCGCGCGCACCGCCTCTCACTTGCGCCCGTGCGCCACCTCGCCGTCGCCGCCACCACAGCGCCGCCCACGCTCCAAAGTGCCGCCGCCAGTGCTGCTCCACGCCATCGCCAGCACGTCCTGCTGCTCCACCGCGTCTTCTGCCGCACACGCGCCGCCGCATTACACCGCTTTCACGCCGCGCTCTCTTTCGCTAGCCCTAATTCGCAGCGCCGCGTCTTGTGTGATCGAGATGGGTCGTGACAAAAGGAAGGGGAAGGAGATAGTTGTTGAGGAGCCCGCGCGCAAGCGGACTCGCGCAGCGAGAGAGGCCGAAAGGGCCGAGATGGTGGCAAAGGCCGCCGAGGAGCAGGCGTCTGGCCGTGCTCGTCCTTTCGCGATCAGAGATCCAGCAGCCAGGGGCAGAGGCAGAGGCAGAGGCATGGGCAGAGTCAGAGGAGCCAGGGCCACCAGAGCCGCAGCAGCAGCAGCAGAGTCAGCACAGTCAGCTTCAGCGGCAGAGTCCGAGTCAGAGTCAGCGACAGACCAGTCTGAGCAGTCTCAGGGGCAGGCTACACCTCAGTCACCAGCTCTACGACGTTCTGGCCGCACTCGGCAGACGTCCCCTGCAGAGCAGCCCTCACCTGCGACCGAGCGTCGCACTGGACCTAGGACGCGAGGAGGTCACCAGCCACAGGAGCCTCGCAGGTCCACCGCAGCAGCAGCAGCAGCTCGTAGAGCCGAGGCCCTAGCGGCCGAGCGCGCAGTGTTCCGCATGGACACTGTCGTGCGTCTGGAGCCAGGTGTACTGCTCCAGAACTTGACCAAGGCCAATGCGGCGAAGGTCAAGAGGCTCAGGTGGAGTGTACAGGAGGAGGAGTGGTTCCCAGTGACACGAGACAGCCGGGTCGATCGCAGATTCTGGACACTTCTTCAGGCCAGTTTCTACGAGACCTACCAGAGGCGGGGCCACAGGATATTTCCGCACAGAGTTCTCGACTGGGTTTCACTGAGGACAGCTGCAGGGGGAGCCGATGTCCGCGAGCACTTCGAGCACTTCAGAGGTTTGCCCAGGTTGCTTTCGATTGAGAGGAACAGGTATATTGAGGACTGGGTCAGAGTTTTCTACACCACAGCATGGATTGCCCCCGAGCGCAGAGCAGTTCACTTCATGTTTGGGGGGCAGGTGTTTGGTTTGTCCAGAGCGACACTTGCAGGGATTCTTGGAGTTGACTTGGTTGACGTCTCCCTGCACGAGATGGTATATGGAGATGCAGATCCTCCGCGCAGAGCCATGATTGGCGGAATAGCACCCTCTCACGAGGCTATCTCACAGTGCTTCCGCCAGCCCTTCCCGGCTTCCTACGCCCGTGTACCGAGCTTGCTGACCCCAGAGGCCTACGCTGTTCACATGGCACTCCGGAGGACTTTGCTCCCGAGGAGTGGCTACCCAGAGGGGTTCACAGGTCTGCAGCAGCTGCTTCTACTTCACATCCTCACTCACGAGCCGTTCGATATTGTTGATTTTATTCTGGCAGAGATCGAGGATGTTATCACTGACGGGATGGGAGTAGTACGTCAGTTCCCATATGCTCACTGGATCAGTTTCATTTGCTCCATGATAGTGCCAGCTGAGTCACCAGTCAGTGCCGTATACAGACAGGACGAGGTTCCCTGGTTCCCCGTCTACAGACCGACAGCACCCTCAGACAGGAGGAGAGGGAGACAGGCAGATCGTGCTGCCATGGCACGATTGTCACCTGAGGTACAGGCCCGAGTCGCCCAGGAGGACGAGGCATTACTTGCTGCAGAGGCACAGCTTCCCGGAGGAGATGATGAGATTCACTGGTCAGACCTAGAGTCAGACTCCTCCGAGGATGAGGAGTACTTCCCTGCACCAGCCGCAGCTAGTCATGATCATGAGGCAGGAGGTTCAGGAGAGCCAGCTCCTGTGACAGCTGCTGCTACTACTGTTTCAGAGTCTCAGGTGTCTCAGCCGTCTGAGCTCACCGCACTCCTACAGCAGCTGGTCACACAGCAGAGAGAGGATCGTCGTGCTCAGGAGGAGGCCAGGAGAGCCCATGAGGCACAGCTTGCACAGATCCAGAGGGAGGCCGCCCGAGAGCGAGCTGCTACTGAGGAGCGTTTCGTCGGCCTTATTGACAGAGTCTCTCAGAGGACGGACGCTCAGTTTCAGCAGATGCAGCAGGGCATGATGGCGATGTTCGGGATGATTTCACAATTATACTCTCACACCGGACTCGCCCCTCAGCAGCCAGCACAGACAGGCCTTCAGGGCGCCGGAGCACCACCACTTGCAGTTACACCAGCTCCGGCCTCCACTGCTCCAGCTTCTTCTGCGACCCCGGAGATCATGTTCTCACTGTCAGCACTACTTGGGTCTGCGAGTCGTCCTCTCTTCTCTCCACTGCCTGCGACCTCGCTCTTCCAGGAGTCACCTTCAGCGGTGCAGTCAGTTGGCCTCCCCACCATACCACAGCCACTACCTTCAGGGGGAGGCGGAGAGGTGTCCTTAGCCCAGCAGTCGTCACAGCCGGCAGCTTCAGCACTCACCACTTCAGATGTTGACACATCTTCTGCTGAGCCGGCTACCACTTCCACGGACCCTCTCCCAGGCAGTGCCAGCACCAGGGCCTCGACGACAGCCTCGACGACTGCCACACCTCCCGTCAGCTCAGCACCAGCCGGTCCTTCAGATCAGCAGCTACCAGCAGTCACTGAGGATCCACCGTCCGACGACGACGACGACGACGATGACCCGGATCGCTTCCTCGCCGTCCCGCGGCACCCAGATCAGTAGCCTTTTTGTGCTTTGATGCCAAAGGGGGAGAGGGAGTCAGGGGGAGGGTAGCAGTAGAGAGAGCTCGATCTGACTTTTGATGTTTCTTATTGTATTATATTTGATGTTAGTTCATGGATATGTACATTTGTCACTTGAGCATGCTGAGCTTTTGAGACATATCTATGGATTTCGTTTGAGCCTTTGAGCTTTTTTGGTTCCTTTCTTTTCGAGTTTGCTTGTGTTTACTCGTGCCTTATCTTTCTCGCTCTCTCGATATCTATGTTTATGTTGTCATCAATCACCAAAAAGGGGGAGATTGTAAGCATCTAGGCCCTTAAGGTATGTTTCGGTGATTAATGACAACCATTATTGTGACTAATGAGTTTGTGCAGCTTTATAGATCATTATTGCTCATTTGGTTATATGTCAAAAGAGGCCCCTAATTCTCTTTATTCAAAAAGGCGATCTCGGCATTCATCTCTATAATGTGTCAAGACTAAGGATCTTTCTAGTCCTAAGTGTCATAAGGTTGAGAAGGACACTTAGGTTAGTATAGGTTTTATAGTTTTGTAGTGATCGCACTATTAAGAGGGGTTTAGGCTTAGTAACTTGAGCATGGACATGGTCTATTGAAAATGGATGCACACAATGGTCACTCAGGTTTCTAGAAGCTCAAATAAGTGGTTCTCAACTTATATCTCAAGAATATTTGGACTTCATTCAAGACTCAAGTCAGATTAGGCAAAATCAGAAAAATCCTATTCACCGGTTTAACCGACGCCTCAAGTTTTCTATACGTCGGTTAAACGAGGTCAGCAGGTCTGGACAAGTCAATACACCGGTTAAACCGACGTGATTTGAAAAGGGACGTCGGTGCAGTTGTCCAGAGACTCGGTTTTCAGTTGATCAGTGGACAAATAGACTCACCGGTTAAACCGACGTTATTTGAAATTGGACGTCGGTGCAGTTGTCCAGTGACTTGGTATTTCTGTTGATCAAAGGATGATTACACTCACCGGTTAAACCGATGCAACGACGGTTAATCTTCCCAAACAGTAACGGCTAGTTTTTCAAAAGGGGAGTTTACATTCACCGGTTAAACCGACGATGACTGTTGGAGGGACGTCGGATTAACCGGCGCTACGCAGTTTTCTGGCAGCTTTTTCTCCAACGGCTCTATTCGTGTGAGCTGCCCATATATACCCCTCCAATGGGTCATTCTACTACTCTTGGCACCAGGCAACATCCAAACACACATACTTTAGCCAAGAGCCACTTTGAGCTTCAACATTTCATACACTTGTTCATTCAATCATTCAAGAAGCAAGATTAAGGACTTGAGTAGAGAGAAGCTTGTGTGCATCCATTCTTTGTGATTGGTTCTTGCTCAAGTGAAGGCCTTAGCTTGTTACTCTTGGTGATTGGCATCACCTAGGCGATCTTGGTGATCAAGGTGATTCTCGCGGAGCTTGCCAAGGATTGTGGAAGCCCGGAGAAAAGATTTGTACGTGGCTTGATCTCCACCACACCGGGATGGTGAACGGAGACTCTTAGTGAGCGCCCTCGTCTTGGTGACTTGGGAGGTGACAATACTCTTTGTGAGTGTCACAACGTGGATTAGGGGTGTGTGCCAACACATCGATACCACGGGAAAAATCCGGTTGTCCCTTGTCCTCTTTACTTATTTCAAGCATTATCTTTCATGCAATTCTTTCATGTGCTTGATTTAGGGATCACTAGTTAGCTCTACCTTGCTAGGCTTTATCTCTTTTTATCTCATCTAGCTTGTGTAGGTTGTTTAGCTATCCGGTTGGTGAATTGGTGCCTTTCTAGTTTTGCATAGGTTAAGGTTGTTTTATCTTGTTTTAGAAATTGAAAAAGGCCCAATTCACCCCCCCTCTTGGTCCATCGATCCTTTCAGATGGAAATTGCTCAATTGGTCAGGTTACAAAAGAAATCAAGGATGGATCAAGCTCAGAAGGAATGGTAGGGAATTCCGTTAAATTTTACCTGCTTAAGAGCACGGAACTCCTTCTGCTTCATCTTCATGATGCCCTCAGGAATGTGATGGTTCCTGAAACGCTCACGGAACTGGTCCCACGTGAGAGCCTCACGATCTCGAGCAGGGTAGGACTCCCACCAGTCAAGAGCGGAGCCTCGCAGCTGCCCTGCTGCGTAAAGGACTCGCTCCCGGTCGTCGCACTACGCAACAACCAACTGGCGCTCCACCGAACGAAGCCAGTCGTCCGCCTGGAGTGGGTCCGTGGCGTGAGAGAAGGTCGGCGGGTGACCTCTCAGGAAATCCGCACGCCTGTCACGGGGCTGAGGCGGCGGAGGAGGCGGTGGCTGAGCATGGATCTGCTGCAAAGCCTGAACGGTGTTGTTCAGGGTCGCCATCATCTGCATCTGGAGCTGGAAGAACTGCTCCGGGGTCAGTGGTGGCGGCATCGGTAACGGCTGACCAGTACCCTGGTTGTTCTGCTTCTGCTGGTCAGAACCGGAACCGGTGCGCCTGGTGTTCACCATCTGATTGCAACAACGAAATTTATGAGAACGAGATATTGTGCAGCTGCGGAAATGAAACTTCGGGAAGATATGCCAGAAAGGAAGGCATATAGGTTTTACCCCCCCAACGTTCTAACTCAATTTTATTGTTTAGTTCAAGTGGGGTTAGGTCGATTTGCCTAAACAAGTTTAACTACCAGCCTATGCAATCAACCAAAAATCCAAATCAAGCATTTGCACAATAACAAACATTCAATATTCACAAATTAGTCGAGTTTTCCACACTACTCGACCAACACACTCGTTCTAGCGTATTTTTATCGGGACAACCTAAACTTATAAATTACAGGATTAGGCGACTCAGGCCAACGTCTACGGAAAGCTCAAGCTATTTCTCAAAAAAAGACGGGGGAGATAGCAAATCTAGGGCTTAAGACTCAAGGAATAGGAGCAGAAAAATGATGGTTGAAGATTTGCGGAGGCAAGCAAGAGAACCGAAGTCCTAAACTCGACCAATTCTATCTAGGCTTCGTCCTACAGTCAACACGGCTCTGATACCAATCTGTCACACCCGATTTATAAGAACATAAATCGAGCAATCATATATGCGCCAGGATCAAGTCACGCATATATACAACAGATCATCAAGATATCACAACACATGTCAGGAATAACATTAATATAAATCGTAAATGAATCAATAAATGAATTATTTAATTACAACCGAATCAAGAATCGGTTCAAGAGTGCGGAAGCGTAAAAGAGATACATAGAGAGCTGGGCGCCACAGGGACGTCGACTGGGAGACAAGCGCCTAGAAGTCGTCGAAGCCGCTGACGTAATCCTCCACGTTGCCGGGCACTGAGCAGCAGTCGAAGATGTCCAAAATAGAACAGAAGAGTAGAGAAGCAAGTGTGAGTACAAACTCGTACTCAACAAGTATAACACGAGCATGAGGCTCTAAGGTTAGCTGACTCAACTGCATTAGCTTTTAGTCTTGGCAAATTTTATTAAAGCTAATTACTACAAATGGATGAGTTACCATAACCCAAATTGCATAAGAATTAATCAATATTAATTAAGAACTACTGAGAACCATCCAAACCAAAACCACCCGGGGAATCGCCCTCGTCAAAGGTTGATAACCCCACTAATCAGACGGAGGATCTGGGCCGCTCGTGACTGTGAGCACAGCTGATATATCAGTTTTACACTCTCGAGAGGTTGCATAACTTTACCCACAAGTCGTGAGCTACGCTAGTTGTTCATCACACTTCCTTAGGTGAGATGGCTAGCAAGCACACTGCGAGACCGTTACAAAGGATCACGTTGGTAAGGTGTAACCGCTAAGGATTCTGGATCAGCGACGATGGGGCCCACCTCCGGGGGTACAAGACACACAGCACAGACCAAGCCGGAGGAGCAGGGACCATTGAAGCTTACCACCCCTCTTGCCCACTCAGGTAAGTTACTCCCGAACCAAAATGACCTAATTAGTAAGTCAAGACCATCCCATTCCAGTCTTGTGGTTGCGCGGTTGTCCCAGGTTGTCGCTCTATGAACCGGTCCTTATGGAGAGTTGCCAACCAAGCACTAAGCACCGTGCTGGCCCCCTAAACCATGTTTCTAACAAAACATCTTTTAAGGACGCACAAACCACTCAAGCACACAGCACAGAGGGTCGGCTCCAGAATTAAGTTGCATAAGACCATTAACAAATTAATTAAAAAGGACCAAGTGTGTTGTAGCGCAGCAACCTAGCACAACTAACCACAATGCAACCCAAAGGATATATATTTAGGATATAAAGGTGGCTAGGAAATCCTTATAGGTATACAGTATTAAAATGCAGTATGAAATTGTATTTAAAAGTGATAGGAGGTTCATGTTATACTTGCCTTCCTCGTACTCTCCCGGCTGCTGCTCAAACTGCTCGGAAGACGGCTGCTCCTGGTACTGGTCCAAAGGCTCCGCGTCTACTCACGATCATCAAACATAGTCCACACATACACACATGCACAAACAATAGCAAACTATAAGAAAACAGTACACCAATACAATAGAACAGCACATGAAACTAGCCTAGAACTATCCTACACGTTACAACGATCGCGTGCATATAAAGAACACCTAAAACGGAGCTAAAACGCGAAAACTGCGCTTAAAACAGGATCCAGGGACCTAATTGTAAGAAAAACAGGGAAACCAGGGGCTTCTGGACAAAACTCGGGGACTAAAACGTAATTAAAGTCTAGATCTAGGGGCTAGCACGAGAAAACTCAAGAGATGGACTGCGGGTTCAAATTCCAGAGAAGCCAGGGGCCTAAAAGCATAAAACAGGACCTATCCGTAATTATCTTTGAACTTCGCCAGAGCGCGGGTTGATTCCCGGAAAACCCGAGGACTCTTTAGCAAAAAGAGCAGACCGAACCGGTATCTCCTGTTCTGGGCCCTCGGATCTTGATCGTGCGGCTGGGATTAGATCCACTAAGCGAAGGGGTACGCGTGACTCTCGACCGTCGGATCCAGATCCGACGCTCCCGTCTCCCTTTTCTCTCAGATCTAATGCAGCGCGCCGGATCTAAGATGAGCGGCTCGGATTTAAAACGAGGGGCGAACCGGTACGGGCAACGCTCGGCCGCTGGATCGCGATCGAAGGGTCACGGTTCAATGAGGCTCCGATCTAATCTCGTCCGTGGATTTCAGATTGGACGGCCAGGAACAGAAGGGGGCGCGGGCTGGCGGTGCTGCTCGCCGGAGCGCGGTCTCCGCGGCGGCGCCTCGCCGGTGACGACCAAACTTGGCCGTCCGGGCTTCGTTTGGCTCGGGATCACGCCGTGGAGGAAGCTGGCGGTACGGGTAATCCACCTGGGCTATCATCGTGGCGGATCGGGGCTCGGGTGGGCGATCCCCGCGGCGAGGGCGGCTCGGGGCGGCGGTCACGCCGGCGTGCGCGCGTTCCGGGCGCTACGGCGGCCTAAAGACTAAGGGATCCTGCGCACAAGCACCTGGGGGAGGAGGGGAGGCTCACCAGAGGGTCGAAGAGACCGGAACTGCAGTGGGCGGAGGAGAACGACGACGACCGGCGGCGAGAAGGCTCGGCTCTCGCGGAGGGAGGTGGTGCCGGGGCTCTCCTAGCTCCGGGTCACCGCGGATCGTCGTGTGGGGGTCCCGCGGCTCAGCAGCGGCGGCGCGTCCAAACGCTAGGGTTGGAGGGGTGCGGGGGTACGGCGGCGGCAGCTAGGGAAACCCTAGGCGCGGCGGGGCTTTGTAGGGTGGCTGCGGCACCCTCGCGCGCGGGCCCGAGGAGCGCAGCTCACCGGAGACCTCGGAGTTTGTTGGGCGCCGGGGAAAACAGAGGAAGGGAGGAAGGAAGGGAGGTGCTGACGCGCGGGGCCCGCGGTCAGAGAGAGAAAGGAAGGGAGGGGAGAGCCAGCGCGCGGCTCGGGCCGGGGAAAAAGAAGATGGGCCTGCTTGGCCCACGCGGGAGAAATGAAGAGAGGGGAGGGAAAAGAGGCCCGAGGGGGGGGAAGAGAGAGAGAGGAGGGGAGTGGAGAGCTGGGCTGGGCTGGGCCAAGGGAGTGGGCTGCTCTCTTCGATTCCCTTTCCTTTCCTTTTTCTTTACTCTACCCATTCAAACAAAGCCATTTGAATTCAAATACGTTTGAATTCTAACCCAACACAATTAAAACAATGCACCAGCATGAATGCACAATCAAGTTGATCTTATGATTAATTTTATTTTTCCTGTGTTATAAAATTACTTTAAATGCGATATAAATTAAGTAAAAGACTGGAAAATTTATTTAAACTCAAATAAATTCCTTAAAATTAGGGAAAATTTACCTTAGGGTGTTACAACATCCCTGCTAGTGTGATGAAGATGAAGCACAAGGAGTTCCTTGCGCTTAAGCAGGTAAACTCGAGTAAAATCTTTCCGCAATTTCTTTTTGAGCTCAAACCCACCCTTGCTACAAGAAATGCCAAGTAAATTCCCATCCTCTTTCCGGTGATTATCATTTCAGGGAGCCATGACGGTGACTGAGTACCGTGACCGCTTCCTCCAGCTCGCTCGCTACGCCCCCGCTGAGGTCGCCCATGATGGCGATAAGCAGGAACGCTTCAGGGAGGGACTGGATGACCACCTGGAGTATGCGCTTATGAACCACCGCTTCGACAACTTCAACCAGCTGGTTGATGCTGCCCTCAACACCGAGCGCAAGCGCTGGGAGATTGAGGATAAGAAGAGGAAGATGGCTCCTATTGCGTCGGGTAGCAACACTCGGCCTCGATACCAATACCCGCAGCAGCAGCAGCAGCACCAGAGGTAGGTCCAGCAGTACCAGCAGCGTCGCCTGGTACTGAGCAGCAGTCGAAGATGTCCCAACGAGAACAGAAGAGAGGAAAAGGCAAGTGTGAGTACACAACTTGTACTCAACAAGTATAACACGAGTATGAGGCTCTAGAGTTAGCTGACTCCACTGCATTAGCTTTTAATCTTGGCAAATTTTATTAAAACTATTTACTATAAGTGGATGAATTACCATAAACCCATATTGCATAAGAAATTAATCAATATTAATTAAGAACTACTGAGAACCAACCAAACCAAAACCACCCGAGGAAATCTCCCTAATCAAAGGTTGATAACCCCACTAATCAAAAGGAGGATCTGGGCCGCTCATGACTGTGAGCACAGCTGATATATCAGTTTTACACTCTCGAGAGGTTGCACAACTTTACCCACAAGTCGTGAGCTACGCTAGTTGTTCATCACACTTCCTTAGGTGAGATGGCTAGCAAGCACACTACGAGACCGTTACAAAGGATCATGTTGGTAAGGTGTAACCGCTAAGGATTCTGGATCAGCAGCGATGGGGCCCACCTCCGGGGGTACAAGACACACAGCACAGACCAAGCCAGAGGAGCAGGGACCATTGAAGCTTACCACCCCTCTTGCCCATGTAGGTAAGTTACTCCCGAACCAACACGACCTAATTAGTAAGTCAAGATCGTCCCATTCCAGTCTTGTGGTTGCGCAGTTGTCCCAGGTTGTCGCTCTATGAACCGGTCCTTATGGAGAGTGGCCAACCAAGCACTAAGCACCGTGCTGGCCCCCTAAACCAAGTTTCTAACAAAACATCTTTTACGGAGACGTGAGCCACTCAAGCACACAGCACAGAGGGCCACGCTCAGGATTAAGTTGCATAAGACCATTTATCAGATTTAATTAAAAAGGACCAAGTTTGTTATAGCGCAGCAACCTAGCACAACTAACCATAATGCAACCCAAAGGATATATATATAGGATATAAAGTGGCTAGGAAAGTCCTTATAGGCATACAGTATTAAAATGCAGTATGAAATTGTATTTAAAGGTGATAGGAGGTTCATGTTATACTTGCCTTCCTCAAAGTTCTCCTGTTGCTGCTCAAAAGCTTCAGAAGATGGTGACTCCTGGTACTCGTCCAAAGGCTCCGCGTCTACTCACGATCATCAAGCATAGTCCACACATACACACACGCACAAACAATAGCAAACTATAAGAAAACAGTACACCAATACAATAGAACAGCACACAAAACTGGCCTAGAACTATTCTACGCATTACAATGATCGCGTGGACACAAAGAACACCTAAAACGGAGCTAAGACGCGAAAACTACGCTTGAAACAAGATCCAGGGACCTATTTGTAAGAAAACTGGAGGTTCTAAGGGGTTCTGCGCAAAAACTGAGGGTCTAAACGCAAATAAAGGGTAGACACAGGGACTAGCACGTGAAAACCTTAAGGCTGGACGGCGGGCGCTAAAACTGGAAAGCTCAGGGGTCTAAACGAGTAAAACAGGACTTAACCGTAATTACTTTTGAACTAAAGAGTACTGCAGGTTGATTTCTCTAAAAGACAGGGGCTCTTTAGCAAGAACGCCAGGCCGAAGCGGTATCCTGGATTCTGGATCGTCAGATCTAATCCCAATGGCCCGGATTAGATCCATCTCGCGAAGGGGTACGCGCGCACGGTGACCGTCGGATCTGGATCCAACGCTCCTGACTCTCACATAACTCGGATCTGGTACCGCCCGCTGGATCGGAGATGGACGGCCCAGATTTAAACTGAGAGCGAACCGGTATCCTCTGATCCGGACTCTTGGATCTTGATCTGGCGGCCCTGATCTAACGCGGCACGCTCTAATCTCGACCGCTCGGCCTGGAATCCCACGGCTTGGAGCCTACGGCGCACAGGGCGGTGGGAGGGTCACCGGAGCACGTCTCCACGGCAGCGCCTCGCCGGCGCTTTGTCAGAGCAGGCGTTCTGGGCTGTCAGCGGGTCTTTTGGCCTGCGTTTTGGCCGTAGAGTATGAGCGCAGAATGGGTAATCCACTGATGGGCTCAGGAAGGGGCGACATCGGTCGGAGGGAATGGCTCGCGGGGAGAGGCGGCTCGGGTTCGCCGGCGTACCGCGTGAGCGCGGTTCCGGCCCCTGGGGTGACCCACTGGCCATGATTTCGGGTGCAAAAGGGGGTGTAGGTCGGGATGGTGCTCACCTAGGCCCGAATCGAGCAGAGACGGCCTGCTGGGGGTGCGACGGCGGTGAGAGCGGTGCGGTGCTCGTGGACGGGTCGATGCGGCGATGCTCCACGCGCCCTGCACCTCGGTGATGTCCCAGGAGTCGAGGCGACGCTGCTGTGTGGCACCGGCAGGGTAGGGGTGGGGCAGAACGGCGCGACCTCGCCGTCGTAGAGGCTCTGTGCGGCAGAGCTGTGCGGGAGCGGTGAGCTAGGGTTTGGGTGGCGGCGGGGTAGGGTAGAGGGTGTGGGGAGGCTCTGCGGGGCCAATTAAAGGCGGGGGTCGAGGCCTCGGCGTGCGGGCCCAGGGGGAAGAAGCTCGCCGGGGATCTCGGGGGAGGTTGCGCCGGGGAAGAAAGGGAGGAAGGGGAAGGGGGCGCTGACGCGTGGGGACAGCGGGTCAGAAGGAGAGAGGGAGGAGGGAGAGCGGGCGAGCGAGCGGGAGGTGGCGCCGACATGCGGGCCCGGGTCGCAGCGAGAGCAAAGGAGAAGAGGCGCTCGGGCTGAGAAAGGAATTGGGCCAGCGTGGCCCATGCGGGGAAAGGGGGAGAGGGGGGGGGAAGCGCTGGGCTGGGCCAAGGGAGAGAGAGCAGGTCGGCTGCTGGGCCCTTTTCCTTTCTCCTTCTTTTCTCTTTCTTTTCTACACTCAAACCATTCAAACAAATTTATTTGAATTCAAATAAATTTGAATTCAAGCCCTATAAACTCCACACAAATAAAACAATGCTCCAGCATGAATGCACAAGCAAGTTGATCCTATAATATATATTTTATTTCCTTGTGTTATAAAATTACTTTAAATGTAGGATAAATTTAGAGAAAACCCTGGAAATTTTATTTAAGCCCAAATAAGTTCCTTAAAATTAGGGAAAAAATTATATCAGGGTGTTACAGCCCCGGCCCGAGGTGAGGCCGGGAATCAAGCCCCCTCCTTCTCCCCTCCCTTTTCCCCCATCCCGGGCCACCATCGAGCCCTGGACCGCCGTAATTGGCCAGGCGCAGGACCCCCTCCCCTCCTCTGTCCTCTGCCGACGGGAGGAAGAAGAAAGGGCAAACTTGCCCCTAGGCCCTCCCCTTTCCCCCTATTCTTTTAAGAACCCTTCCACTCTTTGCTTTTATTTGTAAAAGGATCCCAGTTCTTTACGATAAACCAAAATAGACCCTTCACTATAGAAATTCAATTCTAAATAAACCCCTACACCTTTCTACTATGCCCCAAATGTTTCTAAAAATCATAACTAAGTCCTTTTCCATTTCATAACTATTTTTAAATGAGCCCCTGGACCCTGGTTTAACCCCTGAACCCCTCTTTACCTCGTCATTTCATGCGTCAAACGATCTCCGATCGACCTGAAACTTTACAACACCCTTTCTAGCATAGTTTTGGTCGTGTCATTAGGAAACCACCTAGAAATATTGCTCCTATCTCCATAACTAAGTTATTCCCGATTCGAGCTCAATGATAAAGCATTTGTCTCTCTGTCTGAATTGAGTGTTTGTTTGTATGCGTCGTAGGACACGGAGTGAACAGGAAGGTCCCGACTGTGATCAAGCGAGCGAGGACCAGTTTGGCGACCCCGAACCCGAGGGACAGTGCTTCGATCAGGATCTCCCACAAGGATTTGAAGATGGCAAGTTCAAACCCACCCTTTGATGCATGTTTCTACCCTAATTTTTATGAATACAACCCGTTGGCCTATTTTATAAAAATGCATGGTTTTGCTTGAGATAACCACCCCTTGTTTTGTGATGACTATTCCTTGACCACCTGTTTTATAAATAAAAATGTGTGTGTGTGTGGGAAGAGATAAAATGTGGTTTCGAAAGATGAGTTAGACGGGATGGATGGCATTTCCGTGCGAATTGCCGTGTGTGTGCTCGTACCTGCGAGGTTGAGCAAGGAAGGGAGATATCCATCTTGTCACCCCTAAGGACCGAGTTGATGTGTCATCTCACCTAGCTTCCTGTCGTGCAAACCACTTGACCGTTGTATGGGCAACGGCTTAGCATAAATCCCACTAGTTAGTCTGATAGCCATCAGGAAAGTTGAGAGCAACGGGTGATCAAAGGAGAAGGGATAAGCTCTGTGTGACTTATGCCCCGGTTAAACCTCAGAGATAGGTCGAATGACCCCTTGATGGATCCCGTGGTGGCTAGTCAGGTCTAGCTAAGGTGGGTAATGGCTTTGTTGGTATCTGCACCGACACTAAGATGATCGTGCTGTGGTACCCCACCTGTGGGTAAAGTTGCACACCTCTGCAGAGTTAAAATCTATTCGAATAGCCGTGCCCACGGTATTGGGCAAGTTATGGTGTGGTCACATAACTAGTGTTTCTCTCTGGGAATGGTTGGACTGGTGTGAGTTGGTTGGAGAGTGTCCGGCAGTTGTGCTACGGCGGACGGGGAGTCCGGTAGCAGCTTAAAACTTGGATCCCGTGAGGATCAACATCATGTGCTCCCTGGTACTTAAAAACTGGTTTTGAAAAATGTTTTTTTCAACTGACCTTTGCATACAACCGAGTTTTCCGCAAATGAACCCCAACTTCATCCTTGGACTGTCCTGTGCATTGATTTTTGTTATACCCCCTCCGTGGGTGTGATTGGACTTGCTGAGTACGTTTGTACTCACCCCATTCTTACTTTTTACAGCAGAAGATCCAGACTACCTCCCCGAAGACGTCGAGTAGGGTTTCGTCCTGCACCCAGTCTTGCCTGTGGTTAGGGCCACCGCTGGAGTTCCGCATGGCACAAGACTCTGATGACCCTCTTTTCGTAGCTAGTGTAGTAGTGTGGGTTTTAGTTGTAATCCTCGCGATAGTGGCGCTTCACTGCCCATTACCGCGTAGTGTTGTACGGTGATGTACCATCTGTTGTAATAAAAGTGTTATCAGCCTCCTGGGACCGATAAGGCCGTAGGACGTGACCCTAGAAACGAGACCCTTTTTCAGGCCCCAGGACTTATTCTGAATTAGCTCTTTTCCTACGCAAACACTCACCACTGGTTCTTGTCCTGTTCCAGATGGCTGACAATGGATGGGTTGACAGAATCTGCCACGCAGAGCCCGGCCTTCCAAAGTTATTAATACTCAGCCTGGAACGCATCAGAGTTATGGAACCACCAGAGTATGCCTACCGAGAATACACCTCCAAGGGCACCCTTCGGTGCGACATGATGGTCTTTGTGGGAAGAAGCACCCGTTACCCTGATGTGGACCCCTGGTTCATCTCCACATCTGGCTTTCGCTTCCCTGACACCTACCGAAAGGCCGCCCGTAAAGCCCTGTGACGACTGCGTGTGATCTACAAGCACCACCTTCAGCGGACTCCTATGGGATTTTTCCCACCTACTGAAGGAAGAGGACGCACTTGGATTGCCCGAATGAGAGGACTCGGAAGAGAAGAAGGAGACCTAGAAGATACGGTCTCCCACCTATCCATCTACCTTACCGGCTTGGATGAACTCTACCGCGAACAGGTGGCACAACTGAAGCAGCTAATCCATAGGGCAGAAAAGGTACCCCAGGAACTGGAAGAACAACAGATAAGAGCCGCACGCGCCAAGTATTCCTTAGCCGCCCTCCAAGCCCAGATGCAGGAATACGAAAACCGCAGAGAAATAGGTGGATGGATAGAGGAAGAAGAGGAACCCGAGAAAACCCATTGGGATAAAGGTACTCAGACCGAAGATGAGGTGATGGATCGGTGCCTCCCAATAAAGAAGCGCCTTATCAGAATCGGGGAAGAATCCCCATGATAGGAGTAGCACTCCAAGCTAGAACCCTACCCTAATAACCACGTATCCATGGAAACGGTACCCCCCATGTTGCAATAATAAATGTTACCTACTCCCTTTTGTACCTGTTCAAGATTGTTTAACCTGTCGTTGTTTTAGATGGCTGAGGAAGGATGGACCCAGGGCAATTGCCAAGCTGCACCTGGCTTTCCCAGCCTTTTGATCAACGTCCTGGAAAGCCTTGGCGTTATGGAACGCCCAAGGTACTACAACAGAGAGTACGAACACCATGGTACCCTCCGCTGCAGGGTGATCCTGGCCATCGCCAGGTGCAACCGCTACCCCGACATCCAGCCATGGCGAATGACTGCCACAGGGTTTAGGCACCAGGACACCTACCCCTTGACCGTCAGAAAAGCACTCCGTTATTTATGCCGGATTTTTGAAAGACACCTCGCCCCCACACCAGTGAGGTTCTTCCCGCCGGCCATTAGAACCCCAGTTTGGGAAGCACGCATGAGAAGTCTGGAACGACGTCACCATGAAGAAGGCCCTCTGTACCAAGTGGCTACTTATCTAGCCGCCTTGGACTAACTCTTTGATGAGCAAGCCAACCTTCTGAGAGAGCAAACCCAACGAGCCGAGCAAGCAGAGCTCGCGGTAAGACTGCAGCAGATCCGAGCAGCCCAAGCCGAGGCAAGAGCCACAGCCGCGGTAAGCAGCGAGGCAGTCGCCCAAGAGAGCCTCAAGCAGGCCCGAGACCGGCGTATGCAAGAGTGGACCCAAAGTGGAACACCTGTCCCGGCAATTGGAGAAGACCATGTTTTACTCGGGACACCCGTCATAGGATGGGGACCACTCTTTGGAAATTCACAAGCCCCATCCGAGAACCCTAAAGTTCTGCTACCGCCATTGAAAGAGATGGTGCTGCACAACCCTTGGCAAATGGAAATCCAGAGAACGGCGAGCAAGGATTACTCACACTCCCCGCCCCAGAAGAAGGCACGCCCCGCGAGTAAAATAACCGACGCCACCCTAGTGATGTACCCCTCAGCCTCTTTTGCTTAAGTCGTGCCCTTAGGCATGACCCCGGACGAGTAATACGAGATCTAGTTTTACCCCCAAGCTGTACCCCCCTTGCAGTAATGAAGTTGTTTGTGCTTGTTGTTTGTGATGTTGTGTGCTGGTTTGTTGTGTGCTGTTTGTTGTGTGCTGTTTGTTTGACTACCGGCAGGAGGTAGATTCTGCCTTATATACGAATTAAACAACTTAAACATCACATAATCGTAACCCCAATCTGCCCAATCAACAGATGGCTCCTCGGAGCGTCACGAGGGCCTCCCGTAGTCGGAACCCCGCAGCCGCTGGTGCCGGAGCACAGCCTGTTGGACAAGATCTTCCTCAGGAAGAACAGGAAGTAAGCCAGAACCAAGGAGAAAATCAAGGAGGAGAGCAACTACCACCACCCCCACCCCTCGGAGACCTGGCACAGATAATCCACAACCAGACCCTTATACTGGAAACACTGGCCAATGCCCTCGTTAACAGGCAACCACGAGGGCAGAACATGAATGACAAGCTGACAGCTTTTCTAAGGACCAAGCCGCCCACCTTTGCCGGATCCTGCAACCCTTTGGATGCAGATGACTGGTTACGAGTAATTCAGAGGAAACTCGAACCGTTTGAATGCCAGGACCGAGACAAAGTCCTTCTGGCAGCCCACCAACTCACCCGAACCGCATTAGCCTGGTGGGAAAATTAATGTGCCGCAGCCGAGGATGCCTCTACCATCACTTGGGAGGAATTCGTGAGGGAGTTCCGCCGTTATCACATCCCTTCGGCCACCATGAAGTGCAAGGCGGATGAGTTCCGCGCACTACAGCAAGGAAGCATGACGGTGGAAGAGTACACCCACCGGTTCATGGAGTTGGCCCGATATGCACCGGAGGAAGTGAACGACGATGACAAGAAACAAGACATGTTCAAGAAGGGACTAAACCCAGAACTCCGGACCTTGCTTACCCCTCAGATCTATCCTGACTTCAATACCCTGATGAACAAGGCTATCCTTACGGAAAGGGCCAAAACCGAAGAGACGAAGGATAACAAACGCAAATTCCTGGAAAGTAAGGCCCGCCAACAGGACCGTTTCCAAAAGCCGAGGAACTTCAGCTACATTGCACCAAGATCTCAGGCCCCAATGCAGTATAGGACTCAGTCTCAAGTGACAGGACCACGGGCCCCTAACACACAGCCTAGGAGCCAGAGTACCATGAGGACCCCGCAGAGCAATGCAAGCCTGGTCGCCTCCGACAACAACAATGTTAAGGCCTGTTTTAACTGCTGTGAGACAGGGCATTTCATTGCAATTGCCCTTATGCCAAGAATAAGCCGGCTACATCAGCCTTCTCCAATACGGTGAATGGACCCAGACCAGCCCTGACCGGTGCCAAGCGAGTACCCATCCGCAACAACGACAACAGTCAGCAGATGAAGCAGCCCCAGCAATCATTTGGACGAGCCCGCGTCAATCACATCGACGCGCAGGAGGCTCAAGGAGCTCAGGACGTAGTGCTCGGTGAGTACCTAGCCAACTCAGCTCTAGTAACAGTACTATTTGATTCTGGAGCATCGCACTCGTTCATATCCTCAAGTTTTGTGGAAAAACACAAAATACCTACAGTACTACTAAAGACACCCCTATTAACCCGGACGCCTGGAGGCGACATCAAATGTCAATTAGGTTGTCCACGGGTAAGGATCAACTTAAGTGGGGTAGAATTTCTAGCAGACTTGGTAGTACTTAAGTCTAAGGGAATAGACGTGATCCTTGGAATGGACTGGTTAAGCCGACACAATGGCCTCATAGGCTATACTGACAAAGTGGTACACCTAACAAACCCCGAAGGAGTACAAGTAATCTGCCATACCCGGGAAAGCGAGTTTAACCCAATGGTGTTTAGCATGGAAGCCATGCCCTTAGAAGGAGTCCCTGTAGTAAACGAATACCCAGATGTCTTCCCCGAGGAACTTCCCGGTATGCCACCGGACAGGGATATAGAGTTCGTCATTGACCTTATCCCTGGGACCTCCCATATAGCCAAGAGACCCTATAGGATGGCGGCCTCTGAGTTGACAGAATTAAAGAAGCAACTAGAAGAACTGCAACGAATTGGCTTCATCAGACCAAGCTCGTCGCCATGGGGAGCCCCAGTTCTATTTGTCAAGAAGAAAGATGGGAGTATGAGGTTGTGTGTAGATTACCGGGCACTGAACGAGGTTACCATTAAGAATAAGTACCCCCTCCCCAGGATTGATGACCTTTTCGATCAGCTAAAAGGAGCCAAGTACTTTTCCAAGATCGATCTAAGGTCAGGATATTTTCAGCTCAAGATTAGAGAAAGTGACATCCCTAAGACAACTTTTGTCACCCGTTACGGGCAGTTTGAGTTCACCGTAATGTCCTTCGGACTAACCAATGCCCCTGCCCATTTTATGAACCTCATGAATAAAGTATTTATGGATGAGCTGGATAAGTTTGTCGTAGTCTTTATCGACGACATACTTATCTACTCCAAGAGTATTCAGGAACATGAGCAACATCTGCGGGTAGTATTGGAGAAGCTGAGAATACATAGGCTATATGCCAAGTTTAGCAAGTGTGAATTCTGGCTGTAGAGAGTAGCTTTCCTTGGTCACATTTTGACCGCGGAAGGTGTAGCAGTGGACCCAGAGAAGGTTGAAGCAGTTTCCAACTGGCAGCGACCGACTAATGTTAGTGAAATCAGAAGTTTTCTTGGATTAGCTGGGTACTATCGGAGACTTATTGAGGGATTCCCCAAGATAGCCCGACCCATGACGGAACTTCTTAAGAAGGAGAAGAAGTTCGCCTGGACGGAATCTTGTGAAAGAAGTTTTCAAGAATTGAAGCAAAGGTTGACAACCGCCCCAGTGTTGACCCTGCCGGACATTCATCGGGATTTTGTCATTTATTGTGACGCATCCCGACAAGGATTAGGATGTGTGCTGATGCAAGACGGGAAAGTCGTTGCATATGCTTCCCGCCAACTCAGGACTCATGAGCAGAACTATCCGACCCATGATTTGGAATTTGCGGCCGTAGTGCATGCCCTTAAGATTTGGAGACATTACTTGATTGGAAATAAGTGTGAGATTTACACCGACCATAAGAGTCTGAAGTATATCTTCACCCAGCCAGATTTGAACTTAAGGCAAAGAAGATGGTTGGAGTTGGTTAAGGACTACAATTTGGAAATCCATTATCACCCCGGAAAAGCGAACGTGGTAGCCGATGCCTTAAGCCGGAAATCCTATGGACCCAAAAATGACCATCTACGCGAGGAAATGGCACGATTAAATGTGCACATTGTTCCTCGAGGTTCCAGCCATGTGCTGAACATCCAATCAACACTAGAGGATGGAATTAGAGAGGCTCAATGATCGGATCAGGAGTTAATAAAGATCTGCAAACAAACTGGAGAAAACAAAGCACCGGGTTTCAGAGTGGATGATAAGGGAACGTTGTGGTACGGGAATAGGATTTGTGTACCCCAGAATGGAGACTTCCGGCGGATAATCATGGACGAAGCCCATAACTCGGCCTAGTCCATCCACCCAGGATCCACCAAAATGTATATGGACATAAGGCAAAAATATTGGTGGAATGGAATGAAGGCGGATATTGCACGAATTGTGGCTCATTGTGATATTGCACGAACATCAAAAGCCAGCGGGATTATTGCAACCCCTACCCATTCCGGTTTGGAAATGGGATGAGATAGGAATGGACTTTGTAGTGGGCCTACCTAGAACACAGAAGGGACACGATTCTATATGGGTAATAGTGGACCGACTCACTAAATCGGCTCATTTCATACCCGTACGAACTAATTACGGTGGAGAAAAGCTGGCAAAGCTTTATGTGGAAAACATAGTAAAGTTACATGGAGTGCCTAGCAGAATTGTCTCAGATAGAGGGACCCAATTCACCTCTAGGTTTTGGAAAAGCTTGCATCAAGCCGTGGGCACCAAGTTAGATTTCAGCTCCGCATATCACCCACAGACGGATGGTCAAACCGAAAGGGTAAATCAGATTATGGAAGATATGCTGAGAGCATGCGCCCTAACCTATGGAAAGGATTGGGAGCAGAGTCTGCCTTATGCAGAGTTCTCGTACAACAATAGTTACCAAGCCAGTTTGGGTATGTCACCATTCGAATCTCTCTATGGAAGGAAGTTGGAGAACGAAGCCTAATGTGGTCAGAAGTTGGAGAACGTGCCCTAGTGGGACCCGCACTTATAAAAGAAGCAGAAGAAAAAGTAGCGGAGATCCGCGAGAAATTGAAAGTGGCTCAATCCCGACAAAAGAACTACGCAGACAAGAAAAGGCGAGAAATAAGTTTCAACCCAGGAGATTTTGTTTATCTCAAGGTCTCACCTATTCGAGGGACCCGAAGGTTTCAAGTACAAGGAAAGCTAGCCCCTCGGTACATTGGACCGTACCAAGTTCTGAAGAAAGTTGGAGCCGTAGCATATCGATTGGAGCTACCAAGAGAAATGGCAGATATACACCCAGTGTTTCATGTCTCGCAACTCAGGAGGTGTTTGAGAATACCCGAGATAGAACACGTGCCAACAGAGGCAATAGACCTGCAACCGGATCTGCGATACCAGGAGATATCGGTCAAGATTTTGGACACGGTCACTAGGAGGACAAGGAATTCCGAAGTACGAATCTGTAGAGTTCAGTGGAGCAGACATGGAGTAGAAGAAGTGACATGGGAACGCGAAGATGCCCTAAAGAAGGAGTTTCCCCCATCTGTTTAGGAACCAGTCGAATCTCGAGGACGAGATCCATTTTAAGTGGGGTAGGTTTGTAACACCCCAAAAATTCACCAAAAATAAATCACGAGCTAGAGTGTTTCGTTCAAAAACTGTTCGTCGTCAAAGCCCGTGAGTTGGTTCGAGAGTGTCCGGCAGTTGATCTACGGCGGACGGGGAGTCCGGTAGCAGCTTAAAACTTGGATCCCGTGAGGATCAACATCATGTGCTCCCTGGTACTTAAAAACTGGTTTTGAAAAATGTTTTTTTTCAACTGACCTTTGCATACAACCGAGTTTTCCGCAAATGAACCCCAACTTCATCCTTGGACTGTCCTGTGCATTGATTTCTGTTATACCCCCTCCGTGGGTGTGATTGGACTTGCTGAGTACGTTTGTACTCACCCCATTCTTACTTTTTACAGCAGAAGATCCAGACTACCTCCCCGAAGATGTCGAGTAGGGTTTCGTCCTGCACCCAGTCTTGCCTGTGGTTAGGGCCACCGCTGGAGTTCCGCATGGCACAAGACTCTGATGACCCTCTTTTCGTAGCTAGTGTAGTAGTGTGGGTTTTAGTTGTAATCCTCACGATAGTGGCGCTTCACTGCCCATTACCGCGTAGAGTTGTACGGTGATGTACCATCTGATGTAATAAAAGTGTTATCAGCCTCCTGGGACTGATAAAGCATCACTTTTAAGTCTTCCCTGATGGGGGGACGCTTCATCCACCCAGACAAACTAGTCGGAAATTTGTAGGGGATATATCCCTACCTCAATTGCAATCTAGCACCACCGACTTCATACGTGGAACTCTCACTGGGCTGTAGTTTGAGATGGAAGAGGTAGCGGAAGAGGTCGAAGTGGGGTTCTATACCCAAGAAGGCTTCACAGAAATGAACAAATATGGAAATATGGAGAATATAATTGGTGTTGAGGTGATGGAGTTGGACGCCATAATAGAAGAGAAGGCCACAAAAGAAATCAGATGCTGGGAGGACCAATCCGCGCTCAACAAAATATTGAAACAAAACAATCTTCTCAGCCCCTTCATATGGTCTCTTATCACCAGTGGCAGGGCGCCACTGGATTATCTCCTTGGGCTGCAGGAGGCATTCATCTGCCATTGTTTGCAGATCGGCTTTGGAGCACTTACTTGTTCTCCACCCATCCCCAGCGCTACCCTTGGTGGCGCCTTTCTTGCCTGTCATTCTTGATGTCACAGCTTTTTCACTCGCATACGCTCGGGGGCTAAGGATGGAGGTGGCGGAGATGCGCTCGGGGGTTAGCCTGGGCATAATTAACCGTAACCGAAAACCAAACCAAAATACCCGAGAACTGAACTGAAATACCCGATACCAAAAATTTCAGTCAATAGTTCGGTTCCAAGTTCTTACTAACCAAATTAATTGCGGTTAGTTCGGTTTAACACTCGGCTACGCGAAATAACCGAGGAAATCAAACTGTATGTAGTAGACCCAAAAATATTGCAGCCCAGCCCACTATGCACTACCAAACCCTAAATATATTACCGCCCACCACCCCCACCCGGCCACCCACTCCCCTTCCCCACAGGCCCACTGCCACCCCACCCCCACCGGCACCCGCTCTGCTCCACTCCTCTCTTCCACTAGTTCGCCGCCACTCCACCCGGCCACCCCCATCCTCCTCGCGGGCTCGCGGCCGCCTCCACCACCACTTGCTCCACTCCCCCCCCCCCAAGCCCATCGCCGCCCCCACTCGTTAGCGCATCCGCCGGCTCCCCTCCGGTCCTTCCCTATGGGTTGTGGTGGAGGCGGCGGCCTCTGTCTCCCAGACGGCACAAGCGGCGGTAGGGCGGCACGGTGCAAGCGGCCAAGCGGCGGCGGGGCAGCATGGCGCAAGCGGCGATGGGGCGGCACAACGGCACGCCACAACCTTTGGAGCAAGCAAGCAAGCTCTTCGCCTCTTCCATTCTTGAGTCATCAATCTGGCAAACAGAGAGAAGCGGGAAGAAAGGCTCCACATCCACTCCTATGGCTCCATTTGTGCTTTGTTTGTGTTGATTTTTAATGATTTGTGTTTAGTTCATCTTGAATTTTGTTAGGATTTTGATGTGTTCACGAGTAGCTCGGGTAGTTCAGTCATAACCGAGGACCGAACCGAATTATCCAAACCCAAAATGCTCGGTTCTTATAAATGTTCGGGTTAACCGAATGCCCAGGTCGGGGGAAGCAGGGGCTCTCAGCGACTACTTGTCGCAGAGGGAAGGAGCTGGGAATATCCTAGATCTAATTGTGGGAGCGGTGGCGGCTGCAGGATAGAGGAAGATGAAAGGCCAAGGCAGAGAGAATGCAAGCGAAAGGGTGAGTAAACCCTAAGTTACCGCATGGTTAAATAACCAGCAGTGGCCCCGCAATTTCTATATGGAATGCAAAGGGTTTTTTTCCTAAGTTACCACGGGATAAGATTTGTTTTGAGTGGTAATTTCGGGTTATTTTGGGAAAGTTATTTGCTTAACTATTTTTCAGGGATAACATCCCTGAAAAAGGGGTTTCCACATTTTCTGAACCAATTTACTCATTTTAACCATAAATTAAATTCTTATTTTTTTCCACAATCTATGCCACGACTTTTTGAATCCTTTTTTTCCAAACCTTAGGATTTGGATTTAAGGCTCGGGGGGGCTGCAGGACACGTGTCATCGATGGTTTATTTTTCAAATTTTTGGAAGATAAGGAAAGAAGATTCAAGACTAATTTGACCCTCAGCCTGATTCTTCGATTCAACCTAAGGCTCGGAGGCTACTCCATATGGAGTGCGAGCTTATACGCACCCCATATAAAAGAAGACTTGAAAACTACTTGGGGGCATAAGCACCTCACAGCCTCGATGCAGCCAAGGAAGTACTCGAAAAACACTTTCAAGAAGAAGTTCGGAAGAACTTGAAGATGCCTTCAGAAGTACTTGGAAGCCTGCAGTACTCAACTACGAAGAGCTCGGGACTTGTCAGACCTGGGCTACGGGACTGTGCACATGTACATTTTCCACAATAAGGGATGGGATATGGCCCACATCCTACACCAGTTGTAACTACTCGCACAGAAGTAGGACTAGTCGAAACATAAGAAAACTACCCGAGTAGTACTCGGGTAGGTCTCCTGAGATTGTATTTGGCTGGGACTTCCATGTAACCTTATCTCCAGGCAGGGGCCCCCTCCAAAGAACACATCATTTAAGGCAATAAAAATCAAGTAGGGTATTACGCATATTGCAGCCCGAACCTGTCTAAAGCTTCATGTTCCTTGCACCTTTCGAGTTTCTGATCTCGGCGACACCCCACCTACAATCTACCACCTTGGTGGTATTCTCGGTGGGCTTGGAGGTTAAACACCGACACAAAGAAAATAGGTGTGTTCAAATACAAACATTGACATTCAGTATCTCCTACCAAGCATTCCCTTCTACAGCCCTAGCAGCAAACATACGTAGAAATTATGTTAGACAGTGGTTCAAGCATATCTGAAATTACATTAGATTACCGTGACAACCGGCTATGAGACTCAATTAACATCATTTATTAAGCTACCATGCTTACGACTTGCTAATAGTAACAATACAAATGGAACAAAAGCATTCAAACTGATACTGGTCAGCTTTCGATTCATGTGTGAGAAGAAAAGATTGCAAATAATATTAGATGGGAACTGTGTCAATGTTAAATACCTGCTTGACAACAGACTAATAATAATAGTGAGGAGCTTGCTATATTGAAATATGCCAGCAAGGCAGTCCAACTTCCAAACAAAGCATCTATTCAAATTAGAACTGATGTAAATTATTAGGACAACACATGCAACATCAGTTTGAATTAATAAATGCAGTAACCGAACCATCAATTTAGGGATGGAAAGGTTCATCCTCCTAGCAGGTTTTGGTGATTTAATGACAATCTATTTGAAGTTCTAGTGATTATCAAGCATGAACGCAGATTATAAGTTATAAAGAATGATTGGTGACCCCCAAAATTGAAGAGAAAAAGCTTGCGAATCTTTACTCAAACAAGTAAAGATTTAATTATGTTTTTATTTTGAATTTGAGTATAGGATGCCATACTACCATGGAGGTGTGTGTGTTTTGCATGTGTTTCAAAGCTTAAATATGATCACTAACATACCTCAAACCACTTTGCACTTGCACGTTGGGATGACCTGATTTCACATTGTAAATCAGCTTAGCCGGTCTATACCAGCTTAGCTAACTTTAGTGCTCGCGAAATAGTTCAAAACCGGCTCAGCCGGTATGAAACGGCGCAGCTAGGCAGTGAACCGACTTGTCTGCTTAGTTATTTTCGAAATAGTTCTGACCACTTAGACTGCTTAGCCGAGTTTGTACTACAACAGCTAGTCTGTGGGCTCACGGCTATAAATACCCCCTAACCCCCTCCCTCCTTACTCTCTTGGCTATTTCTACCTAACCTGAGACAAAACATTCCCTAGCATTTACTCTCCCTCTCCCACTCCATCCTTGAGCTTTGAAGTCACCAGTCAAGCATCACTTGAACTTGTTACTCTTAGAGCTTTTTGGGCTCCTAGACAGCTAGGCGTCACTGTTGAGCACTCAACTTGTGTGGGTAGGCCCGACAAGTTTGTATAACTCGTCCTTTGAGTTTTGAAGTCACCGGTCAAGCATCACTTGGATTTGTTACTCTTGGAGCTTCTTGGGCTCCTAGATAGCTAGGTGTTTCCATTGAGCATTAAACTTGTGTGGGTAGGCCCGACAAGTTTGTATCACCCATCATCGCAGAGAATTTCATATTAAGTAACTCAACCTTAATCTTTGTGGTCGGTTGGGAGAGGTTAGGGTTACAAATCTGGCTCTTTGTGAGCTCCTCAACCTGGCTCATAGATTCCAATTCTATTAGCTAGATTTTCTTGTCTTTTCAATTTAGCATTTCAATCTCAGCAGAACCGCTTCTAGTGGCGGAGCCAGGAATTTGCAGTTGGGTATTCCACATTAAAAAATTTCAAAGCAAATACGCAATATAATGGACAATAAGTTATAATGGGCCATAACAATGACCAAAGTACAAGTTCTAAACATGAATAATTAAAGAATATTATAAAACAGTAAACGCTACTACAATATAACCCTACGATCCCCTTGTTGCAAGAGATTGATGATATCCTCATGTTTCACTTGACTGAAGAATTCTCTCTCAATAAATGTAACCAAGCAATTGTTCAAATATCCATCACCCATTTTATCTGTTTGCTTGTTCTTCACAAAATTCATCGTGGAAATCACTTTTTCAACACTAGCAATGGCTACGGGAAGAATTAGCACCAACTTAAGAAGATTGTAAACAATATAATATTGTTAATCTTTTTCTATGTCCAAAAGCTTAACTGTTCTTCAAATTTTTAAACCTTTCATCTCTACGAACATGAGAAATGTACATAGTAAGCTGCCATGGAAGTTTTGATAATTCCTTGGTTGTGAAATCCTTATGAGCACAATTGAAAGAATTAGAAAAGAAAATCTTCAAGTGTTCACTAAAGAGTGGATCTAGGCCTTAGGGTATTCTGCTATGCTATCTGCTCACCCTGCTTGAAGCACAGAAGCAGTTGAGTGGGAGGGCCGGTCGGAGGAGGGTTGCACAAGGTGCACCGCTTGGCGCCTTGGCCGCTGCCGCTGGCCTCCGGTGCCTGGTGCCCCAGTGGCCGGCACCTTCCATCCTATGCACTGGGAGGAGAGGAGGATGCAGCAACCTGCGAGTGATGGCTGATGGGGGCGAGGATGCGAGGTGCTGGTGCTGCCCGCCGGTCGCTGCCTCACCAGAGTGGGGGAGCCGTAGAGCGCCGAGCACCGTCAGGGGCGGACGTGACCCAGAGCAGGACGCGAGTGGCGAGTGACTCCGATTCAGCAGTGACGGGACGGACGGAAGTTTTTGCATTTCTAGGGTTCCTTCAGGGGGTTTGTTGTATTGGGCCTATGAGCCATATTTGACAGTATAAATTTGTATATACATATTAGTATTTTCTCCCATCTTGGGTATGCCAAGAAATAAGGGGCATACCCTGCCGCCGCCCCTAACCACTTCGGAAAGGTTGAGCCAGGTATAACCCGGCAGAGCCCACTTGAACAGTTTTTGTATTACCTGCTGCTGTTTGGGTTTGATTTTGCAGCAACGCTTACTCACCCCCCAACCCCACCCACCCTTTTAGGTGACATGTAGGTTTTTTTCAAAAGGTAGTAAATATGCCAATTGATGGTGACATAGTAAGTACTCCCTCTGTCAAAAAAACAAGTCATCCTAGAATTCAAATTTTATCCAAAAAAACAAATCATTATACCCTATTTACTATATGCATGCGCATTCAAGAATCAATTAGTGCCAAATATAGCTAATAAATAGGAGAAGTAAGGTCATTTTACCTTTTTCTTAATTTGTCCTCAAATTCCTAAAGTGACTGTCGGAGGAAATCTCCAGCCGGGTGGCGGAATGCATCCGCCTAGTCCTAGTTTAGGATGAGTTTGGGGGAGACCTAGGAACGCTTGATCAAAGGGTGGACGAACACGGGAAAGACACGAGGATTTAGAGTGGTTCGGGCCGCCAGAGCGTAATACCCTACGTCCACTTGTGTGTTGTATTGCTTGAGAAAGCCTGGGAAATTGTTGGGCCTTGTGAATCTTATGGACTTGTTGACTTGTGTTCTAACGAGCGCACTCTCCCTTTTATAGACTAAGGGAGGTGCATACACTGAGCGGGACCCCGACAGGTGGGCCCGGCGACTGGAGCCTGTAATATGAGAGATATGTGATCTTCTTCTCCAGCTCCTTCCTGTAGTCCTCTCGATAGGGAAGTTGATGTGCGTATCTACAGCTAGGATATGGTCATGTGCCGCCTTACCGGCACAGTACCTGCTGCCAGTGTTACGCACAGTGGAAGACGTGCTGTCACTGTTGGGCTAGTACCCTCTGACAGGTGAAGGGGGTTGCGCTGACCCACCGCGCCGTCACCTCCGCGCGCCCTGTGGCAGCGCACGCCTCAGCTCTCCTGCAGCAGACCATCATCACCCCTTGCTCATGCGCGCGGCGCAGTGAGTTGACTGTACACCGCATGTCCGTGCATAGTGCATAGTGACACGCCACCTTGGAAACAGGCGGGCTTACCGTGGTGTCAGCACACCTGCCCGGTGTGTCAGTGGGCAGGCCATACCCTGTCTTGGGCACGCGTAGCCTACCTACCCACATTTAATGCAGTAGTTGGGCTGGCGTCCCGCGGAGGGCCTTCTGCCACGGGCACGTGGCAGGGCCGGCCCTGCGGCCGCCTCCTTGGCAGCTTAAGGTGGCACGTGGCGGCATCGGACCCCCTCCCGGGGGGAAGGGGAGTTCCGGGCCCCCGAGGCCAGACCGGATGGGCAGGCCCAGAGGGGTCAGGCACGTGGCGGCACCGGACCCCCTGGGGGGTCCAGGCCTGTGGAGGCCATTCCCGAGCATCCTGTCCTCATGGGCATGTGGAGGCGCCGGACCTATATGAGCACGGGGGGGGGGGAGGTCCGGAGACCATAATCCCAGCTGTCAGGCCCGGGCCGTACGCCCCATCGCCCATAGGACAAGGGCGAGGTCACGGATAACCTTGTGCCCGTCTGGTTGAAGACCCTGTCAGACGACTTACTGACAGACGGGGCCTGCGGAGAGGCAGATCTCCTCGCAGTGGGCTACCACGACCTTTTGGTCGCTGAGCAGCTCCTTGGCGATGATGGAGGATAGACGGCCGAGCATGTGGTGGCGTGCGTCCACCATGATGCGCTTGGCGCACACGTCGGAGCCGGACACCATCACGCCCTTACCTGTGAGGTGGCAGCGACGCGCTAAGGGTCTAGACACCCTAACAGGAGGTACCCCTATCCGTATGTACCGACAGTGACTGTAACACCCTAATGTAAAATTCCGAGATTTATAATGAATTTAAAATGGCTCCATTAACTTTCTAAGGATTTATTTTGCCTAGCCTGCATTTAATCCACTTAAATTACACAAAGAATTAAAATTTATTTTAGGTTATACATGTTTGTGCATTCATGCTGGTGCATAAGTTTTAATTGGTTGAGTGCATAGGAGTTGAACTCAAATAGATTTGAGTTGGTTTAAAACAAAAAGAAAGAAAGGAAACAGGAAAGTAGGTTAGTCATTCCTTCTTTTCTCAGTCATTCCTTCTTTTCTCAGTCATTCCCGTTCTTTTCTCTGTCATTCCTTCTTTCTCAGTCATTCCCCCAGCTCGACCCCACCTGTCGGCACCCCTTCTCCTTTCCTTCTTCTTCCTCGTGCCTGACCTCCCCTGTTCCTCCTCCACCGTCCTGGCCGCTCCCTCGCTGCTCGTGGCCCCGCTCCGCCCCCAGTGCGCACGCTCGAGGCCCACTGACCAGCCTCGCTGGCGCCCTCACCTTCTAGAAGCCGAGCCCCCAAAGCCCGGGATTGCGCAAATCCGTTGCGCGATCCGCTTTCACCGCAGAGTCTGCAGCACACACGCCTAGGGCATCCCCGCCGCCTCTTAAGCACCAGGCCGCCTCCCCTGTGACTTCCCTAAACTGCGACCGCAACCCTAGCCACGCCCAGCTCGCTCTCGCCGTCGAATTTCGCCACGACCGCCATTGCCGGTGAGCTCAGCCTCTACCAAAATTGATCACCGCCGGCGTGTTTCCGTACTCCCTAACTCCCGTGTTACCTTCACAGCACCACTCTGAGCTGATCCACGGAGTCCAGGAGCCAGGAGGACCTCTGCAGCAACTTCTTCCCCAACTCCGTCCGTGCGCCGCCGCCCGCCATCGACGTTGACCCCCCTGCGCTGCTTCTCCGGCCAATTCAGACCTTCGGTGAGCATCAACACGGTCCTCTCCACCTCTTGCGCTAGCTATCATGGACCGTAGGCCGCACCCGAGGCCGGAACGCCATCACCGATGTTCTGCCGCCGCTCTGCCGTGGCAGCGCCTCTGCAGCTCAGCACGACCCCAGCCGATGCCTGTTCTACCTTGCCTAGGCACTGCGCACACGCACATGACCGTTTGCCACCGCTCCTGTGCCTAGAACTGCGCGAACATGCATACGCCGGCGTGAGCCGCCGTGCAGACCCGCCGTCCCCGCGCGCCCAACCAGATCGGACCATCCGATCCAGATCGGACTGTCCGAACCACGCTATTCAGATCGGACCGTCTGAACCGGAATGCGCCCGAACCGTCCGATCCAGATCCGACGGCCAGATTAGAAGATAACCCTTCGGCCGTGGCAGTTTTGTTAAAGAGCCCCTGAGCTTCCTTGGAATCAACCCGCAGTCCACCTCCGTTCAAAAGAAATTCCAATTAAGTCCTGTTTTTAGCCCCGGAGCCCCCTGAGCTTTCCAGAAATAGGGTCCCAGACCCTACGTCTGACCTTTAATTACGTTTAGGTCCCTGGTTTTTGCCCAGAACCCCCTGGAAGTTCTGTTTTCTCGCAGAAAAGCCCCTGGACCCTGTTTTAGCCCTAGATTTCGCGTCTTAGCTCCGTTTTAGGCGGTTTTCGCGCTCACGCGATCGTTGTAACGCGTAGAATAGTTCTATCATAGTTTTGTTTGCTATTTTTATGTAATGTTGTACTGTTTCTTATCGTTTGTCCTGGTTTGCATGTATGTGTATGTGCTGGACCATGTTTTGGCGTTGCGATCGTGAGTAGACGCTGAGCCTTTGGACGAGTACCAGGAGCCACCATCTTCTGAAGCTTTTGAGCAGCAGTAGGAGAACTTTGAGGAAGGCAAGTATAACATGAACATCCTATCACTTTTAAATACAATTTCATACTGCATTTTAATACTGTATGCCTATAAGGATTTCCTAGCCACTTGTATCCTTTATATAAATACCTTGGGTTGCATTATGGTTAGTTGTGCTAGGTGCCGCGCTCTCACATATAATGGTCCTTTGTAATTAAACTTGATTAATGGTATATGCAACTTAATTCTGAGAGTGGCCTTCTGTGCTGTGTGCTTGAGCGGCTCACATCTTCTTAAAATATGTTTTTGTTAGAAACATGGTTTAGGGGGCCAGCACGGTGCTTAGTGCTTGGTTGGCCACTCTCCATAAGGACCGGTTCATAGAGCGACAACCTGGGACAACCGCGCAACCACAAGACTGGAATGGGACGGTCTTGACCTACTAATTAGGTTATTTTGGTTTGAGAGTAACTTACCTGCGTGGGCAAGAGGGGTGGTAAGCTTCAATGGTCCCTGCTCCTCTGGCTTGGTCTGTGCTGTGTGCTTGTACCCCCGTGAGGTGGGCCCCATCATCGCTGATCCAGAAACCTTAGCGGTTACACCTTACTAAGTGATCCTTTGTAACGGTCTCGTAGTGTGCTTGCTAGTCGTCTCACCTAAGGAAGTGTGATGAACAATTAGCGTAGCTCACGACTTGTGGGTAAAGTTGTGCAACCTCTCGAGAGTGTAAAACTGGTATACTAGCCGTACTCACGGTCATGAGCGGCCCAGATCCTCCGTCTGATTAGTGGGGGTTTACCTTGGTGGTTTGGCTTGGTTTTCAGTAGTCCCATGTTTAATCTCGATTAATTATTATGTAACTTGGGTTATGGTAATTCATTCACTGGTAGTAAATAGCTTTAATAAAACTTGCCAAGATTAAAAGCTAATGCAGTTGAGTCAGCTAACCTTAGAGCCTCATAATTCGTGTTATACTTGTTGAGTACAAGTTGTGTACTCACACTTGTCTTCTGTACTCTCCTGTTCTTTCTGGGATATCTTCGACTGCTGCTCAGTACCAGGAGATGTGGAGGACTACATCAGCGGACTCGACGATTTCTAGGCGTTGTCTCCCAGCCGACGTCCCTGTGGCGCCCTGTTCTTCATGTATTTATTTTACGCTTCCGCATTCCTTGGACTGATTCTTGATTCAGTTGTAATAAATATATTCATTTACGATTTATACGCTTTTGTTTCGAGATACGTGATGTGATATCTTGATGATTCTGTTATATATATGCGTGACTTGATCCTGGCGCATATATGATTGCTCGATTTATATTCTTATAAATCGGGTGTGACAGTGACTTGTTTTTTTTTTATGCAGGAAGAATATACCAACTCATTGGCCATCCCTATGATGACTTCCCATGTGGCCACAATCCTTATAACCTCATTTTTCCTATCAGGTTGTGAAAGAAATTGGTGCTCGTAGCCGATGAGGGGGAGGGGGTGAATTAGACAATTCTAAAATCTTAACCTATGGCTCAAACTAGTTAGCACAAAATATAAGCTAAAATATATTATCTAGATGTGCAACTAGGGTTCAACTAGTGTGAAAATCTTATCCCAAAAAATTTTACAACCTGTAGCCAATCCTAATAAGATACTACACTAAGAATGTAAAGGCACATAAGATTGCAATAAGAAATGCGGAAGCTTAAAGAAGGGGATGAGGGGAAGCAAACTCTTGACGCGCGGATTTATCTCGTGGTATCGATAGGCACAAAGCCATTCTTAGTCCATGTTGTTGAAGCACTCACTAAGAGTATTGCTTTTCGGTCACAGAGTCTCTTCCGGGACTCTTCTTGACTCGCCATCAAGGCTCTCTCCAAGTCCCCGATCACCTCAATACCGTCTCCACTAAGGAGCTTCCTCACGAAGGAAGGGGGTCTGCACATCACCCACACAAAATCATCGTCACTACTCCACACCAAGCCGTTGGCTCAATGACTTGCTGACGAGCCACCAAGACTCCAAGGGGCGGGCACACTGAGATACAACTTTTGGCTCACTTAAGAACCAACACACAAGGTAGCAACGCCTTGCTCTCTCACTCTATCTAGAGCTAATCCTAACACTAACACTCTCAAAGCTTGTGCTAAACCTAAGGATGTGATCAATGAACTTTTGGGTGGCTTGGAGAACTTCTTCAGAGTGTGAGTAGCTTCTCACAAACTCCAGCGGCCTCAAATGACCCGGGTGAGGCCTTATATAGGCTAGAGATCCACTCCTAGCCATTACTTGCTTTTCTGCCACAAAGCTTAAAGCATCAGTTAAACCGATCACTCTGAATCTGCATACTAGCCGTTGAACGTCTCTCTACCACGCCTGAGTTTGCTTGCGTTATTGCACCGACGCTCCATCGGTTCAACCGGTGATGAAGACTTTGCTTGGAAACTCTTCTGAAACCAAGACATGCGTCACTTGATTGCCTTGTCTTCTCCACGCCTTCTTTTGCACCGTCGGTTTAACCGGTTCCTCTAGCATTTCTTCACTTGATCGCCATGTCTTCTCCACATTGCACTGACACCTCCATTGATAAAGCGTCGATTCAACCGGTGCTGCTGTCTTGGTCACAATAGAAATACACCGATGCACCGCTCAGTTCAGAACTAGGACCGTCGGTTTAACCGGTCGCCCTTTTTCTGCGGCACCTACTCCAAATCATCGCTGCGATCATTTGGACCATCTTGGACACCTTGACAACGATTTAGACCATCTTGTATACGGATTGGACTTTATCCATAGGATCTAGAAATTCTACAAACTTGAGCTCACAAACTCATTAATTCCATTGACTATATTATCATACAATCATCAAAATTACAATCATAGCCTAATGGGGCCATATTCCAAACAGACGGAAGCAATGAAGTAGGCGAGATATATACAATTTGCCATTTGTAACTGAACAGTAAGTTCCGATTATATTTTGTATATCAGTGCTTAGGCCAATGGCAGTCAGTAGCTATCGTAATCTATTGCCAACCAGTTTCGATTATATTTTGTAATCAATGCATGAAATAATTATAGTTCAACTTCAGAGGATGGTCTTCAATTTTCTGAGCTCATATATCAATCTCTTGCTCTAAACCCGGCCCCTCATGAGTTGTTCTTTCATGCGAGCTTTCTTAGGAACTTCTTCATGTCAAATATGACAAAATTAACACATTCTTCACCTTTTCAGAGCTAAACTTCCCTTATTTCCTCCAGTCAATGTTGCATGCTCCATGACCAATATGAATTGAGAGTGGCCGAGTTCCCCAAGCGATGATCACTGACCAATATGAATTGAAGTACAAATGATCCAGCTCAGTTTCTATTCTTCTTCTCTTCTGCTTCTTTCATCAAGGACTCCCTGTCAGCTGCATATATAGATCCTTATTTGTGCAGAAACCAGACAATTTGATTAGCTTGTTTAATCACTGGATCAGCTCACAAAGACAAATTCATCAAACGGATAGTATGCATGACCCCCCTAGGCGATGAAATCGAACAGTAGTTGCAGCAACGCGCGATCCAGCGTGGGCACTGACGTACGTGGTCGAGGCTACTCTTGATGGCCTTGCCCTCCTCGGCGCGTGGCTGAACGCAGCGCGTGGCACAACCAGCAGGCTCAGCGCGTGCGTCATGGTGACTGGCTGGGCAGGGGATGACAGCAAATGTCAACACTCTCGACCGATGTGATGTGACGCCCAGATGCAGCAGACGACTCTATCGCCCAGGAGGCCCCTGCCGGCCTCGTCCCATGGCTTTGGCTTTGGTGCGCGGGTGGCGGGCGGCTGGCGGCCAACGGGCGCGTCACGTCGAGGAAGTCGCTTCGCACGCATCTACTCGCAGGACGGTGCATGTCGACCTTAGTGGCGGCAGTTCACGACGGCAGGATTCTCCGAAACCCCTATGGTGATTTCCACAGGCATGATGAGATTGATTATTAGAGAAGGAACACGGGAGGACGACGGCGCCGCGGAGTGGGCCACAGCCACACTCACAGAAGTTACCGAATCGATGGATGGAAAAACGTGGAACATACCGATTTTAATATTATTTAGATAAAAATGTATCTGTGTTCCTGGTACGAAAATGACATTCCCAGAACGAGAAACGTGGTACGTGACTGTAGCCACAGCCAAGCAGAACAATGTATTTGCGAAAAATCAGGCTATCACTGGAGAGTGAGGACGTGATGCGCGAAATTTGCAGCGCTCAGTGTCGCAAGGTGCAAGCGATCCATCGAACGGGGCGCGTTTGATTTCAGCAGGACGACCCGGCGAGCAAGGAGGACGAATGAAGAATTTTTTTTCGCCCGTACTGTTTGTTTTATTAGTAGTAGAGATTTGTTTGTCCAACAAACTCTTTGATTCGTTTTAGCACGTCCCTTAGTCCTGAAATATAAATATAATGTATTTTAATTTTTCTAAGTCCAAAAAGTTTAAATTTGACAGAATTAATAAGGAAGGATATTAATATCTAACCCATCGAATAAGTAAATTATAAAATATATTTTATAATGAAACTAATTATTCTCGTTTGAGATTCAAAATACTATTACCTTTTTGTATGAATTTGATCAAACTTAGAAGCAGTTTGACTTTAAATAAACTAAAATACCTTGTATTTCCGGACGGAGGAGCAAGAATATCTACTCTTCATTCTTCATTAATGAACTGTGTCAAATTGTTGGAAAAAAAGCCTGCACCTTTCATACTGCTCTTTCGCCTGACTATGTCACTAATGCACCATTTTAGTTAAGCTAATGTATAATTATATTACTGATAAGATGCTACGGATGGTGATTTCAAATAGAGTGGCCAGGTAGTTTTCTTTTTCAGGTCATGCGTTTGATACACCAGCCGACGAAAACTACAGTGAACTAGAGAAAGCATGCGATCCAAAAGAGACATCTCCTATGGATTCACTGTTCAAAGTACTCCACATGCACATGCTACGTCCGGGCGCGTATCGCTGAGCTGGCCCAAATGGACACATCATCATTTACCTGGTCCGGAAGCTTCAATACTCCAGTTTTCATTAAATTGATAGATTTCATAGCCAGTGGCGGTGAACTACGGTAGCATTCTCAACCATTAGCGTCAAAAAAAAAACAATTACAATGTTCTACAGGGATATATCATACATGTTCATCACGGCCTAGAATTTAAGAGGCATAAAGATAAGCATGCTTACACTGCGCTTTTCAAAGGAGGTTACACCCGGATTTGTTCTTGGTGGCTAGTATGGCTGATGTCGGCTTTTGATTTTCTTTTGCAGCTTCGAAACTAATGAACTAGAGATCCAAGACTTGTTTGCCTCTGCGATTTCGTCAGAGCGCCAGCAACACAGACGACCATCTTCACCTCCTGTCCATCCAAAGATGCCCCTATTTTGCCCAAGGCTCCCATGGGTTCCTGCGGCACGGTACACGGTCCTAACAACCCCTGTATGGCCTCCTTCAAGGATAGCTTCTGCGGGACCTATTGCTCCTGCAGGATCATTTCTTACAGGGAAGTAACCTAGAGTCCCTGAGCTTGTGCCGCCAATCAACCATATCCGGTCATCAGGTAGAGAGTAGTGACAATCAACAAAGTAGTCAACCTGCCATACGAAGAAAAAAATAGAAACTGAGGAAAAGGGAGAAATCTGCCTTACATGAAAGAAATAATAGAAGGTGAGAGGAAAATAAGAATAACTGTCTTTGCTAGTATTTTCAAAAGTAAACATGCAAATAAGCTTTTCGTTGGTGCCAACTATGCCCTTGGGAAAAGAGTCATAGGCCACCATGATCTTTGATGGATGAAACAAAACAGCAGTTTGTCTGGGTTATATGAAAATAAAGGGAAAAAAGAATTGAGGGATAAGACAATCTAAGATAGTTTCACTAGATATCTGAAGGACAAATACAACCTACTAGACAGCTACAGCTGGACCCATCTCTCAAGAATCAAACTGAGTTTGAATGCCCTTTGCCTTACACACCACAAACAAAAAGAATCGAGAGAAAATGTAGCACGGGAAGTTAATATTATCTCACTTCTGACAATGCTTTCTAATAATCTATATCATCAGCATACATCAAAGCTCCATACAAGGCTGAATAACATAAATGCACAAATAAATGCATGAAGTACTGGTTCTACTGGATACTCACATGGTCAAGGTTCCACTTATCAGTGGCCAAGGAACGAGCATCTTCTACATTCAACTCTCTAGAACCGTCATTCCAGTCCCAAATGCTGCAAGAATTTAAGGAAAGAAACATAATTGTCCAAGCTTTTGTATTTTGATTATTTGAATGTCTAAACAGATAGGGATGCTTCCTAATTATTGTGGTAAAGGGCAGAAAGCTCAAAAAAGTGTATTATTACTGGGCCTTGTTGGCACAGCTCTAGTATGCTGGATATTCAAAGCTCCAAGAATTCGTGGAGCTAGAGCTGGTGGTACAACGAGAACGTTTGTGGGAACCATTTTGTTTCCATTTTAGACTAAAAATTATTATTTAAAAGACTTTATTTTACAAACTACAGATCTAGTGTGGGGCTGAGACCTGGAAGCTCTGCCAAATGGGGTGAGGGATAAAAGTGGTGCAATGATGTAAACATGCACAAAGATCCAAAGAAGGTACCTTAATGTCTCAATATGGGTCAAACACCAAAGTTTCTGATACATATTCCCAAAAAACCCCACTTTGGCAATAGATGTTTCTGCATTCATAACCTAAGGGGAGATCAGTTATCAGATAGCAAACATCAGAAATTGATACAAACTGTGGAAAAAACTTTGTGAGAAGAAGAAAATCTAAGAGCATAACCTTGTACAGAACATGAGTAATAGTATGTTATTTAGCACAATTTTACTTGCCAACCAACAAAATAAGAAGTACACCAGCTATACAGGATTATGTAGCTTAACAATAACAGGACTACTGTACAAGTTCACCAGCATGTTAACACTGCTATAGAGAACTAAAAGGAACATAACTTGAAGCTCTATGGAATAGGTCAGTAGGTCACTAACAAGTACAGCAGATTGAACTCCAAATACCTTTTTGGCAAGTTAAAAGATGACAAAGTATTAAAGACACAACAAGCACGACATGAGTCTGTGACATACAGATAGCAGATGATTGTCCTCATCAATGTCGCCATCAGTGTCAAAAACACATACTAATCCATCCACTGCGGCTGAAATGAGTTTACTTTGTTGATTTGGTGCAAATTTTACCTGTCCAACAAAAAGTAATAAATCAGAACAACATAGATAAATAATTATTCAGTCCAGAGGTTGAACCCTGCGTCTGAGATGAATTGAGCAAATGCAAAAAGTGGAAATGTACACAATTGCACATTGATGAAGTATCTGGTTCTAAATGGGCCAAAGCAACTATGACTTTCTATGCAGTGGGAGAACATACAAGATTATATGACATCACATTGTAAAACTAATCAGCAACACCATTTTGACTTCCTTCAAATGTTGAGTCTTGCCAAATTAAAAAAACACCCTCAACTTCAACTGTCCGTATCCTACCCTCCAACAACCTAAACCAGTTCAACCCCAAACCTCATTCCCTAAACCATTCTGGTATTATGCCCATGAATGACCTGACCACTGACTCAGCTAGTAGTAAAGAGGAAACCCTTTTCCTTTTACCCTTCTTTTCTTCTCCTTCCAGAAAAAGATGTGCTGTCAGTAGAACCTCCGATCCTCCAATGAGCTGTTGTGCCACTCGTTCCATCAGCAGTTGGGTCACACTATGGTAGTTGAAAATAAAATAGGAGAGGACCTAGTTGCCATCATTGGCCTGATAAACCTCAGCAGAATTGAAGATCAAGGCATCATCATCAGACGAATCAAGGCCAGTAATCATACTATCTTCTTCAATGTCTTTGCCACCTTTGGCAGTTTAATTTCATATAAATTGCTCCAGGCTTCTCAATAAAAAACTCGGCCGGTAGGGGGAGAGACCTCCCCCACGATATTTCACTAAGAAGAGCTCAACCGGGGCCCAGCCAAAGAGAGGTTGTGAAAGCTGCCAACACCACCCCCCCCCCCCCCACCACCCCCGCGCCCCTGCACGTGCGCGCGCACACACAATACATGGAGTTGCTGTCCCCTTAATTCAGGTCTTAACCTGTGCTTGGAGACCCAACCCACTACCAGCCCTATGCTCATTATAGAATCATTAGTTCTACTAGTTCACCTGAATCTCCCATGCTCAACTTATCTGGTTTGCAGAACTTTACTCCTATTCAACCATTCTGCTCCTTATATCCTTGGTTCAAAGCAAAAAAGGCAGTTCCTTTTCTCATTGAAGTGTCCTTATTTGGCACATTTGAAAATCCGCATGGCAATACCTAAACATTAGGCTGTAAGCTGTTCTCAATAAGCTGACAGGTGTGTTCATGGACGGTCGGGCAAGCTGGGGTTGGTGGCAAGAGACTAGACGCCATCTTGGAACTACAGAAACTAAAAATGGCTAAGGAGATCTGCTTATGGTCATGCTACTCGCCTCAATGGCATCCTAGGATGTGACCAGGCCACTATACCAGTGGAGTCAAGCAGGAACGTTGTACTGGGCCAGTGGTGCATTGTGGGTAAGGTGCATAGATCCCCAGTGGCAAAATAGTGGCTATTAAAAGAAATTAAAAGGCGGGCATCGTCTTCTTTATTTGCTACCCTAAATATCATTGTTTACCTACACGGCCGTTTAGCCCGTGTACACGCCGTGTACACACTACACAGTGACTAGCCATGTCCGTTTAATCAGCCATTTACCCTGTTTAATGACCGTTTAACCCGTTTAAATGGCCGTTTAGTCCGAATAAACACCTAAAACAGTAGGTGACCGACTATTTAGCGTTTACCGTTTAGGCTAACACTGCTAAATATGTGATGCTGACTTTCATTCTATGTCATCAAACTATTTCATGTGCGAGAAAAACCATCAAAGGGGTAGTAACTAACTCTGGTTTACATTGTTGGACAGTAAAAAGTGAACAAAAGGTTTGGAAGTCAAGTGGTAATTCCCGAAACAAAGGAAAGGTGTATAATTTCACACATGTCCAACCAGTTAGTCGACCTCTGCCATCAACAGTAACATATTGTTCGGGACAGTCACACAGTCAACGAGTTACTGAAACAGCACAAAGATATCCTAGGATTTTAACAACTTATACATTCTAACATCCAGAATGCATTTAAGAAAACCAGACCGTGTCAGTTCTCAATTGATCAACTCTTTCTAAAAAAAAACAATCATTCAATAACACCACCGCAAAAAAAGACACAAGATTTCCAAAGAAACAAAACGAAACCAGATAATTTAATAAGTACTAACACTATTTGTTAAATAAATTAGTACAAATCGATTAGCCTGGAACTAAGCTTTCGTCAAATATGTGCCATGCTCTACAAAGAAAAGATTGAGTGCAGCTTTACATTAATTATTAGTATCATAATACCAACAATTCTTAGGATAAAAAAAATTCCTGCGGAAACAGCATTATTTAAAACAAGTAGATACACTATGATATAGTTCTTTGGTTTGAGTGAAAGATTTACAAAAATTTCACAATGAAAAAAAATGCAAATAAACATAGCCAACATAGTGTAATACATACTTGTGTCACATCATCCATGTGGCTTTCCTCTAAGCATGCAACTTGTTTTGAATTTCTCCAATCCCATAGTAGAACCTACAATGAATTGATTAGAATGAGATCCAGTACAGCTAACCAAATAATAATGCCTCCATGTCAACTAACATGCAGATCACCATGCCAACTAACGTGCATACTTCAAACTATCATGTTTGCATGCTTGGATATGTTTATAACATGAAGATTCCCCAACCTTATGATCTTTAATAACATAAGGCTAGCAACATTACTTTCAGATAACATGAGGTTAGCAACACTGGAAATATTGGATTCTCACATCAAAAATGCCTAGCTTGGTATGAGAACCCAAAAGCCTAACTTAGATTGCATGTAAGAAGAATTCAAAACTAACTCCACATAGATATAGATTAAAACCTATTGAGATAAAACTGAGACTTATGGAAATATATTTCAGTACAAATAGGATCAACTAAATATATATTGCATCATAAGAACCAATTTGTGCATATATGCGTCTTTTTCGTATAAGCAATATAAGAAAATCAAAAGAAAAGCCTCCCAGATGTAATCATCAGCGTGTTGTCTCAACCTTTAAAATTTGAAATCTAAACTCAAAAGTGTGGTAGAAAAACAATATGTTGGCTGTGCAATTTTTCCTTTTTCTTTCTATAATCTAACATTTTGACAAAGTTCTCACCATGGTTACCCTCAATGCGGAATGTAATTGAACTTGAAATTCATAAAAAAAAAAGAGGAGTTTCAGAAGTACATCAACAATTTTTTTGGATTTTTTGTTGTACTGGTTTGACATATAATTTTTTGTATAGCGCAGGTACAGGATGAGAAACATAAGAAAACTAAGCTAGTAAATATTTTCTAATCAGTGAATATGCATTACTCAGTTACCTGGGCATTAGAGCCAGCAGCAAGTAGGTTACCACTTGATCCACCAAAAGCGAAGGTAAACATTTCTTGTGACGCACCTCCTCTTAGCAGAGATATCTGATTAAGAATTTAGAGAACAGTGTGTGGCTGAACTTGGAACATGCATAAAATGTTAATGTTAAACAAATAAATGTACATACAAATAGATAAAAAACTTACTGTACAGAACACTGATCATTAATGCCATATCAAATACATGCTAGGTGGTAAAAATCTTGAAAATATGGACACATGTAATATCCAGGTAGTGTTATACCATTATATCTGGTAGTAATTTACATAACAATGTAAATAATGATAACAATAATACTGAAGAACAACAATACTTTCATGCTGAGATGACATATAATTCATACTGTTATAAATATCAAGGTTACAAAAGGTGCTAGTTGCTCTCTAGGCGGTGACCCTCTGCCTAGAGCTTCGGTGAGCCTAGCCATTTCCTAGGCACCAGCACGCACGCACGAAAACAAAACGGATGTGCATCCACTGAGGGCAACATGCAAGACCGGAAGGGGAGGAGCAGGCGGCACGGCTCCCTCCTCTGGCGGTGCAGCACTGGATTCAGCAGCCCGGTACCTAATCTCCGCCTATCTAAGCGAAGCGCTGGCCCTCCGCCCAGCACTTAAACGTGACTAGGTGAGCGCCTAGCAGCACCTTGTGGAACACTGATAAATTTATAATAAAACTATGTCATCTAAGTTTAGTAAATTGCACAAGGTCATTGTAATGATGGTCACAAAGGCAATCACACAAAGGACATAAACTAATCGAGTATAAATTCCAATTACTTCTCTATTTCCTTTCTTTTCTTTTGAATGGGAAGATAGCTAAAAGAGTTACCCAGAATATATAAAAAAGAAAAGCAGGAACATGCTTGAAACAAATATCCTCAGATTTCCATCAACTGGGATCAGTGTCAACTCAAATGAAGCATGAAAACAAAAAATGACTGGATTGAGTATAAAAATTTACAAAGCAAACAAAAGAAATTACATTCAGACAGCCTTCTACATATGTAAAACCTAACAAATAGTCATGGCACTTAACTGTTTTAAGCTGCAGTCCACCAACATGGCACTATTCCAATTCTGAACATAAGAGATCAACAAAACAGAAATATCTAGTATTTCCATTTTCTCTGTATTTTTACTACTATAATAAAATGATGGGCCTTTTGTGTTTGTGCCCCTATTTGAAGGCCGCCTGTGATTTTGCCCTCACTTTTGTAACTTTGTGGTTTTGCTAACAAATAATTGAAATAGTGACAAGAATATTAACAGACATTAATTACTAGTGGGAAATACCTGCTTAAAGTTTCTTGTATCCCACGCTCTGACAGTTCCGTCAGAAGAACAAGAACAGATTACTTGTGGTGATGATGGAACTGAGAAGGAGATTTCATGAATTGTTCCATCATGTCCTTTACATTCCCCCAGATATTGTCCAGTTGCGGGAGAATAAAACTTCAGCGCATTTGTTGACAACGAAACTGCGAGCGTTGAGATCTCCTGGCTTGATACCAGACAGATCCAATAAAGAGCAAAATGCACAATAGCATGAGTACTGGAAGCACAGAAAATATACACTGCAAGACATTAATGACAAAAAGAGTGGGTGATGACAAAAGGAGTGGGTGATTACAACCACATAACAATATAGTCATCAGAAACACCCTATTGCAATCCAGGGGAGGGACTAAGTACGAAATTGGGCGATTTACTTCTATCTGCAACCTTCAACGGGCTACATTGGATCATATGAACCGACCTTATCCATTCTAACACCATAAATTCGAAATTAGGCGATTTTACTTCTATCTGCAACTTCAATGGGCCACATTGGATCATACGAACCTACTTATCTATCCTAACACCATATATATTGCAATGTAAAACGAAAAGATAAGGGGAACACAGGGTTCTTACCAAGAAGCAATTTGGAAGACATAATCATCTCCGAAATTGGTCTGGATGCTGTTCTTGAGGCCGAGCCGTCTCGAGATCACGCTTCCATCAGGATTTCGGGATGGGGAATCTGATGTCACAGGAGAGGAGAGCCCCGCGCATGGACTGGCCTCGGTTTCCACCTCCATGGCCGCCGTGGCCGCCTCTCCGTATCCATCCATCGCGCAATCCCCACCGAGCCGTTCGCCTCTGCTCGTGCTCCCGTACGAACGACGAAGTAGAGACCGCACAACCGCGGGAGCAGAGCAGCAACGACCGATGACCGGCTATCAAGGGAATTTAGGTTCGACCGCTCGAGGGAGAAGAAACGTCCTTGGGTATTGGGAAGAGGTTCGGCGGCGCGAGACCGTGTAAGCGGCGGCGTTTGGATGTGGGGTCGTGGCTCTGGTAGATGGTAAGGAGGGGGAGAGAGAGCGCGCGCGGAGGTGCGTCGGGACTTCGCCGGCGGGCGCGGAGGGGTGCCGGCGGCTGGTCGTAGGGGAAAGGGAGCGGTACTGCGGGGCGCGAGGCGCGGGGCACAAAGTTAGGGCAACTTCTCTCCCCGGATATGTTAGTTGTTAGCCACCCGATGCAAAATTGACGGTCAAGGGGGAATCCCCGTTGATGACAGACATGGACGCTCTCGCTGGCCAGGCTTTGCTGCTCGTAGCATATTTTTAGAAGAGAAAAGTCCGTTTACCCTCTGAAGTTGTCGTCGAATTTGAAAAACAATCTCAAACTCAAAAAATTAGATATTTTGCATACCTTAACCATCAAAACCAGATAAACTACCCTCTTACCACATCAAAGCTGTTTTGTAGACGGTTTTGCTGATGTGGCAATGCAACCCACGTGTCAAAACTTTCTTCCCTCCCCCTCAATCTCTCCTGCTCCTGGGCATAATTAATTGCAGCGGCCGGTGGCTAATGCTGTGGCCAGCCGACACCGGCAGGTCGGCCTCGGTGAGCGGCTCACCGGCACGCTGTACAGCCACCCGCGTGGACACGTGCACCTCGCATTCCAGACCCGCCCGCGTGCCAGGCGCGGCTGCTCTGGAGCACGCCGCGCCCACAGCAGCGCTGCTGCTGGTTCTTGGCAAGAGCAAGAGCCATGGCGCCACGTTTGGGGACGGTGGCTTCTCCCCGCGGTCGAGCAGCGGCGGCAGCTGGTGGCCCCTCCTCGCGGTCGAGCAGCGGCGGCAGCTTGTGGCCCCTCCCCAGCGGTCGAGCAGTGGCGCGGGCTGGTGGCCCCTACCCCACGGTCGAGCGGCGGCAGCACTCGAGACCCCCTCGCCTGTGGTCGAGCGGCGGCGGCGGCGCTCGAGGCCCCCTCCCCCGCGGACCGGCAGCGGATGCGCCCGAGGCCTCCTCCTTCACGGATCAGTGGCGGCGACGCCCGGATCTCCTCCCCTCAACCCAGCGAGGGCGGCGGCCGTTACAGCAACGATACGACCTCCCCACGCTGGCGTAGCGGGCCAGGAGCTCCTGCACGCCATGAGAGAGAGGGGGAGGGAGGGAAGAGGGGACAAATTTGTGACATGTGGGGTCTGACATGTGGGTCCCATTTCCAGATCAGCAAAACCGCCTGCAATTGATAGGTTTTGATAGTTAAGATATGCAAGATATGTGGTTTTCGAGTTTGGGATTGGTTTTCAGTTTCGATGACAAGTTTAGGGGGCTTTTCTTTTTTTAGAAAGTATTATAGGGTGAGGTAGGCGGGTTGTATAAGATGCTACATCATATTAATGCTTAGGTGAAGGAGAGAGAAGAGAAAAAGCGGGCTGCAAGCTTACAACCAAATGAGATAAGTTTTGATATACTGTATGAGAGAATGAGGTAGGCCATGCATTAATGATGGATCACCAAACTCACGTGGCACTGGTATAAAATCGGCAACTAAATTATTGACCATGCTCTTAGTTGGATGCAATGCGGCTGTTTATTTGGTGACTGTAGAATACTTTGTATTTTGAATACTCTGTGTTTTGTGTTTTGAGCTGGATTCCAGTGCGTTGGGAGCACGGATATAGACGAATCGGATAAGAACGAATATCATTGGTACCATATTTATTTTTATATTTTTTCTTGGGAGTTAGAGTCAGAGTAGTATATGGATACCCGACGGATATAAATACGAATGTGGATTATCTTGGTTACGAATACGAATAAATACATATCGAATATGAGACGAGACGAATGCAGATAATGTTGGTTATAAATATTTTTTGAATATGAAGTAAAAGCAATAACCATATTAATCACACTTGTTGTAATTAGTTGTCTACTCCGGGAACCCAAATTCTAACTAGTTTGTGGTGAAACAATCAAATTATTGATACTTGAATTTAAAGCCAAGATGCATGTACCGAATAAAATCAACCATCTTGAAGGATGTTCAACTTAAAATAATGAATCTAAATAAATAGATTAGATAGAAAAAAATACTTTACAAAAAACTTGCAACTCACTTCACTTACAGTCTGATTTTTCTTTTAGGGATCTATTAAAATGGAACAACTATATATTTGACCATCAAACTAATGTCAGAGTTCGAATTTAGTCTTCGAACAACAAGACCGGGAACAAATAAGATCCAACTCCAAATAGAGCACCAATAGATAGATTATATTTTTAGAAATTTTTTGGTGCTAGTTTTCTAATTTCTAATTGGAAATAAATTAGTTATAAATATTTAATCTCCAATATCGAAAAACAATATCCAAATTCGTATCCGATATCCGAGAAAATGTTCGGATATCAGAAAATAATATCCGAATAACTAGCCGAACCTTTTCAGTCTATTGGTCGAGAAATATCTATATATCCAAACCTTTTCAGTCTATCGGTCAAGAAATATCTATACCATTTACACCCCTAATTGGGAGCGAAAGTGGTGTGATTTGATATATAAGTGGATCTATTAGCATCCAGGCCTCCAATGTCCATAGCTAGCATGGACCATGAACCGGTAAAACACCCACTGCAACACATGTTTCATGTTACAAGTGTTAGATACTTACGCGTTTTACAGTATATTTTAGTTATGGGAATTAAGAATTTAATCATGACAAATTGTAGTGATCTTGTAACAACATGATATGTGCATGTGTTCAAATTTAATATCATTTTAAACAAGAACATAAAACAAAATAAGAACTGGAAGAGGTTCGGCATATACCCTAAGGCGGGTCCTTGCTAGAAGCATTGGATGTGTCGTATCAGCTACAGTAGACATGCTACTTGGCTGGCCTTGCTTGAAATAGCCGAACGAACTCATTGCACGAAGATGTTCGCCGTGCAGTTCCACGGATGGTCTTCTGGATGTAGTAGGAAGTAGTAGTACAAATGTTTTCGAGAAGCAGCGGGAAGTAGTTGTACAGCGATAAGTCGCGCAGATGTACGCTCCCAAAAAACTTATTGTCCGCCTATCCCGATCAGGATCATGTAGAAGGTTCCGAAGGTATGCTCACGCAAGCCTCTATGTGCAGAGCTTTTGCATTGAGGACGAAGGCAGCAACAGAAGAACAAATAGGAGAAGAGAGGGATCTCCTAAGCAGGAGTATTTGAGTGTGTTGGGTGTGAGGTGAAAGAGAGGAAGGAGCTGGCTTATATAGGCACGGGATGAGGTGGGGGGATGAACCTGCACCGTCTCTAATTTAACACCATTAACAGCCCAACCATTATTCTCAAACGGTGGAAAACCAGTCCACTCCACGCACATCCCGTCGCTTTAGCTCAAGGTGGATATGCTCAAGCAAAGTGCAACGTTGAAAGCCCTTAATATTAGAATGATCAATTGATGGTATGTTTAAAGACATACAAGCTCAAATAGTTGTTTTTACGGATATTCGTTACCTTGAGTATAGGTACGCCGTACTATTAGGAGGGATGCATGTTGATAGCTTTGTTTATGTCTCGGTGCTCAAAGTGATCTAATCAAGTGTTAATATGAGAGAAACACTTATCACAAAACTTGCGCTGGGTGGTCTTGGGGCTTATTTTTCCTTGGGTTGGATAGCTCTCTGAATAAGTTTTCCATAGAGTCCAAGATCATAAAATTCAGAGTTCGGAGTAAAAAGTTATGAACATTTTAGTTGGGCGATGTCTGGAATTTCCGAGGCTGTCAGAAATTTCTGACCCCCGGCAAAAATTTCCAGTCTGGGCGACGGAAATTTCTAGTGTGGGCGGAAATTTCTAAACCATGCGATGGAAATTTCCAGCCCGAGCTGACTTTAGGCACATTGGCTTGTTTTGGGGGTCTTTTATATATACCCCCACGACCCTTTCGGTTGGGGCTGCTGATTCCGCTCATGAAGAACACATTCCACAGCCACGTTTTGCTCTTCCCGCTCTAGATTTGCTTGAGATTTGAGAAGAGAAGAGAGTTGGGGTTGAGAGATAGATTGAAAGTAGAGATTGAGTACCTGTGATCTTCATTCCATACCTTGAGCACTCGAGTTCATAGCAAGAGATTTTCGGAACATTTGTTACTCTTGGGGATTCAATCCCCTAGACAGCAAGGAGTTACCTGGTGAGCATGCAAGGATCATGGTGTGCCGCAAGAAGTTTGTGAATGTGTGATTTCGCTTCTGCAAGGAAAGAAATCAAGAAGTGAAGTGGGGAAAGGGTTGAGAGCGGCCCAGCTTCCTTGGAAGCACCCAACGGAGACGTAGGAACCCTCGATAGGAGGATCCGAAATTTGGGAAATAAATCATTGTATCTCCCTTCTTGGTTTGCTTGTTCTTAGTCCTTGCTCTACTTTATGCATATTTTCTCGATCTATCTTCTTGTGAGCTTTTGGCTGCTGGTGGTTGGTTAGAAAGCTACTACGCATCTCAAGTAACATCTTGCAACTCATAGATTTGACTAGAAGTGCATAGGCGTACCTAGATCTAAATGAGGCTGTCTAAAATTTCTGATAGAAATTTCTGATAACCACCGGAAATTTCCAATAGCCATTGGAGATTTCAAGTGGAAATTTCCGGCAACCACCGGAGATTTCCGATAGAAATTTCAGGTAGACTAATTTTGCTGCAAGTTGTTTTAAATATTGTAGGAATCGCCTATTCACCCCCTATAGGATCTAGGCGACATCAAGGTCCTTTCAAAGTTGGTTAGGATTCTCACTTGGTGAGGTGGGATAAACCTTGACAGTCAACAACAACAGCAATGGCAATTATTCTGTCGAATCAATTTGCACCATTCATTGTCCAATCATCATTCCTCACCTTCACTATCCAGCCATCATTCCTCTGATTTAACACCATTAACAACCCAGCCATCATTCTCAAATGGTGCAAAACTAGTCTGTCAGTGTTTAACCTCCAAGCCCACCGAGAGATACCTCCGAGGTGGTTGATTTTAGGTAGAGTATCGCCAAGATCAGGAACTCGAAGGTGCAAGAAACACAAAACTTTAGACAGGTTCAGGCCGCAGTATGTGTAATACCCTACGTCCTGTGTGGTGGTTTGTATTTCCTTAGATTGATGTTTTTTGGAGGGGGTCCCTACCCATCCTTATATAGTCTGAGGGATAGGGTTACATGGAAATCATATCCAAATACGAGCTTAGGAGTCCTACTCGAGTAGTACTCAGGTAGTTTCCTTCTGTTCTGACTAGTCGTACTTCTATACGAGTAGTTACAACTGATGTAGGATGTGGGCCGTGTCCCATCCCTTATCCTAGAATATGTACGCCATGTGCGCAATCCGGTGGCCCTAGGTCTGACAGGCCCCTGAGCTCTTCATAGTCGAGTCCTGCAGGCTTCCGAGTATTTCTGAAGGCGTCTCGAGTTCCTCCGAACTTGATCTTGAAGGCGTCTTCCAAGTACTTCCTTAGCTGCATCGAGGCTGTGATGTGCTCATGCCCCGAGTAGTTTTCAAGTCTTCTTTCATATGGGTGGGATAAAAATCGCACTCCATATGGATTAGCCCCCGAGCCTTAGGTTGAATCAAAGAATTAGGCTGAGGATCGAATTAGACTTGAATCTTCTGCTCTTATCTTTCAAAAATTTTAAAAATAAGCTGTCGATGACACGTGTCCCGCAGCCCCCGAGCGTTGAATCCAAATCCCAAGATTTGGAAAAAAAAAGGATCCAAAGAGTCGTGGCATGGATTGTGAAATAAAATTAAGAATTTGATTTGATGGTTAAAATGAGTAAATTGGTTCGGAAATTCGAAAACCCCTTCTTCCAGGATATCGTCCCTAAAAAAATGGTTAAGCAAATAATTTTTCCAAAGTAACCCGAAATTACCACTCAAAATAAATCTTATCCCGAGAAAAACTCTCCGCATTCCGCATAGTAATTGTTGAGCCACCGCTGGTTATTTAACTGTGCGGTGACTTAGGGTTTACTTACCCTTTCGCTTGTGCTTTCACTGCTCTAGCCCTTCGTCTTCCTCCTCCGTACAGCTGCCTCCGCCTCTAGTTTCAGATCTAAGCCAATCGCAGTGGATCTTCTCCTATTAGGAGTAGTCACCAAGAACTTCCTCTTCCTCTAGAGCGCTACTCTGCCACTCCAAACCTCAGCCCTTAGCGAATTCAAGTGAAGCGACTCGTGACAACAAGTATGGCCAGCAAAAAGAGAGCCACTAAGATGAAGGTGAAGGATTCCCAGCTCGTCACCACAGTAGGCGATGGGTGGAGAACGAGTAAGTGTTCTGAGGCTAACCTAAAAAGGCTAGTTGATGAGTGCTTTCTTCAGCCGTTCAATCAAAGAATTAGGCTGAGGATCGAATTAGACTTGAATCTTCTGCTCTTATCTTTCAAAAATTTAAAAAATAAGCCGTCGATGACACGTGTCCCATAGCCCCCGAGCCTTGAATCCAAATCCTAAGATTTGGGAAAAAAGGATCCAAAGAGTTGTGGCATGGATTGTGTAATAAAATTAAAATTTGATTTGATGGTTAAAATGAGTAAATTGGTTTGGAAATTTGAAAAACCCTTCTTTCGGGATATCGTCCCTAAAAAAATAGTTAAGCAAATAATTTTTCCAAAGTAACCCGAAATTACCACTCAAAATAAATCTTATCCCGAGAAAAACTCTCCGCATTCCGCATAGTAATTGTTGAGCCACCGTTGGTTATTTAACCGTGCGGTGACTTAGGGTTTACTTACCCTTTCGCTTGTGCTTTCACTACTCTAGCCCTTCGTCTTCCTCCTCCGTACAACTGCCTCCGCCTCTAGTTTTAGATCTAAGCCAATCGTAGTGGATCTTCTCCTATTAGGAGTAGTCACCAAGAACTTCCTCTTCCTCTAGAGCGCTACTCTGCCACTCCAAACCTCAGCCCTTAGCGAATTCAAGTGAAGCGACTCGTGACAACAAGGATGGTCAGCAAAAAGAGAGCCGCTAAGACGAAGGGGAAGGATTCCCAGCTCGTCACCACAGCAGGCGATGGGTGGAGAACGAGTAAGTGTTCTGAGGCTGATCTAAAAAGGCTAGTTGATGAGTGCTTTCTTCAGCCCAAGGAAGTTATCCAGTGGCGCCCTACCACTGGTGATAAGAGGCCGTACGAGAGGGCTGAAGAAATAGTTTTATTTCAAGATTTTGTCGAGCACGGCTTAGCCCTCTCAACTTCTGATTTCTTCCGTGGTCTTCTCTTCCACTATGGCATCCAACTCTATCATCTCAATCCCAATTTGATTCTTCATATCGTCATCTTTGTTCATTTCTGCGAGGCTTTCTTAGGGATAGAACCCCATTTTGATCTTTTCTGCTACCTTTTTCATCTCAAGCCACAACCCAACAAGGACAAAATGTACGAAGTTAGTGGGGCCGGAATCCAGTTGCAGCAGGATGGAAAAGAAGTCTATCGGGGTGGAGGGAGCGATGGTTCTATATTGGAAACCATGAGCCCTCGCTTCCCAAAAGGACCGCTGGAGCGCTCAGAATTGCCGGTGAGTGGACCTTGGAATGCTAGGACATGAGCCAAATTGATGATCTGCTCGGCATGAACAAGAAGCATAGAGATGCAGGAGTCATTGGAGCATTGCTGATGTACTCGTGGGTGGGCCTGCGAATCCAGCCATTATAGAAGCACGCGATTTGTCTTTGAGTACCTTGGTGTCTCAGATCCATCTCTATTTTCTGTAAAGTGCATTGAGAAAAATGAAGCCGTGCTGTGAGTAAGCCGGGTACTCATGGGTGCTTAGACCACGTCGTATGTCCTGAGCCTGTATTCAGCGAAGAATCCGCCCAAACAGGTAGGGGTAAGTAGTCGTATGCTTTTGTCGAGTACTTTTGATATCCTTTGTTCTGATTTAGTACTGACAGATCTTGAAACCTTACTGCAGGATGATGTAAATGTATATAGGAGCATGCCTCCGATGCCAGACCTTCAGCATCCAGACCACATGATGCCGTCAGCATTCCGAGCGCCCAAAACCTCTCGACCCACTATCGATCAAGTTAGTGGGGAGGATGATGAGGGTACTGATGACGATCGTACCTTGGCTTAAGGGCAAGATGACAAGGAACTCGCAGGAAGGCATGAGCTCTTCTAGTTGTGATTTCCCTAGCCACTTGAAGAAACCAAGAGTCGCTAGTAGGAAGCGCAGGGCGAGCACCTTGCCAGGAGATGATGGAGACAAACACCTAGGTAAGTGTCTTGCCTGATTTTGTGAGTTCTTTTGATTGGTTTCTGTTGATGATTTTTCTGAATTCTCCCCTTTTCTTTAATCTTCAATACTAGTTCCCCGAACCCCAACCATCCGAGGCAAAAGGTTGGGAAAGTAGTCGGGGATGATACTGTGAGGGAGCAGGGTGTGCCCTCCCTCATAGTGGACCCATCATCAGGCTCTGCAGGGATCACAACGGGGCAGACGCTGCCCTCGGTTGACCCAAAGTCGATGGTGGTCATTACTACTGCCACGCCAGGGCAAATACCGCCTATGGATGGCAGAACAGCGTCACCGAGTACTTTAGGTATTGCTCCAGCATCCAAGCCACTCAAAAAGAAGTTAGGAGTGAAAAAGTCCGCACTGTAAGTGTCCGAGTGCTTTTACCTGTATATTGTAGGTTCGTTGTTATAGGTAACAACTGTCATTGTTGTTTTTTGGTGTAGGCCATCCTCTGCTCTGGGCTTGGAACAACATGGCGATGCCACGGGTATTTCAGCCCCTGAGCCAGAGAAAGGATCTGATGCTGGGATTCCTGATACGGTGCCGGCGATTGTAGGTGACATCGAGTCATCGGTGCTACCCGAGGTCCCATCCCCAGTTGGTGTTGAAGCTAGCAGGACCGAACAGGGGATAGAAATGCATCCCCAAAGATGCTGCAGGTGAGCCCATTGTGCCACCTCCTCCTGCGGGTGACAGGTAACCCGCAGCAGCAGCCTGGCCCTGGAGATCAAGGTGCTGCGGGTACTTCCTTAGGTGGAATCCTGGTGACTCCTCCTAAGTGGCAGTATGCCATCCCAACTAACCTTATTGAAGATCCAATGCTACCATCAGCGACCTTGTCGGAGTTTTAGAATACTTTCAAAGAATTGTATAAATTTTCCACGGTAAGTGTCCTTTACTGGTGATGTCTGACTTTGCTATATGGTATTTGGTTTTTTGACCTTTTTTTTTGTTGCGCGGACCTTGGCCAATCGATTCAGGATCAAGTCAGACAAACTCAGGGCAGTAGAAGATGGAGCCCGCCAGTTGCAGGAAAAAGACCGTTAGATTGGTGAGCAAGGCATGAAAATGTCGCGCTTTGGAATGAATTGGACACCTTTAAGCAGGAGCGCACTTGGGAAGTCTGGTTCTTGAAGCAAGAAATACAGAATCTGTCAAACAAGAATAAGTTTCTGGCCAAAACTCACCGAGGTAACAATACGTCGACGGCTTTGCCTTGTTTCGGTGTATCCATGTATTTTGTCTGAACTCGCACGGGTACTTCTTCTTATCGCTTGCCCGCTGAACTCACTAATATAATAAGATATAAAGAAGATCTGCTGACTGACGTGAAGAATTTGTTGTACTGTTGCACAGATGATGTGTAACTCTTGGCAAAACAACTTGAAGATGCTGATGTGCAACTCGTAGAGTGCCTGCAGTAGATTAAGAACATGGCAGAAGAAAAAGAAACAAGAGAAAAAGAACTTGAAGAGCTTAGGAGTGCTGCAAAGATAGTCGTCGACATGGTGGATCCTTCAGAAGAAGGGGTGGTTAGTGACAAGACACTGTTGGAGCCCCTCAAAAGATTGCCAATTACATCTCGGAGACCACGAAGACATATGTGGCGCATATCCTGGGACTCGTAAAGTCCTATTGGCGCAAGGCCAACTTGAGTCCACTGGTAGACAATATGTCTGCTGACTGCTTCGAAGAGAAATTCTTAGAGTTTATTGAAGAAGTGAAGCCAATGGCTCATCAGTTAGTTGATAGCTTAGAGCAGGAGTAAAAACAATGGACAAACCACTGAACAATCCACCCAGCTATGGGAATGTACATATGTTTATATTGCCTGTTTGATGTACTCAGGTGCTGACTGCTTGAGTAGTGTCAGTAATAGTAGGACTTAAATTCAATGCTCGAGACACCCATGTACGGCTACCCGGAAGGCAACGCTTCTGGAGGTACTCGATGGTTTTGCATTCAAGACTTTGACTCACACATGAGTTTATATAAATTATGGTTTTTGCTCGCGTCGAGCGATACCTTGAAGTAGGTGTGGGAGCCTCCTCGACTTTATCATAGTGACCTGTGCCGTTGGTTCTGGTGAACCGTGTAGGCAGGTGCTTGAAGTAGTCGGAGTGTTTGCAAGTAATCATTGCATTGTGGCCCTGGAGGCCGTTGTAAAAATAGTCGTGCCAAAAGGAGTCGTGGTGCTAGCCCACGAGTGCTTTTGTAGACTTAGCATAGTTAGCATTTATGTTAGTACTCGTGGCCACAGCCCCCGAGTTCTATGTTACGGTGTGAAGACAAAAGTAGTAGTTTGGGAACCAAATCAACTCTTTATTAGTAAAATATGCTGCGCTGCAGCTGACAACTTTGTGTATAAGTTATCTAAGGGTAAAAACGCCGTAGGAGCTCGATATTCCAGGAGTTTGGGACCTCCATTCCATCAGGGTACAGTAGTCGATATGACCCTGGTCTTTTAACTCTTGAGACGATGAAGGGCCCTTCGCATCGCGAGTTGAGCTTATGTAACCCAGTCTCATCTTGGATGTGACGGAGGACCAAATCGCCAACGTTGAAAGATCTTTCTTGGATGTTGCGATTGTGATAACACTGAACGCCTTGCATGTAGCGGGCTGACTGGATCAAGGCGTTGCATTTGACTTCTTCTGCAGAATCGAGTTCAAGCTGTCCTGCCTCATCTGCCTCACCTTCTCCATACATCTCCAGTCTTGGAGACTCCCACATAATGTCAGCGGAAAGGATAGCTTCTGACCTGTAGACATGAAAGAAAGGTGACTGTCCTGTGGCTTTACTCGGTTGACTGCGTAGTCCCCAGACAACTAGTGGTAACTCGTGTATCTAGTTGCCTCCCTTTTTCCTGTTCTCGTCGCAGAGTCTTTTCTTCAATCCATCAAGAACCAAGCCATTATCACGCTCAACCTAGCTATTGGTCCGCGGGTGAGCTACCGAAACATGCTTGACCTCAATGACACTTTTGATGAGGACATCGCCACCAACGATACATCCACACCTACGCCAGTATCTAATTCACCAACACCACTTGGTCCTATTACTCACACTCATGCTCGTCGGCTTACCCATCAAGTAAGTTCACTCTTAAGCTCAAGTTCATCATATTTAGATAATGGAGACACATGCACTCTTATTTTACTCAGGAACAATAGATTGGATCAAAAGGGAAGAGGCATCGCGTAGGCTGGATTCAGACTGCAGGACAGACACGACTTGTGATGGCCGCCACAACTTCATCCAGACTCTGTTTTGGTCATTCAAGTACTTCCTAGAAAGCTTATCAAATATACTTTCCAAGGGATCCAGAATCACCTCCATATCTGTTCGGAGTCAACCGCAATGTTGATTTACTACAGATTCCTTTTCAGCCCACGGTGCTGTGTCACCCTATTTTGGCCCAATGGGCCGTGTATCAAGTTGGGTCCAATTCTGATGCGTCCTAGGGTTGGAACACCACCCCAGCACCCTTGTGGTCATTCTCCCACTTCTTTATAATCTTTAGCCACCGCCAAGAACACTCGGGTTTTGTTAGATGCAAGTTTAGCTTTTGCTACTTCCTTGTAGGCGTGTGTGCTGATCCAGCCGCCCGTCTTCTTGTTTTCGGAACCCCAACATATTTGAGATTTAGTTTGAGACCTTCAATTACATCTCGTATTTTTAGTACTTGTTCTACTTGTTCTTGCTAGTTCTTCGATTGCTTGCAGGACGAGTGCCCTAGTGGCCGGGTGTCGTGCTCCACAAGATTGCGGCAACCATAGGAGGTGGTGTATCGGTTGCTAAGGCGCAACATCATTGGAAGGTTGTAGTCGGGCCGTGAACGTCATCTCCTCCATCAATCGAGTTATCCCACGCCTCTCATCGAAAGATCAGGTACAAACCCTAGCGGGTTCGCATCAGTTGGTAATCAGAGCAAGGTTGATCGGTGAGAGACTTCCAATCCTTCATTTTCTTTAATTTCCTACCGTCCATAAAAAGCTAAAAATAGTAGAAATTTTTTCCCCTACCGCAATCCTATAGATCCTTTTGTGACTTTACTAGTACTGCTTAGTTAGAGCTTGTTGAGTTTTCGGTTGCATCGGTTGTGTCGAGTTGCTGGTCTTAGTTGTAGTCCTTTAGAGTTTCGAGTTCTTGTCAAGTTTGGTCACGTACGCTACCTTTTTAATCACCTTTTTGGCCAAATCCGAATACACTTTGGCTGTCAAGTTCGACTTGGAATCGATTAAGCGCGTGTTGGCCGAGACCGACTTGAATTCGGGTAGCCTTTTCATCTCTTGATTGCCGAAACTAAGTGCGTCTTTGTTATCAAGTCCGAGTTGGAATCAGTGCTGGTTGAATCTGAGTCCGAACTGTGCAATAGAGGCAATAACACTTCATATTATATTTAGCTGTTCGGCTTACTTGAGAGAGAGAGTGTGGTGACTTGTATTACCTTTATACCCCTACTCTTTCTGGCAAAAGCGTGTGTGGTAACTTGCTCACTTGTATTTCTTTGTTCATAGAATCTATTTTTGAGGTTCCCCTAAAAAAAGAAAAAAGAAAAAGAAGAAAAGCGAAAAAAAGAAAAGAAAAGCAAGGGGCTAATTCATTGCGTTTGTTTTTCCCTTCTGTTCGGGGTGTTGCTTTGTGACTTCCTTTGTGTCCTGGCTCGCGTCTCTAGTACGGTCTAGGCTAGGGCCAGTATAGTACCACCACTGAACGATTATTCAGCTTGCTTTTGTGACTAACGTGGTGCTAGTACTTCCTTATTCCAGCCCACCTACAGCTCCACATATTCGACTAGCTATACAGGTCTTGTTGCTGCAGCACCGATACACTTCATTACACGGTTGCGGACTTGTTGGTTGCCGTACCCTCCTGGCAGCAAGGTAAGAATTGGTAAGACCTTGTGCAACAGGTTAAGAGGGAGCGTCTTGCAGTAGATACAGCCTATCAGCTATAGGGATTTTACTACTTCACTTGTTTTCTTGTTGTTCTTATTTTTCTCACCATGGCAGGCTCTGAGGAGGAGGATCATAGCTTGTCGGGTTTCATCCGGCTGCCCACCGAGGGGTATACCCAAGGTGGTAGGTTTTGGGTTGGGATGCGCCGAGATCAGGAACTCGAAGGTGCAGACAACACAAGATTTAGACAGGTTCAGGCCGCAATATGCGTAATGCCCTACGTCCTGTATGATGGTTTGTATTGCCTTGATGTTGATCTGGTGATCTTCTGTTTTGAGGGGGTCCCTGCCCGCCCTTATATATCCAGGGGGACAGGGTTACATGAATCCTAGTCCGATACTAGCTTAGGAATCGTACTCAAGTACAACTCGAGTAGTTTCCTTCTATATCGACTAGTCCTACTCCGCATGCGGGTAGAATACAACATAAATAAGGTACAGGACACGTCCTATCCCCTTAGCCCAATACGGACTCCTTGATGTACGCAGCCCCGTGGCCCCGGGTCTGACAAGCCCCCGAGCTCTTCGTAGCTGAGTACTGCAGGCTCTTCGAGTACTTCTGAAGCAATCTTCGACTTCTTTCGAAGCTCCATCTGGAAATCTCTCTTCGAGTACTCTTCTCCCTGCATCGAAGCTATGAGGTGCTCATGCCCCGAATTCTTTCTTTTGTATGGGGTGCGATGAATAATCGCACTCCATATGGAGTAGCCCCCGAGCCTTAGGTTGAATCAAAGAATCAAGCTGAGGGTCAAACTAGTCTTGAGTCTTTTCTTCTTATCCTTCGAGTACTTTCGAAAAATAAGTAATCGATGCCACGTGTTCCACAACCCCCGAGCCTTGAATCCAAATCATTTGGAAAAAAGGATCCCAAAGGTCGTGGCAAAAATGCTCCCTTTTGATAAAATATAGTTTAAGAGGAGGCAATTGGCATAAATTGAACTCGAAACTTAAAAAACCTCTTTTTTCGGGACAATTAACCCTGAAAAAATGGTCAGTCAAGTAACGGCCCAAAAAATCCACCAAAAAACAGCCTATGTCCAATTAATCCCATTGCGCGACGCTTCACCTTTCACACAGTAAACCACTACCTGAGCGCTGGTTATTTAACCCCACAGTCAGTTAGGGTTTTTTCCTGTGCCTTCAGATCTAACGCCGCCGCCAGAAAAAACAAAACCTCAATTAGAGCTTGTCCTGCCTTCGCCCTTCCGCCGTCCTGCGTAGTCGAAAATCTTCGATCCCGCCACCGTAACCCCCGAGCGTTGTGCGAACAACTCGTGGCTGAAAGGATTCGAAATGGCGCCGAAGAAAACCAACCAGAAGGACTTGAAAGAAGCACAAGCAGCAACCTGCGAATGGTTAATTAGTAAATGTTCTCGCCATAATCTAGCAAATTTGGTGTTGGGAGGTCTGCTTCAGGAGAGAGATCTCATCAATTGGCGCCTTCCTTTTCACGATCCATTCCCCATGGAAAGCGTCGATGAGATCGTTTCTTTCTGCTCTTTTTCTGAATGGGGATTCAGCCTCCCCACTTGTTCATTCTTCCGTGGCCTTCTCTACTTCTATGGGATTGAGCTGCAACACCTCAATCCCAACTTGATCTGCCATATCTCCATTTTCATCCACTTTTGTGAAGCCTTCCTCGGAATTGAACCCCATTGGGCTCTTTTCTGCTATCTTTTCCGCGTGAAGCCCCAGCCCACCTCAAAAAATCCTTCTGCAATAGGGGGTGCTGGTATCCAGCTTAGGCAACACGCTAGTGACAAATACATATCTTACAAATTTCCTTCCAATATCCCTGGGTGGAAACAGCAATGGTTCTACATTGCGAACCATGCCCCCCAACTCCCTGTGCGGTCCGGTAGGCCCCCTGTTCAGCGTGGCGAATGGACATTGGAGCCCAATGAAGCCGAGATGGACCAGGTAAAAGAGCTGCTCGAGTTGATTGCCGCACACAGAGAGATGGGGGTAACCGGGGCATCTGTGATGTTATTATTCTTCAAACGCCGAATTCAACCCATCCAACAGCACCATACCTTAGGTTTCGAGTACATGGGTACTGAAGACCCATCCCGTATGTGCGCAGAAGAGCTTAGGGACGATGCTGCACTTGTTCGCGTCAAGCGAATTCTGCTAGATACAGATGCCGTCCCGTATGTTCCAGCGGGATTTACAGCCCAGAATCGACCACCATCAGTAAGTGTTCGACTTCTCGACTTCTCCCTCGATCTGAAGAGTTAATACTAACTAATTGTCTTAACACAGGATTCAACAGCATTGTATCGAAGTTACCCGCCGCAACCCGATCTGCCTCGGCCTTATCACACACTGCCCAGCGCAGCAGCCAAGGCACAGAAAGAAAGAATTGCTGGCAGCGAGTCGGCCGCAGGCAGCCAATCAACCGGGGATAGGGTGCAAGCCAACAACTCCTCCGGATCATCCGTGGAATGGTCTGACGACGCACCTCTAATTCCCCGGCGGCGCCGGGAAATGCGAAAACGCAAAGCCAGCACTGCTGACCTTGCCGGGTAAGTGTTTGTCAAATTATAAAGGTATCGAGTTGTTTTGCGAAATACTGATGACAAGTCTGTTTTGCAGTCCTTCATCTTCTTTGCCCAGCCCCCAGTGCCAGAAGGTAGCCGAAATGCCCCCCACCAGAAAAGATGCACCAGAAGCTAAACCCATAGAAGTCGATAAGGCAGTCCCGTCACCTTCTGTTGCAGACGATGTGACGATCGCCGTGGCTGGCACAGTGTCGGGGCAGCTCACGCCCTCGACTGAAACAGCGCCGCCGCCAGCAATAGGTGCCGCAGCCATCGCCGTGCCAGAGATGCCAACCCCATCGTCCTGTACACCAACTCCTCCGACCACGAATATTGTGATAAAGAAGCCGTTGAAGCTGGTGTGGAGGAAGCCGACAATGGTCCGATCCCAGATGTAAGTAATGCTTTGGACCCTGCCCTTAGCCATGTGTAGAGATCACAGTAAAAATGTTGTGCTGTTGTCTTAAGCAGATCAACGGCTGCAGTGACGCCAGAACTCGAGTTGGCTCCACCAGCCCCCGAGCCTTCGCCCAGGCAATCAGACGCGCCAGAGCCAGCAGAGGGGGCAGATGTGGCCTCACCTGACTCGCCACTGCCCAAGCTCCAGCTCACGGAACTCGAAGCCCCTGGCAATGAGCAAGTCGAAGCCGCCGTTCCCTTACCCGTCGAAGTTACAGGTAAATGATCCCACTGCCTTCTGCCATAATCATCGCTATGTTAACACTTTGCCTTTACAGAGACCCCGCAGCCGTCAACCTTGGAGGGTGCGGGTGCTTCTAGCGAAGCAACCAGGTTGCCAACCCCTGGGGAAGAGAACGCTGATACACTCCAAGAGATGCACCTCCCAGGGGACGATCTGAGCCGCCTGCGCCAAATGATCAAGGCGATCGACACGCTTGCTCTGGTAAAACTTGTCTAAACCGCTGGTATCTGTATGCTTAAGCCGTGTGTCTCTGACGCCCGGGAATACGCAGGACATGAACCAGAAAACTTTAGTGAAGCTGGAAGAATCCACCAAGCGTATCGACGAGCTGACGCAAGAGCGAGCCGGCTTCGAGCAAACCATCACCGAGCTCCAAGGCCGACCCAGGGAGCAGCGAAAAACCCATCATGGTATGTTGAATTCAATCCTCGAATTCATACCCGTTGTCGATAACTTCATGGTCTGAAACCTGCTTATCATCGCAGAACTTAAACAACTCTTAAATTATAAAGAGGGATTGCTTACTGATTTGAAGAACATGCTGTATCGCCGCGCAGATGAAGTCGAGGGTCTGCGGAAGGTGATGGCCGACACAGAGAAGCAACTCGTCGACTGCCTCCAGCAGATCAAGACTTTGGGCGAGGAGAAAGAGCAGCGCCAGAAGGAACTTGATGATTTGAAGACGGCGGCCCAGGAACTCTTAGAGATGGTGGACCTCGGGAAGACGGCGCTGAAGGTGGGCCACCACTGCTGGATCGACTTCGCGGGGCACCGCAAAAGATCCTCAACTTTTTCACCGAGGCGTCCACATCATACGTGGGTCATGCTCTAGGCCTTGTGAAGTCCTTCTGGCCAAAGGCTCGGCTAGAAGTACTCACGGAGGGTGCAGCTGCTGATTGTACTGATGAAAGCTTCCGCGAGTATTTGCTAGAGGTCCGGCCTGTAGCTGAAAAAATTGTGGGAAACATGGTCCAAGATTGAACCGTTAGTGTTGAAGACTTTTGTAATATAAGAAACCACCTTTATTCTTTTGTAGCCTTATGTGCGGACTAAGAGCCCCATCTGCGTTGGAGCATGGACACGCTACCTCTAAGTGCAGCGACTTAGAGAGTAGTCGATTTAGCTCTTCACGTGAGCTCATTGGGTGAGTTAGATAAGACCCAACTGAAGGGATCCAATTGTGCCCGGAACGCGCGGTTTGTGGCGCGACGACTAGGATGCCCATGGCAAACAGTCGAAAATTACCCTGAAGTGTAACAACTGCAGGAGTAGCCTATTATACGGACATGTCAAGCAAGTTAGATAGAATCCGAGCCAGATGGGCCTAACTAGTTTGAAAGAACACAATTAGCATCGCGACGACCCATGTGCCACTAGCAAGTAGTCGATTTTGTATAAAGCTTGAGCGTGGCCAAAGCCGCCGCATTTATATTCAAGAAATTACATTTCGGGTTGTGTGGCACAAAGCCGCCAAATCGACCCAGAAAAGTAAAACTTGCCATTGACGCATACAGAAATTGGACACGAATCTGCTTAGGGGTAAAACCGTCGCAGGTGCTGGATATTCCATGAGTTGGGTACATCCTGACCATCGGGGTGCTGAAGTCAATAAGATCCTGGTCTTGTAACCCTCTTGACGATGAACGGTCCTTCCCATCTTGAGTTAAGCTTGTGCAAACCCGACTCGTCCTAAACGCGACGAAGGACAAGGTCGCCAATGCTAAACGACCTTTCCTTAATGTTGCGATCATGGTATCGCCGGATTCCCTGTAGGTAACGGGCTGACTGAACGAGAGCAAAGCAGCGAGCCTCTTCGACAGAGTCCAACTCCAGCTATCGTGCTTCGTCTGCCTCGCCTTCTTTATACATCTCAACCCTTGGGGATTTCCACATGATATCTGCTGGGAGAATCGCCTCGGAGCCGTAGACAAGAAAGAACGGGGTCTGCCCTGTGGCTTTTGAAGGTTGAGTCCTGAGCCCCCAGATGACGTGTGGCAACTCGTGAATCCACTTCCCGCCCTTTTTGCTATTGGCATCATAAAGTCTCTTCTTGAGGCCGTCAATGATCAAGCCATTTGCCCGCTTGACTTGCCCATTTGCCCTTAGGTGAGCCACCGAAACATATTTGACCTCGATGGATGAATTTTCACAGAATTCCCAGAATTGGTTGGCCGTGAAATTTGAACCCAAATCGGTGATAATAGTGTTGGGGAAGCCGAAACGATGCAAGATGTCGGAGATGAAGTCGACCACCCTGTCTGGAGTAAGCTTGGCGATCGGCTTGAACTCGATCCACTTAGTGAACTTATCGATAGCCACCAGAACATGAGTAAAACCTCCTGGCGCCATTGCGAAGGGCCCAATCATGTCGAGGCTCCAGCAAGCGAACGGCCAGGAAGGCGGTATAGTGATGAGGGTGTGGGCCGGGACATGAGTTTGCTTACCGAAGAACTGGCAGTTCTGACATCTTCGTACCAGATCTTCGGCGTCGGACACGGTGGTGGGCCACCAGAAACTGGCTCTATATGCTTTGCCGACCAGTGACTTTGACGCTGCGTGGTTACCGCACACGCCCTCGTGTATCTCCCTCAATATGTCCAGACCTTCTTCTGTTGTGACGCACTTCATGAGTACTCCAGATCGTGCGCCGCGCCGATAAAGTTTGTCTTCGACTAGGACAAACCCCTTGCTCCGACGCATGAGGCGGGCGGCAGCAGCGCTCTTGGGGTCCGTCCCTGCCGGTAATACGAGATCTCGGATGAAGTCGATGAAAGGGCCTCTCCAATCCTCACCGACCAGCATAACCTCCCGTTCTGGCTGTACAGAGCCAGTGGCGGTGGAGACCTACGGTGAAGGGCTGATGGACGGGTGCTTCAACTCCTGAACGAATACCCCTGCTGGGACTTGTGCTCGGGTTGATCCCAGCTTAGATAAGGCATCGGCAGTGACATTGTGTTCCCGCAGCACATGATGAACTTTTAGGCCAGAAAATTTGTTTTCTAGCTTGCGTACTTCTTGTACATAGGCTTCCATGGTCTCCTTGTTGCAGTCCCACTCCTTGTTGACTTGCTGAAGGACCAAAAGTGAATCGCCGTATACAAGTAGTCGCTTGATCCCTAGTGATATCGCCAAGCGAAGCCCATGAAGCAAGGCTTCATACTCGGCTTCATTGTTGGATACCTCCCAGAGAATTTGGAGGACGTACTTGAGTTGTTCGCCTCTTGGGGAAATGAATAAAACTCCAGCGCCGCCGCCATCGAGCTTGAGAGAACCATCGAAGTACATGGTCCAATGCTCTGGCTTGTCAACTGGATTTGGAACTTGATTTTCCCTCCACTCTGCCATGAAGTCGACTAGAGCTTGGGACTTGATTGCAGTGCGTGGCTTGAAGTCGATCGACAAAGCCCCCAGTTCCACTGCCCATTTTGAAATACGACCCGTGGCATCTTGGTTGCATAGGATATCCGCCAACGGGTAGTCTGTGATCACGGTGATCTGGTATTCTTCAAAGTAGTGGCTTAATTTCCTTGAGGTGATCAATATGCCATAGAGAAGCTTTTGGACCGCCGGGTACCGCACCTTAGACTCCGAGAGTACTTCACTGACAAAGTACACAGGCCGCTGCACGCCAAAAGCATGGCCTTCCTCGGAGCGTTTGACAACAATAGCACTGCTAATAACGTGGGTAGTTGCCGCAATGTAAAGTAAAAGGGTCTCACCCGGCAATGGTGCTGTGAGGATCCGGGGCGACTGTAGGTGTTGCTTGAGATCCTACAGAGCCCGCTCGGCCTCCTCTGTCCAGTGAAACTTGTCCTGGCGCTTTAAGAGTTTGAAAAAAGGTAGTCCTCTCTCCCCGAGCCGGGAGATGAATCTGTTGAGAGCTGCCATGCACCCTGTAAGTTTCTGCACATCTTTGATTATGGCAGGTGCCTCCATATCAGTGATGGCGGTAATCTTTTTAGGGTTGGCCTCGATGCCCCGGTTACTGACTATGAACCCGAGCAATTTACCGGATGGAACGCCAAAAACGCATTTGGTCGGATTAAGCTTCCATCGGTACTTCCTTAGGCTAGCGAAAGTTTCCTCCAGATCCGCGATCAGGCCCTCGGGATTTCTGGTCTTTACGACCACGTCGTCCACGTAGGCCTCCACGTTCCGGTGTAACTGATCAGCAAAGCACATCTGAATTGCCCGCTGATAGGTAGCGCCAGCGTTCTTCAACCCGAAGGACATCGTCTTGTAGGCATAAGTCCCAAACGGGGTGATGAACGCGGTCTTGATCTGGTCGTCTTCCTTGAGAGCAATCTGGTGGTACCCTAAATAACAATCAAGGAAACACAGCAGTACACAACCTGCGGTCGAATCGACTACCTGATCGATGCGAGGGAGCCCAAAGTGATACTTCGGGCAATGCTTGTTGAGATCGGTATAATCGACACACATTCTCCATTCTTTATTCTTTTTTAATACAAGGACGGGATTAGCTACCCACTCCGGATGGATTACTTCTTTAATGAATCCGGCCACGAGGAGTTTGGCTATTTCCCGTTTGATAGCCTCCCGTTTATCAGGGGCAAAACGACGAAGTCGTTGCTTCTTTGGTACAGCTTGTGGGTACACATTGAGACTATGCTCGATCAGCTCCTTGGGCACCCCTGGCATATCCGATGGCTTCCATGCGAATATGTCTCGGTTAGCCCGCAGGAAACTGACGAGTGCGAGTTCCTATTGGTCACCCAAGCCCACGCCGATGATGGCTGTCTTGGATGAGTCACCTTCTTGGAGCTGGATTGTCTTGAGAGCCGTCTCGCCCGTCGACTTGACGCCCGATTGGCTCGTCTTCTTCGTCGGGATGTCTAGCTCGGCTTGAGAGTTGTTGTGCGGCCGCGAGTACTTCAGCGGAAGCATCTGGCACGTGGGAAGTCGATGCATACTAGATGGCCTCTTGGTTGCAATCATAAGACTTCTTCAAGTCGCCTCAGAGCGTGAGCACACCACTGCGTCCTGGCATCTTGAGAAGCAAGTAGACATAATGTGGCACCGCCATGAACTTGGCAAGCGCCAGCCTCCCTAGTATAGCGTGATAGGAAGATTCGAAGTTGGCCACCTCGAACTTGATGAACTCGGTTCGGTAGTTCTCCCTCGTCCCAAAAGTGACTGGGAGAACGACTGTTCCAAGCGGATGCGCGGCATTGCCAGGGACAATACCGTAAAAAGGAGCTTTGCTCGGAGTGAGCTTGTTGGTAAGGTCCAGACCCATCTTCTTCAGCGTACTGGCGAAGATAAGATTGAGTCCGCTCCCACCATCGATAAGAACCCGAGTAAGCTTGACCTCTGCGACCACGGGATCCAGCACCAGTGGGAACTTCCCAGGCTCGGAAAAGCTGGTCCATTGATCATCACGGGAAAATGATATGGGGACCTCTGACCATCGGAGTGGTCGTGGTACCGCCGGTTCAACTGATAGAATCTTCCGTAGCAGCAACTTTTGTTCCCGCTTGGAGCAAAAATCTTCGTCACCGCCAAAGATGACATTGACGGTCTTGGAGGCATCCTGGAACTTGGGCATCTCAGATTTGTCTTCCTATTCCTCGTCTTCGGGCTTTTTGCCCATCGACTTATTCTTCTTGCCGTGTCCAGGAGAGCCAAAGGTGCGCTTGAGCTGAAAGCAGTCGATTGCTGCGTGTTTGGAGTTGACGCACCACGGGCACTTCTTCTGCAGGAGTTTTTCAAACTGCTCCTGCGTGGTCGACTTCTTGCCCCGTGAAGGACGTTCCACAGTCGCGACGAGATGGTCTGGCTTGCGCTTTCGAGAAGAACTCGAAAAGTCCCGCTGGCCTTTGTCAGCCTGGTTGTCATTGTTGCGCTTCTGGTTGAGGTCGGTGCGTCTTGGAAACCTCTCGTGCATCTTTTCTTCTTGTTCAGACCAGTCGTGCATCATGTCACGTAGACCTGCAACCGTCTTCGGCCTGTTACGCCCAAAATCACGATATATACCTGGGTCAGTGAGGCCGTTGTAGAAGCAGTAGATAATGTCCTCTTCCGAGATGTTGGCGATGGTGGCCCGCACATCGAAGAAACGGCGGGTGTAGGATCGGAGGAGTTCATTGCGCTCTTGCTTGCACTGGACGAGGTCGTGCCGGGTTCCTGCTCGAGATATCGCCCTCTGGAAGTTGTCGATGAAGACCTTCTTGAGGCCTTCCCAGGAGTCGATAGAGTCGTTGCGGAGGCTTTCCAGCCAAGTCAACAGTGCAGGCTCCAAAGCCATCGGAAAGTAGACGACTTTGGTAGTGTTGGAGCCGCCAGCCACCTCAATGGCAGTGGAGTAACAGCGGAGCCATTGTTGGGGGGCCTGCTTGCCGTCGTACTTGGTAATACCAATTGGCTTAAAACCCTCCGGGTACTTGTAGTTGTCGAATCTCGCAGTGAACGCAGGGAAACGATCGCTGCAGTCAGCATCGTCTCGCTCGGCTACCTCGCGTTCCCGTCGCCTCAAGTCGAGGACTGACCGGGCATCGCGCCCCTCATTGATCTTCTGGCGAAGGTCAGGTTGTTGACGTGGAGGGTTGGGCTGCCTCGGGTTGTTTGCCGGAGGTGGCTGCCGCCTCCCACCGGTGAGCTGGCTTCCACCCACGCCATCATTGTTGTTGCTGCGTTGGGGTCGCGGGCGATTACCTGTTGTTCGACTTGGGGCCTGGCTTCGGCTGTCTTCGACGTGCTCGTCCCTGACAAGCGATGCCGGAGCCTGCTGGTCCAACTGGACCCACGCCCGTTGGGCGTAGATGAGTGCTTGTTGGACGTTGGGGTCGTTGCTTCGCTCGAGTAGTGCTATTACCCGAGCAATGTTGGCCACAGGAGTCCTGAAGCCATGTTCATCTGCCGCGGCGAATTCGGCGTCGACACGCGGCGAATTACGCCACAAAATCTGATCCAACAGGTAGTTCATGATTTTAGAGGAATTTATGGAACTGGTTTCATAATTTTCGGAGGTCCGGTTGATTTATTATGAATTTTTTAAAGGAAAAACCTATTTCTAAAATTAATAAAAGAATTTTGGAAAAGAAAATCATTTAGCAGTGACACGTGCAGCACCAGAGCGTGCCACGTGGCATGCTGACATCAGCATGACATCACGGGTGGGGTCAATACCTGCTGACGTCAGCAGTGGGCCCTGCTGACATCAGCGTTGACTGGTCAACGTTGACGGTCAACGGTCAAGGGGGTCAGTGGGTGTAACACCCTAAGGTAAAATTTCGAGATTTATAATGAATTTAATTGGGCTCCAGTAATTGTTCCAAGGGTTTATTTTGCCTAGCTTGCATTTATTTATAATTTAATTCACAAAGAATTAGAATTTATTTAGGGTTCAACATGTTTGTGCATTCATGCTGGTGCATAAGTTTTATTTGGTTGAGTGCATAGGAGTTGAATTCAAATTTGAGTTGAATTCAAATAGAATCGAGTTGTTTGAAAAAGAAACAAAAGGGAGGAAACAAGAAAGTAGGTCAGTCATTCCTTCTGTTCTCAGTCATTCCCTCAGCCTGACCCCACCTGTCGGCCCCTTCTCTCTCCCCTTTCTTCTCCGGCGCAACTCCTTCCCGAGATCCCCGGCGAGCCACTCTCTCTGGGCCCGCACGCCAAGGCAGCGCCGCCGCCCTACAAAAGGAACTTCCTGAGCCCCCAGAACCCTAACCCCAGCCCTGCAACCCCGAAGATCTCCAGCACCGCCGCCCCCTTCTTTCCCCGCTCCGGTCGCCTCGGTCTCCCCGTGGTCCGGCCGCTCCGCCGCGCCCCAGGCCACCACATCACCCGCAGTAGCTCCGCCTCGCCGCCAGGAAGCTTCCCGAAGTTTCTGCCCTCGACCCTGAGCTCTGGCCGTGCCGGAATTGAACCCGAAGCCGCCGCCGGTGAGGCTCTCCGCCCTCGCAATTCCTCGCCGTCGGTGATTCCCGGACCTCCCTGACCCCCGTAACACCTTCGCAGGAGCCCCACGCGTCGACCCGTGGAGCCTAGGAGTCCGGAGAGCCCCTGCAGCAGCTTCCTCCGCGAGCGCCGCCCGCCTCTGCCGCACGGCCATCGTCGACGATCATCCTCCGTCACGTCTCCGGTCCCCACGACGCCTCGGTGAGCAGCACATCATCCCCCTGGTCGTGTTGCGCTAGATCCCGTAGCATTTAGGCCTCCGCAGTGACCAGACACGCCGGCGGTGTGCCACCATGCAGACCCACCCCGCCGTCGCACTCACAGCTAGAGCGCCTCCTGAGCCCCGCCTTAGCCCCAGATGGATCACGCATGTCGCGCTGATCACGCCCGACCCGATCTCGAGTTGTTTTGACCTCCGGAGCGGCGAGAACGCCGAGCTCCGGCGAGCCCGAGCCGTGCGCCGCCGCGGGAGTCAAATTCCGGCGACCGTTCCGCCGTCCCCGCGAGCCAGCCAGAACGGACCGGTCTGATCCAGATCGGACCGTCCGGACCTTCCGCTGTGCAGATTGGACCGTCCGAACTAGATTGGGTCCGAATCGTCCGATCTATACACGATGGTCCAGATTAGAAGATACCCCTCAGCTGTGGCAGTTTTGTTAAAGAGCCCCTGAGCTTCCTTGGAATCAACCCGCGGTCCTAGCTAGTTGAGAAATAATTCCAGAAAGACCCAGAATCTTGCACGGACCCCCCTGAGCTTCCTGGAATTGGTGGCCGCAGTCCATGTCCGGTGTTCTCGCGTGCTAGCCCCTGTGTCTACCCTTTATTTATGTTTAGACCCTCGGTTTTTACGCAGAACCCCTTAGAACCTCCAGTTTTCTTGCAAATAGGTCCCTGGATCTTGTTTCAAGCGTAGATTTCACGTCTTAGCTCCGTTTTAGGTGTTCTTTATGTCCACGTGATCGTTGTAACGCGTAGAATAGCTCTAGACTAGTTTTGTGTGCTGTTCTATTGTTTTGGTGTACTATTTCTTATAGTTTGCCTTTGTTTGCATGTGTGTGCACGTGTGGACCATGTATTGCTCTTACGATCGTGAGTAGACGTCGAGCCACCGGAGCAGTACCAGGAGCAGCCATCTTCCGAGCAGTTCGAGCAGCAGCAGGAGAGTTTCAAGGAAGGCAAGTATAACATGAACCTCCTATCACTTTTTAATACAATTTCATACTGCATTTTAATACTGTATGCCTATAAGGACTTTCCTAGCCACTTTATATCCTATATATATGTCCTTTGGGTTGCATTTTGGTTAGTTGTGCTAGGTTGCTGTGCTATAACACACTTGGTCCTTTTTAATTAAATATGATTAAGGGTATATGCAACTTAATTCTGAGAGTGGCCCTCTGTGCTGTGTGCTTGAGTGGCTCACGTCTCCTTAAAAGATGTTTTTAATAGAAACATGGTTTAGGGGGCCAGCACGGTGCTTAGTGCTTGGTTGGCCACTCTCCATAAGGACCGGTTCATAGAGCGACAACCTGGGACAACCGCGCAACCACAAGACTGGAATGGGACGGTCTTGACTTACTAATTAGGTCGTGTTGGTTCGGGAGTAACTTACCTGCGTGGGCAAGAGGGGTGGTAAGCTTCAATGGTCCCTGCTCCTCCTGCTTGGTCTGTGCTGTGTGTCTTGTACCCCCGGAGGTGGGCCCCATCATCGCTGATCCAAAATCCTTAGCGGTTACACCTTACCAACGTGGGCCTTTGTAACGGTCTCGTAGTGTGCTTGCTAGCCATCTCACCTAAGGAAGTGTGATGAACAACTAGCGTAGCTCACGACTTGTGGGTAAAGTTGTGCAACCTCTTGAGAGTGTAAAACTGATATATCAGCTGTGCTCACAGTCATGAGCGGCCCAGATCCTCCGTCTGATTACTGGGGTTATCAACCTTTGATTAGGGAGATTCCCCGGGTGGTTTTGGTTTGGATGGTTCTCAGTAGTTCTTAATTGATATGGATTAATTCTTATGCAATTTGGGTTTATGGTAATTCATCCACTTGTAGTAATTAGCTTTAATAAAACTTGCCAAGACTAAAAGCTAATACAGTTGAGTCAGCTAGCCTAGAGCCTCATTGTTTGTGTTATACTTGTTGAGTACTAGTTTGTACTCACACTTGCCTCTCTACTCTTCTGTTCTCTTCGACTGCTGCTCAGTGCCCGGCAACGTGGAGGACTATGTCAGCGGCTTCGACGACTTCTAGGCGTTTGTCTCCCAGTCGACGTCCCTGTGGCGCCCAGCTCTTCATGTATTCATTTACGCTTCCGCATTTCCTTGAACTGATTCTTGATTCCGTTGTAATAAAGATATTCATTTTATAATTTATACGCTTTTATTCGTGACATATGTTGTGATATCTTGATAATCTGTTGTATATATGCGTGACTTGATCCTGGCGCATATATGATTGCTCGATTTATGTTCTTATAAATCGGGTGTGACAGATTGGTATCAGAGCCAGGTGAACTGTAGGGCGAAGCCTAGATAGAAATGGGTCGAGTTTAGGGATTTCTTTTCGCTTGCTCTGCTTCCGCAAAACCCAAACATTCATTTTTGCTTCTATTCCTTGAGTCTTAAGTCCTTGATCTGCTATCTCTCTTGTCTTTTCTGAGAAATAGATTGAGCTTTCCGTAGACGTCGGCCTGAGTCGCCTAATCTTATAAGCTATAAGTTTAAGCTGTCCCGATGAAAATACGCTAGAACGAGTGTGTTAGTCGAGTGGTGTGATAAACTCGACTAAGTTGTGAATATTGACTGATTGTTATTGTGCAAATGTTTGATTTGGATTTTTGGTTGATTGCATAGATTAGAAGTAAATCTCTTGATGCAAATCGATCGTAACGCAAACTTGAATTGAGTAATAAAATTGAGATAGAACGTGGGGGGGTAAAACCGTACCTTCCTTTCTCCCTATTTTGTCCTGTCAGAGTTTTCCTTCCCGAAGTTATACCCTATCTATTTCTCATAAATTTCGTTTGTTGCAATCAGATGGTGAACACCAGGCGCACCGGTTCCGGTTCTGACCAGCAGGAGCAGAACAACCAGGGTACTGGTCAGCCGCTGCCGATGCCGCCACCACTGACCCCGGAGCAGTTCTTCCAGCTCCAGATGCAGATGATGGCGACCCTGAACAACACCGTTCAGGCTCTGCAGCATATCACGCTCAGCCACCGCCTCCACCGCCGCCTCAGCCCCGTGATCGGCGTGCGGATTTCCTGAGAGGCCATCCTCCGACCTTCTCTCACGCCACGGATCCACTCCAGGCGGACGACTGGCTTCGTTCGGTGGGGCGCCAGTTGGTTGTTGCGTAGTGCGACAACCGGGAGAGGGTTCTGTACGCAGCAGGGCAGCTGCGAGGCTCCGCTCTCGACTGGTGGGAGTCCTACCCGGCTCAGGACCGTGATGCTCTCACCTGGGTCCAGTTCCGTGAGCGTTTCAGGAACCATCACATTCCTGATGGCATAATGAAGATGAAGCAGAAGGAGTTCCGTGCCCTTAAGCAGGTAAAAATTAGATGGGATTCCCGGCAATTTCTTTTGAGTTTCGACCTATCCTTGATCTCCTTTCATAAGCCTGACAAATTGAGCGATTTCTATCCTTGTTATCCGTGTCCGTCGTTTCAGGGATCTATGACGGTGACGGAGTACCGTGACCGTTTCCTTCAGCTTGCCCGCTAGGCCCCTGCTGACGTCGCTCGTGATAGCGATAAGCAGGAGTATTTCAAGGAGGGATTGGATGATCACATCCAGTATGCGCTGCTGAACTACTGCTTCGACAACTTCAACCAGCTGGTTGATGCAGCCCTCAACACCGAGCGTAAGCGCCGGGAGATTGAGGACAAGAAGAGGAAGATGGCTCCATCCTCTTCGGGCAGCAACACTCGTCCCCGCTATCAGCAGCCACAGCAGCAGCAGCAGAGGCCGCCCCAGCAGTACCAGCAGCGGCAGCAATTTCCGCCTTGTCCTCAGCAACAGCAGCAGGCGGGACAGGGTCAGAGGCTTCCAGCGCCTCCGGCTCCACCAGCTCAGAGACAGGGAGTGCCTACTCCTCCTGCCGGGCAGCAGGCCGCTGCATTTCCGCGGGTGTGCTTCCACTGCGGCGAGCCGGGGCACTACGCCAACGTCTGCCCTCGGAAGGCGCAGGCAGGACAGCAAGGGCGTGCAGCTCAGCCCAAGGCCCCAGCTCAGGGTAGGGTGAACCACGTGACGGCCGAGTCAGCGGCCGAGGCTCCTAACGTGGTTATTGGTACGTTCATGGTCAACACCCATCCTGCTACAGTGCTTTTTGATACTGGTGCTACACATTCTTTTATCACCCAGTCTTTTGTTGAGCATCATGGCATTCCTACTAGCACGTTAAAGAGGCGCATATATGATTGCTCGATTTATGTTCTTATAAATCGGGTGTGACAGTGGGTCCCACTGGTCAGTCTCACTCCGAGGCTGTCAAGTGGGGCCCTCGGTCAGGCCGGGTAAAAAGTAAAAGAAAAGGGGCCCGGCTCGGTTTTGGGCCAAAAGGATGCTGGGCCGGCTCGAGGCCCAACCAGGCTAGGCTTGGCTTCATGGGTCAGCTCGGCCTGCGGCTCAGCAGGCCGGCTCGGTCCTTGGGCTGGCTGGGCATGTAGGCCGGCTCGGCTTAACAGGCCGGCCCACAGCTCACCCCTATCTCTCTCTCTCTCTCTTACTGACGACACGGGCCCAGGGGGCACCGCCCCGCGCTCCCCCCGATAGGCGGGACCCGCTTGTCGGTCTCCTACCAGATTTGGTGTGGCTGCCAGATCCGGTGCAGCGCGGGCTCAGGGTGGCCGTACGTGTGTGTGAGTGCCAGTGTGTGTGGTGTGTGTCCGGTTGGTGCACGAGGAAATGCCCAAGGGGCTTGGCTGCGACACGAATGCGACGTTGCGGATGCATCGCGTGGTCGCCGCTCACGGGAAGGCCGTGGCGGGGTCATGGTGCGGCACGGTGAGGCTGGGACACGGCTCGGCCTCGTGGCGTGGGTGTGCACACACGCGCACGGGTCCTGGCTTCCCAGGGCCGCGGGATGGCCGTGCCGTGCGTGGGGCACTAGCATCTCGAGCCTGCGACACGACGCGGCGGTGGAAGGCGACGGTGGCTGCCGGCTCATTGGGCGGTGCGGCGGGCTCCTGCACAAGAGCGGCACAAGGCCGGATGGGAGAGGGGGTCCTAATGCCAGGCTAAGGAGGGTTCATCGGCATCGCCGACAGCACGAGGATAGGGGGGAGTGGCTGCGACAATAAACGGCAGGCTTGCTAGCGGGATGTTGTCACAGTGGTGGGCTGGTGCAGGCGGGTCGAAGCCGTGCAGGATGCGCGACTTCGTCGATATCGTCGTTCGGGCGCAGGCCCGGCGGAGCTCCGGTGCGGCGACGGCCTTCTCCTCCTCATGCAGCTCGATGTTGTCCTCCTCGTTGCGCTCCTCCTCCTCCTCCTCTTCTCCTCCTCCTCCTCTGCTGGTGCAGCAACAGCGGAAGGGGAAAAGCTGGGGCTGCTAGGGTTTCGGGGGCGGCTGGGGCTCTTATACGCGACGCTAGGGTTTGGGGAGCGGCTGCGGCAGGGGATCCTTGACGTCCGGGACGAGACGCGTGGCGGCATCGCGGTGGTGCGACGCAGCTCAGTGGCCGACACGGGAGGTGCGGCGGTTTCGCTGCCGTGTTGCGAAGCGGGGACAAGCGGGGCGCGGCGCAGGGCGGTGATGCGAGCGAGCGGGGGCCGCGGCGGAAGGGAAAAGAGAAAAAGGGGCGCGGCGGTTAGGCGCTTGTCACGGGGTGGAGCGAGCGGGGCGAGGCCGGGAGAGTTGCGGGGGCGAGCAGCGAGTGGAGGAAGGGAAAGCTGACAAGCGGGCCCCGCTTATCAGCTACCTCGGGTGGAAGGTGAAGGGGCGCTGCGGTGAGGCCGGCCGGCTGGGTTGGGCCACGGCCTGCGGGCTGTGTTACGCGGGTGAAGAGAGGAAGGGGAGGAGAAGAGCTGGGCTGGGCCGTGTGCTCACGGGCCGGTGGGCTGTTGTTATTGCCATAATTTAGCTGGGACAGAAGGTGGGCCGCGAGCAAGATGGGCTGAAAGGATAATTGTAATGGGCTTGCGAATCGGCCCCTACGCGGGCGTTTTAAGGCCACGATTGGCCATGTATCTAGATAAGTGTGCGTGTTTAAATTAGTTTAGGTAGAGATAGCCAGGATTCATATCGTAGTCAGTTAGGATTGGTTAGGAGAGGCAGGTCTCCATACTATAAATATGTACCTTGGACTATGAATAAAAAAGGAACAACAACCATTCGCAAACAACTCTCGGCACATCGCCACCCCTATTCTAGGGTTTCTCTCGGGTAAGTGCCGTGCAGCCCCGATCACGCCTCGCGTGATGGGGGTAGCATCATTCCTGCCTGTTTATCTTTGTGTTCCTCGTACTGAAGAATTGTTGATGGCGAGAAACGCTAGTTATCTTAACGCTTATAGGGATGCATCGGCCTTTTATATTATATTCATGCGTTGCTTGTCACCCGTAACATTTAGCTGTCCTTGTGCCCGATCTCGGGTGTAAGGCAGCACCTTGCTCTATTTTCGATTAGTAGATCCAATCTGTTATGGTTAGTCTTTGTTCATCAAAGATTTAGCTTAATATCCGCATGATTGGGCCCTTCAAACGAGTTAAATGATCCGGCAATACGTTTGATGCTTTGTATTAACCTAAAGAGGGATTGTTCTGGGAATCGGCTCTCTGTTGGTTTTTAGGCCTCTGTTTAGGTTGCTATTCCGTTATCTTTTGTATTTGTTAGGTTTAGCTATGCGTAGGATGTTTCAGTTATGTGGTGAAAGTTTAACCGTCATAGATTGAATTAGCTTATCGATTACAGAGCAAGTTCTCATTATTATCAGATACGTGCGCTTTGTTTAAACACTTAGATCCGATCTGATACTGGAAGACAATCGGATCTTTACAGCCAATATCAGGGATCACCCGATGAGCCGATCACGGCTCGGACTAATGTTTGAACTTGTCTATGCATGCAGGAAACTAACTGAAATCACTTCTACACCTTCCTGATCAGGTACAAGGTTAGGTGGCACGCCTAGCAACCCAGATGCCAGGTCATGCGCCGGATACTATGCCTAGCAACCTCCCGGCTCCTCTTGTTGCCTGTCGCTGCTCGCCGGTGGGTTTTGACCGACAACACATTCTGGCACGCCCGGTGGGACCATCTTCATCGACTACATCAACTTCCGCCGTCGGGATGTCAAGGGAGGATCCAATCACGTACGAGGAGCTGCCTGTTGAGCACAAGCAGAAGTACGATGAGATCAAGGCTCTCTTCGAAGCCGATCTCATCGTCTCTTTTGAGAGAACCTACCATCACGGCGTTAGGTGGAAGGGGTTCTCACATGAAGGCGCTCTTGATGACGTGGACTTATCCACCCCATCAGAGGACCGTACCAGAGCTCTGCGCTAGGAGATGAACTACATGGTGGCCCACTCACTGCATCGGCACTCCGAGAGCCTGGTAAACTCTTTTGAGCGTGTCGCGCTGTGCATGGTCCAGGAAATCATGAAGCATCAGTACTCTCCAATGGGACCTACCCTGGGGAGTCACAAAGGAGAATTGTCATTCCAGGCCAAGCCACCGCTGCCTTATGCGTTCGCGGCTCCGGAATCACACAGTTCACCGGCTTACGTTGTCTACAAGGTGGGAGGTGACCCTGTGGATCACTAGTTCTTCAGCGAGCTGCCCAAGGAGATCCCACCTGGGTATATGTGTGCTTATATACCGGACAACAACAATCCGGTACATTTGGTGCAGAGGGCGGCTGGAGGAGTTTTCGGAGTAGATGCCGATAAACAAGCGTGGCTAGCTACTTACGCCACCGGGCCAAGTCATGACAGCATGCACTCATCCCCAGGAGTGCAGACGGTAGACCAAATCAGTGCCATCTTAAGGGATCAATTTGGTATTTTACCAAAGAGGCAGGCGATCGGCTATACTAAGCCGTATCCCAGTGAATATGATTTAATTCCTCTGCCGCCTAAGTATCAGTTTCTTTCACTAAGTTCAGTGGAGCGGAAGGATCTAGCTCCATCAAGAATGTGAGCCAATACTTGGCACAGTTAGGGATGATCTCAGTGTCGGATCCCTTGCGAGTAAGGTTCTTCTCGCAGTCTCTGACAGGGCTAGCCTTTGGATGGTACACATCATTAGGCCCTGATTCGATCTGCACCTGGAAGCAGCTGGAGGAGCAGTTTCACATCCAATACCACTCGGAAGCTGCAGAGGCCGGGATTGCTGATTTGGCACAAGTCCGGCAGAAGCGAGGGGAAACCGTGGCAGAGTATATCCAGCGCTTCAGAGAGGTCAAGAATCGATGCTACTCGACCCGTATTTTAGAAAAGGAGGCAGTTGAGCTGGCATCCTTGGGACTAGTAAAGCCGATCAAGGATCTGGTCTTCCAATTGGAGTTCAATTCTTTGGCGCACTTGGTGCAGAAGTTGACATCATATGAGCAGCGCCACCTAGAACTATACCAGGACAGGTTCAAGCATCAGGTAACATTGATCGACGCAGAAGACGCTAAAGATTCTGGGGATGACCAAGAAGTAGCAGTTGCAGAGTGGACTCGGGGGGCTAATCCCATGTCCTGTAAGTGGGTGAAGCAGCAGGGACCTGCAAAAGGTTTTGACTTCGACGTGAGTAAAGTTGAGCAGATATTTGATCTGTTATTGAAGGAAAAGCAGTTGAAGTTACCTGAAGGCTGTAAGTTTCCTACAGCATAAGAGTTGCAAGGGAGGTCATACTGCAAGTGGTATCATTCTTTCACTCACAACACTAGTGACTGCAAAGAACTCCGTCGGCAGATCCAATCGGCTATTGAACAATGCCGATTGATCTTAGGTCAAAATGCCAGGAAGGCCGACACCCAACCTTTCCCAAGCGTGAATATGGTAGAGGGTTATGACCGATCTGCAAGATGGCAATTGGATTTCGCATTTGGCATCAATATGGTAGGGTCTGCGCCACGTGGCCACGCTAGGAATGATGGGGCCAATCCCTGCGATCGGCCCCAAAAGGGGGAAAAGGGATATATCACAGAAGAGCAAGTAAGGCACGTCAGGAATCAGCGACCGGCCTTTTCCGATCTCCTCAAAAAGTATGAATACCAGTACCAGCAACGTCTCCAGCGTGAATCGGAGGATGAAGAGTATGAGCGCCGTACTGGGAAAGTTTGAAAAAATGGGGAGATACACGTGATCATTGGCATTGCCCATTCTTCTAGTATTGCCGGGACTCTGGTATGAGCTGATTGCCTACTGTCGAGGATTGCCCAGAGTGTAGATCTCGGAAGCGTGATGTAGAAGGGGTCTCGGTGTTTTGATGTTTGGGATCTGTGCCGCCCTAGCATGAGCAAATTCAGCCACCACGGAAAAGGGAGGACTTTGAAGAGGAGGAAGATAAATATCACCGGCCGCGCTGGTGCCCTGATGGACTTAATCGTTCCCAGAAACGTAGGGTACAGTGGCTGTGCAATCTAGAGGAAGCCGAGGCCAAATATCTTGAGATGCTAAGAAAGGCACGCCCGGATTTGGCGGACAAAGTCCACTACACCCAGAAAAGGGAATCGCGCCCTCCTAAGAAAGAGTGGCGTCCAAAGCTAACAAGAGCTGATGTGAAGACATCGGCTGATGCACATATGGTGTTTGTACTCCCTACAGAGTTCAACACCCGAGGCCGTGAGGAGTTACCAGTAGCCCAGCTTGACTTGGGGCCACGGCTAGTCATATTCAAGAAGCCCCGAGTGAAGAATTATAAGCATTTGAAGGCTTTATACCTCAAGGGTTACATAAACGGCCAGCCTGTCAACAAGATGTTGGTCGACACCGGAGCATCGGTCAACATAATGCCATACTCAGTGCTGCGTCGTTTGGGGTGGTCCACTGGAGATCTAATCAAGACCAATGTCACACTGAGCGATTTCAGCGATCAAACGTCAGAGGCACAAGGCGTCCTTAGTGTGGATCTGACCGTTGGAAGCAAGACCGTCCCCACTTCTTTCTTTGTCATCAACAGCAAGAGTACCTATACCGTCCTACTTGGGAGGGATTGGATTCACACCAACTGCTGCATCCCTTCCACGATGCACCAATGTCTGATTCAGTGGGATGGAGACGAAGTAGAGGTGGTTCATGCGGATGACTCGATCGAGATTTCACACGCCGCCATGAGCATTTGGGACGTAGAAGATCAAGAGCCAATCTCGGGAATCAGTTTGGAAGATTGTGATCGCATGGAGGCTACAAAAAATGGGGTGGGCTGGTCTTATCCACTGGCCTTACAGAGTAGACGAAGTGGCGAGCTGTTCTGATGCACTTGGCAAGGCCGATCCCCGCGATCGGCCCCAAAAAATAAAATGTAAACTTTTGATGACAAAAGTTTTGCATGATTGTAGCAGTTACAAGGAGGCCCGCTCTAGCAGCCGGCCATACATCAATTGTAAAGTTTCAAGGATTAATGAAGATTATAAAGTGGCCGATCTTAACGATTGGCCGAAACTCTTTTTGTCACATTCTTTGTCCATTTGCAGTGTTGACTCAACAGATGACGGAAAGCTAGGATATGGGTTTATATCGGCTGACGAGCTCGAAGAGGTTGACATTAGTCCTGGGGATAAGCCACGACCAACATTTATCAGCAAAAAGTTAAGCCCGTGTCTACGACAGCTGATGATAGCTTTGCTGATGGAGTATGCAGATTGCTTCACCTGGGATTACACGGAGATGCCTGGGTTGGATAGGAGCATAGTCGAGCATCGGCTCCCACTCAAGAAGGGATTTCGGCCGTTTCAGCAGCGAGCGCGACAAATGAAGGCTGAAGTTCTGGTAGAAGTCAAGAAAGAGGTGGAGAAAATGCTAGAAGCAGGATTCATCAGGCCGTGCAGGTATGCCAAGTGGATTTCAAGTGTCGTACCTGTGCAAAAGAAAGATGGCCAATGGCGAGTCTGCGTGGACTTCAGAGACCTCAACAGAGCTACTCCGAAGGATGAATACTCGATGCCTGTCGTGGAGACATTGATCAACGCAGCTGCTGGTCACAAGATTTTGAGTTTCATGGACGGCAACGCTGGCTATAACCAGATTTTCATGGCTCTGGAGGATATACACAACACCGCGTTCAGAGTGCCCGAGGCAGTAGGATTGTTTGAGTATGTGGTCATGACCTTCGGGTTGAAGAATGCCGGCACCACGTATCAACGTGCCATGAACTACATCTTTCACGATCTGATCGGCAAGTTGGTGGAGATATATATTGACGACATCGTGGTTAAATTTGCGTCAGTTGAGGGGCACTTAGGAGATGTACGACAAGTTCTAGAATGAACCAGAAGGTTCGAGCTCAAGATGAAACCGAAGAAGAGCGCCTTTGGCGTATTGGCCGGTTAGTTCCTGGGTTTCTTGGTGCATGAAAGAGAAATCAAGATCGGCCTAAAGAGTCAAGAAGTTGTAAAAACAATGGTGCCGCCTACTACAAGGAAGGAGCTCCAGAAGCTCATTGGCAAAATTAACTTTGTCAGAAGGTTTATTTCCAATCTCTCCGGGCGGATTGAGCCTTTTATGGAGTTGGTGAAGATTAAAGCCAACGATGAGTTTCGCTGGGGGGCAGAGCAACAACGGGCATTTGAAGAGATTAAGGAATATCTGTCAAAACCACCCGTGTTAGTTCCACCCCAACAGGATAATGTGACATTCAGGTAATTAGAAATATAGACATTAGGTTTTAGTGTGAAAAGTGTATGTTTGCTATGGTGTAATTGTATAGCACAAAGGAATAGGGGTATAATTGTAATTCTATAAAATATAGGTGCTTAAGTGTTAATTGGGTAAAATGGCATATAGCATCAAAACCTAGGAAAAATATAACACTAGGTGTCAAATTTATATCACCATAGGAAAGAAAATGCAATAGATAGGTTAAATCCTAAGAAAAATAGGTCTTTATGTGAACGCAGGGGCCTAAATATAATTAATGCAAAAATATGGGTCCTCTTATGCAAATTATTCAAGTATAAGAGTAACTTTCAGAGTTTACTTAAGGGCTAAAATGCAAGAATACAAGTCATCATGACATCCCATGAAAACTTACAAATGTATCCAAAATTACATCAAATCCATCTTGGTAAGGACAAAAGTAATTCAAATTCTACTTTTATTCAAAATTTAACATGTAAAGCTACAAACTTTGATTTTTTGAACTTGAGCCCTAAAAAAATATTGTAGAGTTTGAAAAACTCTCCAACTTTCATTTTGGGCATTTCCTCATTAGACCTCTACATCAGTGGAAAATTTTAGTTTACTGAGAGGTCCCTGAAATTCTTGAGATTTCCAAACAGGTCCCCCGGACCCCTCCCCTCTCTTCTTCTTCCTCGAGCACGTGCTCCTCTGCTCTGCTCCTCCTGCCGCCGGCGCAGTGCCCCGCCCCTGGCCGCCGCTCTACCGCCGCCGCCGCGCCACCTCCTGCTGGAATGACTTCCACGCGTCGTTCTCCTCCTACCCCGGCCCTATTCCCCTCCCCTGCTGCCCTCCCGCGCGCGCGCCACGCATTCCCGAGCCACCGCCGGCCGCCACGCCCTCGCCGTTGTTGCCAGCTCCTGTTCGCACCCGTAGCACCACTCCTGGCCTTAACACACGCTCCACGGCAGCTCAGTGATCTTGTTTACTCGCTACCGTCCTTCTTTTCCATAGCATTTCCCTTTTCCGAGCTCATCTCCCTCACCGGACCTCCACCGCCCCCACTGCCCACCGTCGTCAGCCGCCCTCGCTCCCTCTGAACCCCAATCCAGCGCTACTAGAGCACCACCGTGACCCCCTGGTGCTCTCCAGCCCGATCAATTACATCTTCCTGCTCCCGAGCCCCGTCTTCCACAGCTCTGGCCAGCACGAGCTCTGCCGCCGCCTTCTGCTCACCATGGATAGGCCTCCTCAGCTAACCCCGCACCACGACAACCCCCCCAGCTAGACTCCTCTCGACCCCATGCAGCTCTACGACCCCTCCATTGGCTCCCTAGTGCACTGCATCGACTACCCGACGCTCGCCGGCGTTTACCTCCGCCTCGATCGTCACTGCTTCCGCCGGTTGCCCCTAATCCGAAGCTTTTGTTCCCAATTGATTGCACTAATACCTTCCCCATGACTCACTGGAGCTCATGCGCAGGTCCTTCACCGACGCCGGCCGCCGGAGCGTCGCCGTCGTCGTTGACCCCTCCACCGCCGCTTCGGGCTCTCGTCAAGATCCCCTTTCCCGACCACCTCTACCCTCGACACGTGGCTCAATCTTACCGCCGTAAGCCCCTGAAGCTTCCCCTCCCCTCGGACCTCGCCGCCGGAGATCCTCCTCGCTGGAACACGGCCGTCCCACCCCTACTCCCCTTTCACCCCTGGCCAAGGACCTCGGGATTAAAAGAATTGAAAGCCCAGGGGGCTATCTGCAAGGCTTAAGACTCATGTGAATAGTGCCTTAGGGACCCTTTGTGTTAATTGTGCTGTCAACTTTGAAATTTCATATCAATTCAAGGAAAAACCATAAAAATGCAAACTAAAATTTGGAATCCTCATTTTAAGATCTACGACTTTTCTTATAGATTGACTTTCAGTTTCTGAGTAGTTTGTGCTCTAATTTAAATGCTAAGTTTAAGTAGTTGTAGGTTAAGAAAATGCATAATAAATAGCAGAAAAATGGTAAAAATATAAACTCAATTGTGTCAGCTTTGCTTTGACATGTAGGACTTAGGAAAAATAAGTAACCTACTGTGCGTATATTATTTCCATAATATGTGAGTTTAATTATGAATAATACCTATTTAACCTTGTATATTTAATATCTAAGGTTTTAAATGTTCAAAAATCATGAAAATATTTTGAGGTACTGTTCTTGAATGGTGTAACCTGTTACTAAATTCTCACCCTAGGATTAGGTGTAAAACCACCGAAACAAATAAAACATGCTATGATAATGTTGTACTCATATCTAAATAAAATAAGTCTATAGTTAAATAATAACTTAGGGTTAGTATAAATAATTAGCAAAGCAAATAGATAAAGTTATTAATAATTAGTTTAAATATTTGAAACCAACTCGACCTGTTACCTCATGCCATTAGTTAAATATTTAGGGTAACCAACCCTGTTGCTTAATGTAACTACATAAAATGGTTAATACCCGATAAATAACTGCCCAATAGAGAAGTAAATGATATGTGTAGTAAGTAAATTATATTTTCGTTGGATTGCAACTTTATCATGAAATAAAATAAAATAATATGCATCCCTTAACTTATAACTATGCATATCATGTAGACTCGACTACTCTCGCCGATGGTGACTACGAACTAATCCCGGAACAAGGAGTGGAATCAGCTGAAGACCCCGGGAACGCCATCGAGGGTCTAACTGAAGCTCCAAACCAAAATTCGGAAAACTCTGACACTCCTGCCCCCAACCCCACTCAAGAAGGCAAGCCCCGGACATAACCCCTACTTTATTTACACTGCAATCTATATTATTTATTCCTATCTTTGCATTACATTCTTAGGAATTGTATGAGAAACCCTAGTTACATTTTCCTAGGAACCAATGTATTGAATACTAGCACTTGAGTTCGAATAGCCGCTCTGCTAATAGGACCGGTAGAAGTCGGGTGATTTCCTGTCACTCGCGCGATATAGGAGTTGGAATGTTTACATTCTTGTAATCACTATAAGGATGACGGACGGGATTTATGTGAGGTATCATGGTTGAGATGATACCTCTTCTGTGTTGGTAAATTTGATAAGGTCGCAGTGTCTGGTAGCGGTGGTTAAGCGTTTGAAAGTACTAACCACATGCCGTGAAATATGGTAAGCGGTAAGCCTAGTAACCAATCGGCCCGAGGAGTGGACATACCTCCCACCACTCGTATTTGGTTTTTCCTGATACTTGATTCGACATGTGGGAATACGTGTTACAGGGCAACCAGGAGTACGATCGTGTAGTCGCTCTACAGACGTACGTCCTTAGTCTGGGCATTCGGGCTACCCGAATTTTTCGGGTCGGGCTTTTCGGGCTTTTGGGGAATTCGGGTATTCGGAAATGCTACCCGAAATCGGGCTTTCAAAAGCTAAGCCCGAAATTTTGGGTACCCGAATATTTCGGGTTCGGGTTTGGGTAGCCCGATTTCGCCCAAAATTTGATATCAAGTTAGAAATCAGTGTTACATGTACAGATTTAAAGCATGATCAACAGCCAAACAAACAAGTATTAAAGAGCATGCAAGACTGCAAGTCAACAAAAATAAGACTAAGAGAAGTTCGTAACAAGAGTAAAGGCATAGAACAGTAGAACACAACATAAATCTGAGCAGCCAATAGTGCGGTGCACCAACTAATACATGATTCAGAAACAAGAACAATGAAAAGACTGAACAGCCAACAACCCAATAGTTTCACTGAACAGCCAACAACCCAACAGTTTCAAGTCTCGTACACAACATAAATCACATAATAGCATAAAGACAACTAAGATGTAGACGTTCCACCACCACCACGGATGGAGTTGCTTCCTGTTGTTGCAGTTTCTGCTTGCTTTCCTTTTCCTTTAGCTCCTAGTTCTTCTTTTAATTCTACAATGAGATGATGCACTGCCATGTTAGTACTTTTTGATATAAAGTGATTAATTTAATGATGATGAAACAAGCAAATGAAGGAATGCTGTACCTTTTTCCAGCATGGTTAATTCCTCAAGGTTTTCTTCAATATCAATTGGTACTGACCACCTCAACCAGTCTTGTGCACAAACTATAGCTTCAAGCATGAATGGAGTAAGGGAGCTACGAAAGTCATCTAAAATGCGTCCACTTGTGCTAAATGCAGATTCCGATGCTACAGATGAGATTGGTATAGCAAGCACATCTCGAGCCATGCGAGCAGGAATTGGAAATCTCTGTTTAGATGCCTTCCACCATATTAGGAGATCAAGCTTCATTTCTGTGTCCTCACATGCTTCAGCTAGGTATTTCTCTAGTTTGGACTTAGTGTTGTTGCTTGAACCATTGCCTAACTTCATCTTTTTAGCATCAATTTCCTTCAGCTTGCCACCCCTGCCTCTACCTTCCCTTGATGCTATTGAGTCACTAACATCGGTTGTATCCTCACACGAAGAATACATTCTTCGGTACTCATCAAACAACTCATGAATTCAAGTGTTAATAGCTTCCCAAACTAGCTGTCCCGTTTCCTCACCAAAAATCTCTTCAATGGTTATCTTTGTGTACATCGATAGCTTGTATCTTGGATCAAGACAGCCAGCAATAAAAATCAGTAAATTCATGTTCTCCTTATCCTTTGCCCTTCCCCTGCCCTTCCCATCATCCTTGTCATGGTCATTGCTAGTGTGCCAAAGTCCCCAATATTTGTCAAATTTTTCTTTCATTCTCTTCCCCATTGCTGATTGCAAATCATCTTCACTGTCCATCCATGATTGAATCAACACCTGCACTTCTCCAATCTCATGAAAAAATGTATGTGCAGTGGCATGAAAAGTAGAAGAGACACGACAAGTAAGGTCGTAAAAGTGCTCTAAAAATTCTGCCATCTTCCTTGCATTTTGCCAATCTATCTCATCTGGATGACCACAACCACCTTTTTCTTCGGCTAGGTCCATAACATAAGTCATATCTTCATCTGCTAGCCTTGTGAACACTTTTTCATACACAATTGCAGATTTAAGCATAAGGTATGTAGAGTTCCATCTAGTTGGGACATCGGACATAAGATATGGATTCTTGGTCAGCTTCTCTTCCTCCACAATTTCCTTAAATTTCACCATTCTTGAACCACCATTTCAAATATACTTAACAGCTGCCCTAACACGCTTCACTGACAAATCCACTTCTTTTAAGCCATCATGCACAATAAGATTAACAATGTGAGCTGCACACCTCATATGCAAGTACTTGCCACTAGCTAGATTGGTTTTACTAAGATACCTCCTCAAATAACTAATACCAGCATCATTGGCACTTGCATTATCAACTGTTATTGTCATCACGCTGTCCAAACCCCATTCAGTCATGCATCTCAACACATTTTTCCCAATATCTTCACCTTTGTGCCCCTTGACCAAGAAGAAACCAATAACCTTCTTATGCAACTTCCAATTCTCATCAATAAAGCTAGCAGTAACAGTCATGTAGCTATCTAGTTGCTTAGAAGTCCAACCATCTGTTGTCAAGCAAACCCGTTGACAGGAGTCTTTGAAGAATTTCTTTAGCTTAGCTTTCTCTTGGAAGAAACAACGAACTATATCTCTAGTACATGTTCTTCTAGATGGCACTTGAAAACGAGGGCATGCTTTGGACATAAACTTTCTAAATCCAGGTTTCTCACCAAAGCAAAATGGCAACTCATCTTCTATTATCATCTCAGCAAAAGCATCTCTTAGTGCGTCTTGATCAAACCTCCACGTGCTAATACCTTCATTTTGAGTTGCTTGTAAAAAACCTTGTGTTGCATCTTTGTTAAATTTACTTGGATTACGTTTACAAGCAACAAGATGTCTCTTCAATGAAGATGTGCCATGACGGCCAGCCTCTGCCTTCATGTTTCGATGGCAGTATTTACACTTAGCATGTCTAACAATATCTTTATCATCTTTGACCTTGATAAAATGTTGCCATACATCTGACCTCTCTGCCATTTCCTTCCTACCCCCTTCTTTACTAGGATCAGGTACCTCTTGTGACTGTGTTGTTAATGGTGATGCAACTACAATCTGATTATGTGACTGTGATGTATCACCAACCGCTACTGATTCAACATCCATATCTGTGCTAACCTCAGTTTCTGGCATCTACATTAGAATGAATCACGCAAACTAGTGTTATCTAGTTATAACTACTTCACACTACTTCACACGAGCAGGACTGCAGGAGGGTTGAACCTTTAGAGTTGGAGCCGGACCGGAGGGAGCAGAGCCGGACAGCAGGAGGAAGCGCGGTACGACGGAGCCGGACGGAGGAGGAGCCGCGCCGCCACCGGACCGAAGGGAGTTGGACGCCGGGGTGGTCTCACTGCGTCGACTGGATCCTGTAATAGTGTAATCCAGTGATGAGAGAGAAAGAGAAATTCTGCAAGGTGGTGGTCTAAAGTTGACAAAACCGTTAAAACTGAGAAAAGCAAGCAAAGGAAAAATAAAAGTTCGCGGAACCGTTGCTGCCTTCCCAAATACTCAGGATGCTGCTCTAGAGGAGAAAATACTCACCACTCACCAGGGTTGTGAATGTACACATCATGTGTTTCTTAAGATGGTGTGTTTGAAAAGATCGACAAATACTCAAAGTGTGCTTACACAATTTACAAAATGGACCACACGTGTTTGCACAATCTTAACTATTCCTCTATCCATCAATGTAAGGTGTATTTTGTTAGGCAAAAAAAAAGCCTTCTAAAGTTTCTCTTGCAACGGTTTGGCAATCCCTGCAAAAATTTCTTTCATCTAAAGCCAATCTGTGACATACATAGAATTTGACAAGTGTCCATGACTTTTCACCCAACTCCTGTTGCCTTCAATTTTTGGGCCATCAAGCACATTTTGATAAATAAAATTAGATACACATTATCAGAAGTCAGTTCTACTAAAACTGCTGAAAATTGCTGCATCATGCATGTATGCGTATACCCCCCTATTAACATAGCTAAGTTTTGCTGTGTCATGCAGCTTAGTATGGTCAAGTTTGCCCCGTGAAGTGAAAATGTTACGTCAGACATTGTGCAGCACCCTGTATGCATATAACTCCCAGTAAAATGAATTTGCTGTGGTTTTTCAAAAAAAAAGTTTGTTGTGTACTACCATGCTTATTTTCCCCATTAGCATAGCTGAATCACAATGTGCCTGATGGCTGGAATACTGGATTTACGCGTTAACTGCCAAGGTATGTTGGCCAAGCAGATTTCCGAGTACCAATCTGTGGAGCTCCCTAATCCGTGTCACCTGAGTGAGCGCGTCGCCAGCATCATCTACTCGTGCAGTACGCCGGCAGAGGCAGATCAGAACAGCGGAGCAGGAAGGAGGTAGGAGGGACTTACAGGTGAACTGGAGCTCGCGCGGGTGGATCTAGACGAGGTCCTGGCCCATCGCCGCCGCCCGCCGCAGGTTCCTCAAACACACCGGCTACACCACCGCAGGGGACGCCGGAGGAACCTGAGTGCGCAGGGGACGCCGGAGGAACCCGCGCCGCCGCTACCGGACGCCGCGCCACCGCTTCCGGACCCGCGCCGCCGCCGGACCCCTGCCGCCCAAGGAGCCGGACGCTGGAGGATCCCGCACCGCCGGTGCGCACGGCGGCGGCTAGGGTTAGGCGTTTAGGGCGATGGGAACGGGCTCAGGCTGGCTCGCTGGAATGGATGCCTGGATTAGTCTAGCGACTTTTAGATGGGCCAGTGGGCTGAGGTCAAAAGTGGGCTGCTTCTGAAATATTTCGGGCTATTCGGGTAATTCGGGTACCGCGGCCTACTACCCGAACAAGCCCGAAATTAATTCGGGTTTCACGATTCAATACCCGCGGGAGCCCATTGGGTATCGGGCTTCGGGCTAAATGGGTTCGGGCTCGGGTTTTTCGGGTTTCGGGCTTCGGGCTCGGGTTTTATGCCCAGGCTAAGTACGTCCTGCACATTGGATGTGCGTATGGTCCTGCAGTCGCTTGTGGTGGCTCTGATCCACGAGTCGGAATGAAAGGCATACGGTTGCTCGGAACCATCGTTGGATGTTCCAAGTGTGTGAGTTAGGTTTACCCTTGCAAGGCTGAAATTCGATTAAGGAATCGTCCGTTTCTCGCGGAGATTGAGACTGCTTGATCCCTTTGCCACATAGAGTAACAAGAGCAACTTGGTGATTATCAAAGGTGATGTTTGGCTAAAAATTCTACCATTCTAGAATAGTTATAGGTGCATATCTAGAATGATTAATCACCTAGAACTTGAAAACTAAAATTTGAAATTAAGGATCTACTCTTTGTTGCTTTTCAGCTAAAAATTTTACCCACAACCATTAAAGCCATCATAAGTCTAGTTACATGGCTAAGTATACCATGAATGGGTAAGCCTTGCTGAGTATTAGAATACTCAGTCTTGCCTTGTGACTTTTTGTCCAGGTAATTCCCATGACGACTCTGCTCTGCCTATGCCGTGGCCTTACCCTCTACCCGATGGTTGGTCTGTGGAGTGGGACCTATCCCCGGCCAACACAGATCCTTCCAAGTGATATCATGCCAGGGCTAGCATGATATCTGAACTGGCGACGTGTACAGTGCCCGTGCTTTAAACTCCGCTGCATGACTTGAAACTTAGAACTGTTTGTAATAATTTCCATCAGTTGGGAACTGATGTTACTTTAAAACACTCATGTAATATATCTGCCTGTGCTGTAAAATGTGATGGCAATTGGATCTTCGGACTCGCCTTCGTGCGAGCTACCTTGTTTGATCCTGCATTCGGTGGTTTATCGGGACGTTACCCGACAGGCCAAGTGATTATACCGTTTGAAGCATGTTGGAGCCCTCAAGAGTGGACTCGCGTACTTGAGCCGGTGTAATTCAAGTTGGTTCTGCCACAGCTGGTATCAGAGCTAACAAGTATACATTGGAGATACGAAGTGCCTTAAAAATACTTTTAGTATAAAATTTGACTAACCGAGTATTTTGCAAAACTACGTTGGGTTCGTTAAGGCTGGTGTTTAGTACGTAAAGCCCTATGGTGACATTTAGGGGAATTTGAGGTGGCTATAGTATATATATAACACTAACTCCCAGCATTACTTTCCTATCAAAACTTAAGTTTATGTACAACCCAACTTTACATTCTGTAATGACATCTTCGATGATGAGGTAAGAAGGTAAGGATCCTCAGCTAACTGGAGAGTTAGCCCTCCCATCGGTGATGCGAACCGAACGCTGTTTCCCAAGCAATGGCTTACTTGAGATAGTGCCAATATATCAACTTAGGTTGGTTATATTGGGAGTAAATGGTTCGGCGCAAGGTATGGCGATCGCTGTTCATAGCCCCGCATTTTGAGGTACCCCATGAATACGTTGTTTCGATAACGTATGTTAACGTTGTCTGTACGGCGGAAATAGTACAGATGCTGTTTCTATAGAAAACAGTAATGATTGGGGACGCTTTCATGACATGCTGGCATGAAAGGTTCATTGGATATATATTGTGGTTTCTGCAGGTACACTAACCACGATTATGAAATTAGGGTGGATAGGACTTATCGACTAGTTATTAGTGAGAGATGTATGTATTATGCCACTGAAACTAACCACGTAAGTTCGGAGATATTTGGCAATTGTTTTGGTTGTGAGGTCGAATAGTACGTGCATGCATAATACATTAACCAACAAAATGAGTGCTTAAATTTGTTGATTTTCTAAGGGTAGGTAACATGTGGGTTATTCTTAGTATGGCTCCAATACAATCTCTTAGTTGAGTATCTTAAGTATCCATCTGATTTCCAGCCTTTGCTGTTATCGGAATCGATTATCTCGTTCTATTTACCTTGTGAGTTCTCAGCAGGGTAAATATATCTTACCATTTGTATTCTTGTCGCAGATGGCCTCAGATAGTGGAACTTCAAGCCTTGGTGACCCAGAAGGATGAGATCATCGCAGCAAGAGATGAGACCATCCTTCATTGAGAAGATCAGATCAACGAGAGTGATGCTATCATCACTCAGCGCAATACAATTATTGTGTTCCTCCAGGAACAAATTCATGATTTGATCCTTGAGGTTGATGATGCCCAGGCTCATATTGAAGAACTGAAACAGCAACCGGTACCTCCCGCTGCACCTGTAGTACCTGAAGGTGGAGAAGAAGATCCGGAAGAGATTGAGGGAGTCTCAGATCTTGACTCCGAACATGGAGATGTAGAGCCCAATCCTCAGCCAAATTACTCTTCATCTGGCAGTTAGTCTTCTGTAGGCAATTTCGACGATTTTTAGTTTGTCAAATCGTTGACTCTCTAGATGTAACCCATGTAAAGTGTAATGACTTAGGTAGTAAGTGTCAGACCCGGGGCCACCGGGCTGGGCACATAACGTAGTTTAGAGATGTCTAAGAGATTAAGTCCGTCTTATCTCTTATTCATTTTGTTTATCTCTTGTTTATCCCGTTTAAATAGGAGATAGAGCTAACCAACACGGAGGGGATCTACCCGAGATATGTTCTGGTATGATCCCTCAGCGGAGGTTGGTTAGCATCTTTGTAACTCTGGCCTCTCGGATATATAAGGGAGGTCAGGGACCCCTCTCAAAACAGACGATCATTAGGTCATTCTATACTGAACGCAATACAAACCATACAGGACGTAGGGTGTTACGCTCCGTGCGGCCCGAACCTGTCTAAGTCTTGTGTTCCTTGCACCTTCGAGTTCCTGATCTCGGTGTCCCCTCACCCAAAATCTACCACCTTGGGTATACCCCTCGGTGGGCAGCCGGTTAAACACCGACAGCTGGCGCGCCAGGTAGGGGAGCGCGTCGAAGATCCACTGGCGAGCTCGATGGCATCGTTCAAATTCATCAGGTCAGTTCCCTCCCAGGGTACAACATTCGTCTTTGGTTCATGGGTCTGTATCGCAGATGGTGTGGGCAATTTTTGGCGATTCCTCGTCGACATGAAGCCAAAGACTCCCGTTGCGGATCTCCGCAGCAACCTTGACAAGTTCGTCAATGGGCTCGACCACTTGCCGCTTCATGCCTCTGCAGCACAGATCGAGATGAAGTCTGCTCCAGTCTCGACTTCTTCTGGTGTTGCGACAACTTCCCCTGGTTTGGACTTGTTCCAATCTAGAGATCCGCATAACCGATCTCAACTCGGCTTGTGCAAATCGGCCACTGATCTTCAGGAGGCCAACGTCTCTGGGTCCCTCTCCATGTTAGAGAAGGACCTGGACTTGCTGCTTCAGGATGGAAAGCCTGAAGCCACCGCGTGTCGAGGGGCTTCGGGTTGTTCCGGTACCGGTGACCTCGTGGTCACCTCTTTGTCGGAAGGGCGCGTTGTGCACTGGAGGGGCATGATGCTCTCCGATTTTCTCGAGGCAGAGGGTCGACTTGTGGCTCACCTCGAGCCCTTGCCCTTTCAAGAAGGCAGGCCATTGGCCACCGCGGCGGAGGGGTCGACTGAACTAGTCGACGAAAGTTCTCATGAGCTTTCCTCCCGCCAGGTGCTAATGGCCGAAGAAGGCGAGGACGGTGGGGACCTTCCCATCGTCAACTTTGAAGCAATCTCCGAAGATGAGATCACGGCCAACGCCGATGACGAGAACGATGCCGATCGTGAGGCGCGGAGGGCCAGGAACAGGGCCCGCACAATCCGGCGGAGGAGGGCCAACGAGCGAAGGCGATCTATGCATCGCGAGCTCGACCCTGAGTTTGCCGCCGTAAGCGAGCGGGGTTTCAGGACTCCGGTGGCCAACATCGCCAGGGTAACGGCTATCCTCGAGCGCAGCCATGATCCCGAAGTGCGTCAGGCGCTCCTTTATGCACAGAGGGCCTGGATCCAGTTGGATCAGCGCAGCCCGGCATCCACCATCAGGGAGGAGCGCGTGGGCGAGAGCCTGAGTCAGGCTCACAGCCGAACGGCTGGCGGCCGTCCTCGACTCTAGCTCAGTAACGACAACGCTCGCGGGAGCCAGGCCCCTGGCGGGAGGCGGCAGCCACCGCAAGGGGGTCAACCGCGACAGGCCAATCATTGACTTCCTCCAGAGGACTTGCGTCAGCACATCAATGAAGGTCGCGACGCGCGGACCGTGATCTCCTCCAGGCGCAAGGTCCGCGAAGAAGTCGAAACTGAACGTACTGACTGTAGCGACCGATTCCCTGCTTTTTCTGCTCGTTTCAGCAGCTACAAATATCCAGAGGGCTTCAAACCGATCGGCATCACCAAGTACGACGGCAAGCAAGCCCCTCAGTAGTGGCTTCGTTGCTACTCCACGGCCATTGAGGTCGCAGGGGGTTCGAACATTACCAAAGTCGTCTATTTTCCGATGGCTTTGGACCCTGCGCCGCTCACATGGCTGGAAAGCCTTGACAACAACTCCATCGATTCCTGGGAACGCCTCAATAAAGTTTTCATCGACAACTTCCAGGGAGCGATTGCTTGTGCAGGTACTCGTCACGATCTTGCTCAGTGTAAGCAGGAACGTAATGAGCTTTTGCGGTCCTAGACACGTCGTTTCTTCGACGTCCGCGCCACCATCGCCAACATCTCGGAGGACGACATCATCGATTGTTTCTACAACGGCATCACCAACCCGGGCATTTACAGGGATTTCGGGCGGAACAGGCCAAAGACTGTTGCGGGCCTTCGTGATATGATGCACGATTGGTCCGAACAGGAGGAGAAGATGCGGGAGCGGTTCCCGCGGCGTCGAGATAGCAATCTGCGGTGCCCAAACGACAACCGCAACGACAAAAGCCAGCGGGACTTTTCGGGTCCACTCCGGAAACGAAAGCCAGATGATGTCATCGCGGCTATCGATCGTCCTTCGCGGGGCAAGAAGTCGACGACGCAGGAGGAGTTCGAGAAACTCCTGCAGAAAAAGTGCCCATGGCATCCGGGCGCGAACCACGCCGCCATTGACTGCTACCACCTTCGAAGGACGTTCAGCAACCCCGGTGGTGGAAAGAAGAATAAGAAGCCTGCTGATAAAGAACCCAAGGATGACGACCACGATGACCAGAGGCGCAACCCGAAGTTTCAGGACGCCTCGAAGGTCATCAACGTCATCTTCGGGGGAGACGAGGATTTTTGCTCCAGGCGGGACCAGAAGCTGCTTCTTCGGGAGATTATGTCCGTCGAACCGGCGGCACCACGACCACTCCGCTGGTCGGAGGTCCCCATCTCGTTCTCTCGCGACGACCAGTGGACGAGCTTTTCGGAGCCCGGTAAGTTCCCCTTGGTCCTGGACCCTGTGGTGGCAGAGGTTAAGCTCACCAAGGTCCTCATCGACGGCGGGAGCGGGCTCAATCTCATCTTCGTCAGCACCTTGAAGAAAATTGGCCTGGACTTCAAGGACATGTTGGTTCCCAGCAAGTCCCCCTTTTATGGCATCATCCCAGGTAATGCGGCACACCCGCTTGGTACGGTGGTCCTTCCAGTCACCTTCGGCACGCGGGAGAATTATCGTACTGAGTTCATCAAATTCGAGGGGGCTGCTTTTGAATCTTCTTACCATGCCATACTGGGTCGTCAGGCACTTGCCAAGTTCATGGCAGTGCCGCATTATGTCTATCTGCTTCTTAAGATGCCAGGACTCGGTGGAGTACTCACCCTCCGTGGCGATCTGAAGAAGTCATACGACTGCAATCAGGAGGCGATCCAATATGCTTCGACTACTCGCGTGCCAGATGCTTCGGGAGAAGTTCTCACGGCCGCACAGTGTCACACCCTAAAATATTCAATTTTAGGATGTGACTATCTTTTACAATGTGTTCATCTATCAATAGGATTTTCCGAGAATTTTATAGATTTTTCTGGTAATTATTCTATTTATCCAAGAGCTAGATCCATTTTTTTACTTGGAAAGCTTTAAAATTCTTTTTCATCAGCTCCAAATATTTTATTTGGAATCCTCGTGACCCAAATTAACTCCCATGTTTTTCCTCGGAAAATTTTGGGATTCTTCCGGATATATTTTTCTTGGTTTGAAATATTTATCTCGACTTTTCTAGATTTATTTTAAACTTGAAAATATGTTCTGGAAAATATTTCTAATTTGATTTTCATCGCAGTCAGACCGAGCCGTATCTTTGTTGTATATCCTTTTAACCTTATCCTCTCCGAATCATTAAGAAGTTCCATCGAGCTCCTGATCCTCTAACCATTTTTTCCCGATCAAGTCATGCTCGAAAACGACGCCTCGTGGCTCGTCTTCAGTATTCTTCCGATGATGTTCGATCACCGTCAGCTCCAACGACTCGGCCTGATCCTTTCCTTCTCTTTTCCGCGCTCTCAAATAACTCGTTCATGTTCAATCAGCTCAGTCAGCTCATTTTCGTATTCACCACTCACTCGAACCTGTTTCGACACATAACCAAACTCACTCAGCCCTTCTTGTTTCCTCTTTCCGTTACCTCTTCTATCGTCTCTCTTTGCTCGTTAAATTGTAGGACCCACTGGTCGGTCCAATCTCGTCTCCCGTGAGCAATCCGGACTCAAGAACGAGTCCCAGCCCGATGTGCCGCCGCGTCGTTATCCTCGTTCGAGTTGGAGCCCAGCACGATATCTCCAGGCCTATTTAAACGCATCTTGCAGCACCTGTTCCCCAGTAGCCGGCTCTAATTTTCTCCCCTACGTCGTCTCGTGGGTGCCATATAAATCCTCGCGTAACCCTAGCTTCCTCTCACTTCTTTTCATGGGCAGCGCCGCCACATCCTTCTTCGCATGCGCCCCTGCACAACCGCCCCTTAGCGTGCGTGCCACGTCGAACCAAGACATTTTGCCCTATAAAGGTCCGCAAGACGAGCCCTCGTTCCAACGCATCCTTGCTGCACAACCGCCGCCGGTGCTGTGCCCTAGCAGCCTGCGCCCCTGCCTCCTGTGCACCGCCCTGGACCTCCCTGCATCGCGCCTCGCCTCCGCGCTGCAGGCCGTGCCTGCCCAGCGCCGCCTCTGGCCCCTTCGCGCCCTGCCCCTGCCCAGCATCCTGCGCCCCTGCCGAGCCTGCAGGCCACCGCAACAGGGGACGGAGCTGCTACCCAGGAAACGCCATGAACAGAAGCCCAGAACGCATGAACAGACCCGCAGCCACCTCCTTCCTCCACGAAATTCGATCTCTACGATGCGTCCCTGGGGTAAGTTAGGTATGGAATCGAATACCCTCGTCGTCCTCTTTCTTTTCCCCCACTTCCCGCGACCTCTCGTGCCCTAAATCGCCGGGAATTCGAGCTACAGTACCCGCCGGTCACCATTGCTGCCTGTTTCAAGCTTTTCGCGATCTAGTCCCTGGAAGCTTCTGTAATTTCCGTGAAAATTCCTATGTCTTGCAAATATTGCAGAAAAACCCCCTAGATCTATTCCATCTTCTCAATCCAGCCCCACCATGAAATTTTTCAGATCTAACCCTAATCTTTTCCTGTTTTGCAAGCATTATTTTCTGTGTCTTGCAATTCTTTGCTGCTAGCCCCTGTAGTCTATAGTTGTTTGCGTATAGGTCCTCGCAGCGCTGTTTTATGCGTAGTTTCCGCGTTTTAGATCCGTTTCGATCCGTTCTTTTTGCGTTAGTCTTCTAAAACCCTAAGCTATCGTTTAGTAGCATTGTTGTGCCGTAATTCCTATCTTTAAAATTAAATATCAATTTAATTTGAATAATATCCTCTCATCTAGTTTTCCGAAATAAAATCCAATTAAGTCTTTTCTCCGGTTTTCATAACTAATGTTAATTTGATTAATATCCACTTAAATATATTTATAATTTAATTTGTTTAGTTCAACTCGAATCATAAAGTTATGCGTTTAGATGTTCTCACAAGTTTTCTTTTCTAATTAATTATTTGATTAGTGTAATTTATACATAGAGAATTGTATATAAAATTTGACTAAGTTCTACTTGGTCTTTATAAATGCAAATATAATATGAGTTAATTATAATTAGGGATATTCTCTTTTGAATATCTTTTACATTAGTTTTCTGGATTAAAATAAATGAAAGCCTATAGTTCTTTATTTCTTTTTAATATAAATCTCCCGATAGCTGTATCTTTTCAACCCTAGCTCCGTTTTCTGCGTTCCTTTCGCCCTCGTGACCGTAGCAACGAGCTCTATTCTTTAGTTCGCTCTTTTAAAGCTTTTCTTTTGTTTGTTGTATCTGTTCTTAGTCGTTCTTATTTGTTTGCTTGCTTGTATGTTTTGGTCCCGTTGCTTGTGTGATGTTAGAAGGAGCGTGATCCAAGAGCTTTGAAGATTTAGAGTTTCAAGAACAAGAGTTGAAGACTCTGAGCAGCTATTCTCTAAAAGAAAGGCAAGTGTTTCCTTGATCATGCTTTTGTCCTAATAATCACAATAAATACAACATTTTCTTTATATGCATGCATGTGTCCTAATTTTGATGGATCCTAAATAAGGATATGCCTAGTCTTTATGATCATTCCTTGTCAACCTGGGTTTTACCTTTTTTTTTTGTTGGGTAGCTATTGCTTAGTTGCTTCAACTGGTTATGGTTTGGGAATAATATATAACCATGATGACAACAATGATGATGCTACACCTATTTTTATCCATGTTCATGCTGTTGGTGATGTTAATCACAAGATTATATGTTTAATCAGAACATGGAGAACCACCCAGGAAAACAGTGCAACCACAATACTATATGGCTCTGGTCTTGGCTGATTAATTAGAAACACTAGCTTATGATGATCTTACCGAAAGGGCAAGAGGGATTGCATCGTCGGGGTATAGCTCGGTCCTCTTGAGGGTATGATATGGTCCTGGGTAAGGTGTCTACCTCATTAGGGAGAGTTATGACCGCTTTGACTTGAAACCTCAGCGGACTGTCATAAGTTAGGAAATCTTTGTAAAGGCCTCGTAGTGAATCCCTTGCCACTCACCTCGGAAGTGTTTAAGAGGTTAGCTACCTCGGGCAAATCGGGACACATGAATTGTGGGTAAAGTGTACAACCTCTGCAGAGTAAAAACTGATATATCAGCCGTGCTCACGGTTAAGAGCGGCTTGGACCCTCATATGATAATTAATCTTGAAGATGAATTAAATTGTGGACCATGGCTATGGTTATGGTTATTGTGGACCATGTTTATGGTTGTGGTTATGCTTATGCTGTATCTCTTCTCTCTCTTTTAATGTGGGTTTTGGTACGAACTTATACCTTAGTAATCAGGTGCTAATAAAACTTAACCAACTAAAATTGCTTATCGCAGTAAGCCAGTCAGCCTTTCCTTGATTTTGGCCTTCATGTCATATAATTCCCAACACTTGCTGAGTGCCAACCATAAGTGTACTCACGCTTGTTATAATTGCTGCTCAGAGGAGAAAGTGATGTGAAGTCTTTTGAAGATGATGCTGAGTTCTAGGCCAGCGCAACCCCCGGCCGATTGCCTGTGAAGTTTGGAGTCTTCGTTTCCAGGATAAGCTGTATAACTCTGATAATCTTTATAGTCTTTTAGTTCTCTTTTTGTGATACTGTTGCTGATTATTCACTGATGAAGTCACTATATGTATGGAACTTGATCCTGGCATACATATAGTTATGCATTCGATTTTGTGTTCTTAAAACCGGGTGTGACAGAGGTGGTATCAGAGCTGTGTCGACTGTAGGATGTCAGCCTAGATAGCAATGGTCATTTTCGAAGATCTATTCTGACATAAAAGTCATATTTTACCATATCCTTGACCCTCTTGTTGTTTATTCCTCATCCTTCTTCATTTGTCTCATCCTTGATGCTGCTTTTATCTAACTCTGTATCCTTTTCTTTTATCCCCTCCTTTCCATTGCCATTATATTTCATAATTTTCCTTGTCCGCGTGTACCCTCAATGGCATTGGTTACCTTGTATCCATTTGTTCCAATTTACCTCCTCCTTGATTTCAAGTTTGGCCACTTTGGAAATCCCCTTATATTCTATTCCAGGTGGATTTATTTTATCCTTTTCTCTTGTTACAAACGCTAGATTGTCCGACCTTGTACCTCGAAGAATGGAAGTAATCGTCTACTACAAGAAGTCAAGCTAGAGCAACTGAAGACTACACTGGACTCATGGGCGTTACACTCAAGAAGTCAATGTTCCATCAGACAAGCTGAGAGAGATGCCTACATCAAGAAGGCTGAAGCTTTAGGATATGACCCATGCTTAAGAGGTTTTCCCTTTTCAGTTGTAAAACGTTAGTTTCGGTTGTTTGATGGTTTGTTTTGGTGTGCTTGTAATGTTTGTTGTTTTGCTCTTGATTGCTTAGACTCCTTGTTTTTGCTTGTTGATGTGTTGTGGGACTTGTGCCTGCAATGACATCATTTCTCCCTTAGTTTTCTCAACCACGATATCCTCAAATTCCAAAGCATAAGCCAGCAGAAAAGACCCAAACCCAAATTCCATCCTTTTGTCTCGATACCCATCTTGTCATATCATTTTTCTCCTAGTCAGAAGCTCCTTGCCTGATCTCTCCTTTCTACCTCTAGACTTTACGAATCTCTCATCAATGACGTCTTCTTGCTCCCTAGCGAAAGTTAGCACAGAAGACCTAAATTCATTTTCTCTCTTTCTTGTTACTCATCTTGTTACCTTGTCGCCTCCTTTCAACCACAAGATTTAGTAAGTCTCTCGTCAACCCCATCTGCTTGGAAGCATGTGAAGAAAATCCAATCACCTTCCCTTCTTTTCTTGTTACCCATCTTGCCATCTTGCCTTACCCCTTATAAAAAAAAACTCTGTGTTCTATCTCCCCTTCCAATTACCAGCCCTTGTGAATCTCTCGCAACGCCTTCTGCTCAATCCAACTGAAAGCAAGTGAAGATCCAAATCCAAATTCTCTCCTTTCTCGATACCCGCCTTGAAATCTTGTTGTCTTCTTGACGAAATCTTTTTGCCCTAACTCTCGTCTTTGTCACCAACCCTGGCGAATCTCGGGACGAGATTCTGTTTAAGGGGGGTAGTTCTGTCACACCCTAAAATATTCAATTTTAGGATGTGACTATCTTTTACAATGTGTTCATCTATCAATAGGATTTTCCGAGAATTTTATAGATTTTTCTGGTAATTATTCTATTTATCCAAGAGCTAGATCCATTTTTTTACTTGGAAAGCTTTAAAATTCTTTTTCATCAGCTCCAAATATTTTATTTGGAATCCTCGTGACCCAAATTAACTCCCAATTTTTTCCTTGGAAAATTTTGGGATTCTTCCGGATATATTTTTCTTGGTTTGAAATATTTATCTCGACTTTTCTAGATTTATTTTAAACTTGAAAATATGTTCTGGAAAATATTTCTATTTTGATTTTCATCGCAGTCAGACCGAGCCGTATCTTTGTTGTATATCCTTTTAACCTTATCCTCTCCGAATCATTAAGAAGTTCCATCGAGCTCCTGATCCTCTAACCATTTTTTCCCGATCAAGTCATGCTCGAAAACGACGCCTCGTGGCTCGTCTTCAGTATTCTTCCGATGATGTTCGATCACCGTTAGCTCCAACGACTCGGCCTGATCCTTTTTCTCTTTTCCGCGCTCTCGAATAACTCGTTCATGTTCAATCAGCTCAGTCAGCTCGTTTTCGTATTCACCACTCACCCGAACCTGTTTCGGCACATAACCGAACTCACTCAGCCCTTCTTGTTTCCTCTTTCCGTTACCTCTTCTATCGTCTCTCTTTGCTCGTTAAATTGTAGGACCCACTGGTCGGTCCAATCTTGTCTCCCGTGAGCAATCCTGACTCAAGAACGAGTCCCAGCCTGATGTGCCGCCGCGTCCTTATCCTCGTTCGAGTTGGAGCCCAGCACGATATCTCCAGGCCTATTTAAACGCATCTTGCAGCACCTGTTCCCCAGTAGCCGGCTCTAATTTTCTCCCCTACGTCGTCTCGTGGGTGCCATATAAATCCTCGCGTAACCCTAGCTTCCTCTCACTTCTTTTCATGGGCAGCGCCGCCACATCCTTCTTCGCATGCGCCCCTGCACAGCCGCCCCTTAGCGTGCGTGCCACGTCGAACCAAGACATTTTGCCCTATAAAGGTCCGCAAGACGAGCCCTCATTCCAACGCATCCTTGCTGCACAACCGCCGCCGGTGCTGTGCCCTAGCAGCCTGCGCCCCTGCCTCCTGTGCACCGCCCTGGACCTCCCTGCATCACGCCTCGCCTCCCCGCTGCAGGCCGTGCCTGCCCAGCGCCGCCTCTGGCCCCTTCGCGCCCTGCCCCCTGCCCAGCACCCTGCGCCCCTGCCGAGCCTGCAGGCCACCGCAACAAGGGACGGAGCTGCTACCCAGGAAACGCCATGAACAGAAGCCCAGAACGCATGAACAGACCAGCAGCCACCTCCTTCCTCCGCGAAATTCGATCTCTATGATGCGTCCCCGGGGTAAGTTAGGTATGGAATCGAATCCCCTCATCGTCCTCTTTCTTTTCCCCCACTTCCCGCGACCTCTCGTGCCCTAAATCGCCGGGAATTCGAGCTACAGTACCCGCCGGTCACCATTGCTGCCTGTTTCAAGCTTTTCGCGATCTAGTCCCTGGAAGCTTCTGTAATTTCCGTGAAAATTCCTATGTCTTGCAAATATTGCAGAAAAACCCCCTAGATCTATTCCATCTTCTCAATCCAGCCCCACCATGAAATTTTTCAGATCTAACCCTAATCTTTTCCTATTTTGCAAGCATTATTTTCTGTGTCTTGCAATTCTTTACTGCTAGCCTCTGTAGTCTATAGTTATTTGCGTATAGGTCCTCACAGCGCTGTTTTACGCGTAGTTTCCGCGTTTTAGATCCATTTCGATCCGTTCTTTTTGCGTTAGTCTTCTAAAACCCTAAGCTATCGTTTAGTAGCATTGTTGTGCCGTAATTCCTATCTTTAAAATTAAATATCAATTTAATTTGAATAATATCCTCTCATCTAGTTTTCCGAAATAAAATCCAATTAAGTCTTTTCTCCGGTTTTCATAACTAATGTTAATTTGATTAATATCCACTTAAATATATTTATAATTTAATTTGTTTAGTTCAACTCGAATCATAAAGTTATGCGTTTAGATGTTCTCACAAGTTTTCTTTTCTAATTAATTATTTGATTAGTGTAATTTATACATAGAGAATTGTATATAAAATTTGACTAAGTTCTACTTCATCTTTATAAATGCAAATATAATATGAGTTAATTATAATTAGGGATATTCTCTTTTGAATATCTTTTACATTAGTTTTCTGGATTAAAATAAATGAAAGCCTATAGTTCTTTATTTCTTTTTAATATAAATCTCCCGATAGCTGTATCTTTTCAACCCTAGCTCCGTTTTCCGCGTTCCTTTCGCCTCGTGACTGTAGCAACGAGCTCTATTCTTTAGTTCGCTCTTTTAAAGCTTTTCTTTTGTTTGCTGTATCTGTTCTTAGTCGTTCTTATTTGTTTGCTTGCTTGTATGTTTTGGGCCCGTTGCTTGTGTGATGTTAGAAGGAGCGTGATCCAAGAGCTTTGAAGATTTAGAGTTTCAAGAACAAGAGTTGAAGACTCTGAGCAGCTATTCTCTAAAAGAAAGGCAAGTGTTTCCTTGATCATGCTTTTGTCCTAATAATCACAATAAATACAACATTTTCTTTATATGCATGCATGTGTCCTAATTTTGATGGATCCTAAATAAGGATATGCCTAGTCTTTATGATCATTCCTTGTCAACCTGGGTTTTACCTTTTTTTTTTGTTGGGTAGCTATTGCTTAGTTGCTTCAACTGGTTATGGTTTGGGAATAATATATAACCATGATGACAACAATGATGATGCTACACCTATTTTTATCCATGTTCATGCTGTTGGTGATGTTAATCACAAGATTATATGTTTAATCAGAACATGGAGAACCACCCAGGAAAACAGTGCAACCACAATACTATATGGCTCTGGTCTTGGCTGATTAATTAGAAACACTAGCTTATGATGATCTTACCGAAAGGGCAAGAGGGATTGCATCGTCGGGGTATAGCTCGGTCCTCTTGAGGGTATGATATGGTCCTGGGTAAGGCGTCTACCTCATTAGGGAGAGTTATGACCGCTTTGACTTGAAACCTCAGCGGACTGTCATAAGTTAGGGAATCTTTGTAAAGGCCTCGTAGTGAATCCCTTGCCACTCACCTCGGAAGTGTTTAAGAGGTTAGCTACCTCGGGCAAATCGGGAGACATGAATTGTGGGTAAAGTGTACAACCTCTGCAGAGTGAAAACTGATATATGAGCCGTACTCACGGTTAAGAGCGGCTTGGACCCTCACATGATAATTAAACTTGAAGGTGAATTAAATTGTGGACCATGGCTATGGTTATGGTTATTGTGGACCATGTTTATGGTTGTGGTTATGCTTATGCTGTATCTCTTCTCTCTTTTAATGTGGGTTTTGGTACGAACTTATACCTTAGTAATCAGGTGCTAATAAAACTTAACCAACTAAAATTGCTTATCGCAGTAAGCCAGTCAGCCTTTCCTTGATTTTGGCCTTCATGTCCTATAATTCCCAACACTTGCTGAGTACCAACCATAAGTGTACTCACGCTTGTTATAATTGCTGCTCAGAGGAGAAAGTGATGTGAAGTCTTTTGAAGATGATGCTGAGTTCTAGGCCAGCGCAACCCCCGGTCGATTGCCTGTGAAGTTTGGAGTCTTCATTTCCAGGATAAGCTGTATAACTCTGATAATCTTTATAGTCTTTTAATTCTCTTTTCGTGATACTGTTGCTGATTATTCACTGATGAAGTCACTATATGTATGGAACTTGATCCTGGCATACATATAGTTATGCATTCGGTTTTGTGTTCTTAAAACCGGGTGTGACATGCAGCAGCTTTCTCAGTCCGGGCTGGAGATTCCCTCCAAGAAGGCCAGCAAGTCGAGCATTCAGTCGACAGATGACGTGGCCCTAAGGGCGATCCAGCTCGTGGAGGGAGATTCATCTGAGACTGTCGTCATCGGCGCGGGCTTAGGTGACAAATAGGAACTCACGCTCGTCAGCTTCCTACGGGCTAACTGAGACATATTCATGTGGAAACCAGCGGATATGCCAGGGGTGCCCAGGGAGTTGATCGAGCATGCTCTGAATGTACACCCGAAGGCTACGCCCAAAAAGCAATGCCTGCGAAGGTTTGCCCACGATAAGCGTGAGGCCATCAAACGGGAGATCGCTAAACTTCTCGCGGCTGGGTTCATTAAAGAAGTAATCCATCCAGAGTGGGTAGCGAATCCCGTTCTTGTAAAGAAAAAGAATAATGAATGGAGAATGTGTGTCGACTACACCGATCTTAACAAGCACTGCCCAAAGGATCATTCTGGGCTGCCGCGCATTGACCAAGTTGTCGATTCGACAGCTGGTTGTGTCCTTCTCTGCTTTCTTGATTGTTATTCAGGTTATCATCAGATCGCGCTCAAGGAAGAGGACCAAATCAAGACAGCGTTTATTACCCCGTACGGGACATATGCTTATAAAACCATGTCCTTCGGGTTGAAAAATGCAGGAGCAACATACCAGCGTGCGATCCAGATGTGCTTCGCGGATCAGCTGCACCGGAATGTTGAGGCCTATGTAGATGATGTGGTCATCAAGACCAGGGATTCTGACAACTTGATCGCTGATTTGGAAGAAACATTTAGCAGTCTGTGCAGATTTCGGTGGAAACTCAATCCCACCAAGTGCGTTTTTGGAGTACCTTTGGGGAAATTGCTCGGGTTCATCATCAGCAACCGGGGCATCGAAGCCAACCCTATGAAGATCACGGCCATCACTGATATGGAGGCTTCGACCACAATCAAGGATGTGCAGAAGTTGACAGGTTGTATGGCGGCCTTGAACAGGTTCATCTCCCGACTCGGGGAGAGAGGACTACCTTTCTTCAAGCTCCTAAAACGCCAAGACAAGTTCCAATGGACAGAGGAGGCCGAGCGGGCTTTACAAGACCTGAAAACTCACCTTTAGTCCCCTCCGATCCTTACAGCACCGCTATCGGAAGAGGATCTACTACTCTACATTGCGGCAACAACCCATGTTGTCAGCAGTGCTATTGTAGTCGAGCGGGGTGAAGAAGGCCATGCGTTTGGAGTGCAGAGGCCTGTCTACTTCATCAGCGAAGTCCTCTCCGAGTCCAAGGTACGGTATCCAACCGTTCAAAAACTTTTATATGCAATTTTAATCACATCAAGAAAGCTGCGCCATTACTTCGACGAATACAAGATCACTGTGATTACGGACTTCCCGCTGGCGGACATTCTTCATAATCAAGATGCCACGGGACGTATATCCAAGTGGGCAGTGGAATTGGGGGCTTTGTCAATCGACTTCAAGCCACGCACTGCAATCAAGTCACAGGCTCTAGTCGACTTCATGGCTGAATGGAGGGAGAATCAAGTTCCAACCCCAGTGGACAAGCCAGAGCACTGGACCATGTATTTTGACGGGTCCCTCAAGCTCGACGGCGGCAGTGCTAGTGTTCTGCTTATTTCTCCACGAGGTGAACAATTGAAATACGTCCTTCAGATCCTGTGGGCGGTATCCAATAATGAAGCCGAGTATGAAGCCTTGCTTCACGGGCTTCATTTGGCGATATCACTAGGGATCAAGCGACTACTTGTATATGGTGATTCTCTTCTTGTTGTTCAGCAGGTCAACAAGGAATGGGACTGCAACAAAGAGACGATGGATGCTTATGTACAGGAAGTGCGCAAGTTGGAAAGCAATTTCTCCGGCTTGGAGGTTCACCATGTATTGCGGGAGCACAACGTTGACGCGGATATCCTATCCAAACTGGGGTCCATGCGTGCTCAGGTCCCGCCGGGAGTCTTTGTCCAAGAGTTCAAGCAGCCTTCCATCAAATCCTCTCCGCAGGTAACCATCAATGCGGGTCCCCAACAACCTGATCGAGAGGTTATGGTGCTGGGGGAGGACTGGCGAGAAGCTTTTATCGACTTCATTCGAGATCACCGGCTACCAGCAGGAATCGACGCCAAGAGCGCGGAAGTGGCACGCGTCTTGCGAAGAAGCAAGGGCTTCGTCCTGGTCGACGGCAAGCTCTATCGGCGCGGCGCTCGGTCAGGAGTTCTCATGAAGTGCGTCGCAACGGAAGACGGTTATGACATACTGCGGGAGATCCACGAGGGCGTCTGCGGAAACCATGCGGCTTCAAGAACGCTGGTGGGGAAAGCATACAGGGCCGGTTTCTGGTGGCCCACTGTAGTGACCGACGCGGAAGATCTCGTCCGCAGGTGCCAAAATTGTCAATTCTTCGGCAAACAGACTCATGTTCCAGCTCATAGCCTCATCACTATACCGCCATCTTGGCCCTTTGCTTGTTGGAGTCTTGACATGATTGGGCCCTTCACAATGGCGCCAGGCGGTTTTACCCATGTTCTGGTGGCCATCGACAAGTTCACTAAGTGGATCGAGTACAAGCCGATAGCCAAGCACACGCCAGATCGGGTCGTCGACTTCATCTCAGATATTCTGCATCGTTTCGGCTTCCCCAACACCATCATCACGGACTTGGGATCAAACTTCACGGCAAACCAGTTCTGGGAGTTCTGTGAGAATGCTTGCATCGAAGTTAAATATGTCTCGGTTGCACACCCAAGGGCCAAAGGACAAGTCGAAAGGGCGAACAGCTTGATCATTGACGGCCTCAAGAAGAGACTTTATGACGAAAACAGCAAGAAGGGAGGCAAATGGGTGCATGAGCTACCACACGTCGTCTGGGGGCTTCGAACTCAGCCGTCCAAAGCCACAGGTCAAACACCTTTTTTCCTTGTGTATGGATCTGAAGCTATTCTACCAGCCGATATCATGTGGAAGTCTCCAAGGGTCGAAATGTACAATGAAGGCGAGGCGGACGAGGCGCGACATGTGCCAGAACCGCCTGAATTATTCCGGCGCAAGTGCGCTAATGATTATCGTACAATTGTAATCAGCTTAACGCACTTCAAACGGAACAATCCCTTGGTCTGTCGGGTCTCCGCCCGATACAACCACGGTTCAACAGGACCGAAGCAGGTTTACCTCGCACGAAGGCGAGTTCACATCACAGAATAGCTCGTCAACTTTTAATTTACAGCCATACATACATTATTACAAGCCGAGTTCAAATATAAGTAAACTTATACAAACAGTGTTCAAACTGACAAGCGGAACAGCTTGTCCGAACTCACAGCGGAAAGAAAAGTTTACACGACTACACACATCGCGAAGGCGGACATCAAGCTTAGCCCTAGGCCTGGTGTCACTCCGGAGGGTCACTGCCGGCCGGGGACGGGTCCCACTCCATGGACCAGCCACAAGGAACGGACGTTGGCCACACAAGGTTGTCCGTGGTGTTTTCGAAGGTCAGACCTGAAATAGATATTGGCAAGGCTGAGTATTCTAATACTCAGCAAGGCTTACCCGGGTTTGGGTATACTTTAATCCATAACTAGACTCATGAAGGCTTTATACAGGTTCTGAGTTTATTTTCAGCTGAAAAGCAACTAAGAGTATAACTTACTTTCAAGTTTTAGCTTTCAGATTCTAGCTTGATTAGCCATTCTAGGTAAGCGCTTATACTAAACAAGCAAGATAGAGATTGTCATCCATCAAGATTATGCCATCATTAATTTCACTTTTTACTCGATGTGGCAGAAGGGATAAGCAGTCTCAATCCTTGTGAGAGGCGGACGATCCGAATCGAATTTAACCTTGCAAGGTAAACCTAACACACACGCTTGGAATACCAACAGGGCGTTCCGAAGCAACCGTTTCCCTCATATTCCGGGTTATGGATCGGGGCCACCACAAGCGACTGCAGGACCGTACGCACATCACTCATGCAGGACATACGTCTGTAGCGTGACTACAAAACCCGTATTCCTGTCTGCCATTCAGAATGTACTCCCACACGTCGGTGCGTGTAAACATAAAATAAAAGTCGAGTGGTGGAGACGCGTTCCATTCGCTGGGCCAATCGGGTACTAGGCTTACCGCTTACCATATTTCGCGGCATGTGGCTAGTACTTTCAAAAGCTTAGCCACCACTACCACACGCTGCGACCTTATCCACTTTTAACGAAACAGACAGGGTAAACCTTCAGGTCATGATACAACACATGACCCTGTCCATTATCCTTATAGTGATTGCAGAATTGTAAACAAGCAACTCCTATATCGCGCGAGTGACAGGAAATCACCCGACTTTTACCGGTCCTATTTAGCAGAGCATCTAAGCGATAAGGACTCGGGTTCAATACATTGGATTCCTAGGAGATCATGCAACTAGGGTTTCATCCTAACTCCTAGACTTAATGCATAAGTATAGATAAATAGACATAGATTACAGTGTAAATAAAGTAATGGGATATGTCCGGGGCTTGCCTTCTTGAGTGGGGTTGGGGGCAGGAGTGTCAAAGGCTTCCGAACTTGGATTCGGGGCTTCAGTTAGTCCCTCGACGACTTGCGCTGGGTCTTCTGAAAAGCCTTGATCTTATCCTAAGACCAACTCGTAATCCCCGTCGTCGAGCGTCGTTGATTCTATATGGGATGCAATAAATTAAGTAAGGCAAGATTTAAATTTTAGAATTTTACATTTCAAATGTTATAACTCATCAAATTAACACACAAGAATTCATAAAATAGAGAGCGTTTAGGTTTGAAGCACTGTCTATAAAAGAATCATAAAGATATTGCTGAGTTTGTTGCAAATAAGTACTAAAACATTTAAATTTGAATTTGAAATGAACCAGAATTGAAGTTCAAAACTTTAAATAAAAGATCATAAGGTTTTGGAAATTTAAACATACATTAATCATTAAACGATATCACATAGAGAATGACAATAGATCCCAATTAGAAAGGGTTATACAACAAGTTTAGCTAATATTTTTTTCAAATTCGAAATGCCCAAATCAAAAGAGGTTAAGTTTAAAACAAAATTTGAGTTTGAAAATTTTAACACAAGGGTACATATAGCTTATAGAACATTCATGCCAAAATTCATAAGCAACAAAGCAAGAAATATAAAGGTTAAGCATAAACTACCCCTTAATATTAGGTTTAAAATAGAGGTAAAAGTATTTTGTTTCAAACTAAACTTTATTAACAAAAGTTATAGAGTTTGAAATCTAGTTTCTAACAAAACTAGTTTTGCCATTTTTGAATTTTTCTGTGAATTGCTATGAATTTTTACAAGACAGAGAATACACCCACATGAAATAACAGTCACTCCTTTGCAAACCAGTCCCTACGTTTAACAGATAACCCCTGGAAAGAAATCAATCACTGCAATTGGGTCCAAGGCCATGGCCGGCGGGGGAGGAGCTCGGGGCCGGCCAAATTCCGGCCACAGGGCTCGCCGGCGGTGAGGGGTAAGGGGAGGGAGAGCACGAGGGAACCTTAAGCTACCCACCGGTGGTCTTGGAGGGGCTCGAGGTGGCCGGAGGAAGGCTGCCCACGGGAGGTCGAGCTGGCGGCCGGAGGTGAGCGGCGGCGGTGGTGCTCCGGCGTCCGGGGGAGGGAAAGGCTGGGCTGGGGAGATGCGGTGGAGGATGAGGAAGCTGATGGTGCAACCGGTTTGGGGAGTGCGAGGGCAGAGGTGAGAGCTCCACGGTGGACCGGAGTCTCGGCGGCGCTAGTGGAGGGCGGCGAGGTTCTGGGCGCGCGCGAGCAGGCCTGGATGCCCTTTTATAGGCGGTTGGGTTGGAAAAGGGAAGCACGGCGAGCAAGGCTTCGACTTGAAGTTGCTACGGGGAGGGGGGAGGGTGAACCGGGGATCGCGGCGGCGGCAGAGGCATCGGCGGCGGCGGCGCTTGCAGTCCCGCAGGCGGCGTGGCGTGCGGGCAAGACGCCAGCGAGGGGGAGTTAGAGCGGTGAAGGGCAGTGGGATGACGCGTGGGCGAAGCTGGAGGTGGCCGGCGGCGGTCAAGAACAGCGCACTGCGCCGGCGGCAGAGGCACCAGGAAGCAGAGCAGAGGGGCAGGGGCGCCAGGAGGAAGAAGGGGGAAAGAATGAAGCTGGGGACTGCTTTGCAAAATCAGAGAAAAACAGGGACCTCACTGTAAAGAGCTTGTAACTTTTAAACCAGTGCTCAAATGGAGATGGTCCAAAAAGCAAAAGTGCATAGTCTTTCAAACTCTACCACTTCTCTTTAAGGTTCATCTGCAGTTGAGCAACAGTTTTGAAGATACTATAAACTTAGTAATATTTTCAAATTTTATGTAAGTCCTATGGATAAAATTACTTTTACATATATACCCAAGGGTAATTTCTCATATTTTTGCAATTTAAACACAAGTTACCATCTTTGCAAAACAACCCTCATGCTTTTAAACTTTTCCCTCCATTTCCACCCATTTCGCATAAAAGGACTTCTAGTTAAATTTAATTACATAACTATCACTTTTTTCTTAACATTGCACATATGGAGCACACCTTGCCATACTTTACATATAAAAACATATCAGAAATTGAGGGTGTGACCATGCTATTTACCTGAGTGTCACAGCCTTCCCCCCTAAAAAGAATCTCGTCCCGAGATTCCGGAACAGAAAGGAATGGAATAATCAAACTCGGAGGTTGGCTTGGAAGAAGTCGGGAAAGTTATGCTGAAGATAGGATTCGGTTTCCCAGGTTGCTTCTTCTTCTGTATGGTGGTTCCACTGAATCTTGTATATTCTGATGGTTTTTTTTCTGGTGCTTTTCTCCTTAGTGTCTAGTATCTTGATCGGATATTCTGTATAGGTCAGATCTGGTTCGATTTCAATAGCCTGGAATTCGATGATTTCCGTAGGAACCTTAACACACTTCTTAAGCTGGGACACATGGAAGATATTATGAACGGCCGCTAATTGAGGAGTAAGTTGAAGATGTTAAGCTACGGGTCCACAGACTTCAAGGACTTCAAAGGGCCCGATGTATCGAGGAGCAAGTTTCCCTTTTTCACCGAACCTTTGAATACCCCGGGTAGGAGAGACTCGAAGATATATGAAGTCTCCAACTTGAAATCGTAACGGGCTTCTTCGTATATCAGCGTAGCTTTTCTGTCGAGATTGTGCTGTCTTGAGATTTGCCTGTATAATTCTTATTTTCTCTTCTGCCTCACTAACAAGGTCGGGTCCAAAGATTTTACGCTCACCCATTTGCGACCAATTCAAAGGAGTTCGGCATCGGCGACCGTACAATGCTTCAAATGGGGCCATCCTAATGCTTGTCTGATAGCTGTTATTATAAGAAAATTCTGCAAGTGACAAGCATTTGTCCCAATTCTTTTCATACTGAAGAACATAGGCTCTAAGCATGTCTTCTAGAATCTAATTTACTCGTTCAGTTTGTCCATCCGTTTGGGGATGATATGCAGAGCTTCGGATTAGTTTAGTTCCAAGAGCATTTTGGAGTTGCTCCCAGAACCGAGAAACGAATTGTGCTCCACGATCGGAGATGATCATCTTAGGTATACCATGAAGGCGAACAATTTGATCCAAGTAAATCTCAGCATACTTCTTGGCATTACACGTAGTGTGTACAGGAAGGAAATGTGCCGTTTTGGTTAATCGATCAACGATTACCCAAATAGAGTCATGTCTCCGAGAAGTATTAGGTAGTCCAACAATAAAATCCATACTGATATCTTCCCATTTCCAAGAAGGAATGCTTAAAGGTTGGAGGGTACCCGCAGTCTTCAGATGACTAGCTTTGACTCTTTGGCAGATATCACACTCTGAGACATACTTGGCAATTTCTCGTCTCATACGGGTCCACCAAAAGCTTTGTTTCAGATCTTGATACATCTTTGTACTGCCCGGATGTATAGAAAATTTGGACAGGTGAGCCTCGTCCATTATTTGCTTCCGGAGTTTATGGTCCTTAGGTACCACAAGACGTTTGTTGAACCACAAAACTCCTTCGGAATCCACCTGGAAACATTTGTACTTTCTCTCTCCCTGTATTAACTTCCGCTTAATAATTGCAACTCCCTCACTATGTTGCTGAGCTAGAATAATGTCATCCCTAAGCGTGGCTTCAACCGAGAGATGGTTTAAGTCACCTTGGGGAATGATTTCTAGATTAAGCTTTCCCACTTCCCAACAAAGAGTTTCGTTGAAAGCTTCGACAGATAGGCAGGAACAATGTGCCTTGCGACTGAGGGCATCTGCAACGACATTAGCCTTGCCTGGATGATACTGTACCTCTAGATCATAATCCTTGATTAGTTCTAGCCAGCGTCTTTGCCTCATATTCAAATCTGCTTGGGTAAAGATATATTTAAGACTTTTGTGGTCAGTATAGATATGACACTTTGCACCCATTAGATGATGTCTCCAAATTTTTAAGGCATGAATAACAGCTGCTAGTTCAAGGTCGTGTGTAGGATAGTTCTGTTCATGCACTCTGAGTGCCCGTGATGCATATGCAACTACTCGGTGACTTTGCATAAGGACACAACCAAGCCCAGTTCCAGATGCATCGCAATAGATGTCAAAGGGTTGTGACACATCAGGTTGAGCCAAGACTGGAGCAGTGGTAAGACGATCTCTGAGAACATGGAATGCATGATCACATTTTTTATCCCAAGAGAATTTGACACCTTTCTTTAATAGCTCGGTCATAGGTTTGGCTATTCTGGAACCGACGATAATAGCCTGCTAGACCAAGAAAACTACGGATATGATGGACTGAGGTTAGGGGTTTCCAATCCATCACTTCTTGTACTTTACTGGGATCGACGGATATTCCATCACTAGAGATGGTATGGCCCAGAAATTTTACTGTATCCAACCAAAATTCACACTTGGAGAATTTGGCGTATAGGTGGTGGTCTCTTAATCGTTGCAGGATGACATGAAGATGTTAAGCATGATCTTTTGGGTTTTTGGAGTAGATCAAAATGTCATCAATGAAGACCACAACAAACTTGTTGAGTTCTTGCATGAAGACAGAATTCATGAGGTACATGAAATAGGCTGGAGCATTAGTGAGACCAAACGACATGACAAGATACTCGTATAGACCATATCAAGTAGAGAAGGCTGTTTTTGGAACATCACTGGGCTGAATCTTAATTTGATGATAGCCGGAACGAAGATCAATTTTAGAGAATACTTTAGCTCCGGCTAGTTGATCGAAGAGAATGTCAATGCGGGGTAAGGGATACTTATTTTTGATAGTCACCGCATTGAGAGGACGGTAATCAACACACAGCCTTAAGCTATTGTCTTTCTTTTTTACAAACAGGGCTGGACAACTCCAGGGTGATGCACTGGGACGAATGAAACCTTTATCCAAGAGGTCCTGGAGTTGGATTTTCAATTAAGCCAATTCGTTAGGAGGCATGCGATAAGACTTCTTGGAGATAGGGGCTGTACCAGGTTGGAGTTCTATGATGAACTCGATATCTCTGTCTGGGGGCATTCCAGGTAAGTCATCCGGAAAAACATCTGGATATTCACGGACGACTGGAATATCCTCTAGCTTGACCCCAGATATAGCATAGGTGCAAGAGTCGAAGGACTTTGGTAGTGGAAGATAAAGAATGGTAGGCTCATTTTCCGATGAACCTATCTCCACAGTTCGGGAAGGGATATCTATAGATACATGGTATTGGGTCATCCAATTCATTCCTAAAAGAACATCCATTCCTTTTAGGTCTAATAGTAATAAATCTGCCCTCATCAGATTATTACCCATTTGAATTGGTACGCCTCTACAGACGTGATTTGAAGAGATACTACCACCAGGAGTTGTTATTATATACATCCCACTAATAGGATAAATTTCCAGGCCTATCTTAGTCCCAAACTTTGTACTGATAAAACTATGGGTAGCACCGATATCAAAAAGAACAGTAACGGGATAATGGTTGATAGAAAATGTACCCGTCATTATCGGTGTCCCCTCAGGAAGTTCGGAAAGCGTGGTAAGATTCACCCTCCCTTGACGGACCTGCACCACTTGCCTCTTACCCTTCCCCTGGTGGTTGGGATTAGATGCCTGCCCTTGGAAAGATTTCCTAGGTTGAGGGCAGTCCTTGATGAAGTGGGACGGGCTTCCACAATTGAAACAACGGTAATTGCTGTTTCCTGGAGTAGCTGGTGGAAAGTTTGGCCGCGGTCCCTGTCGCGGTTGTGGTTGATTTTGTGGCAGCGGTGGTCGGTTGAATTGTGCTTGTTGAGGAGGTCGGGCTACCCATCTGCCAGGTAAATTGCCTTGAGGCGGAGCTCGAGGGGCGTTACTCGGAACTAACCGATATCTTGGCGACTGTGAAGTTACAGGCCCTGTTGGTGCTTTCCATTTCTTTTCTGCTCTGTGGGCAGCAATACAATCCTCTTGAGTAATGGCCATATTGACCAACTCATTAAAATTGTCGGCCTTTACCAAATTCAGCCATTCCTTAAGTTTGGTATTTAGGCCTCGGCGAAAGCGATCACATTTGCGGGCATCGGTGTCCGCATGAGACCCTGCATACTGGCACAGGTGATTAAAAACCTGTGCATACTGCGTAACAGTGCGGGTACCTTGGGTCAAACTCAAAAATTCATTGAGCTTCCGCTCAATGAGTCCCGCTGGTATGTGATGTGCTCGGAACGCAGTTCGAAACTCGTCCTAGGTGACGACGTGATCGGCAGGTTGCATAGCATGAAACTGGTCCCACCATAGACGGGCAATGCCTCGGAGTTGCTGGGCTGCAAAGAGTACCCTATTCTCATCTGAACATGGAGCTAGTAGCAAGGCGAACTTGGACTCAATAGTTCGCAACCAGGCATCTGCGTCCAAAGGCTCATCGGCCTTATGGAATAATGGAGGTTGGGTGCTGAGGAAGTCCTGGTAACTGGCCGACAGGGGTTCACCTCGGCCTCGAGGTTGCTGCTGAAAGTGGACCATTTGAGCTTGTACAAGTTGATTAAGAAGCTCAGTCTGCCGGGCCATAACCTCGGCCAGATTTGGAGGTGGCGGTGGTGGTTGCTGAGAACTACCAGGCTGACCTGCCCGGAATCCTTCCGGGGTTCCTCGAGTAGCTCCAACCATCTAAAATAAAGGAGATATCCATTATCGACCATAATCTTACTCCAATTTCAGATAATATGCAATTACCAAACGGAAATGTAATACATATGCTCCATTCAATCCACTTATAACAGATGCACAGATATTGAACAAGATAACCAAAACATAGGATTACCATACAGATACTGATATCCTTACATCTCGTATCAACACACTCTAACTATTACAAACCTTTGCCTAAAAACACATGCCACACATACAACAAGTGGCTCTATAACTAGGTAAACTACACACCCCTTATGTTACACCTTTATACACTAGTTACAACTAAACCATCACCCACTAGCCACAACTAAAAGTCATCAAAGTTTCCTACTGATGACTGACTACCAGAAGAGGAATGATGGGGGCTGATGACAGGATCTCCGTGCTCAGAATCAAGTCCTGAGACTCCTTCAATCTCCTCTGGGTCTTCCTCTTCAGCCTCAGGTGCTGCAGGTGCAACGGGAGGAATCGAGGGCTGCTGCAATTCTTCAATATGAGCTTGAGCATCATCAACCGCAAGGATCAGATCTTGGACTTGTGCCTGTAGAAATTCAATAACAGTATCACGCTGAGTGATTATGTGATCACTCTCATTGATCTGATCTTCCCGATGGTGGATAGTCTCGTTTTGAGTAGCAATAATCCCCTCCTTCTCAATCACCACAGCTCGAAGTTGATCCACCTGGGTGATATGTCCAGCAGCTTCCCCATGGAGACTTCGCGCAGCATAAATCAAATGGCCTATCTCCCGACGTAGCAACGAGTGATAATGGTACTGCACACTCGTGAAACGCCGCATCCCTCGTAGGACTTCTTCTGGTGAACCTTCCAATCTATGACTCTCAGGAATTACCCTGAGGTCCCATTCTGACTCACCAGGATCTGTTGTAGCAAACAAACCAATGGGTTGTCCTACGACTTCCTCAGGATGTTGACTACACAAGGTATAAATTGCTTCTAATGCCGCCGCTTTGATAGTATCCACAACTCGATAGCCTATCATGCTGATCTCAATAGGCTGCCATTGTGAACGAAAAGGATGCTGAGGAATAGTCATCCTGACATGAGCCCTATGAATTCCTTCTTCCAAATGTTCGACAGCATCATACTGAGGAGGCTCCGTGTAGTGAAAAGACTGCAAGGACTCCCAAAGTAGACGAGGGAAACCTTCCCAATGGAGGGCATTAGTATGAAGATGCCCTTCCGGATCCCAGAAAACATTAGAAGGTGTTGCCATCTGCGACAAGAATGCAAATGGTGAAACTTTTATCTTGTTAAGAGAGTACAAGATAAATAGATCAAGATAGTCAATTCTGATAACAGCAAGGACTGAAAATCAGATGAAAAACTAAGGTTCTATATAAGATACCCAACCTAAAACTATCATTAGAACTCCATTAGCCCATTTCAAAGACAAACAATATATCCTTCATACATAAAAATCCTTTTGTTAACAAATTATGCATGCACGCACTACTCGTCCTCACAACCAAAACAACTGCCGAATATGTTCGGACTTACGTAGTTAGTTCCGGTGGCATATTCATACGTCTCTCACTATATATACTCATCGATAAACCCTACGCATCCTAATAGCGTAAGCGTGGTTAGTGTACCTGCAGAAGAATACTTATATATATATAACTCATGAACCTTTCATGGCAGCACGATATGAAAGCATCCCCAAACATTACTGCTCACTATAGAAACAGCATCTGTACAATTACCGCCATACAGACAACGTTAACATACATCATCGAAACAACATATTCACGGGGGTACCGCAAAATGTGGGGGTATGAACAGCGATCGCCATACCCTGCGCCGAACCATCTACTCCCAATATATTCAACCTAAGTTGATATATTGGCAACATCTCAAGTAGGCCACTGCTTGAGAAACAGTGTTCGATTCGCATCACCGACAGGAAGGCCAAGCTCCCTCAGTTGGCTGAGGATCCTTACCTTCTTACCTCCATTCGTAGATGTCGTTACAGGAAGTAAAATTGGATTGTGCAGGAATTTAAGTTTTGACGGAAAGTAGTGCTGCAAGTCAGATTTATATATATACTCTAATTGCCACCTGATATTTCCCATATACATCCCTAGGGCTTTTACGAACTAAACACATCCTTAACGAATCCAACGCATGTTTGTAAAATCATTTGTTTGCAAACTTTTATCCAGATAACACTTTTTAAGAGCTTTTCCAGATGTATATGTAAACCTACAGCTCTGATACCAGCTGTGGTAGAACCGCCTGAATTATTCCGGCTCAAGTGCACTAATGATTATCGTACAATTGTAATCAGCTTAACGCACTTCAAACGGAACAATCCCTTGGTCTGTCGGGTCTCCGCCTGATACAACCACGGTTCAACAGGACCGAAGCAGGTTTACCTCGCACGAAGGCGAGTTCACATCACAGAATAGCTCGTCAACTTTTAATTTACAGCCATACATACATTATTACAAGCCGAGTTCAAATATAAGTAAACTTATACAAACAGTGTTCAAACTGACAAGCGGAACAGCTTGTCCGAACTCACAGCGGAAAGAAAAGTTTACGCGACTACACACATCGCGAAGGCGGACATCAAGCTTAGCCCTAGGCCTGGTGTCACTCCGGAGGGTCACTGCCGGCCGGGGACAGGTCCCACTCCACGGACCAGCCACAAGGAACGGACGTTGGCCACACAAGGTTGTCCGTGGTGTTTTCGAAGGTCATACCTGAAACAGATATTGGCAAGGCTGAGTATTCTAATACTCAGCAAGGCTTACCCGGGTTTGGGTATACTTTAATCCATAACTAGACTCATGAAGGCTTTATACAGGTTCTGAGTTTATTTTCAGCTGAAAAGCAACTAAGAGTATAACTTACTTTCAAGTTTTAGCTTTCAGATTCTAGCTTGATTAGCCATTCTAGGTAAGCACCTATATTAAACAAGCAAGATAGAGATTGTCATCCATCAAGATTATGCCATCATTAATTTCACTTTTTACTCGATGTGGCAGAAGGGATAAGCAGTCTCAATCCTCGTGAGAGGCGGATGATCCGAATAGAATTTAACCTTGCAAGGTAAACCTAACACACACGCTTGGAATACCAACAGGGCGTTCCGAAGCAACCGTTTCCCTCATATTCCGGGTTATGGATCGGGGCCACCACAAGCGACTGCAGGACCGTACGCACATCACTCGTGCAGGACATACGTATGTAGCGCGACTACAAAACCCGTATTCCTGTCTGCCATGCAGAACATACTCCCACACGTCGGTGCGTGTAAACATAAAATAAAAGTCAAGTGGTGGAGACGCGTTCCATTCGCCGGGCCAATCGGGTACTAGGCTTAGCGTTTACCATATTTCGCGGCATGTGGCTAGTACTTTCAAAAGCTTAGCCACCACTACCACACGCTGCGACCTTATCCACTTTTAACGAAACAGACAGGGTAAACCTTCAGGTCATGATACAACACATGACCCTGTCCATTATCCTTATAGTGATTGCAGAATTGTAAACAAGCAACTCTTATATCGCGCGAGTGATAGGAAATCACCCGACTTTTACCGGTCCTATTTAGCAGAGCATCTAAGCGATAAGGACTCGGGTTCAATACATTGGATTCCTAAGAGATCATGCAACTAGGGTTTCATCCCAACTCCTAGACTTAATGCATAAGTATAGATAAATAGACATAGATTACAGTGTAAATAAAGTAATGGGATATGTCCGGGGCTTGCCATCTTGAGTGGGGTTGGGGGCAGGAGTGTCAAAGGCTTCCGAACTTGGGTTTAGGGCTTCAGTTAGTCCCTCGACGACTTGCGCTGGGTCTTCTGAAAAGCCTTGGTCTTGTCCTAAGACCAACTCGTAATCCCCGTCGTCGAGCGTCGTTGATTCTATATGGGATGCAATAAATTAAGTAAGGCAAGATTTAAATTTTAGAATTTTACATTTCAAATGTTATAACTCATCAAATTAACACACAAGAATTCATAAAATAGAGAGCGTTTAGGTTTGAAGCACTATCTATAAAAGAATCATAAAGATATTGCTGAGTTTGTTGCAAATAAGTACTTAAACATTTAAATTTGAATTTGAAATGAACTAGAACTTAAGTTCAAAACTTTAAATAAAAGATCATAAGGTTTTGGAAATTTAAACATACATTAATCATTAAACGATATCACATAGAGAATGACAATAGATCCCAATTAGAAAGGGTTATACAACAAGTTTAGCTAATATTTTTTTCAAATTCGAAATGCCCAAATCAAAAGAGGTTAAGTTTAAAATAAAATTTGAGTTTGAAAATTTTAACACAAGGGTACATATAGCTTATAGAACATTCATGCCAAAATTCATAAGCAACAAAGCAAGAAATATAAAGGTTAAGCATAAACTACCCCTTAATCTTAGGTTTAAAATAGAGGTAAAAGTATTTTGTTTCAAACTAAACTTTATTAACAAAAGTTATAGAGTTTGAAATCTAGTTTCTAACAAAACTAGTTTTGCCATTTTTGAATTTTTCTGTGAATTGCTATGAATTTTTACAAGACAGAGAATACACCCACATGAAATAACAGTCACTCCTTTGCAAACCAGTCCCTACGTTTAACAGATAACCCCCTGGAAAGAAATCAATCACTGCAATTGGGTCCAAGGCCATGGCCGGCGGGGGAGGAGCTCGGGGCCGGCCAAATTCCGGCCACAGGGCTCGCCGGCGGTGAGGGGTAAGGGGAGGGAGAGCACGGGGGAACCTTAAGCTACCCACCGGTGGTCTTGGAGGGGCTCGAGGTGGCCGGAGGAAGGCTGCCCACGGGAGGCCGAGCTGGCGGCCGGAGGTGAGCGGCGGCGGTGGTGCTCCGGCGTCCGGGGGAGGGAAAGGCCGGGCTGGGGAGATGCGGTGGAGGATGAGGAAGCTGATGGTGCAACCGGTTTGGGGAGTGCGAGGGCGGAGGTGAGAGCTCCACGGTGGACCGGAGTCTCAGCGGCGCTAGTGGAGGGCGGCGAGGTTCTGGGCGCGCGCGAGCAGGCCCGGATGCCCTTTTATAGGCGGTTGGGTTGGAAAAGGGAAGCACGGCGAGCAGGGCTTCGACTTGAATTTGCTAGGGGGGGGTGAACCCGGGATCGAGGCGGCGGCAGAGGCATCGGCGGCGGCGGCGCTTGCAGACCCGCAGGCGGCGTGGCGCGCGGGCAAGACATCAGCGAGGGGAGTTAGAGCGGTGAAGGGCAGTGGGATGAAGCGTGGGCGAGGGCGAAGCTGGAGGTGGCCGGCGGCGGTCAAGAACAGCACACTGCGCTGGCAGCAGAGGCGCCAGGAAGCAGAGCAGAGGGGCAGGGGCGCCAGGAGGAAGAAGTGGAAAGAATGAAGCTGGGGACTGCTTTGCAAAATCAGAGAAAAATAGGGACCTCACTGTAAAGAGCTTGTAACTTTTAAACCAGTGCCCAAATGGAGATGGTCCAAAAAGCAAAAGTGCATAGTCTTTCAAACTCTACCACTTCTCTTTAAGGTTCATCTGCAGTTGAGCAACAGTTTTGAAGATACTATAAACTTAGTAATATTTTCAAATTTTATGTAAGTCCTATGGATAAAATTACTTTTACATATATACCTAAGGGTAATTTCTCATATTTTTGCAATTTAAACACAAGTTACCATCTTTGCAAAACAACCCTCATGCTTTTAAACTTTCCCCTCCATTTCCACCCATTTCGCATAAAAGGACCTCTAGTTAAATTTAATTACATAACTATCACTTTTTGCTTAACATTGCACATATGAAGCACACCTTGCCATACTTTACATATAAAAACATATCAGAACTTTAGGGTGTGACCATGCTATTTACCTGAGTGTCACACGACAGTTAGAGCTCGATTCTGTGGAAGAAGCTCGTTGCACCACTCTTGTCCAGTCAGCTCGGTACCTGCAGGGGATCCGGCGATATCATGATCGCAACATCAGGGAGCGGTCATTCAATGTTGGCGAATTGGTCTTGCGTCGTATTCAGGATGAATCTGGCTTACACAAGCTCAACTCAAGGTGGGAGGGCCCGTTCGTCGTCAAGCAGGTCACAAGGCTAGGGTCTTATCGACTACAATTTCCTGAGGGTCAGGATGTCCCGAACTCCTGGAACGTTAAGAAACTGCGCAAGTTCTACCCTTAAGTCGAGGCCCGGTGATCACTGAATCCCCGGGGGCTCAGAAGATCTCTTTTCCCCGAGTCAATTTGGAGGCTATGAGCCATATGACTCGGTTCGTACATTCCTTTTTACTTACACGGCAGCCATGGTCACGCGCAAACACATATATATATAAATCGACTTCTCGTCGTGAATGATGCGGGGGCTACGGCCACGATCATCTCCTTTTGACTTCCGTTCCTGACGGAACCCTCGGCTCCGGCTAACTCCTCTACATATCGAGTTCTGCTGCGACCTTGGATGGTCGCACACGACAGCAGTCGCATTTTTTCCAACACAGTCGATCCGTTCGACTGGCTTACACCCAGTACGCTGGAAAGGCTCGCATAAAGAGCTATCTCGACTACATCCTGAGTGGCTGCACTCAGAACAGTCTTGTTTCTGCCAACAGAATGGCAAACCCGCGGCAACGCCCGCACCTGCTCCTAGCAAGCTCGATCCGTCCGTCCGGGTCCTACCTAGCTTACGGAGCACGCTCACAGCAGGAGCGACTTTCGACTACACTCAGAGTCGCCACACTCGGGGTAGTCCTGTTTTTCTACCCTACGCACGGCAACCCCGCGACGATGCTCGCGTTCTTTCCTAACAAGTTTAGATCCGCTCGATCGAGTTGTGGCTAATCTATTAGACGAGTATTAGCTACCCTTCGGGTCGTTGCACCCAGGGAAGCGTCTACTACTTGAGCCTTGTAAGCCTGGACCCCAATTCAGCTAAGGCACGCAAACAAGTAGAGACATGGAGTGAAGTATTTACATAAGGGAACGATTACTCGATTCTCATACCCTAATCCTGTAGTACACTGTGTACAATTTGTTCTGCTACAGGTTGGGCCTCTCGCAGGTACTCGTCGAATCGTTCATCCGTGCAGTCCGCCGCCATTCCCTGCGCAAAAATGTCTAGCTGCGCGTTTGGCAAGAAGGATTTCACATACGCGAGGGCATTGCTAACGCATGCGACTGGAGCTTCAGATAGGAACTTGAGCACTTTCTTTGGGGCTTCGCGGAGTCGCTCCAGCAGGGGCCGCGGGCTCGCTTCGCCTTCTTCTGGGGGATCCACCATGTCCACCAGCTCCTGGGCGGCCCCCCTGAGGTCCTCCAGCTCCTTCCACTGCTGCTCGTCCCTCTCGCCCAGCGTTTTGATTTGCTGAAGGCAGTCGACGAACTGTCGTTCAGTATCGCCAATCACCTTCTGCAGCCTTTCGACATCATCTGTACGACGATACAGCATATTCTTCACGTCAGTAAGCAGCTCCTCTTTGTGTTTTATTATTTTCCTAAGCTCTGCGGTGAAGATATTTTAGCAACTAAGGGAAATTACTAAGAAAAAGTACTCGAGGGAAGCGAGGGCCTACCTTGGTGCGCTTTCCTCTCTTCCTTGAGCTGCTCCTGGTACTCCGCTTGTTGCTCCTTGAGCTGTTTCTGGAGCTCGGAGTTGGTCTCTTTGAGGTTTTTCAGGTCATTCTTGAGCAGCCGAGCCTCTCGAGTTCTTTCCTGCTTCAGTATATCAAGCTCTCGCTGCAGATAGCAATTTTTCATCTTCTCCTCGGAGATGCGCTTGTCCAGGGCAGCCAACTCTTTCGCATCATTCACAACTGCGCCGAGCTTCTCTGATTTCTTCTGGGATTTGGTGATTACATGCTGCGCAACAGGCGGAGATCGGGTCAAGCCCATCAATATGCACAACCGGAATATCACTCAAGTCTTACCATGGAGAAATCGTATAATTCCTTGAAGGTGCTCTTGAAGGTCCTCAAATTTTCAGCCGACAGCAAGGTGTCATCCACCAGGTCAGTGGTGATGACGTTCTTGTACCCCAGCCCAGCCCTCAGTACCTTACGGGGGTTCCTCGAAGACCCTGCGATGTCTTCGGGCGGTGGTTGCCGGACACCTGCAAGTACAAAAGTTGTCAATACACTGTGCCTAGACCCCGACAGCAGGCCGCGGGCGGATAAACGCTTGCCTGTGCCATTAGTAGGAGCGGCATCAGGGGCTTCGACTTGTTCTCCGCCACCGGTTTCAGCCTCATCATGTCGGAGCTCGGGCGGTAGCAAGTCGAGGAGCGTCGTATCCGCCTCGGGGACCAGCTCCGGGGGTGCCGGTTCTTCAGGCGCCGATGGCTCGGATGCTGCAGCAGCTGGGGCTGGTTCCGCACTGGAAGGATCAGCCCAGGTTGATGGCTCTGGGGCTGCAGTAGCCGTGCCCTGGTCCAGCTGAAGCTGCACCACACTTGCAGCCCTGATGACGTCGAAGTCGTTGTTATACTAGCTGGCAAGAGCAAGATTTTCAAGCGACCAGAGGAAAACTCACAGTGTAGACTTCTTTTTGGTGGCCTTTTTCACCCGCAAGGCCCGTCGCGGAATCCCTGTTGCCGGCGGCGAGGTTTGATCAGTCGCTTGAGTGGTCCCCGCCACGGCAATGGTCACTGCAGCGACGGCGGATGGGCCTGCGTCCACCTCTTCGGGTTCGGTCCCAGGGGGCGGAGCAGGAAGACTACAAGTGGATACTGTCAGTATTCAACGCTTTTGATACATAGCAACTCGTCAAAACAGCAAATCAGTACCTGGGGGACTCGACTTCTTGCGCCTTGCGTTTGCGCACCAGTCGATGGCCCTTTGGCACCAGGGGTAAAGCGCCGGTCAACTCCACGCTCTGGTCGGAGGAGTTGTCCCGACGCGTTTCTCCTTCGGCTCCTTCTCCCGCCTGTGAGCCCACGCCTTCGGTGGACTCGCTGCTGCGTTGAGCTGCAGCAAGGCGAGCCCTCTTGGCTACAGCGGCAGCAGAGGGGAGGAGGTGATCTGGTCGGGGGACGTCAGGTCGTGGCGGGTAGCTGCGGTACAGCTCCGTGTGTCCCTGCAAAAAGTTCTTCAGTCAAGTAACGGTGCAAAAGCGGTTATCTTCAGCAAAAAGAAGTCGAATACTCACTGGTTTGGGCGGATTTCGTGCGGAAAACAATGTGGGCATGTACGGCACGGCGTCCACGTCTAGCAGCACCCGCGGAACTCGCTGGAGCGCGACTTCATCTGGCAAATCCTCTGCGCACATGCGAGATGGTTCAGTGGGGCCTGTGTACTCGAATCCCAGGCGATGGCGCTGCTGGATGGGTTGGACGCGGCGTTTGTAAAATGCGAACATGACGGAGGCGCCGGTCACTCCCTTCTTCTTCTGTGCATCAATGACATCCAGCAGCTCTTTGACTTGATCCATCTCCCCGCCGGAGGGTTCAAGGTTCCATTCTCCCCTCACTACAGGTGGTCTGTTTGACTTCGTCGGAAGATGGGGAGCATGGTTTTTGATGTAAAACCAATGGTTTTTCCATCCAGGAAGATTTGAGGGGAATTTGTATGAAAGGTATCTTTCGCCGGCCTGCTACCGCAGTTGGATGCCGGCGCCCCCTACTACTGAAAGTTTCTTCGTGGTAGGCTGGGGTTTGACGCGGAAGAGGAAGCGGAATAGATCCCAGTGGGGTTCGATTCCGAGAAAGGCTTCGCAGAAGTGGATGAAAATGGAAATATGGCAAACGGAATTAGGGTTGAGGTGATGGAGCTCAAGCACGTAATAATAAAGAAGGCCACGAAAGAAGGAACAAGTGGGGAGGGCCAATCCCCGTTCGGCAAAATGGAGGAATGTGACGATTTCGTCGACATTCTCCATGGGGAAAGGTTCACGGTAAGAGGGGCGCCAGTTGACAAGGTTCTTTTCTTGCAGTAACCCCTCGGAAACTAGTTTGTTGAGATTGTTGAGGGAGCACTTACTATGTGTCCACTCTGCGGTCGATGGCTCCGCCTCTTTCTTCTTTTCCTCGATCTCTGACTTCTTTGACGTCGTCTCCGATGCGCTGGCCACGAGATGCTCGGGGGCTGCGGGGAGAGGGGCGGGGAGGTCGGAGCGGGAGGATTTCTTTGGGGGATGGCGGCGGCGCTTGGTCCCGATTGGGGATTTCGGTGGTTCTTGGCAAAATGCAGATTGAAAGCACAGTCTTTTCCACTATTATCATGGGGTTAAATAACCTGCGGGGTGGGGAACAGTTACTGTTCCGAAGCTCAGGAGTCATTTCCAAGAATATTCCGAAGTCGAGGGGTCATTTGGTGGATTGTTTGGATTGCATATTCGATTAATCATTTTTTCAGGGTTAGTTAGCCCGAAAAAAGGGGTTTCTCGAATTAATAATCTAATACCCATCATCTGTACCATCATTTTGGTAATTTCGCAAGTTGTCAGTTTTAGCCTGCATGCCACGGTTGTTGGATCCTTATCTCCAAATTTTGTGGGATTTGGATTCAAGGCTCGGGGGCTGCGGGATACGTGGCGTCGACTACTTATTTTTCAAATTTTTTGAAGGATAAGCGGGATTATAGACAAATAGGACCCTCAGCCTGATTCTCCGATTCAACCTAAGGCTCGGGGGCTACTCCATATGGAGTGCGATTTTTAAATCGCACACCATAACAAAAATTCGAGGCATGAGCATCTCATAGCTTCGATGCAGCCAAGCAAGTACTCGAAGAAGGGCTTCAAGACGAAGTTCCAGAAGAAGTCAAAAATTGCTTCGAAAGTACTCGATAAGCCTGCAATACTCAGCTACGAAGAGCTCGGGGGCTTGTCAGACCCGGGGCCACCGGGCTGGGCACATAAAGTAGTTTAAAGACGTCTAAGAGATTAAGTCCGTCTTATCTCTTATTCATTTTGTTTATCTCTTGTTTATCCCGTTTAAATAGGAGATAGAGCTAACCAATACGGAGGGGATCTACCCGAGATATGTTCTGGTATGATCTCTCAGCGGAGGTTGGTTAGCATCTTTGTAACTCTGGCCTCTCGGATATATAAGGGAGGTCAGGGACCCCTCTCAAAATAGATGATCATTAGGTCATTCTATACTGAAGGCAATACAAACCATACAGGACGTAGGGTGTTACGCTCCGTGCGGCCTGGACCTGTCTAAGTCTTGTGTTCCTTGCACCTTCGAGTTCCTGATCTCGGCGTCCCCTCACCCAAAATCTACCACCTTGGGTATACCCCTCGGTGGGCAGCCGGTTAAACACCGACAGTAAGTAGTTTACTTAAGACTGTGTGCCATTTGTTGTAATATAGATGGCCTGTGTATGGATCCTTTTAATGTACGATGTTAAGGACAGCCAGAATCTGCGATGTAATATAAGCCTTATGTTTCATCATCTTGTCCAATATCTTTATTTTCTGAAATGAGTTGATTGAATGGAGTATATGCATTACTTATCTGAGTGGTGTACCTTCTGAAATTAGGAGTAAGGCTATGTGGTTAATAATGGATATCTCCTTTGTTTCAGATGGTTGGAGCCACGCGCGGAACCCCGGAAGGCTTCCGGACAGATCAGGCCAGCGGTTCTCAACAACCGCCACCGCCACCTCCAAATCTAGCCGAGGTTATGGCTCGGCAGACCGAACTTCTCAATCTGCTGGTACAAGCATAGGAGAACCAACAGCGCCAACAATCAAGAGGAGGTCGTTATGAACCACAGGTGGCAGACTACCAGGATTTCTTTAGTACCCAGCCCCCGCTATTATGCAAAGTGGAGGAACCCCTGGATGCCGATGCTTGGCTTCGCACCATTGAATCCAAGTTTGCTCTTCTTATGATTCCATGTGCGGACTCTAGCAAGGCTCACTTCGCTGCCCAACAACTACGCGGAGCTGCCTGTATCTGGTGGGATAACTATTGTGCCATGCAAGCTGATGGCCATGTTATCTCCTGGGAAGAATTCCGAAATGCTTTCCGAGCACACCATATACCTGAAGGACTAATGGAGCGGAAACTGAATGAATTCTTGGCACCTACCCAAGGCACCCGCACCATACTACAATATGCGCAGGCTTTTAATCACCTGTGTCAGTACGTGGGCTATCACGCGGATAGTGACACCAAGAAGCAGGACCGTTTCCATCGGGGCTTGAGAACTAAGCTCAAAGAACGTTTGAACCTTATAAAGGCAAATACCTTCAGCGAGCTGGTTAGCATGGCCCTGACTCAGGAGGATTGCATTACAGCACACCGTGCCGAAAAGAAGTGAAGGATTACCATTGGACCCGCAGGTGTTCAACCCTCGCGGTACCGATTCTTTCAGAGTGCACCGCCTAGAGCGCCACAGGAGAATGCTCCGTTTGGCAGACTGGTTTTCAGGCCGCCTCAACAACAAGGAGGATATAGACCTCCCGTACCTCTACAACAACCACAACAATTTGGCCCACGGCCAAATGTTCAACAAGTCCAACAGAGGAGCATCACTTATCGCTGTTTCAAGTGCGGGAGTGCGGATCACTTCATCAGAGATTGTCCCCGGCCCAAGAAACCTAATCAAGGGCAGAGTTCCAATCAGGGTAATCAGAACAAGGGCAAGAGGCCGGTGATACAAGTCCGGCAAGGGCGAGTTAACTTCACCACCCTTGCAGAACTTCCGGATGGAGCTCCCGTCATGTCGGGTACATTCTCTATTCACCACAAACAAGTTGTTACATTATTTGATTATGGAGCAACTCATAGTTTTATTAGTAACAACTGTGGTACCCGAATAGGACTTGATCCTTGCCCTACCCAGGGGTCATATATGATTTCTAGCCCCAGAGGAAAGATCACTTCCAACCAAATGGTTAGAAGTGTGTCAATTCAGTTAGGTAGCCAAGTAATCAAAACTGATTTCGTTTTGCTAAACTTAGAGGGTATTGATGTTATACTTGGGACAAATTGGATGACTGAACATAGAGTACTGCTAGACATCTCTTCCCGAGTTATTGAGATTAACTCACCACATCAAGGAGTCATTACCCTCTATCTGCCTCAGCAAGAGTATCTCCACTCTTGTACTTATGCTATCACAGACATCAAAGTAAAAGATATTCCTGTAGTCTGTGAATACCCTGATGTCTTTCCGGATGACTTGCCTGGAATGCCACCAGACAGAGACATCGAGTTTATTATCGAACTTCAACCTGGCACCACTCCTATTTCAAAAAGGCTGTATCGTATGCCTCCAAATGAATTGGCCGAGCTAAAAATCCAACTCCAAGATCTTCTTGACAAAGGTTTCATACGACCAAGTGCTTCACCTTGGGGTTGTCCGGCTCTCTTTGTAAAGAAGAAGGACAATAGCCTAAGGTTATGTGTTGATTATCATCCACTCAATGCGGTCACTATCAAAAATAAGTACCCTCTTCCCCGCATTGACATCTTGTTCGATCAACTAGCTGGAGCTAAGGTCTTTTCTAAGATTGACTTACGCTCTGGTTATCACCAGATTAAAATCAAGCCTTGCGACATTCCAAAAACGGCTTTCTCGACCAGATATGGATTATATGAATATCTGGTTATGTCATTTGGGCTTACTAACGCACCGGCATATTTCATGTATCTCATGAATTAGGTCTTTATGTCGGAACTCGACAAATTCGTCGTGGTCTTCATCGATGATATTTTGATATATTCCAAGACTAAAGAAGACCATGCTAATCATATACGTGTCATTCTTCAACGACTACGTGATCATCGCCTTTATGCCAAATTCTCAAAATGTGAATTCTGGCTGGATAGTGTGAAATTCCTAGGACATACTATCTCTAGTGAAGGTATATCAGTTGATCCAACCAAAGTCCAGGAGGTTATAGATTGTAAGCCTCCGACTTCAGTCCATCAAATCCGAAGTTTCCTTGGATTGGCGGGATATTATCGCCGATTCATTCCAGACTTCTCTAAGATAGCTAAACCCATGACTGAGCTACTAAAGAAAGAAGTTAAATTCTGTTGGGACGACAAGTGTGATGAAGCATTCCACACCTTGAGAAAACTTCTAACAACCGCTCTAGTGCTAGCTCAGCCAGATAATACCCAGCCTTTTGATGTCTATTGCGATGCCTCTGGAATTGGCCTTGGTTGTGTTCTTATGCAAAACAACTGGGTCATTGCTTATGCATCCCGAGCACTTCGGAATTATGAGCAAAACTATCCAACTCATGATCTTGAATTGGCAACAGTTATTCACGCTCTCAATATCTGGAGACATCATCTTATAAGCGCTAAGTGTAACATTTACACTGACCATAAGAGCCTCAAATATATCTTCACCCAAACTGACCTAAATATGAGGCAAAGGCGTTGGTTAGAACTGATCAAAGACTACGATCTTGAGGTACACTACCATCCTGGCAAAGCGAATGTGGTTGCGGATGCACTTAGCCGCAAGGCACATTGTCATTGCTTATTCATAGACACTATCAATGACACTCTCTGCAATCAGATGAGAAAACTCAATCTAGAGGTCATTCCTCAAGGTAGTCTAAATCTATTGTCCATTGAATCTACTCTTCAAGATAGAATCATCATGTCGCAATTACATGATGAAGGTATCAAAATTATCAAGTTAAAACTATCTCAGGGAGAAGCCAAATATAAGTGTTTCCACACAGATCATCAAGGAGTTCTATGGTTCAATGATCATATTGTTGTACCTAAAGATCATCAACTTCGTAAACAAATCCTTGATGAAGCACATCTATCTAAATTCTCTATTCACCCTGGTAGTACCAAAATGTATCAAGATCTCCGACAAAATTTTTGGTGGACCAGAATGAAAAGAGAAATTGCTAAATATGTATCTGAGTGTGATACATGCCAGAGAGTCAAAGCCAGTCATCTAAAAGCATCTGGTACACTCCAACCACTACCCATTCCGTCATGGAAGTGGGAAGACATTAGTATGGATTTCATTGTCAGTCTTCCTAACACATCCCAAAACATGACTCTATATGGGCGATCATTGATAGACTTACCAAAACCGCTCACTTCCTTTCGGTGCATACCACCTATTCTGCTAAGAAGTATGCCAAAGTCTATCTTGATCAAATTGTTCGGTTGCATGGTGTCCCTAAGACCATCATTTCTGATCGAGGGGCCCAATTCATTGCACGCTTCTAGGAACAATTGCAGCCTGCTCTTGGAACCAAACTAATTCGAAACTCTACATATCATCCCCAGACTGATGGATAGACTGAGCGAGTCAACCAAATTCTTGAAGACATGCTCCGAGCTTGTATTATTCACTATGGTGCAAGCTGGGACAAGTGACTTGCCTTGGCCGAATTCTCTTACAACAACAGCTATCAATCTAGTCTTCAGATGGCTCCCTTTGAAGCGTTATACGGTCGAAGATGTCGAACTCCTTTGAGTTGGTCCGAGACCGGCGAACGCAAAATCTTTGGACCAGATCTAGTGGTCGAAGCCGAAGATAAGGTCAAGGTTATTCAAGCCAACCTTAAAACAACTCAGTCTAGATAGAAAAGCTATGCAGATAGAAGAAGGAAAACTCTGCAGTTCCAAGTAGGAGATTTTATCTATCTCCGAGTATCTCCTACCAAGGGTGTTCAGCGTTTCGGCATAAAAGGGAAGTTAGCACCCCGATATGTTGGACCCTTTGAGATCCTTAAAGTCTGTGGCCCAGTGGCTTACAGAATTCATCTTCCATTCCAATTGGCTGCCATTCATGATGTTTTCCATATTTCTCAACTTAAGAAGTGTATCAAAGTACCCACGGAGATCGTTGAAACCCGTGCCATTGAGATTGAACCTGATCTATCTTACACCGGACAACCTATCCAAATCTTGGATACCAAGGAGAGAGTCACCAGAAGGAAGAAAATCAAAATGTATAAGATCTTGTGGGATCATCACACCGAAGAAGAAGCAACTTGGGAAACAGAATCCTATCTTCAACGAAACTTCCCAAACTTCCTTCAAACCAATTCCCAAACCTAATTGTCCGATTCTATTCTGCTTTAGAGTCTCAAACCTAATTGTCCGATTCTATTAGCTTCAGAGTCTTAGGACGAGATTCTTTTTAGGGGGAAGGCTATGACATTAAGGTAATTAGAAATATAGACATTAGGTTTTAGTGTGAAAAGTGTATGTTTGCTATGGTATATGTGTATAGCATAAAGGAATAGGGGTATAATTGTAATTCTATAAAATATAAGTCCTTAAGTGTTAATTGGGTAAATTGGGAGATAGCATCAAAACCTAGGAAAAATATAATAATAGGTGTCAAATTTATATCACCATAGGAAAGAAAATGCAATAGATAGGTTAAATCCTAAGAAAAATAGGTCTTTATGTGAACGCAGGGGCCTAAATATAATTAATGCAAAAATATGGGTCCTCTTATGCAAATTATTGAAGTATAAGAGTAACTTTCAGAGTTTACTTAAGGGCTAAATGCAAGAATACAAGTCATCATGACATCCCATGAAAACTTACAAATGTATCCAAAATTACATCAAATCCATCTTGGTAAGGACAAAAGTAATTCAAATTCTACTTTTGTTCAAAATTTAACATGTAAAGCTACAAACTTTGAGTTTTTGAACTTGAGCCCTAAAACAATATTGTAGAGTTTGAAAAACTCTCCAACTTTCATTTTGGGATTTCCTCATTAGACCTCTACATCAGTGGAAAATTTTAGTTTACTGAGAGGTCCCTGAAATTATTGAGATTTCCAAACAGGTCCCCCGGACCCCTCCCCTCTCTTCTTCTTCCTCGAGCACGTGCTCCTCTGCTCTGCTCCTCCTGCCGCCGGCGCAGTGCCCCGCCCCTGGCCGCCGCTCTGCCGCCGTCGCCGCGCCACCTCCTGCTGGAATGACTTCCACGCGTCGTTCTCCTCCTGCCCCGGCCCTGTTCCCCTCCACTACTGCCCTCCCGCGCGCGCGCCACGCATTCCCGAGCCACCGCCGGCCGCCACGCCCTCACCGTCGTTGCCAGCTCCTGTTCGCACCCGCAGCACCACTCCTGGCCTTAACACACGCTCCACGGCAGCTCAGTGATCTTGTTTACTCGCTGCCGTCCTTCTTTTCCACAGCATTTCCCTTTTCCGATCTCATCTCCCTCACCGGACCTCCGCCGCCCCCACTGCCCACCGTTGTCAGCCGCCCTCGCTCCCTCTGAACCCCAATCCAGCGCTGTTAGTGCACCGCCGTGACCCCCTGGTGCTCTCCAGCCCGATCAATTTCATCCTCCCGCACCCGAGCCCCATCTTCCACAGCTCCGACCAGCACGAGCTCCGCCGCCTCCTTCTGCTCACCGTGGACAGGCCACCTCAGCTAACCCCGCACCACGACAACCCCCCCAGCTAGACTCCTCCCGACCCCGTGCAGCTCTACGACCCCTCCATTGGCTCCCTAGTGCACTGCATCGACTACCCGACGCTCGCCGGCGTTTACCTCCGCCGCCATCGTCACTGCTTCCGCCGGTTGCCCCTAATCCAAAGCTTTTGTTCCCAATTGATTGCACCAATACCTTCCCCACGACTCACTGGAGCTCATGCGTAGGTCCTTCACTGACGCCGGCCGCCGGAGCGTCGCCGTCGTTGTTGACCCCTCCGCCACCGCTTCGGGCTCTCGTCGAGATCCCCTTTCCCGACCACCTCTACCCTCGACACATGGCTCAATCTAGCCGTCGTAAGCCCCTGAAGCTTCCCCTCCCCTCGGACCTGGCTGCCGGAGATCCTCCTCGCCGGAACACAGCCGTCCCACCCCTGCTCCCCTTTCACCCCTGGCAAAGGACCTCGGGATTAAAAGAATTGAAAGCCCAGGGGGCTATCTGCAAGGCTTAAGACTCATGTGAATAGTGCCTTAGGGACCCCCTTGTGTTAATTGTGCTGTCAACTTTGAAATTTCATATCAATTCAAGGAAAAACCATAAAAATGCAAACTAAAATTTGTTGTAATCCTCATTTTAAGATCTACAACTTTTCTTATAGATTGACTTTCAGTTTCTGAGTAGTTTGTGCTCTAATTTAAATGCTAAGTTTAAGTAGTTGTAGGACTTAGGAAAAATAATTAACCTACTGTGTGTCCATTATTTCCATAATATATGAGTTTAATTATGAATAATACCTATTTAACCTTGTATATTTAATATCTGTGGTTTTAAATGTTCAAAAATCATGAAAATATTTTGAGGTACTGTTCTTGAATGGTGTAACCTGTTACTAAATTCTCATCCTAGGATCAGGTGTAAAACCACCGGAACAAATAAAACATGCTATGATAATGTTGTACTCATATCTAAATAAAATAAGTCTATAGTTAAATAATAACTTAGGGTTAGTATAAATAATTAGCAAAGCAAATAGATAAAGTTATTAATAATTAGTTTAAATATTTGAAACCAACTCAACCTGTTATCTCATGCCATTAGTTAAATATTTAGGGTAACCAACCCTGTTGCTTAATGTAACTACATAAAATGGTTAATACCCGATAAATGACTTCCCAGTAGAGAAGTAAATGATATGTGTAGTAAGTAAATTATATTTTCATTGGATTGCAACTTTATCGTAAAATAAAATAAAATAATATGCATCCCTTAACTTGTAACTGTGCATATCATGTAGACTCGACTACTCTCGCCGACGGTGACTACGAACTAATCCCGGAACAAGGAGTGTAATTAGCTGAAGACCCCGGGAACGCCGTCGAAGGTCAAACTGAAGCTCCGAACCAAAATTTGGAAAACTCTGACACTCCTGCCCCAACCCCACTCAAGAAGGCAAGCCCCGGACATAACCCCTACTTTATTTACACTTCAATCTATATTATTTATTCCTATCTTTACATTATGTTCTTAGGAATTGTATGAGAAACCCTAGTTACATTTTCCTAGGAACCAATGTATTGAATACTAGCACTTGAGTTCGAATAGCCGCTCTGCTAATAGGACCGGTAGAAGTCAGGTGATTTCCTGTCACTCGCGCGATATAGGAGTTGCAATGTTTACATTCTTGTAATCACTATAAGGATGACGGACGGGATTTATGTGAGGTATCATGGTTGAGATGATACCCTGTCTGTGTTGGTAAATTTGATAAGGTCACAGTGTGTGGTAGCGGTGGTTAAGCGTTTGAAAGTACTAACCACATGTCGCGAAATATGGTAAGCGGTGTAACACCCTAATGTAAAATTCCGAGATTTATAATGAATTTAAATTGGCTCCATTAACTTTCTAAGGATTTATTTTGCCTAGCCTGCATTTAATCCACTTAAATTACACAAAGAATTAAAATTTATTTTAGGTTATACATGTTTGTGCATTCATGCTGGTGCATAAGTTTTAATTGGTTGAGTGCATAGGACTTGAATTCAAATTTGAGTTGAATTCAAATAGATTTGAGTTGGTTTCAAAAAAAGAAAGAAAGGAAACAGGAAAGTAGGTCAGTCATTCCTTATTTTCTCAGTCATTCCCGTTCTTTTCTCAGTCATTCCCGTTCTTTTCTGTGTCATTCCTTCTTTCTCAGTCATTCCCCCAGCTCGACCCCACCTATCGGCACCCCTTCTCCTTTCCTCCTTCTTCCTCATGCCCGACCTCCCCTGTTCCTCCTCCACCGTCCCGGCCGCTCCCTCGCTGCCCGTGGCCCCGCTCCGACCCCAGTGAGCACGCTCGAGGCCCACTGACCAGCCTCGCTGGCGTCCTCACCTTCTAGAAGCCGAGCCCCCAAAGCCTGGGATTGCGCAAATCCGTTGCGCGATCCGCTTTCACTATAGAGTCCGCGGCACGCACGCCTAGGGCATCCCCGCCGCCTCTTAATCACCAGGCCGCCTCCCCTGTGACTTCCCTAAACCGCGACCGCAACCCTAGCCACGCGCAGCTCGCTCTCGCCGTCGAATTTCGTCACGACCGCCGTTGCCGGTGAGCTCGGCCTCTACCAAAATTGATCGCCGCCGGTGTGTTTCCGTACTCCCTAACTCCCGTGTTACCTTCACAACACCACTCTGAGCTGATCCACGGAGTCCAGGAGCCAGGAGGACCTCTGCAGCAACTTCTTCCCCAACTCCGTCCGTGCGCCGCCGCCCGCCATCAACGTTGACCCCCCTGCGCTGCTTCTCCGGCCAATTCAGACCTTCGGTGAGCATCAACACGGTCCTCTCCACCTCTTGCGCTAGCTATCATGGACCGTAGGCCGCACCTGAGGCCAGAACGCCATCGCCGATGATCCGCCGCCGCTCCGCCGTGGCAGCGCCTCTGCAGCTCAGCACGACCCCAGCCGATGCCTGTTCTACCTTGCCTGGGCACTGCGCACACGCACACGACCGTTTGCCACCGCTCCTGTGCCTAGAACTGCGCGAACATGCACACGCCGGCTTGCGCCGCCGTGCAGACCCGCCGTCCCCGCGCGCCCAACCAGATCGGACCGTCCGATCCAGATCGGACCGTCCGAACCACGCTGTTCAGATCGGACCGTCCGAACCGGAATGCGCCCGAACTGTCCGATCCAGATCCAATGGCCAGATTAGAAGATACCCCTTCAGCCATGGCAGTTTTATTAAAGAGCCCTTGAACTTCCTTGGAATCAACCCGCAGTCCACCTCCGTTCAAAAGAAATTCCAGTTAAGTCCTGTTTTTAGCCCCGGAGCCCCCTGAGCTTTCCAGAAATAGGGTCCTAGACCCTATGTCTAACCTTTAATTACATTTAGGTCCCTGGTTTTTGCCCAGAACCCCCTGGAAGTTCTGTTTTCTCGCAGAAAAGCCCCTGGACCCTGTTTTAGCCCTAGATTTCGCGTCTTAGCTCCGTTTTAGGCGGTTTTCGAGCTCACGCGATCGTTGTAATGCGTAGAATAGTTCTATCATAGTTTTGTGTGCTATTTTTATGTAATGTTGTACTGTTTCTTATCATTTGTCCTGGTTTGCATGTATGTGTATGTGCTGGACCATGTTTTGGCGTTGCGATCGTGAGTAGACGCTGAGCCTTTGGACGAGTACCAGGAGCCACCATCTTCTGAAGCTTTTGAGTAGCAGCAGGAGAACTTTGAGGAAGGCAAGTATAACATGAACATCCTATCACTTTTAAATACAATTTCATACTGCATTTTAATACTGTATGATTATAAGGATTTCCTAGCCACTTGTATCCTTTATATAAATACCTTGAGTTGCATTATGGTTAGTTGTGCTAGGTGCCATGCTCTCACATATAATGGTCCTTTGTAATTAAACTTGATTAATGGTATATGCAACTTAATTCTGAGAGTGGCCTTCTGTGCTGTGTGCTTGAGCGGCTCACGTCTCCTTAAAATGTGTTTTTGTTAGAAACATGGTTTAGGGGGCCAGCACGGTGCTTAGTGCTTGGTTGGCCACTCTCCATAAGGACCGGTTCATAGAGCGACAACCTGGGATAACCGCGCAACCACAAGACTGGAATGGGATGGTCTTGACCTACTAATTAGGTCATTTTGGTTTGGGAGTAACTTACCTGCGTGGGCAAGAGGGGTGGTAAGCTTCAATGGTCCCTGCTCCTCCGGCTTGGTCTGTGCTGTGTGCTTGTACCCCCATGAGGTGGGCCCCATCGTCGCTGATCCAGAAACCTTAGCGGTTACACCTTACTAACGTGATCCTTTGTAACGGTCTCGTAGTGTGCTTGCTAGTCATCTCACCTAAGGAAGTGTCATGAACAACTAGCGTAGCTCATGACTTGTGGGTAAAGTTGTGCAACCTCTCGAGAGTGTAAAATTGGTATACTAGCCGTGCTCACAGTCATGAGCGGCCCAGATCCTCTGTCTGATTAGTGGGGTTTATCCTTGGTGGTTTGGCTTGGTCTTCAGTAGTCTTATGCTTAATCTTGATTAATTATGATGCAACTTGGGTCATGGTAATCCATCCACTTGTAGTAAATAGCTCTAATAAAAATTTGCCAAGATTAAAAGCTAATGCAGTTGAGTCAGCTAACCTTAGAGCCTCATAATTCGTGTTATACTTGTTGAGTACAAGTTGTGTACTCACACTTGCCTTCTCTACTCTTCTGTTCTCTCTGGAATATCTTCAACTGCTGCTCAGTACCGGGGGATGTGGAGGATTACATCAGCGGACTCGACGATTTCTTGGTGTTGTCTCTCAGCCGACGTCCTGTGGCACCCTGTTCTTCATGTATTTATTTTACGCTTCCGCATTCCTTGAACTGATTCTTGATTCAGTTGTAATAAAGATATTCATTTACGATTTATACGCTTTTGTTTCGAGATACGTGCTGTGATATCTTGATGATTCTATTGTATATATGCGTGACATGATCCTGCCGCATATATGATTGCTCGATTTATGTTCTTATAAATCGGGTGTGACAAGCGGTAAGCCTAGTAACCAATCGGCCCAAGGAGTGGACATACCTCCCACCACTCGTATTTGGTTTTTCCTGTTACTTGATTCGACGTGTGGGAATACGTGTTGCAGGGCAACCAGGAGTACGATCGTGTAGTCGCTCTACAGACGTACGTCCTGCACATTTGATGTGCGTATGGTCCTGCAGTCGCTTGTGGTGGCTCTGATCCACGAGTCGGAATGAAAGGCAAACGGTTGCTCGGAACCATCATTGGATGTTCCAAGCGTGTGAGTTAGGTTTACCCTTGCAAGGCTGAAATTCGATTCAGGAATCGTCCGTTTCTTGTGGAGATTGAGACTGCTTGATCCCTTTGCCATATAGAGTAACAAGAGCAACTTGGTGATTATCAAACGTGATGTTTGGCTAAAGATTCTACCATGCTAGAATAGTTATAGGTGCTTATCTAGAATGATTAATCACCTAGAACTTGAAAACTAAAATTTGAAATTAAGGATCTACTCTTTGTTGCTTTTCAGCTGAAAATTTTACTCACAACCATTAAAGCCGTCATAAGTCTAGTTACATGGCTAAGTATACCATGAACGGGTAAGCCTTGCTGAGTATTAGAATACTCAGTCTTGCCTTGTGACTTTTTATTTAGGTAATTCCCCTGACGACTCTGCTCTGCCTATGCCGTGGCCTGACCCTCTGCCTGATGGTTGTTCTGTGGAGTGGGACCCGTCCCCAGCCAACACAGATCCTTTCGAGTGATATCATGCCAGTGCTAGCATGATATCTGAACTGGCGACGTGTACAGTGCTCGTGCTTTAAACTCCGCTGCATGACTTGAAACTTAGAACTGTTTGTAATAATTTCCATATGTTGGGAACTGATGTTACTTTAAAACACTCATGTAATATATCTGCCTGTGGTGTAAAATATGATGGCAATTGTATCTCCGGACTCGCCTTCGTGGGAGGTACCTTGTTTGATCCTGCATTTGGTGGTTTATCGGGACGTTACCCGACAGGCCAAGGGATTATACTGTTTGAAGCACGTTGGAGCCCTCAAGAGTGGACTCGCGTACTTGAGCCTGTGTAATTCAGGTTGGTTCTGCCACAGCTGGTATTAGAGCTAAGAAGTGTACATTGGAGATATGAAGTGCCTTAAAAATACTTTTAGTATAAAATTTGACTAACCGAGTATTTTGCAAAACTACGTTGGGTTCGTTAAGGCTAGTGTTTAGTACGTAAAGCCCTAGGGTGACATTTAGGGGAATTAGAGGTGGCTATAGTATATATATAACTCTAACTCCCAGCATTACTTTCCTGTCAAAACTTAAGTTTATATACAACCCAACTTTACATTCTGTAACGACATCTTCGATGATGAGGTAAGAAGGTAAGGATCCTCAACTAACTGGGGAGTTAGCCCTCCCGTCGGTGATGCGAACCGAATGCTGTTTCTCAAGCAGTGGCTTACTTGAGATACTGCTAATATATCAACTTAGGTTGGTTATATTGGGAGTAAATGGTTCGGCGCAGGGTATGGCGATCGCTGTTCGTACCCCGCATTTTGCGGTACCTTGTGAATACATTGTTTCGATAACGTATGTTAACGTTGTCTGTAGGGCGGAAATAGTACAGATGCTATGTCACACTCGATTTATAAAGAACATAAATCGAGCAATCATATATGCGCCAGGATCAAGTCACGCATATATACAACAGAATCATCAAGATATCACAACACGTATCTCGAAACAAAAGTGTATAAACTATAAATGAATATCTTTATTACAACTGAATCAAGAATCAGTTCAAGGAATGCGGAAGTGTAAAAGAAATACATGAAAGGTAGGGCACCACAGGGACGTCAACTGGGAGACAAACACCTAGAAGTCGTCGAAGCCGCTGACGTAATCCTCCACGTTGCCGGGCACTGAGCAGCAGTCGAATATATCCAAGAGAACAGAAGAGTGGAGAGGCAAGTGTGAGTACAAACTCGTACTCAACAAGTATAACACAAACTATGAGGCTCTAAGATTAGATGACTCAACTGCATTAGCTTTTAGACTTGGCAAAATTTTATTAAAGCTAATTACTACAAGTGGATGAATTACCATAAACCCGAATTGCATAAGAAATTAATCAATATTAATTAAGAACTACTGAGAACCATCCAAACTACCAAGATAACCCAACTAATCAGACGGAGGATCTGGGCCGCTCATGACTGTGAGCACAGCTGATATATCAGTTTTACACTCTCGAGAGGTTGCACAACTTGACCCACAAGTCATGAGCTACGCTAGTTGTTCATCACACTTCCTTACGTGAGATGGCTAGCAAGCACACTACGAGACCGTTACAAAGGATCACGTTGTTAAGGTGTAACCGTTAAGGATTCTAGATCAGCGACGATGGGGCCCACCTCCGGGGGTACAAGCACACAGCACAGATCAAGCCGGAGGAGCAGGGACCATTGAAGCTTACCACCCCTCTTGCCCACGCAGGTAAGTTACTCCCGAACCCAAATGACCTAATTAGTAAGTCAAGACCATCCCATTCCAGTCTTGTGGTTGCGCGGTTGTCCCAAGTTGTCGCTCTATGAACCAGTCCTTATGGAGAGTGGCCAACCAAGCACTAAGCACCGTGCTGGCCCTCTAAACCAAGTTTCTATCAAAAACATCTTTTAAGGAGACGTGAGCCACTCAAGCACACAGCACAGAGGGCCACTCTCAGGGTTAAGTTGCATAGATCCATTAATCAAATTTAATTAAAAAGGACCAACATAGGTGAGAGCGCAGCACCTAGCAAAACTAACCACAATGCAACCCAAGGATATATATATATATAAGGATAAAGGTGGCTAGGAAATCCTTATAGGCATACAGAATTAAAATGCAATATGAAATTTGTATTTAAAAGTGATATGATATTCATGTTATACTTGCCTTCATCGAAGTTCTCCTGCTGCTGCTCAAACTGCTCAGAAGATGGGGGCTCCTGGTACTCATCCAAAGGCTCAGCGTCTACTCACGCACAAACAATAGTAAACTATAAGAAACAGTACACCAATACAAGAAAACAGCATGCAAAACTAGTCTAAAGCTATTCTACGCGTTATAACGATCGCGTGAGCGCAAGAATCACCTAAAACAGAGCTAAGACGCGAAATCTAGGGCTAAATCAAGGTCCAGGGGCCTTTCTATAAGAAAATAGGAAAACCAGGGGGTTCTGGACAAAAACCAGGGGTTTAGGTGCAAAAACCAGAAAGATCTGAGGGCTAACGCGCTAAACAGCCGGGCTGGGCTTCGGACCTCAAATTTGGAAAGCTCGGGGGGGTCCATGCAAGAAATGGGGCTAAACTGCAATTATTATTGAACTGAAGTGGACCGCGGGTTTATTTCGGTAAAGCGCAGGGTCTCTTTAGAAAAGTTACCGGTGCTGACCGATATGCTGCTCCTTTGGCTCGCGCGCGGGACTGATTTGGGCCACTGGATCTACATCGGACGGCTCAGGGCGCGGGGTCGCAAGGGGGCAGCGGCGCTGACCGCCGGAGCTGAGTTTCCGCGGCGGCGCTTCACCGGGACTCGTCGGAGTAGGCGGTCTGGGGCGACAGCGGGTCTTTTGGCCTGCGGTTTGGCCGTAGAGTATGAGCGCGGGATGGGTAATCCACTGGTGGGCTCAGGAAGGGGCGGCATCGGCCGGAGAGGATGGCTCGCGGTGACAGGCGGCTCGGGAACTCGCCGGAGATCAAGCCCGGGAGGCTCAGCACGACACGGGGAACCTAGCTGGGCACTTGCGGAGGTGGACTTGGGCTCGGTTAAGGTGGAACGACGGCGAAGGCGGCTCGGGACGGCGGACAACGCCGGCGAGCGGCGTTTTGGGCGCTACGGGTAGCTAAAGACTACGACATCTGGTGCAAAAGGACCAGGGAGAGGAGGCGAAGCTCACCGAGGGGTTGTGGAGGCCGGAGCTGCGGCGGAAGGGGGAAGTCGACGATGACTGGCGGCGAAGAAGATCAGGTGCTCGCGGTCCGATTGCTACGGGCAGACTCCGGGGCTCTGATCACCCTGGGTTGCCTCGGGAAGCTCCTGCGCAGGTGACCAAGGGGTTAAGATGGCCCGGGACGCAACGACGGCGAAGAATTGAGGCGGCAGTGCAGATCACCGGCGGCAGCGTCGTGGCTCGATTCCGGTAATGCCGGGGTCTAGTGCTCCAATGCACAGCTCGGGAGGCTTCTAGACGACGAGGCGGATCTATTGCGGGGGTTGTGGTGGCCTGGGGCGCGGCGGAGCGGCCTGACCACGGTGAGGCCGAGGTGACCGGAGCGGAGGAAGAAAGGGGGCGGCGGTGCTGGAGGTCTTTGGGGCGACGCTGGGCTAGGGTTAGCGTTCTGGGGCTCAGGAGTCTCCTTTTGTAGGGCGGCGGACTACCTTGGCGTGCGGGCTCAGGGAAGAGGAGATCGCCGGAGATCTCGGGGGGAAGTTGCGCGCCGGAGAAGAAAGGGGAAGGGGAAAGAGCTGACGGGCGCTGGCAGGTGGGGACGGCGGGTAAGAGGGAGAGAGGGAGAGGAGGCACGCTCGGGCTGGGGGACGGGGCGAGCTGGACCGGGCGTGGCCCATGCAGTGGAAACAAGAGAGGGGGTGGGCGATGGGCCCCGAGCGCGTGCTGGGCCACGTGGAGAGGAGAAGGGAGAGGGGAAGAGGAGAGTGGGCTGCTGGGCTGGGCTGCTGCTCTCCTTTCTTTATTTTTCTTCTCTTCTTTTTCCTTTCTACACTCAAACCATTCAAACAAATCTATTTGAATTCAAATAAATTTGAATTCAAACCCTATAAACTCGACACAAGGAAAATAATGCTCCAGCATGAATGCACAAACATGTTGACCTTATAATAAATTTTATTTTCCTGCGTTATAAAATTACTTTAAATGCAAGATAAATTAGAGAAAGCCCTGGAAATTTATTTAAGCCCAAATAAATTCCTTTAAATTTTGGAAAATTACATTAGGGTGTTACATGCTATTTCTATAGAAAACAGTAATGATTGGGGACGCTTTCATGACATGTTGGCATGAAAGGTTCATTGGATATATATTGTGGTTTCTGCAGGTACACTAACCACGATTACGAAATTAGGGCGGATAGGACTTATCGACTAGTTATTAGTGAGAGACATATGTATTATGCCACTGAAACTAACCACGTAAGTCCGGAGATATTCGACAATTGTTTTGGTTGTGAGGTCGAATAGTACGTGCATGCATAATACATTAACCAACAAATTGAGTGCTTAAATTTGTTGATTTTCTAAGGGTAGGTAACATGTGGGTTATTCTTAGTATGGGTCCAATACAATCTCTTAGTTGAGTACCTTAAGTATCCATCTGATTTCCAGCCTTTGCTGTTATCAGAATCGATTATCTCGTTCTATTTACCTTGTGAGTTCTCAGCAGGGTAAATATATCTTACCATTTGTATTCTTGTCGCAAATGGCCGCTTCTTCGAATGTCTCCTGGGATCATGAAGGGCACCTTCACACTAATGCCTTGCATTGAGAAGGTTTTCCTCGTCTTCTATGGGAATCCTTAAGTCTGTTCCATTACATTAAGCCTCCCCAATATGACGGAGTGGAGTATCGAGAAGAAGGTGTTCCTCGATGCCAGGTTAGGATGATGATTCCTCAACATCCTTTCTGCTCCCAGTGGCATACCATAGAAGTTGATGTGGAAGGGTATCATCTTGTTGATACCATCGAGACTGCTGATCTGGAGGCTATCAATATCTTCTGTAACCAGCATCCAATGGAGGTTGCCGGGTATCCCATTTGTCTGTTCCCTGCTATAGACTCCAGTGATCCGGAATGGAACTTTCGGATAGACCATATTGGTCACTTGTTGGGAGATCTAGCCGAAGAAACGATCCGTAGTGTCACTAGGTTCATGAATGTTCAACACCATTACCAGATTTTACTGCTTCGTGGCATGGGACAATTGACTGGTGTGGCTTAGAGTCACTATCGAAATGCTGACCGTCAAGTCACTCAGATAGTGGAACTTCAAGCCTTGGTGACCTAGAAGGATGAGATCATCGCAGCACGAGATGAGACCATCCTTCATCGAGAAGATCAGATCAACGAGAGTGATGCTATCATCACTCAGCGCAATACAATTATTGAGTTCCTCCAGGAACAAATTCATGATCTGGTCCATGAGGCTGATGATGCCCAGGCTCATATTGAAGAACTGCAGCAGCAACCGGTACCTCCCGCTGCACCTGTAATACCTGAAGGTGGAGAAGAAGATCCGGAAGAGATTGAGGGAGTCTCAGATCTTGACTCCGAACATGGAGATCCAGAGCCCAATCCTTAGCCAGATTACTCTTCATCTGGCAGTCAATCTTCTGTAGGCAATTTCGATGATTTTTAGTTTGTCAAATTGTCGACTCTCTAGATGTAACCCGTGTAAAGTGTAATGACTTAGGTAGTAAGTAGTTTACTTAAGACCGTGCTCCATTTGTTGTAATATAGATGGCCTGTGTATGGATCCTTTTAATGTGCGATGTTAAGGACAGCCAGAATCTGCGATGTAATATAAGCCTTGTGTTTCACCATCTTGTCCAATATCTTTATTTTCTGAAATGAGTTGATTGAATGGAGTATATGCATTACTTATCTGAGTGGTGTACCTTCTGAAATTGGGAGTAAGGCTATGTGGTTAATAATGGATATCTCCTTTGTTTCAGATGGTTGGAGCCACGCGCGGAACCCCGAAAGGCTTCCGGACAGATCAGGCCAGCGGTTCTCAACAACCGCCACCGCCACCTCCAAATCTAGCCGAGGTTATGGCTCGGCAGACCGAACTTCTCAATCTGCTGGTACAAGCATAGGAGAACCAACAGCGCCAACAATCAAGAGGAGGTCGTTATGAACCACAGGTGGCAGACTACCAGGATTTCTTTAGTACCCAGCCCCCGCTATTATGCAAAGTGGAGGAACCCCTGGATGCCGATGCTTGGCTTCGCACCATTGAATCCAAGTTTGCTCTTCTTATGATTCCATGTGCGGACTCTAGCAAGGCTCACTTCGCTGCCCAACAACTACGCGGAGCTGCCTGTATCTGGTGGGATAACTATTGTGCCATGCAAGCTGATGGCCATGTTATCTCCTGGGAAGAATTCCGAAATGCTTTCCGAGCACACCATATACCTGAAGGACTAATGGAGGGGAAACTGAATGAATTCTTGGCACTTACCCAAGGCACCCGCACCGTACTACAATATGCGCAGGCTTTTAATCACATGTGTCAGTATGCGGGTGTCACACTCGATTCATAAGAACATAAACCGAGCAATCATATATGCGCCAGGATCAAGTCACACATATATACAACAGAATCATCAAGATATCACAACACGTATCTTGAAATAAAAGTGTATAAATCATAAATGAATATCTTTATTACAACTTAATCAAGAATCAGTTCAAGGAATGCGGAAGCGTAAAATAAATACATGGGGAACAAGGCACCACAGGGACGTGGGCTGGGAGACAACGCTTAGAAATCATCAAGTCCGCTGATGTAGTCTTCCACGTCACCTGGTACTGAGCAGTAGTTGAAGATATCCCAAAGAGAATAGAAAAGTAGAGGAGGCAAGTGTGAGTACACAACTTGTACTCAACAAGTATAACACAAACTATGAGGCTCTACAGTTAGCTGACTCAACTACATTAGCTTTTAATCTTGGCAAATTTAATTAAAGCTATTTACTACCAGTGGATGAATTACCATAACCCAAGTTACATAATAATTAATCAAAATATACCATGAGTCTACTGAAAACCAAGCCAAAACCACCAAAGGTAAACCCCACTAATCAGACGGAGGATCTGGGCCGCTCATGACCATGAGCACGGCTAGTATACCAGTTTTACACTCTCGAGAGGTTGCACAACTTTACCCACAAGTCGTGAGCTACGCTAGTTGTTCATCACACTTCCTTGGGTGAGATGACTAGCAAGCACACTACGAGACCGTTATAAAGGATCACGTTAGTAAGGCGTAACCGCTAAGATTTCTGGATCAGCAACGATGGGGCCCACCTCACGGGGGTACAAGCACACAGCACAGACCAAGCCGGAGGAGCAGAGACCATTGAAGCTTACCACCCCTCTTGCCCCGCAGGTAAGTTACTCCCAAACCAAAATGACCTAATTAGTAAGTCAAGACCGTCCCATTCCAGTCTTGTGGTTGCGCGGTTGTCCCAAGTTGTCGCTCTATGAACCGGTCCTTAGGGAGAGTGGCCAACCAAGCACTAAGCACCGTGCTGGCCCCCTAAACCATATCTCTAACAAAAACATATTTTAAGGAGACGTGAGCCACTCAAGCACATAGCACAGAGGGCCACTCTCAGAATTAAGTTGCATATACCATTAATCAAATTTAATTACAAAGGACCATTATATGTGAGAGCGCAGCACCTAGCACAACTAACCACAATGCAACCCAAGGTATTATATAAAGGATAACAGTGGTTAGGAAATCCTTATAGGCATACAGTATTAAAATGCAGTATGAAATTGTATTTAAAAGTGATAGGATGTTCATGTTATACTTGCCTTCCTTAAAGTTCTCCTACGGCTGCTCAAAGGCTTCTGAAGATGGTGGCTCCTGGTACTCCTCCGGTGGCTCGACGTCTACTCACGATCGTAACAACAAAACATGGTCCACACATGCACACACATGTAAACAATGGCAAAATATAAGAAACAGTACAACAATACAAAGAAACAGCACACAAAACTAGTCTAAAGCCATTCTACGTGTTACAACGATCGCGTGAGCGTGAAAACCACCTAAACGAAGCTAAGACGCGGAATCTAGGGTTAAAACAGGGTCCAGGGACCTTTCTGTAAGAAAACAGAAGTTCCAGGGGGTTCTGTGCAAAAATCGAGGCCCTAAACCTAATTAAAGGGTAGATCTAGGGTCTCTCCCGTGAAAACACAGGGGCTGGACTGCGGATCCAAAATCCAGAAAGTTCAGGGGGCTCCGGCGCCAAAACAGGACTTAAATGGAATTTCTTTTGAACAGGGGTGGACTGCGGGTTGATTTCAAATAAACCCAGGGACTCTTTAACAAAAACACCAGGCCTAACTGGTACGCGTGGATTCCATCCGTTGGATCACGATCTGACGGTCTGGACACTACCCATCTGCGATCTAATCCTGATCGTCCGCTACGGATTGGGCGGCTGGCGTCCAACGCGAGGGAGGGGGCGGCGCTGGGTCGCCGGACTCCCGTTCCCGTGGTGGAGGTTCGCCGGAGTTGGCCGATCTCGGCCGTCCAGGCTCCATTTTGGACGAGGTCTGGCCCGGGAGGTAGAGCATGACACGGCGAACACATCTAGTTTCTCGAGATGGCCAATTAGGGTTCGGTTCGGGGCTCCCCACGGCGGGGGCGGCACTAGCTCTCGGCATCGAGGGGAACTCACTCGCGAAGAGGGAAAGGGAGAGGGAAAAAGGGCACGGCGTGATCCTTACCACCCCTAGAAACTACGACGGCGGCTAGAGGTCGAAGATCGGTGGCGCCAGGGTTGAATCGCGGCGGCGCAGGGGCGGATCGGCGGCAGTGCACCCTCGGCTCGAGCGACGGCACGGCGGCGCAAGGGTTCGGGGAGAGCTGGGAGGTGCAGTGGCAGCTGAGGGAGAGCGAGAAGGAGCTGCCGTGGCTAAGAAGGGTGGGGCAGCCTCGGCGTGCGGGTCACCCGTGCAACGGATGCCGCGCATCCCGCGGGTTCGTTGCAGCTCGCCCAAATCGGGGCTCGGGTGGGCTTCTAGAGGGGTCTAGGCGTGGGGCGGAACCGGCGTGCGGCTCGGGTCAGATGCGGCGCGGGGGAGAGGGCCCAGATGCAGGAGAGCGGCCGGGGCAGAGTGGCCGGCGAAGCAGAGCGCGGCGTGAGGAAGAAGGGAGAGGGGAAAGGGGCGCTGCCAGGTGGGGTCGCCCGGTTAGAGAGAGGGAGAGGGAAACGGGGTGCTGAAGAACTGGGCCGAGCGAGCTAGGCCGAGTTGGCTGTGCGCGAGGGGGAGGAAAAGAAGAGAGCGGGCCGCAGGGAGAGGGGGCCGGGTGAGCGGGTAAAGAAAGAGAGAGGGAGATAGTGGGCCTGCGCGGGGGGGGGGTGTGGGGAAGGGCCGGCCCACAGGGAAGAGGGGAGGCAGGCTGGTCTGCCTTCTCTAATTTCCTTTCCCTTTTCCTTTTCTAAACCCTTTTTAAACCCAAATCTATTTGAATTCAAATGAACTTTTGAATTCAGACCCTATGCACTCATACCAATAAAACATATGCACCAGCATGAATGCACAATCATGTTGTTCCTACAATGAATTTTAATTCTTGGTATAATTTAATTAGGTCAAATGCAAACTAAGCACAATAAATCTTTAGAAAATTAATGGAGCCAAATTAAATTCATTATAAATCTTGAATTTTACATTAGTGTGTTACAGCGGGCTATCACGCGGATAGTGACACCAAGAAGCAGGACCGTTTCCGTCGGGGCTTGAGCACTAAGCTCAAAGAACGTTTGAACCTTATAAAGGCAAATACCTTCAGCGAGCTGGTTAACATGGCCCTGACTCAGGAGGATTGCATTACAGCACACCGTGCCGAAAAGAAGTGAAGGATTACCACTGGACCCGCAGGTGTTCAACCCTCGCGATATCGATTCGTTCAGAGTGCACCACCTAGAGCGCCACAGCGGAATGCTCCATTTGGCAGACTGGTTTTCAGGCCGCCTCAACAACAAGGAGGATATAGACTTCCCGTACCTCTGCAACAACCACAACAATTTGGCCCACGGCCAAATGTTCAACAAGTCCAACAAAGGAGCAGCACCTATCGCTGTTTCAATTGCGGGAGTGCGGATCACTTCATCAGAGATTGTCCGTGGCCCAGGAAACCTAATCAAGGGCACAGTTCCAATCAGGGTAATCAGAACAAGGGCAAGAGGCTGGTGATACAAGTCCGGCAAGGGCGAGTTAACTTCACCACCCTTGCAGAACTTTCGGATGGAGCTCCCGTCATGACAGGTACATTCTCTATTCACCACAAACAAGTTGTTACATTATTTGATTCTGGAGCAACTCATAGTTTTATTAGTAACAACTGTGGTACCCGAATAGGACTTGATCCTTGCCCTACCCAGGGGTCATATATGATTTCTACCCCCGGAGGAAAGATCACTTCCAACCAAATGGTTAGAAGTGTGCCAATTCAGTTAGGTAGCCAAATAATCAAAACTGATTTGGTTTTGCTAAACTTAGAGGGTATTGATGTTATACTTGGGACAAATTGGATGACTGAACATAGAGTACTGCTAGACATCTCTTCCCGAGTTATTGAGATTAACTCACCACATCAAGGAGTCATTACACTCTATCTGCCTCAGCAAGAGTATCTCCACTCTTGTACTTATGCTATCACAGACATCAAAGTAAAAGATATTCCTGTAGTCTGTGAGTACCCCGATGTCTTTCCGGATGACTTTCCTGGAATGCCACCAGACAGAGACATCGAGTTTATTATCGAACTTCAACCTGGCACCGCTCCTATTTCAAAAAGGCCGTATCGCATGCCTCCAAATGAATTGGCCGAGCTAAAAATCCAACTCCAAGATCTTCTTGACAAAGGTTTCATAAGCCCAAGTGCTTCACCTTGGGGTTGCCCGGCTCTCTTTGTAAAGAAGAAGGACAATAGCCTAAGGTTATGTGTTGATTATCATCCACTCAATGCGGTCACTATCAAAATAAGTACCCTCTTCCCCGCATTGACATCTTGTTCGATCAACTAGATGGAGCTAAGGTCTTTTCTAAGATTGACTTACGCTCTGGTTATCACCAAATTAAAATCAAGCCTTGCGACATTCCAAAAATGGCTTTCTCGGCCAGATATGGATTATATGAATATCTGGTTATGTCATTTGGGCTTACTAACGCGCCGGCATATTTCATGTATCTCATGAATTCAGTCTTTATGCCGGAACTCGACAAATTCGTCGTGGTCTTCATCGATGATATTCTGATATATTCCAAGACTAAAGAAGACCATGCTAATCATATACGTGTCGTTTTTCAACGACTACATGATCATCGCCTTTATGCCAAATTCTCAAAATGTGAATTCTGGCTGGATAGTGTGAAATTCCTAGGACATACTATCTCTAGTGAAGGCATATCGGTTGATCCAACCAAAGTCCAGGAGGTTATGGATTGGTAGCCTCCGACTTCAGTCCATCAAATCCGAAGTTTCCTTGGATTGGCGGGATATTATCGCCAATTCATTCCAGACTTCTCTAAGATAGCTAAACCCATCACTAAGCTACTAAAGAAAGAAGTTAAATTCTGTTGGGACGACAAGTGTGATGAAGCGTTCCACACCTTGAGAAAACTTCTAACAACCGCTCCAGTGCTAGCTCAGCCAGATAATATCCAACCTTTTGATGTCTATTGCGATGCCTCTGAAATTGGCCTTGGTTGTGTTCTTATGCAAAACAACTGGGTCATTGCTTATGCATCCCGAGGACTTCAGAATCAAGAGCAAAACTATCCAACTCATGATCTTGAATTGGCAGCAGTTATTCACGCTCTCAAGATCTGGAGACATCATCTTATGGGCGCTAAGTGTAACATTTACACTGACCATAAGAGCCTTAAATATATCTTCACCCAAACTGACCTAAATATGAGGCAAAGGCGTTGGTTAGAACTGATCAAAGACTATGATCTTGAGGTACACTACCATCCTGGCAAAGCCAATGTGGTTGCGGATGCACTTAGCCGCAAGGCACATTGTCATTGCTTGTTCATAGACACTATCAATGACACTCTCTGCAATCAGATGAGAAAACTCAATCTAGACGTCATTCCTCAAGGTAGTCTAAATCTATTGTCCATTGAATCTACTCTTCAAGATAGAATCATCATGTCACAATTATATGATGAAGTTATCAAAATTATCAAGTTAAAACTATCTCAGGGAGAAGCCAAATATAAGTGTTTCCACACAGATCATCAAAGAGTTCTATGGTTCAACAATCATATTGTTGTACCTAAAGGTCATCAACTTCGTAAACAAATCCTTGATGAAGCACATCTATCTAAATTCTCTATTCATCCTGGTAGTACCAAAATGTATCAAGATCTCCGACAAAATTTTTGGTGGACCAGAATGAAAAGAGAATTGCTAAATATGTATCCGAGTGTGATACGTGCCAGAGAGTCAAAGCCAGTCATCTAAAAGCATCTGGTACACTCCAACCACTACACATTCCGTCATGGAAGTGGGAAGACATTAGTATGGATTTCATTGTCGGTCTTCCTAACACATCCCAAAAACATGACTCTAGATGGGTGATCATTGATAGACTTACCAAAACCACTCACTTCCTTCCGGTGCATACCACCTATTCTGCTAAGAAGTATGCCGAAGTCTATCTTGATCAAATTGTTCCGTTGCATGGTGTCCCTAAGACCATCATTTCTGATTGAGGGGCCCAATTCATTGCACGCTTCTAGGAACAATTGCAGTCTACTCTTGGAACCAAACTAATTCGTGCTCTGCATATCATCCCCAGACTGATGGACAAACTAAGCGAGTCAACCAAATTCTTGAAGACATGCTCCGAGCTTGTATTATTCACTATGGAGCAAGCTGGGACAAGTGTCTTGCCTTGGCCGAATTCTCTTACAACAACAGCTATCAATCTAGTCTTCAGATGGCTCCCTTTGAAGCGTTATACGGTCGAAGATGTCGAACTCCTTTGAGTTGGTCCGAGACCGGTGAACGCAAAATCTTTGGACCAGACCTAGTTGTCGAAGCCGAAGATAAGGTCAAGGTTATTCAAGCCAACCTTAAAACAGCTCAGTCCAGACAGAAAAGCTATGCAGATAGAAGAAGGAAACCTATGCAATTCCAAGTAGCAGATTTTATCTATCTCCGAGTATCTCCTACCAAGGGTGTTCAGCGTTTCGGCATAAAAGGGAAGTTAGCACCCCGATATGTTGGATCCTTTGAGATCCTTAAAGTCTATGGCCCAGTGGCTTACAGAATTCGTCTTCCATCCCAATTGGCTGCCATTCATGATGTTTTCCATATTTCTAAACTTAAGAAGTGTATCAAAGTACTCACGGAGATCGTTGAAACCCGTACCATTGAGATTGAACCTGATCTATCTTACACCGAACAACCTATCCAAATCTTGGATACCAAGGAGAGAGTCACCAGAAGGAAGAAAATCAAAATGTATAAGATCTTGTGGGATCATCACACTGAAGAAGAAGCAACTTGGGAAACAGAATCCTATCTTCAACGAAACTTCCCAAACTTCCTTCAAACCAATTCCCAAATCTAATTGTCCGATTCTATTCTGCTTCAGAGTCTCAGGACGAGATTCTTTTTAGGGGGAAGGCTATGACATTCAGGTAATTAGAAATATAGACATTAGTTTTTAGTGTGAAAAGTGTATGTTTGCTATGGTGTATGTGTATAGCATAAAGGAATGGGGGTATAATTGTAATTCTGTAAAATATAAGTCCTTAAGTGTTAATTGGGTAAATTGGGAGATAGCATCAAAACCTAGGAAAAATATAACACTAGGTGTCAAATTTATATCACCATAGGAAAGAAAATGCAGTAGATAGGTTAAATCCTAAGAAAAATAGGTCTTTATGTGAACGCAGGGGCCTAAATATAATTAATGCAAAAATATGGGTCCTCTTATGCAAATTATTGAAGTATAAGAGTAACTTTCAGAGTTTACTTAAGGGCTAAATGCAAGAATACAAGTCATCATGACATCTCATGAAAACTTACAAATGTATCCAAAATTACATCAAATCCATCTTGGTAACGACAAAAGTAATTCAAATTCTACTTTTGTTCAAAATTTAACATGTAAAGCTACAAACTTTGCGTTTTTGAACTTGAGCCCTAAAACAATATTGTAGAGTTTGAAAAACTCTCCAACTTTCATTTTGGGCATTTCCTCATTAGACCTCTACATCAGTGGGAAATTTTAGTTTACTGAGAGCTCCCTGATGTGACAGTTCGTGTGCTTGTAATGCTAGACATATATTTTCTTAGTGTGAAGTATGTGCTTGTGAGTGTAAAGCTCATGTGTGTTTATGTGAAACTTTTAAAAATTTAAAGTGCAAGTAAAAAGGGTATTTTTGTAATTACAGAAAAACCAAGGGTTGTTTTTGCAAAATGTATTTGGATGGGAGGTAATATCAAAATGAGTGAAGGGTAGTTTGCAAATATGTTTTTCTTATTTTATATCTTGTAAAAATATATCTGTCGGAGGAATTCTCTAGCCGGGTGGCGGAAAGCACCCGCCTAATCCTAGTTAAGGATGGGTTTGGAGGAGACTTAGGAGCGCTCGATCGGTGGACAGATGAGCGCAGGAAGGACACAAAGATTTAGCGTGGTTTGGGCGCCAGAGCGTAATACCCTACGTCCACTTTGGTGTTGTATTGATTGTGTAAGCCTGCCTGGAACTTAGCCTGGGCTTGTGCTTGTGTATGCGGCCGTGGGATGTGTCCGTTCCTATCTAACGAGTGCACTCTCCCTTTTATAGTCCAAGGGGAGTGCTTACACTGTGCGGGGCCCCGACAGGAGGGCCCGGCCATCAGGAGCCTGCTCAATGAGAGATGTGGAGATCTTCATCTCCAGCTCCTCTCCGTAGTCTTCTCTATCAGGAAGTTGATGTGCGTATCCATGGCTAGGATATGGCCGTGCGCAGCCTTGTCTTGCATAGTGTCCGGTGTCAGTGTTGCCCAACAGCGAAGCCGTGCTGTCACTGTTAGGATGTAACCTTCAGCCAGGCGGTGAAACAGCGCTGACCCGTTGCATGCGCACTGTTGCAGCGCACGCCTTGGCTTGCCTATTACAGGCCATCATCACGTACGCAGCGCCGTGACGGGACTGTACACAGTCCGCGTACTGTGCATGGTGATACGACGCGCCGCCTTGGAAACAGGCGGCTTACCGTGGTGTGAGCCTACCTGCCCCGTGTGTCAGTGGCAGGCCGCTCTTTTTGACTTGGGCGCGCCCGGCCAAGCTACCGCATTAAATGCTGGTAGGTGGGCTGGAGACCCGTGAAGGGCCTCTAGCCACAGGCACGTGGTAGGGCCAGCCCCGCTCCCACCGCAGGACGGCACGCGGCGGCGCCGGACCCCTTCCCGAGGGGAGGGGGGGTCCGGGCCCCCGGGGCCGGTCGGAGCGGTCCTGTGATGGTCCGGCCATCACACGTGGCGGCCCCGGACCTCCCTGGTCGGGGGCTACCCGAGATCTCTCCAGCCTTCCTGGGGACGTGGGGGCCCCGGTTCCGGAATAGCACGAGGAGGGTCCGGAGACCACGGTCCCAGCTGTCAGACCCGGGCCGTATGCCACGTCCCCCAGAAGGCAAAAGGGGAGATTACGAATTGCGAGACGCCAAGGGCCTGGACACCCTAGCAGGAGGTACCCCTGTCTGTAAGTACCGACAGAGGCCCCCGGGCCCACCTCGGGAGAGGGACGAACCCGCAGGTGGGGCTAGATCCCAGCACCACGCTGGGTGGACAGCTTGTTCCCGCCGGGAAAGGGCATGGAAGTCTTTTTCCGCCAGAGCGGGAACCCCAATGGGCCCGTCCCCCACCCACGCTGTGCGCGTCAGGCGGTTTAGATTCTTGTCTTATTCGAGCCCGTCGCGCGGCTCGGGCGGTTCGAATTCCGCCTCTCCCTCGATCCTCCAGCACCCATGCCGCTGACTGGCGGGCCCGGGCCCACCGGTCATAGGGTGTGAGAGGACGGGAGGCAAGTGCAGGCAACCGTTCGACTTCTTCCCGGTCGCCGCGGAGCGCAGGGAGGGAACAGCTTTTTGCATAAAAGGTAGGCGCCGAAGGGAACGGCTACCTTTTCGCTCTTGCCACCAACAGACGCCGCAGCGCCCCTTCGTCTCCGCATCCCTTCTCACGATCATCTTCCTTGCGCTCGGCTTCCTTCTCTTCCTAGCCCCTTGCAATCCATCCCCAGCGAACTCACCGCCATCACCATGTCTTCGCTTCCTTTCCCGCGCCGCTTGCAGAGCCAGGTCCAGTTGGACTCGGTGCGGCGCCTTCTGGGATGGACCGCGCCGGCGCAAGCCGGGAAGGTCAGGGCCGGCAAAATCCCCCTCCGCGACCTTGCCGCGGGGGAGTTCATCCTTTTCAACTCGTACATTATGTGCGGGTTGGTTCCTCCGATCTCCTCCTTCTTCCTCCTGCTCCTTGAGGAGTTCGGCCTCCAACTTCACCATCTCACCCCCCACTCCGTCCTCCTCATGGCGGTCTTCGCTCATTTTATGGAGATGTTCGTGGGGGTGCGCCCCTGTACCACCATCTTCAAATACTTCTACACCCTAGTCGGGACCGGGAAGGCTAAGCACGGCGAGATCGGTGCTTATTACTTCCAGCTCCGGCACGGGATGGCGGACTCCTACATTGCCGCCTTTTCCAGCTCCAAGTGGGAGGACTGGCACGAAGGCTGGGTCATCGCGGCAGTCAACCCCCACGACCGTCTGGAGCTGCCAACGGAAGGTCCCCAAAGCGACCGAAGCACATGGAAGGCCAGGCCAACAATACCAGCGGAGCTCGACCCGGTGCTGTACCGGATCAAGAAGCTGGCAAGGAGCGGCCTGACTTCCATGATGGTGCTGGGGGACTTCCTGAAGTGGCGAATCGCCCCCCTGCAGCAGCGGTCCCGGATGGCCTACGTGTACACGAGGCTAAATGACTGCTGCAGGATCGCGCGCGGGCCAGGCGGCGACTTCACCAGGACGGAGCTAGAGGCGGCGGTGCGGGCGATGACCGGCGAGGTGTTCATCCCAGAGTCCCTGGTCCTCCCGAGCAGGGTCAAGGCCCTGTGCGAGGACCAAGCATTGCGGTCATCAGTCCTAGCATCGATGCCGACCCTGGACGAGGGCGGCCTGGCGGTCCGGCAACTGGGAGGGGACCCCAACCGCGGGCTCCAGATCCCTGGCGCCTCACCGGACCGCCAGCAACGTACCAGAGAAGGTGCCGGGGAGCCGGGACCCGGAGGTCCGGCCCCTGGCAGGAAAGGGAAGGAGAAGGTGCCGGTGCCGGAGCACCGGCACAAGGACAGTGCGAGTGCTGCCTTGGCCCAAAGGAGCGACGAAGCTCAGGGGGCAGCACCTGCACAGAGCAGCCAAGCCGAAGGGAGCAAATCCCGGAGGCTCCAGCGCGGCGACGGTTCCCTGGTCGGGGAGCCGGCGCCCAAACGCCAGAAGACGGCGGGGGCAGAGGAGTAGGGCAGAGCTCCATCACCCCCGCCTCAACAGCAGCAACCAGAGAGGAGACCGGAGGAGACGCGGCAGCCTCCTCCGAGGCAGCAGACTCCTCCACCACCACCGCCGCCGTCGCCGAGAGAGCAGAGGTCGCAAGCCCCACCCCTGCCACTGGAAGCACCGGCAGCCGGAGACCAACACCAGAGGTCCGAGGGGTCCTCGACAGGGAAGAAGGTCCCCCCGGCTGCCCGGGGCTGGTGGGAATGGTGCGACTTCCCGTAAGTAGTCTTGTCAGGGTTTTTCATTATCCCTCTTGATTTTTGGTCCTCAACTATATTGGTGGTGCGGCAGGCCCCAATCTTCAGATGCTCCAACTGGGGGACCCGGCCCCCAGCCAGCGCCGGGACCCTCTGCACCGACCCCAGCAGGACCCCCGCCCGAAGCAACTCTAGAAGCCTCCGGACCCATGGGTCTAGAGCCGGAGGCTTCCACTCCGCCACGACCCGAAGCTACCCCCCAGAAGGAGGCCGCCAAACCTGCTGCAGCGGCGGAGGCAGCGACAGCAGCTCCGGACGTCGAAGCCGAGCCCTCCCTAGCTGAGCCAGCAGCTGAGGGGGCTGCTGCCATGGCGGAGGCTGCAGCGCCAGGGGCAGCAAGGGCGGCGGAGATCACGGCTCCGGAGGCCGCGGAGGCGGCGGCACCGGAGGGGGCAGAGGCGGCGGCGCCGGGGGCCGCTGAAGTTGCCAGCAGCACCGCCCCACCGGCGGAGGAGAAGGAGGAAACAGAGGTGGTGCTGGGAAGGCGCCTCCTCCCAAGCACGGCGGAGATCCCTCTCCCCCGGCTCATAGCCAAATGCCACCAAGCTCAGCAGGAGCTGGAGGCTGGCATGCGCCGGGAGTGGGAGAAGCTGGAGGCAGAGCGCCACCGACTCTCCGACTGGGAGGTCCGCCTGGGCGACCGCATCAACTCCGTCTCCGCCCGCTACGCCGAGGAGCGCGCCAAGCTCGTGGAGGGGCGCGAGCTTCTGCAGGAGGAGCTGGAACAAGCTCGCGTCCGGGAGGCGGCGGCGCTCCAACGGGAGAAAGAGGCCACGCGGCGGGAAGCGGAAGCCCTTAAGGGGCTGATCGCCGTGGAGGAGAGGATGCAGGTGGCAGCGGACAGGGAGCGGACCGCCCGAGAGCTGGCGGCCGAAGTTAGGAGGGCATCGGCAATCGTCGAGGCGGAAAAGTCCGCCCTCGCAGATTTGGCAGCAGCGGTAGCAAAGAGAGAAGAAGGGCTGGCCATCCGTGAAGCAGAGGAGGTGGCCCAGCTCCAGGAGCTCCAGAAGCGGGAAGAGGCCGTGGAGGAGGAGCTGGCAGCCGGGACCCGGAGGCTCCAGGAGCGCGAGGTGGCCCTCCGGGAGAGGGAGGCTAAGGTGGAGGGGCTCTTGGCGGAGCGGAGCGCCGGCATCGACCGGCTAACAAGATGGGTTGGTGCGGTGAACCCTCTGCTGGAAGCACTCGGAGCCAACCCCATCTGGGTGCCGGAGGCTCCTTCGCCTTTTGGGGCCGCACTCCAACTGCTGGAATCCACCGCCAGGCGGCTACAGGACAGGGGGGCTGGGATACAAGACCTCCTGGAGATAGAGGGGCGAGTAGTTGCTCGGGGGATGGCTGAGTACATCCTCACCAGCTTCCGGAGCCATGACCCCTCCGTCCAGCTGACTCCCGTCTTGGTCGGACCCCTCCGGACAACCGCAGCCGCCGCGCGAGAAGGGGTCCAGAAGGCGGCGGACATGGTCGCGGCCCGCCTCCGGCGTCGTCCCGAACCTGCAGAGAGCGGGGACACCTCTAGCCAGCCAAGACAATAGGGCCATCTATTTTCTTATCAATTTTTGTAACATAACTTTTGTTATTGTAAAAATAACTTCATAATGTTGTGTATATTATCAGTGATGCATTTAAAACTTAGCTGTTTTCTTGACTGTCGATCTGTAAAGTGTTCTTGAGCACACCGAGGTCCCGTGGCCCCCTGGGAGGTAGTCGCGATAGGTCGGGGCTAGCTGCCATAGAACCGAGGTCCTGCACATGACTTAGGATCGACGCTTAGTAGACGTCCCCACGGGTTCCCGGTCTGGCCAGCGAAAACCTCCTAAGTTGCGTAGCGAGTCGGAGCACTAGGACCTATGTTCAGGGATTAAAAGGGGTCCCGGCCCCCGGGTCCATGGTTCGAGGTATAACGGTACTCACCCTAGGAGGGCAGGGCATGTAGGCTTAGGGTACGGAACCAGGCTAAGCGACTACACAACCCTGGACCCCAGCAAAGGGCGAGTACGTCTCCTTGAAGCCAGTTCCCAGGGGTCCGGTTCCTTTGCTCCTGTGAAACAGAGGTCCCGAGCAGAGACGTAGCGTAGCAACTTAAGAAGGGCCTTGGGCACGACACAGACGCGAAAAACACGTGGGGGGTTAGAGTAACAAGGAGCAAAGAAAGATAGAATCGCATGGACTTCAAAGACATACTGAGTAGTAAATTTTTCCTTAATGAATTGGTACAGAAGGATTGTGCGATGTATGCCAGGGGCCGGGTTTACGAGGACGGACCTCCACCGCACTGGTCCGCACTTGTGATACTACCAATTACAAAGGAAAAATTTCCTCTCATCTAGGTCCTAGGGATAGAACATACGGAGGTGCTCAATGTTCCATGGATTGGGTAGTTGCATACCATCCTCCGCTGCCAGACGAACAGACCCGGGTCGGCACACCTTTGTTACCTTAAAGGGCCCCTCCCAACTGGGGGAGAGCTTGTGCATGCCCTCTCGGTTCAGGATTCGCCTTAGGACTAGGTCCCCGACCCGGAGCTCTCTACTATGCACGAACCGTTGGTGGTAGCACCGGAGCGCTTGGTTGTACCGTGCGTTTCGGACTGCTGCTCGCCATCTCCGTTCATCGACAAGGTCCACGTCTTGGCGACGCTGCTGTTCCTGCAAATTCTCATCAAAAGACTGGACTCGTAGAGAGCCCATGGTGATCTCCGGGGGAAGGCACGCTTCGGCCCCGTAGACCAAGAAGAAAGGGGTTTCCCCTGTTGCCCGGCTGGGTGTGGTCCGGTTCCCCCATATCACGCTCGGAAGCTCATCGATCCACCTTGCACCGTGCTTCTCAAGATCACAGTAGGTCCGGATCTTGAGCCCTCTAAGGATTTCAGCGTTGGCCCACTCAACTTGGCTGTTGCTCCTAGGGTGCGCGATTGAGGCGAAATAGAGCTGGATGCCCATGTCCTCACAGTACTCCTGGAAGTATTGGCTCGTGAACTGAGTCCCATTGTCAGTAATGGCCTGGTTTGGGACCCCGAACCGGCACACAATTGATCTGAGGAAAGCAGTTGCTGACGCCTTGGTAATATTAACCACTAGAGTTGCCTCCGGCCACTTGGTGAACTTGTCAATAGCGACATAGAGGTACCGGTACCCGCCGACGGCCCTAGGGAAAGGTCCCAAGATATCCAACCCCCATACGGCAAAGGGCCAAGAGGGAGGAATCATCTGCAGTGCCTGAGCTGGAGTGTGTATCTGCTTTGCATAGAATTGACACGCTTTGCAGGTCCTTACCAACTCAGCTGCATCCTGGAGCACTGTCAGCCAGTAAAAGCCATGCCGAAAGGCTTTACCAACCAGCGTGCGGGATGAAGAATGACTTCCGCACTCGCCTCCATGGATCTCCGCAAGCAAGTCGCGGCCCTCTTCCTGGGTGATGCACCGCATGAGGACTCCGTTGGCGCCACGGCGGTAGAGATCCCCTTCTACCACTGTGTACCGCTTAGCCATCCGGATAATGCGCTCAGCAGATGCTTGGTCTTCAGGAAGGAAATTATCTTTCAGGTAGTCCCGGACCTTAGAGATCCATGCATCGGGACCTTCCTGAGAATTTAGGCTTGGCTCCCTAAGGACTTCGGGACCCTCAAGGGAGCACGCAACCCTTGGTGGGCTCCACGGATGGAGCACCGCCGGGACCGCTAGCTTCGAGGTGCTAGTCCGACCCCCTTCGCCCAGGTCAGCAGGCTGGGCGGAAGGCTTCGGCAGACATCTCTGGAAGACGCCCTCAGGCACGGGTGCCTGAGTCGATGCGCTCGCGGAGAGGGCATCAGCTGCAGAATTGCCTTTGCGTGGAACATGTTGCAGTTCCAGCACATCGAAGTCCTTCTCCAGCCTCTTCACATGAATAAGGTAGGCTGCGAGCTGGGGGTTATTGCAGCAACACTCCCCACGGACTTGCCTGATGACGAGTTGGGAGTCCCCTTTGACCAGGAGCTCCCGGACCCCCAGGGACAGAGCCGCTGTGAGCCCAAAGATTAAGGCCTCATACTCCGTCATGTTGTTGGTGGCCTCAAAATCGAGGTGCACCATGTACTTCAATTGCTCGCCATGTGTGTCGATGAGGACCACGCCAGCCCCTGCCCTCTTGATGCGGGCGGACCCGTCAAAGAAGAGGGTCCAGTGGGGTCCGGTGAACGCCGGGGCCCTGACATCCAGTCGTGGGGGGTTGGACCCATAGCCCGGACCCCCTGGGACGCTTGGTGCTGGTGTCCACTCCACCACGAAGTCAGCTAGGACCTGACTTTTGACGGCGTGGCGCGGCTGGAAGTCGAGTTGGAATCCAGCAAGCTCAGCTGCCTACTTGGCGATATTGCCTGTGGCGTTGGAGTTGTGAAGGATGGCCCTCAAAGGATAGAAGGTCACCACCACAATCTTGTGGGCCTGAAAGTAATGGCGGAGTTTCCTGGACGCAACGAGTATGGCATAAAGAAGCTTATGTGTTTCAGGATACCTGGCCTTTGCCTCGTGAAGGACCTCGCTGACATAGTAAACCGGTTTCTGGACGGTCCTGATTCTGCCAGGCGGAGTAGATCCTTCAGCTTGAGCTGGGGTCTCACCGGACCCCTGGTCGCTTTGTGACTTCCCGAGCCGGGACCCGGCCGGACCCTCCAAAGTAGGGTCGGTTGTTGGAGTGGTGGAGGCCGGACCTCCCTCTCCTGCAGGAGGGTCCGCGGAGGCCCCCTGCGGGAGAAGTTCGGACCTCTCGGTGACCAGCACCATGCTGATCACTTCGGCCATCGCTGCAAGATAAAGAAACAGTGTCTCACCTGGGTCCGGTGCAACCAGGACTGGCAAGGAGGTGAGGTACTGCTTCATCTCCTGGAAGGCACGTTCTGCCTCTTCAGTCCATGTGAATGGGCCGGGCCCCTCATCAGTTTGAAGAAGGGAAGTGCCCTCTCCGCCAGCCTCGAGATGAAGCGGCTGAGGGTTGCGAGGGACCCCGTCAACCTCTGGACGTCCTTGAGGCACGCAGGGGGCCTCATTGCCTCGATCGCCCGGACCTTATCCGGGTTGGCCTCGATCCCCCGGTGGGAGACGAGGAAACCAAGGAGCTTCCCCATCGATACGCCGAAGACGCATTTCTCGAGGTTAAGCTTGGTGGAGGTTGCTCGTAACTTGTCGAAGACTTGAGCTAAATTTTCTAATAGGGAATGTGACTCTCTGGTCTTGACAACGATGTCATCAACATACACCTCAACTATATCTCTAACCAAATCACCTAAAGTGATGTTCATTGGACGAGCAAAGGTGGGCAGAGCATTAAGCCATCCATAAGGCATCACTATATAACAATAAAGACCATCCACTGTTACAAAAGCAGTGTGCTTCCTATCATCACTAGCCATTTTGATCTGGTGAAAACCAGAATAGGCATCTATGAAGGACAGCAAATCACACCCTGAGGTGGAGTCTATAATCTGATCTATACGCGGAAGTGGATAGGGGTCTTTTGGATATGCCTTATTAAGATTGGTGTAGTCGATGCACATCCGAAGCTTCCCGTTTGCCTTCGGGACCACGACAGGGTTGGCCAACCACACTGGGTGGTAGACCTCCTCGATGAAGCTAGCCTGTAGCAATTTGCGGACCTCTTCACGGATGATGTTTTGCCGCTCGATGGACTGCTTGCGTGGCTTCTGCCAGACCGGCCTGGCATCAGGGTGGATCTTCAGATGGTGCTCAATCACCTCCCTAGGGATCCCGGGCATCTGTGACGGTTCCCAGGCGAACACGTCAAGATTTGCCTGGAGGAAGGCGATGAGCGCGCTTTCCTATTTCTCTCCCAGATTGCCACCAATGCGGGTGGTCTGGGAGGCCTCCGCTCCGACCTGGACGGTCTTCACGGGAACATCGTCTGTGTCGGACGGTCGGACCTTCGGTGCCTTGGGCAGAGCCTTGGCACGTGAGGTCCTGGGGTCGGACCCCTGGGCGCCAGCTGCAGGGGCAAGTCCTGTTGCCAGCGCGTGGAGCTTTTCGAGCGCTACCACGGCAGCGGCCCGGTCGCTATGGACGGTGAGGACACCTGCCGGAGAAGGCATCTTCAGGACCAAATACCCGTAATGGGCAATGGCCATGAACCGGTACAGGGCCGGTCTGCCAATGATGGCGTTGAAGGGAAGGTTAACCTCCGCAACCTCGAACTGCACGTTCTCGGTGCGGAAGTTGTCCTCCGTCCCAAATGTAACCGGTAGGGTGATGGTCCCTACCGGGTACACCGGGTCAGGGCCCACTCCGGAGAATGGGCGCGAAGGAGCCAGCTTGGAATCCGGGATCTGCAGGTGTTTGAACGCTGCATAGCTGATGATGCTGAGGCCGGCGCCTCCATCAATCAGCACATGGTGAAGACGAACGTTGGAGATGGTGGGTGCCGTGACAAGCGGCAGCACACCAGCTCCCGCCATATTCTCCGGGCAGTCCGACGGCCCGAAGAAGATGGTGGTGTTCTTCCATCGCTGGTGCGGTGCCGCCGGCTTCACCGAGAGGACCTCTCGGCGGAGGGTCTTGACGTCCCGCCGGGAGACGAGCTCCGAGCTGCCGCCGTACATCACGTACAGCTTCTTATGACGCTCGTCACCACCGGACTCGGAGTCAGACTGGTGGAAGAGACCCTTAAGGTCCTTGTTGGGGGTTTCATACCCCAGTTCCCTCTCCATCACGGCTGCGTCGGCGTCGGAGACCTTCTCCTTGCCAGACCGCCGCGGAGGGGAGGAGCCTTCCCTGGAGGCTTGGTCACGCCTCTTGCTGAGGCGCTCCGCGAGCTTCTGGATCTCGCGGCACTCAGTGGTGCTGTGGCGAGCCCCAGGATGGACAGGGCACGACCCTGGGTCGGTGCGCTGTTGTCGTGGGCGCTTGCCGCCGGGGTTCTGGCCCCCGGTCGTTGCTGCTGCAACAGCCGGGCCCCCAATCCGTGACTTGTCAAAGCCACGGTTCTTCTTGTTCTTCTTCTTACCGCTGCCAGGAACAGCAACACTGGGCCCACTCATCTGGGCGGGCCCTGCTTGGGTTGGAGAGTGCCATGCACGGCCCTCTGCAGCCCTGGCACATTTGTCCGCCAAAGCGAACAAGGTGGTGACGGTTTCCACCTGATGGGTCGCGAGCTTCTCCAGCATCTTTTCATCTCGGACCCCCTGTCGGAAAGCCGTGATAATAGACGCATCGGAGATACGCGGAATCGTTCGACGTACCTTGGTGAAGCGGGAGATGAAGGCCCGGAGGGTCTCTCCGGGTTGCTGCCTCACAGCGTGGAGGTGGGCCTCCACACCGTGCTGCTGATATGCACTGGCAAAGTTTGCCGTGAACTATGCGCACAGCTCACCCCAGGATCGGATAGACCCCGGGGTAAGATTCATGAGCCAGGTCCGGGCTGGCCCGGTCAAGGCTACATGGAAGTAACTTGCCATGACGGCGTCGTTACCTCCAGCCGCCGTGATGGCGGTGATGTAGACCTGCAGGAATTCTGACAGGTTGGAGGACCCGTCGTACTTCTCCGGCAGGTGTGGCCGAAACTTGGACGGTCAGGCAACCGTGCGAAGGTGGTCTGCGAGCGCAGTGCAGCCCACCCCAGACACCAGCGCCTGGACAGGTCCCTGCGGGGCCAGAACCACCGCAGCGAATTCGGCATCGAGGTCGCGACCCTCGACACTGAGCCGGCGACCACGCGCCCCCTCGATGGAGACACGGGCATCCTCTCCCGCACGTCTGCGGTTGAGCTCCGCCCGGAGGTCGTCGGTTCGTGCACTCCTCACTGACGGCGAGTGCACAGATCCGGATGCGCCGCCCTGACGACGGCGTTGCCTGGAGGCAGACCCCCCCAGCTGAACATGGGGAAGCTTGTGCCAGGTTCAGGAGGCGGTCGACGTCGTCACGCCATTGCCTCTGGGCGTCGGGCGAGGCCGCCTTACCAGGGGGATTGCGAAGCAACTCCCTGGCTGCCATGAGCGGCCCATTCGGTGCGGGCAGCGATTGGGCCACCGAGGCCAGCGCCGCAGCGCGTTGCGGAGCTGCTCGCGCCGCCTTGGATGTTGGACGACGGGAAACATGTGGCGTCGTGGACGCCACCTCCTCGCCCAACAGGAGGTCATTGTGACCATCTTCCTGCGCCATTTAGGTTGTGAAGGTCGACCGAGCGCAAACCAAACCTAAGCCCCCTACCTGGCGCGCCAAATGTCGGAGGAATTCTCCAGCCGGGTGGCGGAAAGCACCCGCCTAATCCTAGTTAAGGATGGGTTTGGAGGAGACTTAGGAGCGCTCGATCGGTGGACAGATGAGCGCAGGAAGGACACAAAGATTTAGCGTGGTTCAGGCCGCCAGAGCGTAATACCCTAAGTCCACTTTGGTGTTGTATTGATTGTGTAAGCCTGCCTGGAACTTAGCCTAGGATTGTGCTTGTGTATGCAGCCTTGGGATGTGTCCGTTCCTATCTAACGAGTGCACTCTCCCTTTTATAGTCCAAGGGGAGTGCTTACACTGTGCGGGGCCCCGACAGGAGGGCCCGGCCATCAGGAGCCTGCTCAATGAGAGATGTGGAGATCTTCATCTCCAGCTCCTCTCCGTAGTCTTCTCTATCGGGAAGTTGATGTGTGTATCCATGGCCAGGATATGGCCGTGCACAGCCTTGTCTTGCACAGTGTTCGGTGTCAGTGTTGCCCAACAGCGAAGCCGTGCTGTCACTGTTAGGATATAACCTTCAGCCAGGCGGTGAAACAGCGCTGACCCGTTGCGTGCGCACTGTTGCAGCGCACGCCTTGGCTTGCCTATTACAGGCCATCATCACGTACGCAGCACCGTGACGGGACTGTACACAGTCCACGTACTATGCACGGTGATACGACGCGCCGCCTTGGAAACAGGCGGCTTACCGTGGTGTCAGCCTACTTGCCCCGTGTGTCAGTGGCAGGCCGCTCTTTTTGACTTGGGCGCGCCCGGCCCAACTACCGCATTAAATGCTGGTAGGTGGGCTGGAGACCCATGAAGGGCCTCTAGCCGCAGGCACGTGGCAGGGCCAGCCCCGCTCCCCCCGTAGGACGGCACGCGGCATCGCCGGACCCCTTCCCGAGGGGAGGGGGGTCCGGGCCCCCAGGGCCGGTCGGAGCGGTCTGGCCTGTGATGGTCCGGCCATCACACGTGGCGGCCCCGAACCTCCTTGGTCGGGGGCTACCCGAGATCTCTCCAGCCTTCCTGGGGACGTGGGGGCCTCTATTCCGGAATAGCACGGGGAGGGTCCGGAGACCACGGTCCCAGCTGTGAGACCCGGGCCGTATGCCACGTCCCCCAGAAGGCAAAAGGGGAGATTACGAGTTGCGAGACGCCAAGGGCCTGGACACCCTAGCAGGAGGTACCCCTATCTGTATGTACCGACAATATCTTTATCCAAAAAGTTGTATTAGAAATGCATGTGTTGAAGTGTGTAAAAATTTTGGGTAAAATGGTAAAAATAAGGGTGTTTATGTAATTTTATAAAAGTATAAGTCCTTTTACGCAAGTATTTGACTTACAAAAGTAACTTTCAAAATTTACTTAGGGCTAAAGTGTAAAAGGTGCAAGTCATCATGATATGTCTATCCAACCATTATGATGAGTCTATCCCGTCATCATGACGTGTCATAAATGCTTGCATTTAGGTCCTGAATTTTATAAAGTTACACTCTTTAGGACAAAAGTAATTCAAATCCAACTTTTGTTCAAAAATTCACGTGTAAAAATGCAAGTTTTGAGTTTTTGAACTTGAGCCTTAAAGCAATGTTGTAGAGTTTGAAAAACTCTCCAACTTTCATTTTGGACATTTCTTCATTAGGGTTTTAAATCAATGGGAAAATTTGCTTTACAAACAAGCCCCTGCAGTTTTCTAAAATTGCGCATAAGTCCTTGGGGAAATCTTTTCATCCTTCTCATCTGTTTCTTTTCTCCCAGGTGTCTCTATCCTTTTTCTATCCTCACCGGCAGCACCTCTCTGCTCCATTCTTATCCCCTCCCCTCTCTCTTCTCCTCCCTACGGCTCGGTTGGGTGAGGCAGGCGCACGTGGGCGCGCGCAGGAGGGAGCAGCGTGCGCAGCACGGGCGCTCGGGCGCGGAGGCAGGCCCCTGGCGGTGCGCGTGCGGCTTGACCGACGGCATGGGGGCGCGCGGTGCGGGGCCAGCCCGAGCGGCGGGCGACTCCAGGCGCGGGCTGGCGGGCGAGCGGAGGCGCAGCGGGCGGCAGTTGCTGGGCGCGCGGGGGCGGCTCGGCTGGTGCGGAGGCAGCGGCTGGGCGCGCGTGCGGCGCCGGAGCGGGCGCGGCGCGCAGGCGGCAGAGCGGCTCGCGAGCGCGTGCGCTGGACGAACGGCGCTGGGGCGAGCGAGCGGGCGGCGCGGAGCGCAGATGCGGAGCGCGTGGGAGTGGCGGCCTGAGTGAGCGCAAGAGGAGGCATGATGCAGTGCTGGTGGTGCACACTGGAGCGCAGGCGCTGGAGCAGGCTCGGGACCGGCAGACGCGCGTGAGCAGGCAGCGGCGTGCGGAACGCGCGCAAGCGCGGCAGGTGCGGGACCCGGGTGGAAGCGAGCAGCCCGGAGCGAGCAGTGGCGCGGGGAGTGTGAACGCGCGAGCAGCTAGCAGTGCAGGCACGCGGCGTAGACGCAGGCGGAGCTGTGGCCGTAGCGTGGCAGCGTGTGGGCAGAAGAAGGGTGGCCGCAGCAGGTGTGGCGCGGGCCAAGGGCGCATGCAGTTCGGGCGTGCGCGGGAATGATTAGGCAAGGCCGGAGCAAGCGCGGGTCCGACAACAGGAGAAGAGGAGTAACTGTGCAGGGCAACGACATGCCGAGCGACGACGTGCAGGGTGGCGGCGTACAACGCATGACGGTGTTTCCGCTGGGCGAGCTCAGGCCGCGACCGAGTTGGGTGCAAGAGGGTCGCGCGTGATGGATATTAGAGGCCGTCAAGGAAAAGGCAGCGGAAGGCACGGCCCTAATACAGACAGACCACGGTCCTCGCGAAGGTGGAGGTGTGAGTATGGCGTGGCGAATCAGAAAGAGAAGCTACGGAGCAAAGGCGACGACTGGGCGTAACGAGCTCGGAGGAGCCACGGAGTAGCCAGACACGACAAGCTCCCTCCACACATGCAGAGGTCAAAACGGGAGCAGCACATAGGAGATGCGGCCAGGCACGGCGATCCTGCAAGAGGCTACGCGGGTGTGCTGGCCATGCTTCAGCACCACACGTGCGTGAGCAGAGAAGGCTTAGCCGTGAGCAGGAAAACCCTGAGATTTGCAAGGAGTCGGCATAGTAGACCAATCCGGCTATTCTTCCACCCACTACAAATTCCCGGCAAGCTTCTTCATCACCCATGAAATCTCGTCACCATCGAGCTCTTCTCGTCGCCAATTCTGTTCACCACGGGAATTCACTTTCCGTCTGTTCTTCTCCACAACCAAGGCTTGCCCTGATTCTCTGAATCTTCCTAATGCCGGCGACTCCTTTGCCGGAATATCGTTGTTATCTTTCCTGTTCTCTATTTTCCCTAACCAGGGACTTGATTGCTATGTTTTAGAAAGTTCTAGGGTGTTCTTTGTAAAATTTCCAAAGCTTTCTTTATTTCAAATCAGTGAACTTCTACATTTCATAGACTTTCATAGGAAGTTCGTAAAAATACAAAATCAGTTTTGTTTGAAACCCTAGGTCAAAATCTACAAGTTTTATGTTGTGATCTGGAGTGAAAGTCTTTGATTTGTGGTCTAGGTCAAATGTTAGGGAATGAATGTTTTGTTGTGCTTTATATTGTATGCTTGTGTTATAGCTGGAAAGTAAGCCATAGAATATATGTCTTAAATAGAGATGTGTGATATTTAGTTAATCCTTTCATATGAGTGCTCTTATCCCTGCCATCAAGACGTTGCCCTTGTCTTGATTGCTGTTTCCTTAAGGTCCTTTTCATATAAGGATCCCTATTAGTTTGTGTGTATCTGCTGCTCAGCTAATACATCTCGGCAGCTATGCTTCAGCTTTGGCTATCAGCTCAGCCGCTAAGCATCTGTTTCCTTTGAGTCTAGGATGTTTCTGTGTAACAGCCGTCAGCTGATGCAATTCTTTCGATATGCTTCTACCATCGGCTGGTTAGCTGATATGATTGTTATCTTTCTAGTATCGGCTACTGCTAATACAATTCTTTTGTTCTGTCCTACATCGGCTACACATAGTCGATGTATCAGAGATGCACACACAATCTTAGAATTCTGGCTATCGGCCGATCCAAGCCGATTCTAGTTGTTTTCCATATTAGTCAAATATGGTCGATTAATCCTTAATTTTTCCATCCTTATCCACACACTTCTATCAGCCGATTTATCGTCTGAGAGATCGGTTATCTATCTATCGGTCACATACCCTTAACCACACCCCAATCGGCTGTACGTCACTCAATTGTTGTGCTGACGTAATCGAGCCGATACAACTACACCTAGTTACCTAGGATAGCACTTAAGCACATCTCAATTAAGATATAGCTGTTTTAGTTGTCACCCCTCTGCTAAAGTAATCGATGCTTTCATCGATCAATTAGGAAACCCTACCAATCGGCTATGCAGGCCAAAGTACAAAACCCTAGATCAGTAAGATAGCACAGTAAACACGCCTCTGTTAGGCACAACCTAAGCACATCAATCAGCTAAATCTGATGCATCCTCATCGGTTAAGGTCAAGACCAATGCACCAACCCATTAGATAAACCAATGACATGCTGATAATCCAATCGGCAAGATCCTTCCTTTGTCTGTTCTTACTGCCAATTTCTCCTTCAAACGAAAATCAGCCGATTTCCTAAGGCGAAGTAGATAGTTTCCTCCTTTGCCAATTCTATCGGCTGAACCTCGGTTGTTTCCAATCAAGTCTGCTGTAGTCTTCAACAAATAGTCCATCTTAATTAGTTGTCCACCTAAAGCTCTATCCAAGTTTAGTTGCAGATCTTTTGATTGTTCTACGAGTAATATGTGAAATGAATGTTGGATTGCAACTTTGCTGTGAAGTAAAATAGCTTTATGTGCACACTTGAATGTAATGTTGCATTACATGTAGATACGACTACTTCGGCAATGGTATCTACGAGATCTCCCCGGAGTCTGCAGAGGATGTTTCTGAAGACCAAGTGAACATCACCAAGGGTTTATCGCAAGCCCCGAACCAAAGTTCGGAAGATCTTAACTTTACTGACTTCAGTCCCACCAGTAAAGGCAAGCCCCGGACATATCCCAGTACTTTATTTACACTGCAATCTATGTCTATTTATATTATATCTTGCATTAAGTCTAGGAGTTGTAATGAAACCCTAGATGCATGAATCTTAGGAATCCAATGTATTGTATCCGAGTCCTTATCGCTTAGATGCTCTGCTAAATAGGACCAGTAAAAGTCGGGTGATTTCTTGTCACTCGCGCGATATAGGAGTTGCTTGTTTACAATTCTGCAACCACTATAAGGATAATGGATAGGGTCATGTGCTGTATCATGACCTGGAAGTTTACCCTGTCTGTTTCGTTAAAAGTTGATAAGGTCGATATGTGTGGTAGTGGTGGCTAAGCGTTTGAAAGTACTAGCCACATGCCGCGAAATATGGTAAGCGGTAAGCCTAGTAGCCAATCGGCCCGAGGAGTGGACATACCTCCCACCACTCGTCTTGCTTCTTCTGGTTACTTAAGTTCGACGTGTGGGAATACGTGTTGCAAGGGCAACCAGGAGTACGGGTTTTGTAGTCGCGCTACAGACGTACGTCCAGCACTTTGGAAGTGCGTATGGTCCTGCAGTCGCTTGTGGTGGATCTGATCCACGAGTCAGAATGAAAAGCAAACGGTTGCTTCGGAACGATCCTTTGGTGTTCCAAGCGTGTGAGTTAGGTTTACCTTGCAAGGTTGAATTTTGATTCAGGAATCGTCCGCCTCTCACGATGAATGAGACTGCTTATCCCTTTTACCACATAGAGTAAGAAGTGTAACTAATGATGGAACAATCTTGAGGGATGATAATCTCTACCTTGCTTGCTTAGTGTAGGTGCTAACCTAGAATGGATAATCAACTAGAACCTGAAAGCTAAAAGTTGAAATTAAGGATCTACTCTTTGTTGCTTTTCAGCTAAAAATAAACCCAAAACCCTTGAAATGCCTTCATGAGTCTAGTTATGGGCTAAAGTATACCCAATCCCGGGTAAGCCTTGCTGAGTATTAGTATACTTAGCCTTGCTAGTTTTATGTTTTTCAGGTATAGTCCTTGAAGACCCTACTCTTCCCCTGCCTTGGCCTTGTGCTTTTCCAGAAGGTTGGTCCGTGAAATGGGATCCGACCCCGGCCAACATTGATGATATCGAGTGATGTCGTGCTTGGGCTTAGCATGACATCTGTCTTGACGACATGCTGTAAATCATCGCGTATGTTTTCTCGCTGCCAAAAACCATGACTTTAGCAGTTTGTAATGTACTGCTTTTGAAAACTCTTATAATATAATTCCTTGTGATGTAAAATATAATGGTGATTGTATCTCTGGACTCACCTTCGTGTGAGGTAACCTTATTTGATCCTGTGTATCGGTGGTTTATCGGGACGTTACCCGACAGGCCAAGGGATTATACCATTTGAAGCACGTTGGAGCCCTCAGGAATGGACTCACGTACTTGAGCCAGTATAATTCAGGTTGGTTCTACCACACCTGAAATTCTTGAGATTTCCAAACAGGTCCCCCGGACCCCTCCCCTCTCTTCTTCTTCCTCGAGCACGTGCTCCTCTGCTCTGCTCCTCCTGCCGCCGGCGCAGTGCCCCGCCCCTGGCCGCCGCTCTGCCGCCGCCGCCGCGCCACCTCCTGCTGGAATGACTTCCACGCGTCGTGCTCCTCCTGCCCCAGCCCTATTCCCCTCCCCTGCTGCCCTCCCACGCGCGCGCCACGCATTCCCGAGCCACCGCCGACCGCCCCGCCCTCGCCGTCGTTGCCAGCTCCTGTTCGCACCTGCAGCACCACTCCTGGCCTTAACACACACTCCACGGCAGCTCAGTGATCTTGTTTACTCACTGCCGTCCTTCTTTTCCACAGCATTTCCCTTTTCCGAGCTCATCTCCCTCACCGGACCTCCACCGCCCCCACTGCCTACCGTTGTCAGCCGCCCTCGCTCCCTCTGAACCCCAATCCAGCGCTGCTTGAGCACCGCGTGACCCCCTGGTGCTCTCCAGCCCGATCAATTTCATCCTCCCGCACCCGAGCCCCGTCTTCCACAGCTCCGGCCAGCACAAGCTCCGCCGCCGCCTTCTGCTCACCGTGGACAGGCCGCCTCAGCTAACCCCGCACCACGACAACCCCCCCAGCTAGACTCCTCTCTACCCCGTACAGCTCTACGACCCCTCCATTGGCTCCCTAGTGCACTGCATCGACTACCCGATGCTCGCCGGCGTTTACCTCCGCCGCCATCGTCACTGCTTCCGCCGGTTGCCCCTAATCCGAAGCTTTTGTTCCCAATTGATTGCACCAATACCTTCCCCACGACTCACTAGAGCTCATGCGCAGGTCCTTCACCGACGCCAGCCGCTAGAGCGTCGCCATCGTCGATGACCCCTCCGCCGCCGCTTCAGGCTCTCGTTGAGATCCCCTTTCCCGACCACCTCTACCCTCGACACGTGGCTCAATCTAACCGCCGTAAGCCCCTGAAGCTTCCCCTCCCCTCGATCCTCGCCGCCGGAGATCCTCCTCGCCGGAACACGGCCGTCCCACCCCTGCTCCCCTTTCACCCCTGGCCAAGGACCTCAGGATTAAGAGAATTGAAAGCCCAGGGTGCTATCTGCAAGGCTTAAGACTCATGTGAATAGTGCCTTACGGACCCCCTGGTGTTAATTGTGCTATCAACTTTGAAATTTCATATCAATTCAAGGAAAAACCATAAAAATGCAAACTAAAATTTGTTGGAATCCTCATTTTAAGATCTACAACTTTCCTTATAGATTGACTTTCAGTTTCTGAGAAGTTTGCGCTCTAATTTAAATGCTAAGTTTAAGTAGTTGTAGGCTAAGAAAATGCATAATAAATCGCAGAAAAATGGTAAAAATGTAAACTCAATTGTGTTAGCTTTGCTTTGACATGTAGGACTTAGGAAAAATAATTAACCTACTGTGTGTGTATTATTTCCATAATATGTGAGTTTAATTATGAATAATACCTATTTAACCTTGTATATTTAATATCTGTGGTTTTAAAAGTTCAAAAATCATGAAAATATTTTGAGGTACTGTTCTTGAATGGTGTAACCTGTTACTAAATTCTCACCCTAGGATCAGTTTTAAAACCACCGAAACAAATAAAACATGCTATGATAATGTTGTACTCATATCTAAATAAAATAAGTCTATAGTTAAATAATAACTTAGGGTTAGTATAAATAATTAGCAAAGCAAATAGATAAAGTTATTAATAATTAGTTTAAATATTTGAAACCAACTTAACCTATTACCTCATGCCATTAGTTAAATATTTAGGGTAACCGACCCTGTTGCTTAATGTAACTACATAAAATGGTTAATACCCGATAAATGATTGCCCAGTAGAGAAGTAAATGATATGTGTAGTAAGTAAATTATATTTTTGTTGGATTGCAACTTTATCATGAAATAAAATAAAATAATATGCATCCCTTAACTTATAACTGTGCATATCATGTAGACTCGACTACTCTCGCTGACGCTGACTACGAACTAATCCCGGAACAAGGAGTGGAATCAGCTGAAGACCCCGGGAACACCGTTGAAGGTCTAACTGAAGCTCTGAACTAAAGTTCGGAAAACTCTGACACTCCTGCCCCCAACCCCACTCAACAAGGCAAGCCCTGGACATAACTCCTATCTTTGCATTACGTTCTTAGGAATTATATGAGAAACCCTAGTTACATTTTCCTAGGAACCAATGTATTGAATACTAGCACTTGAGTTCGAATAGCCGCTCTGCTAATAGGACCGGTAGAAGTCGGGTGATTTCCTGTCACTTGCGCGATATAGGAGTTGCAATGTTTACATTCTTGTAATCACTATAAGGATGACGGACGGGATTTATGTGAGGTATCATGGTTGAGATGATACCCCATCTGTGTTGGTAAATTTGATAAGGTCGCAGTGTGTGGTAGAGGTGGTTAAGCGTTTGAAAGTACTAACAACATGCCGCGAAATATGGTAAGCGGTAAGCCTAGTAACTAATCGGCTCGAGGAGTGGACATACCTCCCACCACTCGTATTTGGTTTTTCCTGTTATTTGATTCGATGTGTGGGAATACGTGTTGTAGGGCAACCAGGAGTACGATCGTGTAGTCGCTCTACAGACGTACGTCCTGCACATTAGATGTGCGTATGGTCCTGCAGTCGCTTGTGGTGCCTCTGATCCATGAGTCGGAATGAAAGGCAAACGGTTGCTCGGAGCCATCGTTGGATGTTCCAAGCATGTGAGTTAGGTTTACCCTTGCAAGGCTGAAATTCGATTCAGGAATCGTCCATTTCTTGCGGAGATTGAGACTGCTTGATCCCTTTGCCACATAGAGTAACAAGAGCAACTTGGTGATTATCAAAGGTGATGTTTGGCTAAAGATTCTACCATGCTGGAATAGTTATAGGTGCTTATCTAGAATGATTAATCACCTAGAACTTGAAAACTAAAATTTGAAATTAAGGATCTACTCTTTGTTGCTTTTCAGCTGAAAATTTTACCCACAACCATTAAAGCCGTCATAAGTCTAGTTACATGGCTAATTATACCATGAACGGGTAAGCCTTGCTGAGTATTGGAATACTCAGTCTTGCCTTGTGACTTTTTGTTTAGGTAATTCCCCTGATGACTCTGCTCTACCTATGCCGTGGCCTTACCCTCTGCCCGATGGTTGGTCTGTGGAGTGGGACCCGTCCCCAGCCAACGCAGATCCTTCCGAGTGATATCATGCCAGGGCTAGCATGATATCTGAACTGGCGACGTGTACAGTGCCTGTGCTTTAAACTCCATTGCATGACTTGAAACTTAGAACTATTTGTAATAATTTCCATCAGTTGGGAACTGATGTTACTTTAAAGCACTCATGTAATATATCTGCCTGTGCTGTAAAATGTGATGGCAATTGTATCTCCGGACTCGCCTTCATGCGAGGTACCTTGTTTGATCCTGCATTTAGTGGTTTATCAGGACGTTACCTGACAGGCCAAGGGATTATACCGTTTGAAGCACGTTGGAGCCCTCAAGAGTGGATTCATGTACTTGAGCGGTGTAATTCAGATTGGTTCTGCCACACATAAGCCATTCTACATTTACTTATCAGTAGGCGACACCTCCATTGCTTCTGTGGTGACACAAGTGCATGACGGCAAGGAAAGGGATGTGTTCTACCTCAACAGAAGGATGCTAGATGCGGAGATTAGATACCCTGACATTGAAAAGTTATGCCTTTGTTTGTTCTTCACCTGCATAAAGCTTCATCATATCTTGCTATCAGTCGAGACGATTGTCATCTGCAAATCGGATGTTATCAAGCACATGCTATCGGCTCCTGTGTTGAAAGGCCGACTTGGAAAGTGGATGTTTGCATTGTCAGAGTTCGATATCCGATACCAACCCGCGAAGTCAGTCAAAGGGCAAGCCGCTGGTGGACCTTATTGCAGAAAGGATCAATACTGACATAGCAGCACTCTCTGTGCGTGCATGGGCCATGTACTTCGATGGATCGGCTTGTGGAGATGGATGTGGCATAGGTATCTTGCTTGTGTCACCTCGGGGGGCAACATATTCTTTTTCAATCAGATTACCTACCACTTGCACCAACAATCTAGCAGAATATGAAGTGGTACGTAAGGGTATGGAGTTGCTTCTTGAGGCCGGAGCTGAAGCAGTGGAAATTTTTAGGGATTCAAAGTTGGTGATTTCTCATCTCACCGAGGAGTACAGGTGTGAGAGCAAGTTGCTCTTCCTGTTATGGGTACAATGTCAAGAGCTGATGGTCCAATTTAGGTACATAAATTTCTACTGGATACCTAGGATACAAAATTCAGAGGCCAATGATCTTGCATAGATGGTTTCGGGATACAAGGCTGTGGCAGACAGAGCCGATCTTCTGGTACACCTGCTGGAACAAGGAAATTGGAGAGCCGATATCTTCAATTATTTGAAGGATCCGGCTCAGGGGGCACCTAAGAGGATACATTACAAGGCCATGAAGTACGTCCTGATAGGGGACGAGATGTTCTACAGGACTTTAGAAGGATTGTTGCTCAAATGCTTGGGGTCGATTGAATCCAATCGGCTCTTACACGAGGTCCACGAAGGCACTTGTGGGACTCACCAATCGGCTCGTAAGATGAAGTGGCTAATTAGGCGATCGGGGTATTACTGGCCCACCATGCTTGAAGGTTGCTTCAAATATTATAAAGGATGTCAGGCATGTCAAAGGTTCAGGAAGATACAGATAGTACCAGCGTCAGTAATAAACCCTATCGTCAAACCCTGGCCATTCAGAGGTTGGGGTATCGACATGATCGGCAAAATTAATCCTCCATCTAGCAGAGGCCACCAGTTCATTTTGGCCATCATGGACTACTTTACCAAGTGGGTGGAGGCCGTCCCTATGAAGTCAGAAGCATCTAAGGATGTCATTAATTTTGTTAAAGAACATGTCATTCACAGGTTCGGGATTCCTCAGACCATCACAACAGATGGAGGGTCGGTCTTCATATCAGAGGAGTTCAAAAAGTTCGCTACTGACATGGGCATCAAGCTGATCATGTCATCTCCATATTATGCTCAAGCGAATGGACAAGCTGAAGCGTCCAATCAGAGCCTTATAAAGTTGATCAAGAGAAAGATCGATGAGCATCCTAGGCGTTGGCATGAAGTCTTATCAGAGGTATTGTGGGCATACCGTATTTCGTGCCACGGAGCAACAAAAACTTCTCCTTATCACTTTGTGTATGGACAGGAGGCTGTATTACCATGGGAGATTACGGCCGGCTCAAGATGCATAGAGTTCCAAAATGACCTAATGGCTAAAGAATATGTTGCTTTGATGAACGACAATATTGAGGACCTTATGGAGCTCAAACTTTGGTCACTTGAGAAGATCAAAGAAAATAAGACCAAGGTAGCCCGCGCATACAACAAGAAAGTCAAGCCAAAAGAATTCCAAGTTGGAGATCTGGTTTGGGAAGCGGTGTTACCATTGGGGACTAAGGATGCAGCGTATGGCAAATGGTCTCCAAATTGGCATGGGCCTTATAGAGTTGACCAAGTCCTACCTGGGAACGCATATATGCTTGAGGAGTTAGATGGCGTCAAGTTTTCGGTGGTGGTCAATGGTCAACATCTCAAGAAATAGTTCCCAAGTATGTGGGATGATGGGCAATAAAGCCGATGCTACGCATCAGGCTGTGAGCCGATACATTCAGTTGGCCCGTACAACAGAAAGCCAATGCTACGCATCAAGCTGTGAGCCGATACGGTCTGATGGCCCGTACAGGTGAAAGCCAATGTTACGCATCAGGCTGGACATAAGAAAAGGGGGCCGACACATTCAGTCAGCCTATATATATAAAAAACACACATATTTTGTACCCAACGCACTGAGTTGGTCAAATAGCTGATGTATAACCATCGACTTTAGAATTTTCATTTGAGTACATGTCTTGGTCAAGTGTTAGTCTTGGCATCCAAAGCCACCTTCTTCTTGTTAAGCAGTCGACACCTCTCGGCAATATCAGCTTTCAAGGGGGCTTGCGAGCGACGAGCTTCAATCCTCTGCCGAGCCTTTTCTACCTTTGCTCAAAAGAAAGGGAGATGTCTGGTTGGCCAGTGCTTGATCTGAAGGTCTTCCGGGAGTTGGGGCCTGATCTCCTCAAGAATTTGCCTCACTCCATCGGAATCCTGGACCAAAGCATCAATTGGAACCGATAGCAGGCCCTTTATGCGAAGGAGTTTGCTAGCGACACCGGTCGGCTGTGGCTGATGATCATCCACTTCAAGTATGGCCGAGCCGACGGATGCAGGTTTGAATGAGAGCAACTCCGAGAGGTTTAGACCCTGAAAGAAGACAGAAAATTAGTACGGCATAGGGAAAGGAAGATGCAAACGGCTCGGAGATATAACGCACCTGTTCTGGAGAAGGATTGATAGCCGATGAGGTGACGATCGGCTCCTGTAGACGTACCCTTTCTGGTGAAGGATTGATAGCTGATGAAGTGGCAATCGGCTCCTACAAACGCACCCTTTCTGGAGAAGGATTGATAGCCGATGAGGTGACAATCGGCTCCTACAGCTCCTGAAGGTTGACCAGAGTGTCAACTGTTGTTGCAAGATTTTTTGGAGTTTCCAAGATCGGATCCTAGAGGTTGACCAAGAGGTTGACTGCTATCACAAGATTCTCTGGAGCCTCTAGGGTTGGGTCTTCTTGGCGCGCTTGCTCTTCCCCACTGGAAATATCCATGATATCAGCCTGCAAGCAAGGAAAGAGCAATTAAGTCGAAGTATACATGTTTAGAGGACCAATTATAAAGGGACAATCCAAACCCGGTTGACGTTCAGAGCTTCTTGATCGGTAGAAGATGGTCCCGCTTCCTTCCGAATCTTCCTGATAGTCATCTTCCTCGCCTTAGTTTGGGCTCGGAGGGCAGCAATGTCAGAGGCTCGCTTTCGCTTGGAGGCCGATTTTGCAGAATCAGGCTGGATCCGCATTATGACCTTTGACGGGGGAGGTGCGTTCTTGCCAAAGAGGACTACGGGGGCAACTTGTAAGAAATTGAAAGTGGAGCCATCATCGTTCTTGGGCTCCGGACCATCATCGTGCTGCAGAGAAAATAAACGGAATTAGAGAAGGGGTTAAGCGAAGTCATGAAGAAGTACTGAACTGATGGTAATACCTCTTCCTTAGGGGCTTCATACTCAGAGTCAATCTGCTGCAGCATTGGCCCCAAGGCTTTTCGAAAGATATGAGTCTTTCACATTAACCACCAGTTCTCGAAGCTGATGGCCGAAGAAGTGAATGATAAGTCAACAGGGATTGGGATGAGGAGATCAGTGAATAGGCTATAGCATCTTTGGCTGGTGAGAATATCGGGCAGGTTAGCTCTACTTATTGTCAGATGGTGGAGGAAGAAGTAGGGAGGAACTTGTCCAAGACCAAATTGCCGGGCTGCTACGACCGGCTGGTAAAACTCATAACCTGGCTTGATGATTCTGTTGGAGGTGCTCATGCCAACTGGAAGGAAGCAAGGGCAGACCATAATAGAGTATAAATACCGAGTGCTATCATCATCGGCAAAGTCAGCCAATCTAAAGGCGATTGGGTTCTCAAAAATCTCAGAATCTATATAAGGGAGGAAGATTGGGTTGTCCAGGCCTCGGTAGAATATCCTAAACCAGCTTGAGGCGTCTGTGGGATTCAACTTGTTACCAGGAAGATTGTATAAAGCCTGGCCGAAGCTCGTACACCTGATTTGTCTTCCACTCTGATCTGGAAAAGAGTTATTGGCTAGAACAGGGAAGTTTTGTATGTGGTTTTGAAAATATAGGTGAGCCCATAACTGGATGAACCACCAGGGACCACCGATTTTGAGTTTCTTTTGGGTAAGTAGGCTTGAAGACATCAGGTGAAGATATCTATAGACCTCCCCAAGGAACAATTTACCGAGTTCAATAGTACTACCTCTGGCCAGTTCATATGCTAGGGAGAGGTAGTTTTTGGGTGGGGCAAGGGAAGGACCGCAAAATAGGAAGTGTTCCAACCAAAGATTCAGAAAGGCCGTATGTTCTTTCTTAGTTACAGGGCCTTTGGTTTTGATGTGCTGGTTCAGGTAGGCACCCTAGTTTGTGCATTCTATTTTGGAGGATAATTTAAAGGGGACCTCAGGCAGTTTGAAGGCAGAAGGGCCGGGCGATGCAATATCCAAACTAGTAAGCATCATGACATCCATGAGGGTGGGAGTCATTGGCCCATGGCCAAATAAAAAGCAGTTCAAGGCATCAGACCAAAAATAGCTAATGGTCTTTAGGAGGTTTTCATTCTTCTCAAGAGGGGACAATGACAAAGACAGAGCATCGGCTATTCCTATGGTCTCTCATGTGGGTCATCCCAGGAATATTCGTCGCCTTCGTCCAAATCCCCATGAAGGAGGATCTGGAGGTCCTCGTCATCAGTCAGGGACTCATCATCCTCTGACCAAATGCTGCAGTCCCACTCCTCCGCGTCCCAATGCAGAGGAGCGAGAGCTTCGTATGAAGCTATCGGATCGAACTCTGGCGTTGCCTCCCTGGAGGTTTTGGAGTCAAGAGAGGTGATGGAGATTATAAAGGAAGAGGAATTGGAGGAGGCAGAGGAAAAGGAAGCCATCATCGGGGGATGCAGAATATGCTAGTGCGGTTAATGCACGGAGGAAGAAGATGGATAGAAGTAAATCCGCCGATGCCAGTTTATAAGGGTGGAGATGGAAGGCGAAGCGGCGCTGTGGCGATTTTCGAGGGAGAAGTTGAAGGGTCGCGTCCGATGGCATTGGAAGGCAGCGCGCGCGTACACGCTTGGAAGCCGGGAGGTCGCATCCGATGGCATTGGGGGCGGCATGTGCGTGTACGAATCTGAGAACTCGAAGAGGCGATGGTTTCGGAATTATCATTGCCAAAACCAGGGGGGCATGTGTTATTGCCATAATTTGACTGGGCCAAGGGACGGGCCGAGAGCAACATGGGCTGAAGGAAATCATCGTAATGGTCTGCAAATTGGCTTTCGTGCGAACATGTCAAGGGCCGGGATGGCCATGTATTTAGTAAGGATAGTTTAAATATAGAAAATTAGAGATTGTATCGTAATCAGCTAGGGTTAGTTAGAAAAGATCAAGTCTCCGGACTATAAATATGTATCATGAGATTCAATAAAGTAATCAATCAAGCATTCACAACAAACTCTCGGCGCATCGCCTCCCCTTTCCCAAGGGTTTCTCCAGGTAACTGACATGCTGCTCCGATCATGCTCCGCATGGTCGGGGCAGCATTGCGTTTATCTGTTTAGCTTTGTGTTTCTTGTACTGAAGCGTTGTTGATGGTGAGTAACACTAGTTATCTTAAACGATTATGACGCTGCATTGGTTTTGAATAGTATATCCATGCTTTGCTTGCTGTTCGTAATCGTTTAGCTGCCCTTGTACGCAATCCAGGTGCAAGGGCAGCACCTTGCTCTGTTCTTGCTTAGTAGATCTAATCTGTTATGGTAGTTCTTTGTTCTACAAGGAATTGGTTTAATATCCGTGTGATTAGGTCCTTCAAACGGGGTAAATGTTCCGGCTGCATGATTGGTGCTTTATGGTAACCTAACAAGGGATTGTTCCGGGAATCGACTTGTTAGTTGGTTTTTAGACCTCTTTTTGGGTTAGCATCTTGTTATGTTTCATGTTCGTTAGGCTTATCCACACGTAGGAAGTTCTGGTTACATGGTGAAAACCTTTACTGTCGTAGATTGGATTAGCTTGGTAATTACAGAGCATACTTTTATCTTTTCTATCGGAGTCGTACAAGGTATTCGAGTATTAATAGATCCGATCTGTTAAACAAGGCAATCGGCTTCTTTTAGCCGATTCTGAGAGTTACCTGAAGGTCCAACCTGGTACAAAGACAGGTCCAACCCAGTGCAGAGGCTCCATCGACTCTTCTAGTTGATCTTGCGAGTCATTTGAAGAGCCGGTCGCGGCTCGGACTAATGTTTGACATGGCTGTGCATGCAGAAAAATAATTGATAACGACTTCTACACCTTCCTGATCAGGTATAGGTCAGGTGGCACGCCTAGCACTTCACCAAGCCAGGGCATGTGCCGGACTTCTGGGCTGTTGACCGAGGGACCGGGACCCAGCAGCTGTTCCGGGAGCCTCCCGGCTCCTCGTGTTGCCTGTCGCTGCTCGCCGGTGGGTTTCGACCGACAACACATTCTGGCACGCCCAGTGGGACCTCATCGACTACTTCATCGACTACATCGACTACTTCATCGACCACTTCGACCACATCAACTACAATCGACTGCATCATTTCCTTCGACTACATCGACCCCCGTTGTTAAGATTGTGGCAGAACCGCCTGAATTGTTCTGGCTCAAATGTGCTAATCATTGCTATACAGCCAATATTAACTCAACGCACTTCAAACGGAACAACCCTTGGTCTGTCGGGTCTCCGCCCGATACAACCACGGTTCAACAGGATCGAAGCAGGTTTACCTCGCACGAAGGCGAGTTTACAATCACAGCACAGCTCATAAACTTTTAATTTACAGAAATGCAAACATTATTACAATTTTTTTCAAACTTAATGTAAATTTATATAAACCGTATTTAACATGACAAGCTACAAAGCTTGTCCAATTTTACAACGGAAGGAACATAAACACACGACTACGCACATCGCGAGGGTTGACACCATACTCAGCCCAAAGCTTGGTGTCACTCAGGAGGATCAATGCTAGCCGGGGACGGATCCCACTCCACGGACTAGCCAAACGGAACAGAAGATGGCCATGCGGGGCTATTCGTGGGGTTCTCGAAGGTCATTCCTGAAAGATAGACTAGCAAGACTGAGTATACTAATACTCAGCAAGACTTACCCGCTTCATGGCATACTTAGCCAGGTAACTAGACTCATGAAGGCATTGAAAAGGTTCTGGGTTTAATTTCAGCTGAAAAGCAACAAAGAGTATGATCTAGCTTTCAAATTCTACTTGATTAGTCATTCGAGGTAAGCACCTATACTAGACAAGCAAGGTAGAGATTAACATTCATCAAGATTATTCCATCAATAGTTACACTTCTTACTCTATGTGACAGAAGGAATAAGCAGTCTGTCACACCCGGTTTTTAAGGATAAAACCGAATGCATAACTATATGTATGCCAGGATCAAGTTCCATACATATAGTGACTTCATCAGTGAATAATCAGCAACAGTATCACGAAAAGAGAATTAAAAGACTAATAAGATTATCAGACTTATACAGCTTATCCTGGAAACGAAGACTCCAAACTTCACAGGCAATCGACCGGGGATTGCGCAGGCCTAGAACTCAGCATCATCTTCAAAAGACTTCACATCACTTTCTCCTCTGAGCAGCAATTATAACAAGCGTGAGTACACTTATGGTTGGTACTCAGCAAGTGTTGGGAAATATATGACATGAAGGCCAAAATCAAGGAAAGGCTAACTGGCTTACTGCGATAAGCAATTTTAGTTGGTTAAATTTTATTAGCCCCTGATTACTAAGGTATAAGTTCATACCAAAAACCCACATTAAAAGAGAGAGAAGAGATACAGCATAAGCATAACCACAACCATAAACATGGTCCACAATAACCATAACCATAACCATGGTCCACGATTTAATTCATCTTCAAGTTCAATTAATCATGTGAGTGTCCAAGCTGCTCTTAACCGTGAGCACGGCTGATATATCAGTTTTCACTCTGCAGAGATTGTACACTTTACCCACAATTCGCGTCTCCCGATTTGCTCGAGGTAGCTGGCCTCTTAAACACTTCCGAGGTGAGTGGCAAGGGATTCACTACGAGGCCTTTACAAAGATTCCCTAACTTATGATAATCCGCTAAGGTTTTAAGTCAAAGCGGTCATAACGCTCTCTAATGAGGAAATACCTTAGCCAAGGACCACATAGCCATGTGCCTCAAAAGGACCGAGCTATACCCCGTCGATGCAACCCCTCTTGCCCTTTCAGTAAGATTATCATAAACTAGAGTCTCTAATTAGTTAGCCAAGACCAGAGCCATATAGTATTGTGGTTGCACTGTTTTCCTGGGTGGTTCTCCATGTTCCTATTAAACATATAATCTTGTATTAACAACGCAAAGAGCATGAACATGGATAGAACAGGTGTAACATCATCATTGTTGTCATCATGGTTATAAATTATTCCCAAACCAGAACCAGTTATAGCAACTAAGCAATAGCTACCTAACGTAAAGATAAAACCTAGGTTGACAAGGAATGATCATAAAGACTAGGCATATCCTTAATTAGGATCCATCAATATTAGGACACGTGCATGCATATAAAGAAAAAGTTATATTTATTGTGATTATTAGGATAAAAGAATGATCAAGAAAACACTTGCCTTTCTTTTAGAGAATAGCTGCTCAGAGTCTTCAATCCTTATCTTGAAACTCTATATCTTCAAAGCTCTTGGATCACGCTCCTTCTAACGTCACACAAGCATCGGGCCGAAATCATACAAGCAAGCAAACAAACAAGAACAACTAAGAACGGGTACGCCAAATAAAAGGAAAGCTTTAAAAGAGCATACAAAAGGATAGGGCTCGTTGCTACGGTCACGAGAGCGAAAGGAACGCGGAAAACGGAGCTAGGGTTGAAAAGATACAGCTATCGCGAGATTTATATTATAAAAGAAATAAAAGAACTGTAGGCTTCCATTTATTTTAATTTGGAAAACTATTATAAAAGATATAAAAGATAAATATCTCTAATTATAATTAACTCATATTATATTTGCATTTATAAAGACGAAATACAACTTAATCAAATTTTATATTAATTGTCTATGTACGAATTATCCGAATTAAACGATTAATTAGAAAGAAACCGATGAGAGCATCTAAACGTCGAACTTTATGATTTGAGTTGAACTAAACAAATTAAATTACAAACATATTTAAGTTGATAGTAATCAAGTTAACAATAATTATGAAAACCGGAGTAAAGACTTAATTGGATTTTATTTCGGAAAACTAGATGAGAGGATATTATTCAAATTAAATTGATATCTAATTTTAAAAACAGGAATTATGGTACAACAACACTGCTAAACGATAGCTTAGGGTTTCAGAAGACTAACGCAAAAAGAACGGATCGAAATGGATCTAAAACGCGAAAACTAGGCATGAAACAGCGCTGCAGGGACGTATACGTAATTAACTATAGACTTCGGGGGTTAGCAGGAAAAAAAATACTAGACTCAGAAAATAGTGCTTGCAAATATAGAAAAGTTTAGGGTTAGATCTGAAAAATTCCACGGTAGGGCTGGATTGAGAAGATGTAATAGATCTAGGGGTTTTCTGCGAAATTTGCAAGACACAGGAAAGAACAGGTAAATTACATCTTTCTCCGGGGACCGGACTACAAAATCTCGAGTTTCCTCCATGGCTGCTGCACGGGAGCTTGCTGCCGGCCGAAATTGCAGCGATTTAGACCATGGGAGAGCACGGGAAGTGGGGGAAAACAAAGAGGAGAGGGAGGGGGTTCGATTCCATGCCTTTCCCGCAGCGGAGATGCATGGTAGAGATCGAATTTCACGGAGGAAGCGGCGCCGGCGGGTCTGTTCATAGCGTTTCCTGGGTGGCTGCTCTGTCCCATGTTGCGGTGGCCAGCAGGCTCGGCAGGGGCGCAGGGTGCTGGGCAGGGGGCAGTGCCGCCCTGCTGGTTGCGCAGGGAGGGGAGCACGGCGGCAGGAGGGGGGCGGCTGCTGCAATAGCTGCTGGCGGCGGTGCTTCTGTTTCCTTGTGGTCGCGTGCATGAGGCCATGCTGCAGCAGCAGAAAGTCCAGGAGCTTAGGCTGGCGATGCAGGCCTGGGCGCATGGGATGCAGGCGGCGGCGTTGGGCAGGCCTAGACGCACGAGCTGTTGGCGGCGCAAGGTCCTGGCGGCGGCCTACTCTGGTGGCGGCGGTGCACGGGTTCAAGGGGAGAAGGGCGCGACGGCAGCAGCATTTGTTCGTGGATGTGAAGGAAGAGGGAGAGTAGGAGCGCGAGGGAATTCTAGGGCCGGCTATGTGGGCAGCAGGGACGCGATGCAGAGGCTAGGGTTACGCGAGAATTTATAGGGCACGCAGGAGCCGACGCAGGGAAGAAAATTAGGGCCGGCTACTGGGGAACAGGTGGTGCAAGACGCGTTTAAAATAGGCCTGGAGATATTGTGCTGGGCTCCAACTCGAACGAGGATAAGGACGCGACGGCGTATCGGACTGGGACTTGTTCTTGAGTCCGGATTGCCCACGGGAGACGAGATTGGACCAACCAGCGGGTCCCACAATTTAACGAGCAAAGAGAGGATAGAAGAGGTAACGGAGAGAGGAAGCGAGAATGGCCGAACGAGTTCGGTTATGGGCCGAAACAGGTTCAGGTAAGGGCTGAACGTGAAAACGAGTTGACAGAGCTGGTTGAACGCGAACGGTTTATTCAGGAGCGTGAAAAGATAAGGAAGGGATCAGGCCGAGTCGTTGGAGCTGACGGTGATCGAATGTCGTTGGAAAAATACTGAAGATGAGCCACGAGGCGTCGTTTTCGAGCATGACCTGATCGGGGAGAACTGTTAGAGGATCGAGAGCTCGATGGAACTTCTTAAGGATTCTGAGAGGATAAGGTTAAAAGAACGTACAACAAGATACGGCTCGGTCCGACTGCGATGAAAATCAAAATAGAAATATTTTCCAGAACACATTTTCAAGTTTAAAATAAATCTAGAAAAGTCTAGATAAATATTTCAATCCAAGAAAAAATATATCCGGAAGAATCCCAAAATTTTCCGAGGAAAACTCGGGAGGTAATTTTAGGACACGAGAAATCCAAATAAAATATCTGAGGCTCATGAAAAAGAATTTTAGATCTTTCCAAGTAAAAAAAATGGATCTAGCTATAAGATAAATAGAATAATTTCCAGAAAAATCTTTAAAATTCTCAGAAAATCCTATTGATAGATGAACACATCCTAAAAGACATTCACATCTTAAAATTAAATATTTTAGGGTGTGACACAGTCTCAATCTCCGGGAGAAACGGACGATTCTGAATCGAATTTCTAAACCTTGCAAGGCAAACCTAACTCACACGCTTGGAATATCCAATGATAATTCCGAAGGAACCGTTTGCCTTTCATTCCGACTCGTGGAACAGGGCCACCACAAGCGACTGTAGGACCGTACGCACACCAATTGTGCAGGACATACGTCTGTAGCGCGACTACATGACCGTACTCCTATCCGCTGCGCGGAACGTACTCCCGCATGTTGGTGCGTGAGAAAAACCAAATTACGAGTGGTGGGACGTATATCCACTCCTTGGGCCGATTGGTTACTAGGCTTACCGCTTTACCATATTTCACGGCATGTGGCTAGTACTTTCAAACGCTTAGCCACCACTACCACACGTTGCAACCTTATCAACTTTTATCAACATAGATGGGGTAACCTTTTCGAGTCATGATATTGCACATGCCCCCGTCCATCATCCTTATAGTGATTGCAAGATAGTAAACATTCAACTCCTATATCGCGCGAGTGACAGGAAATCACTCGACTTCTGCCGGTCCTATTAGCGGAGCATCTATGCGATAAGGACTCGAGTACAGTACATTAGATTCCTAGGATTTATGCATCTAGCGTTTCATTTCAACTCCTAGACGTAATGCAAAATATATAATATATAAGTAAAATTGTAATAAATTGAAATACTAGGGTATGCATCGGGGCTTGCCTTTTTGAGTGCGGTTGGGGGCAGGGGTGTCAATGATTTCCGAACCTTGGTTCGGAACTTCAGTTAGAGTCTCAGCGACGTTTATCGGGTCTTCAGAAAACCCTTGGTCTTGTTCCACGACTAGCTCGTAGTCTCCGTAGTCGAGCGTTGTTGACTCTACATGATATGCAACGATTTAAATGAGATGGTTCTCAAGTTAAGGATTTCACTTCATGATAAAGTTGCAATCCAATAAATTAATGAACATACACTCATCTAACAAGGGGGTGTGGTTCCAAACTACTATCTATACTTAGGTTATGTTATTTCAATGGAATTACTTTAAACTAATTCAACTAGTTTGATTTTTATTTTGAAAACCATAAAGATTCTGACCTTGAATTTTTGTGGATAAGTTTATTTTCAATAAATAAGCTTAGGGTGAATTTTTCATAATTTTCTGGAAACAGAAACTAAAACATTTGAATTTGAATTCAAACTTTAAGTTTAAATTCAAATCCTGAGTAAACAGAATTATAAATTCTTGAAAATTTAATTATGAACTCATTATCAACATATTAGGTTATGGTAAAAAGATCTAAACAAATAAACATCAGGAACATGCTTAATTAAATTCATACTATTTTTAATTTGATTTGCAAAAGTTTAAAATAACTTATACTACAGAGAAATAATAAGCTTGAAATTTTTTACATAAGCTTAATTATGGTCTAAAGAAGCTACATACCAAAAATTACAAGAAAATAAGTTTATATGCACAAGTTATGCATAAGATACTCTTTTACTTTGAGTTCAAAATAGATCAAAATTCATTTAGTTTCAAACCAAACTTTATTAACAAAAGTTGTAGATTTCTATTTCTAAATTCCAACAAAACTTTTTTGGTAATTTTTGGATTTTTCTACACATTCCTATGAATTTTACAAGTTGACAGCTAACACTAGTTTGGGGTCTTGCAGAGAGGTCCTTGGGTTCTTGCACCTGGGCCCTCAGAATGGAAATAAAAATCACAAATATGCCCTTGCCAGTACTCGATGACGGCCGGCGTGCCTGTCCAGCACGTTCTTGCCGGCGACGAGGTCCTGGGCCGGGGGAAACAAGCCTAACGTGATCTATGGAGCAAGCAGAGTCTGCTGGTGGGTGATATGCTCGAGGAGCAGTGGCGGAGCAAGGCCGGCGACGAGAGATGGCGGCGGACGTGGCGGCGTGTTATCGTTCCCGGTGAGGGGCCGGCGAACAGGGACGGAAGGGGTGCGCATGAGCTTTGTGGGAGTACGGGGATGCTATTACAGTACTTAATTGGGTCGGAGATGGGGCAGAGGGAGGTGATCGACGGTGGGGCGGCTCGGGTTCTCACCGGCGGCGATGGCGGCACGGCGTTCTGCAGGCTGGGATGGCGGAGGGTGGCGGGAAAGTAGTCGAGGAGCTTCTACAGGTTGGTGTGGTAATGTTGGTGCCCTTGGTCGGGGTGAAGAGGCCCTGTACCGGCGGGTCGACGGCGAGGCCGAACGGGCGGCGGAACAGGAGCTTCGTCGGCGCTGCGGTCCGGCTGTTCTGGTGGAGGAAATGGAGATTGGTTTGCTTAGTGAGCTTCAATGGGTCGTGGTAGTACTGCTGATGCACTGGATCAGGGTCCGGAGGTGGTGGGGTGGCTGTCGACGGTGGCCAGGGACGGCGGCGGAGGTCCGGTGAGGCAGTGAGCTCGGGGAAAAGGAAATGCTGTGGACTGGAGGTGCTCGGTTGAGTAGAAATGATCGCAGGGTAGCAGCTGAGTAGGCCTTAAGGTTGAAAGAGACACAGCGTGCACGAGCAGGAGTTGGAGACGCCGACGGCGCGCGTGGCAGCTCGGGCGGCGGCGGTGCGACGTGGAAGAAACAGGGGCGGGCCAGCACGGGGTCGGGGAGGCGGCAGCGAGGCAGGGGAGGACGCGTGGAAGGGCTCAGAGCGGCGCGGGGGCGGCGGGAGCGCTGCACATGGCCGGTAAAGCGGCGGCGGCAGTCGGGCGCAGAGAGAATAGAGGAGGCCGGGGCTGGAGGAGAAAGAAGGGGGCTGTTTTGTGATTTTCCAAAAGTGTAGGGACCTCACTGAATGTATAAGTAACTTTCAAACCAGAGCTCAAATGGAAATGGACCCAAAAGCAAAAGTGTAGGGTTTATCTAAATCTACAACTTTGCTTTAAGATTCATTGGCATAAGAGTTAAGGATTTGGAATTAATATAAAACTTGGCAAAGTTTCTAAACTTTATATAAATCCTATTTAAAAACTACACTACATTTACATCCTATGTGTAGTTTCACCTATATTTGTGATTTAAACACAAGTTTTTGACTTTTGCCAAAACAACCTTTACGTATTTAGATTCCCTTTCCCACTCTCACCCATTTAACACTAAAGGACCTTTATTAATTTATAATTATATAAACAATCCTTTTTCCTTATCATTTAAATTTTCAAACACACTTTCACCTCATTTTGCACACAATTTCATACTAAAATCTAGTATGTAACAATACTAAATACCTGAGTATCACAGCCTTCCCCCCTAAAAAGAATCTCATCCCGAGATTCCGGAACAAGATGGAATTGAACGATCAAATTTGGAGATTGGCTTGAAGGAAGTCTGGAAAATTATGTTGAAGATAAGATTCGGTTTCCCATGTTGCTTCTTCTTCTGTATGATGGTTTCACTGAATCTTGAACATCCTGATGGTTTCTCTTCTAGTGCTTCTCTCCTTAGTGTCTAGCACTCTGAGTGGATGTTCTGTATAGGTTAGATCAGATTCAATATCAATGGTTTGAGAGTCGATGACTTCAGTTGGAACTTTAACACAATGCCTAAGTTGAGATACATGGAAGATGTCATGGATGGCCGCTAGTTGAGGAGCAAGTTGAAGACGGTAAGCTACGGGTCCATAGATTTCAAGGATTTCAAAGGGTCTGATGTATCGAGGAGCAAGTTTCCCTTTTACGCCGAACCTTTGAACACCTCGGGTAGGTGATACTCGAAGATATATGAAGTCTCTGACTTGAAACTGTAATGGTCTTCTTCGTATATCAGCGTAGCTTTTCTGCCGAGATTGGGCTGCCTTTAGATTATTTTGAATAGTCTTCACCTTTTCCTCTGCTTTAGTGACAAGGTCCGGTCCAAAGATTTTACGCTCGCCGGTTTGTGACCAACTCAAAGGAGTTCGGCATCGGCGACTGTACAATGCTTCGAACGGGGCCATTTTGAGACTGGTTTGATAGCTATTGTTGTAAGAGAATTCTGCCAGTGATAAAAATTTATCCCAGTTCTTGTCGTACTGAAGTACACAGGCTCTAAGCATGTCTTTCAAGATTTGATTTACTCTTTCTGTTTGTCCGTCTGTCTGAGGATGATATGCGGAGCTTCGAATTAACTTAGTTCCAAGAGCATGTTGAAGTTGCTCCCAGAACCGAGCGATGAATTGTGCTCCACGATCAGAAATTATTGTCTTCGGTACTCCATGAAGACAAACAATTTGATCCAGATAGATTTTTGCATACTTTTTGGCATTATATGTAGTATGCACAGGAAGGAAATGTGCAGTCTTGGTCAATCGATCAACGATTACCCAAATGGAGTCATGCCTTAGAGAAGTGTTGGGCAAACCAATGATAAAATCCATACTGATATCCTCCCATTTCCAAGAGGGAATAGATAGAGGTTGAAGAATACCAGCAGTTTTCAGATGACTGGCTTTGACTCTTTGACAGATATCACATTCTGAGACATACTTGGCAATCTCTCATTTCATACGAGTCCACCAGAAGTTCTGTTTCAGATCTTGGTACATCTTCGTACTGCCAGGGTGCATAGAGAATTTAGATAGGTGGGCCTCGTCCCATATCTGTTTACGGAGCTTATGGTCCTTGGGTACAACGATACGTTCGTTGAACCATAAAACTCCTTCTGGATCTACTCGGAAGCACTTATACTTCCCTTCTCCTTGTGTTATCTTGTGCTTAATGATTCTGACCCCTTTATTGCGCTGTTGAGCTAGAACAATGCTATCCCTAAGCGTGGCTTCAACTGAGAAATGGTTCAAGTCACCTTGGGGAATGATTTCTAGATTAAGCTTTCTCATTTCCCAATAAAGAGTTTTGTTGAAAGCTTCTACAGATAAGCAAGAACAACGTGCCTTGCGACTAAGTGCATCCGCAACGACATTGGCCTTGCCTGGATGATAATGTACTTCCAAATCATAGTCTTTGATAAGCTCTAACCAGCGTCTTTATCTCATATTCAGGTCTGCTTGTGTGAAGATGTACTTGAGGCTTTTGTGGTCAGTATAGATATGACACTTTGTACCCATCAGATGATGTCTCCAGATCTCAAGTGCATGGATGACAGCTGCGAGTTCAAGATCATGGGTGGGGTAGTTCTGTTCATGAGTCCTTAGTGCTCGTGATGCATATGCAATTACTCGGTTGTCTTGCATAAGCACACAACCAAGTCCGGTTCTTGAAGCATCACAGTAGATGTCAAAAGGTTTTGACACATCTGGTTGAGCTAAGACTGGAGCAGTTGGAAGATGGTCTCCGAGAGTGTGGAATGCATCTTCGCATTTTTGATCCCAAGAGAATTTAACACCTTTCTTTAGTAGTTCGGTCATAGGTTTGGCTATTCTGGAGAAGTCAGGAATGAAGCGACGATAATAGCCAGCTAGACCAAGAAAACTATAGCTCTAATGGACTGATGTTGGAGGTTTCCAATCCATCACTTCTTGTACCTTATTGGGGTCAACAGATATACCGTCACCGGAGATAATATGGCCCAGAAACTTCACAGTATCTAACCAGAACTCGCACTTGGAGTATGTGGCGTACAAATGGTGGTCTCTTAATCGCTGAAGAATAACATGAAGATGTTTTGCATGATCTTCTGGATTTTTAGAGTAGATCAGAATGTCATCAATAAAGACCACAACAAATTTGTCGAGTTCTTGCATAAAGACAGAATTCATGAGATACAGGAAATATGCTGGGGCATTGGTAAGACCAAACGACATGACTAGGTATTCATATAGACCATATCGAGTGGAGAAGGCCGTTTTTGGAATGTCACTTGGCCGGATCTTAATTTGATGATAGCCGGAACGAAGATCAATTTTAGAGAATGCCTTGGCTTCGGCTAACTGATCGAAGAGAATGTCAATGCGGGGTAGAGGATACTTATTTTTGATAGTCACTGCATTGAGAGGATGATAATCTACACATAGCCTTAGGCTATTGTCTTTCTTTTTAACAAATAAGGCTGGACAACCCCATGGTGAAGCACTTGGACGAATGTAACCCTTATCAAGGAGGTCTTGAAGTTGGATTTTTAACTCGGCCAGTTCATTAGGTGGCATACGATAGGGTCTCTTAGAGATGGGGGCAGTGCCAGGTTGGAGTTCTATGATAAACTCAATATCTCGATCTGGGGGCATTCCGGGCAAATCGTCTGGAAAGACATCTGGGTATTCACAGACGATAGGGATATCCTTTAATTTGATCCCTGTTGCAGCATAGGTGCAAGAATTGATGTACTCCCATTGTGGAAGATAAAGAATGGTAGGTTCGTGCTCAGGTGAATCTATCTCCACAATTCGGGAGAAGATATCTAATGACACTTGGTGCTGGGTCATCCAATCCATAACTAAGAGAACATCCATTCCTTTTAAATCTAGTAGGAGTAAGTCTGTTTTTATCAAATGGCTACCCAGCTGAATTGGCACCTTCCTACAGATTTGACTAGATGAGATTATTCCACCAGGAGTTGTTATCCTATAGGCCCCATTAGTAGGATGGATATCCAAGCCTATTTTAGTCCTACATTTTGCACTGATAAAACTATGGGTGGCACCAAAGTCAAAAAGAACAATCACGGGTTGGTGGTTGATAGAGAAAGTACCCGTCATTATTGGTGCCCCCTCGGGGAGTTCGGAGAGAGTGGTGAGGTTCACCCTTCCCTGGCGGACTTGGACCACTTGCTTCTTGCCCTTGCCCTTGCTGATTGGGTTGGATGTTTGCCCTTGGAAGGATCTTCTAGGGTGAGGGCAATCCTTGATGAAGTGGGACGGGCTGCCGCAGTTGAAACAACGATAGTTGTTTGCCTGATTAGCTGGCGGAAAGCTCGGTCGTGGACCCTGTTGTTGCTGCTGCTGAGGTTGGGGTGTCCGTAGTCGATTGAATCATGCCTGCTGGGGTGGTCGGGCTACCCATCTGCCAGGCAAGTTGCTTCGAGGCGGTGCTCGGGTAGTGGTGTTCTGGACCAACCGATATCTTGACGGTTGCGCCGTTGAGGGTCCAGTGGGTGTCTTCCGCTTCTTTTCTGCTCTGTGGGCTGAGATGTAGTCCTCTTGGGTGATGGCCATATTGACCAGCTCATTGAAATTGTCGGCCTTTACCAAATTCAATCGTTCCTTAAGTTTGGTGTTCAGGCCTCGACGGAAATGATCTCTTTTGCGGTCGTCTGTGTCTGCATGATAACCCGCGTACTGGCACAAGTGGTTGAAGACCTGTGCATATTGCATGACGGTGCGGGTTCCCTGAGTCAGATTTAGAAATTCATTGAGCTTTCGCTCAATGAGTCCTTCGGGGATGTGGTGCGCTCGAAAAGCGGTCCAAAATTCGTCCCTGGTGATGACATGACCGGCAGGCTGCATGGCATGATAATGATCCCACCAGATACGGGTAGTGCCACGGAGTTGTTGGGCTGCAAAGAGCTCCTTGTTCTCATCTGAACATGGGGCAGACAATAAGGCTAACTTGGATTCGATGGTACGGAGCCAAGCGTCAGCGTCAAGAGGCTCATCAGCCTTATGGAACAATGGAGGCTGGGTACTGAGGAAGTCCTGATAATTGGCCGATGGGGGTTCATCTCGGCCTCGGGATTGGTGATTATATTGGCCCATTTGAGCCTACACAAGCTGGTTGAGGAGTTCGGTTTGTCGGGCCATGACCTCGGCCAGATTTGGCGGGGCTGGTGGCGGTTGCTGGGAACCGCTGGCTTGATCGGGCTGAAAACCTTCCGGAGTTCCGCGAGTAGCTCCAACCATCTGAAACAGAGGAGATATCCATTATCAACCATATCCTTACTCCTAATTTCAGATGATATACAGTTGCCAACAGAAATGTAATTCATATGCTCCATTCAATTAACTCATTTCAGATGCAAGGATATTGAGCAAGATGGTAAACACGAGGTTTAGATTACTACGCAAACACTGGTGGTCCTTACATCTTACATCAGGGCGCTTTGACTACTACAAGTCATTTCATAAGTACACATGCCACATATAATACAACAAGTGGTTCTAGACCTAGGTAGACTACTCACTACCGATGTCACTCCTTTCTACACTAATTACAACTAGGATGTCACCAACTCGAACAAAACTAATAGTCATCGAAGTTGCCCACGAATGACTGACTGCCCGAAGAGGAATGATGAGGACTAAGAACAGGATCTCCATGCTCAGAATCGAGATCTGAAACTCCCTCAATTTCCTCTGGGTCTTCTTCTTCGGCTTCGGGTGCGGGTACAGAAGGAGGTGCTGGCTGCTGTTGGAGTTCGTTGATTTGAGCATGGGCGTCATCAACCTCAAGGATAAGGTCATGGATTTGTTCCTGGAGAAACTCAATGATCGTGTTGCGTTGGGTGATCATCGCATCACTCTCATTGATCTGGTCTTCTCGGTGAAGAATAGTCTCCTCACGTGTAGCGATGATTTCCTCCTTCTCTGTCACCAAAGCTAGGAGCTGCTCTATCTGGGTAACTTGCTGGTCAGCATTCCTGAAGTGACCTTGCACGATACTAGTCAACTGACCCATACCGCGACGTAGTAGAAGTTGATAATGTTGCTGAACATTCATGAACCGGATAGTACCTCAAAGCGTTTCTTCCGCTGAACCTTCCAACCTGTGACTTTCGGGGACTGCCCTAAGATTCCACTCAGGATCATTGGGATCTGTTGTAGGGAATAACCCGATAGGCTGTCCTGCAACTTCCCTTGGGTGCTGGTTGCAGAAGAGATAGATGGCTTCAAGAGCTGCCGCCTCAATAGTGTCGACTATTGTAACACCCTAATGTAATTTTCCCAAATTTTAAGGAATTTATTTGGGGCTTAAATAAATTTTCCAGGGTTTTCTCTAATTTACCTTGCATTTAAAGAAATTTTAAAATGCAAGTAATTAAAATTTATTATAGGATCAACTTGTTTGTGCATTCATGCTGGCGCATTGGTTTTATTTGTGTGGAGTGTATGGGGTTTGAATTCAAATTCGTTTGAATTCAAATAGTTTTGTTTGAATAGATTGAGTAGAGAAAAGGAAAAGGAAAGAAGAAGAAAGAGGAGAAGGCAGCCCAAACCCTCTACCAGCCCGGCCCAGCTCTTCCTTTCCCCTCCCTCTTCCCGCATGGGCCACGCCGGCCCACTCTCCCTTCTCCCTCGGGCTTCCTCTCCTCTCTCCTTTTCTCTCCACGGCCCAGCCCGAGCGCCCTCCTCGCTTGCCTTTCCTCCCTCGCGCGCGCAGCCCGCCTGGCCCAGCACGAGCACCCTCCCCCGTTCTCCTCTCTCTCCAACACCCGGGGCCCACGCGTCAGCTTCTCCCCCACTCTCCCCTTCTCCTTCCCCTCCTCTGTTCCTCCTCCGCCGGCCGGCCGCTTAGCCACTGCTCGTGGCCCCACTCCACCGCACCTTGGGCTTCCTTCCCCGAGCTCGCAAGACCCCACTAGCTAGCCCCCGGACCTTCCCTTGCTTCCAGAAGCAGGGCCGCGCTTGGATTAGATCGAGCCGTCACGCATCCGCGGGAGGCGCGGGGGCCGTTGCGTGAACGACCCGCATCCTCGCGCTCACCCTCAGCCGCCTCCGCCTTTCCCAGTTTTTCCCCAAGCCTCGCGTCGCCGCTCCGCCGCTCGACCCGAGGGCAACGCCGCCGTCGACCGAGCCCGCGCCGTCGCAATGCCACCCCGGCACCGCCACTTCTCCACCGCCAGCCGTCGTCGCAGCTTCCAGGCATGGTAAGGGTCGCGCCGTGCCCTTTCTCCCTTCCTCTCTCCCTCCGAGTGAGCGCGTTCCCCTTGCCACCGTAAACCCGAGCCGCCCCCGCCGTGGGGAACCCCAACCCGAACCCTAAACCGCTTTCTTGACCGTCTAGATGTGTTCACTGTGTTGCGCGCTATCTCCCAGGCCTGACCCCATCCAAATCCGAGCCCGGACGGCCAAGATGGGCCAAGTCCGGCGTGTTCCCGCTGAGCGCCGCCGCAGGAGACCCATCGCCGGCGAGCAATCGCCACCGGCCGAGCCTCCAATCCTCACGGGCCGTCGGATTGAGATCCTACGGCCGATACGCGTAGATACCCCTTCGCGAAACAGATCTAATCTAGACCGTAGAGATTAGATCCAATGGCCCAGAGCCGCGTGTGACAGTTCATGTGTTTGTAAGCTAGGCATATTTTATTAGTGTGAAATATGTGTTTGTTCGTATAAAGCTTATGTGTGTTTATGTGAAGCTTTTGAAAATTTAAAGTGCAAGTAAAAAAGGGTATTTTTGTAATTACAGAAAAACCTAGGGTTGTTTTTGCAAAATGTATTGGGAGAAGGATAATTTTGAAATAAGTGAAAGGTGGTTTGGGTAAACATGTTTTTCTTATGTTATCCTTTGTAAAAATGTATGTTTATTTGAAAGTTTCATTTGAAATGTGTGTGTGGTGAAGTGTGTAAAATTTTTGGGTAAAGTGGTAAAAATAAGGGTATTTATGCAATTTTATAAAAGTACAAGTCCTTTTATGCAAATGTTTGATTTACAAAAGTAACTTTCAAATTTACTCAGGACTAAAGTGTAAAAGTGCAAGTCATCATGACATCTCTATCCAACCATTATGACGAGTCTATCCCGTCATCATAACGTGTCATAAATGCTTGCATTTAGGTCCTGAATATTATAAAATTTTATTCTTTAGGACAAAAGCAATACAAATCCGACTTTTGTTCAAAAATTCACGTGTAAAAATATAAGTGTTGAGTTCTTGAACTTGGGCCCTAAAGCAATGTTGTAGAGTTTGAAAAACTCTCCAACTTTCGTTTTGGGTATTTCTTTATTAGAGTTTTAGATTGATGAGAAATTTATATTTTACAAAAAGGTCCCTATTGTTTCTCTAAATTGCGCACAAGTCCTTGGAAGAGTTCCACTTCCCCTTCTCAGCTTTCCCCTTTCCTGGTGCTCTTCCTTTTCTCCCCACCGGCGGCCTATCTTTTTCCTGGCTCCATCCTTATCCCCTGCCTCCCTTCCTCTCTCTGCCCCTAGCGGCTCGGGTGCTAAGCGGCGCAGGGAGCGAGCAAGCAGTGGGTGGGCCGCGGCAGGCACGCGGCCCAGGCGCGCGCGGGCGTCGGGGCAAGTGGAGGCGGCGGCTCGGCGCTGCGCTAGGCGGGCTGGCGGTGGTCCAGGCGAGCGCGCGGGCTCGGGTGGCGCGCAAGCGCACGGTAGCAGGTGCGGGCGAGCGGCTGGAGCGGAGGCTGGCGACGGCTCGGGGCCGGGCGGTGGGTGCGGCTCGACGCACAGGCGGGAACGGGCGAGCGGCAGGCGCTGGCAGTCAGGCGCGTGAGGCGCGCACGAGCGGGCCGGCGCAATGGCTAGCGAGCGGGGGCGGCTCGGCGCGGCGCAGGAGGCGCAGGCGGCGCGGGCTGGCGGTGGTGCGGCGCGCAGGCGAGCCCGAGCGGCAGCGGCCAGGCGTGCGGGCAGCGCAGAGTGGCGGGCTCAGGAGCGAGCGAAGGCAGGCGCTGGAAACAGGAGCAGTGCAGGCTTGAGCAGGAGCAGGCGATACGGGCCAGGCGCGTGCGGCACCGCGGCAGCTCGGGAGCGACATGGTTTAGGCGATGCAGGAGCTCGTGTGCTGTAACACCCTAATGTAATTTTCCCAAATTTTAAGGAATTTATTTTGGGCTCAAATAAATTTTCCAGAATTTTCCCTAATGTATCTCGCATTTAAAGTAATTTTATAACGCAAGTAATTAAAATTTATTATAGGATCAACTTGCTTGTGCACTCATGCTGGAGCATTGTTTTATTTGTGTTGAGTTTGTTGGGTTTGAATTCAAATTTATTTGAATTCAACTAGATTTGTTTGAATGGCTAGAGTAGAGAAAAGGAAAAGGAAAGGAGAAGGAAAGAAACCAGCCCAAAAACCCTTGGCCCGGCCCAGTTTTCTCTTTCCCCCTCGGGCCTCCTCTCCCCCTTTCCCCGCGTGGGCCAAGCCGGCCCACTTCCCTTCCCACGCCCGAGCTCTCCACGCCGAACCACTTCCTTTTCCCCAGCCCGAGCGCCCGCTCCTCTCTTTCCTCTCGCTGCCAGCCCGGGCCCGCGCATCAGCACCGTTCTCTCCCTTCCCCTCTTCTTCCCCGGCGCAACGGCCCCGAGATCTCCGGCCAGGCGCCGCCAGCTCCGCGTCCGCCCGACCCGCACGCCAATGTGGCCGCCGCCCTACATAAGGGGAGCCCGTGCGCCTTGGTGCCCTAGAACCCTAGCTCTCACCGCCAACTAAACCCCAGCGCCGCCGCCCCCTTCGCTCCGCCGCGTCACCCGCTCTGCCTCGCCGTCGAGCCGTCGCTTTGCCGCGCCCCGGACCCCTACAACCCCCGTGTCCGCTCCCTCTCACCATCTAGAAGCTTTCTGAGCCCCGCAATCCCACCCCGAGCCTCTGCATCATCGAGATTTCACGAAGGGACCGCCGCCGGTGAGCTGTGCCGCCCCCGCAATTCTTCGTCGCCGGCGATCCCCGGACGTCCCTAATCCCTCTGGCACCTTCACAGGACCTTCGCGTGTCGATCCGAGGAAACCCGACGCTCAGAGAGCGCCCGCCGCCACCTTCCCCACGAGCGCCGCCTGTCTCCGTCCGTGCTCCGCCGCCGCCGTCGTCGCCAGCACCCCTGCGCCGCCCTCCAGCCGACCTAAACCCCTCGGTGAGCTTTCTCTTCGCGCCCTGGTTCTTCTGCACTAGGCGTCGTGATCCTTAGCTAACCGCAGTGCCTAGACCGCGCGCACGCCGGCGTTGTTCGCCGTCCCGAGCCGCCTCTCGCCGTCGTTCCACCCTAACCGAGCTCGAATCCACCTCCGCAAGGGCCCAGCTAGGTTCCCCGCGTTGTGCTCTACCTCCTGGGCTTGATCTCGTCGTGAACTGTCCCCGGGAACGCGTGATCGCGTGTCTCCGGCGAGCTCCCGAGCCACGCCGCCGCGGCCTTTCTTTCTCCGGCGGTCAGCGCCGCCAGCCCGTGCCTCCTTTTCCCCTGAGCCGTCCGATCGGTGTTGAGCGCGTGAGATTAGATCTCGCGTACCGTTTCGCTCCAAACCGTCAGATCCAAATCCTTCGGCCCAGAATAAAAGATACCGCTTCGGCCTGGCCTTTTTGCTAAAGAGCCCTCGGGTTTTCCTGAAATCAACCCGCACTCCTCTGTAGTTCAAAAGAAATTGCGGTGAGGTCCTGTTTTATTCGTTTAGGCCTCTGAGTTCTTTAGAAGTTGAACCCGCCGTCCAACTCTAGGGTTTTAGCGTGTTGGACCCTGAGTCTAGGGTTTAATTACGTTTAGGTCCATAGTTTTCGCGCAGAACCCCCTGGAAGTCCTGTTTTCTTACAAATAAGCCCCTGGACCTTGTTTTAGCCCTAGATTTCGCGTCTTAGCTCCGTTTTAGGTGATTCTTGCGCTCGCGCGATCATTGTAACGCCTAGAATAGTTCTAGGCCAGCTTTGTGTGCTGTTCTATTGTATTGGTGTATTGTCTTCTTATAGTTTGCTATTGTTTGTGCATGTGTGTATGTGTGGACTATGCTTGATGATCGTGAGTAGACGCGGAGCCTTTGGACGAGTACCAGGAGTAGCCATTTTCCGAGCAGTTCGAGCAGCAGCCGGGAGAGTACGAGGAAGGCAAGTATAACATGAACATCCTATCACTTTTAAATACAATTTCATACTGCATTTTGATTCTGTATGCCTATAAGGACTTTCCTAGCCACTTTATACCCTTTTATATATATATCCTTTGGGTTGCATCTTGGTTAGTTGTGCTAGGTTGCTGCGCTATAACATATCTTGGTCCTTTTTAATTAAATTTGATTAATGGTCTTATGCAACTTAATCCTGAGAGTGGCCCTCTGTGCTGTGTGCTTGAGTGGCTCACGTCTCCTTAAAATATGTTTTTGTTAGAAGCATGGTTTAGGGGGCCAGCACGGTGCTTAGTGCTTGATTGGCTACTCTCCATAAGGACCGGTTCATAGAGCGACAACCTGGGACAACCGCGCAACCACAAGACTGGAATGGGACGGTCTTGACTTACTAATTAGGTCGTGTTGGTTCTGGAGTAAGTTACCTGCGTAGGCAAGAGGGGTGGTAGGCTTCAATGGTCCCTGCTCCTCCGGCTTGGTCTGTGCTGTGTGCTTGTACCCCCGGAGGTGGGCCCCATCGTCGCTGATCCAGAATCCTTAGCAGTTACACCTTACCAACGTGATCCTTTGTAACGGTCTCGTAGTGCGCTTGCTAGCCATCTCACCTACGGAAGTGTGATGAACAACTAGCGTAGTTCACGACTTGTGGGTAAAGTTGTGCAACCTCTCGAGAGTGTAAAACTGATATATCAGCTGTGCTCACAGTCATGAGTGGCCCAGATCCTCCTTTTGATTAGTGGGGTTATCAACCTTTGATTAGGGAGGTTTCCCCGGGTGGTTTTGGTTCGGATGGTTCTCAGTAGTTCTTAATTAATATTGATAAATTTCTGATGCAATCTGGGTTTATGGTAAATCATCCACTTATAGTAAATAGTTTTAATAAAATTTGCCAAGACTAAAAGCTAATGCAGTTGAGTCAGCCAACCTAGAGCCTCATAGTTTGTGTTATACTTGTTGAGTACTAGTTAGTACTCATACTTGCCTCTCTACTCTTCTGTTCTATTTCGGATATCTTCGACTGCTGCTCAGTGCCAGGCAACGTGGAGGACTACGTCAGCGGCTTCGACGACTTCTAGGCGTTTGTCTCCCAGTCGATGTCCCTGTGGCGCCCAGCTCATCATGTATTTTATTTTATGCTTCCGCAACTCTTGAACCGATTCTTGATTCGGTTGTAATAAAATAATTCATTTACGATTTATATTAATGTTATTCGTGATATGTGTTGTGATATCTTGATGATTCTGTTGTATATATGCGTGACTTGATCCTGGCGCATATATGATTGCTCGATTTATGTTCTTTATAAATCGGGTGTGACAGAATTGGTATCAGAGCCATATTGACTGTAGGACGAAGCCTAGATAGATCTGGACGAGTATAGGACTTCTTTTCTCTTGCCTTGCTTTCGCAAATCTTCAAATATCATCTCCTGCCTCTATTCCTTGGGTCTTAAGCCTTGATTTGCTATCTCTTCCCTGTTTCTTTCTGAGAAATAGCTGGAGTTTTCTATAGACGTTGGCCTGAGTCGTCTAATCGTATAAGCTATAAGTTTAGGTTGTCCCGATGGAAATGCGCTAGAACGAGTGTGTTGGTCGAGTAGGGTGATAAACTCGACTAAGTTGTGAATATTGAATGTTTGTTATCGTGCAAATGTTTGATTTGGATTTTTGGTTGATTGCATAGTCTAGTAGTTAAATTTGTTCATGCAAATCGACCCTAACGTAACTTGAACTAAATAATAATAAAAAAAATTGAGTTAGAACGCTGGGGGTAAAACCTATATTCTTTTCTCTCTGTCATATCCTTCCGAAGTTTCATTTCCGCAGCTGCACCATATTTCGTTCTCATAAAATTTCGTTTGTTGCAATCAGATGGTGAACACCAGGCGCACCGGTTCCGGTTCTGACCAGCAGGAGTAGAACAACCAGAGTACTGGTCAGCCGTTGCCGATGCCGCCACCACTGACCCCGGAGCAGTTCTTCCAGCTCCAGATGCAGATGATGGCGACCCTGAACAATACTGTTCAGGCTCTGCAGCATATCCACGCCCAGCCACCGCCTCCACCGCCGCCTCAGCCCCATGATCGGCGTGCGGATTTCCTGAGAGGTCACCCGCCGACCTTCTCTCACGCCACGGACCCACTCCAGGCAGATGACTGGCTTCGCTCGGTGGAGCGCCAGTTGGTTGTTGCGCAGTGCGACGACCGGGAGCGAGTCCTTTACGCAGCAGGGCAGCTGCGAGGCTCCGCTCTTGACTGGTGGGAGTCCTACCCGGCTCAGGACCGCGACTCTCTCACTTGGGTCCAGTTCCGTGAGCGCTTCAGGAACCATCACATTCCTGAGGGCATAATGAAGATGAAGCAGAAGGAGTTCCGTGCCCTTAAGCAGGTAAATCAAATGGAATTCCCTACAATTTCTATTGAGCTTCGAACTATCCTTGAACTCTTTTCGTCAGCCTGACACATTGAGCGATTTCTATCCTTGTTATCTGTGTTCGTTGTTTCAGGGGTCTATGACGGTGACGGAGTACTGTGACCGTTTCCTTCAGCTTGCCCGCTACGCCCCTGCTGACATCGCCCGTGATAGCGACAAGCAGGAGTATTTCAAGGAAGGACTGGATGATCACATCCAGTATGCGCTGCTGAACCACCGCTTCGACAACTTCAACCAGCTGGTTGATGCTGCCCTCAACACTGAGCGTCAGCGCCGGGAGATTGAGGATAAGAAGAGGAAGATGGCTCCATCCTCTTCGGGCGGCAACACTCGTCCCCGCTATCAGCATCCACCGCAGCAGCAGCAGCAGAGGCCGCCCCAGCAGTACCAGCAGCGGCAGCAGTTTCCGCCTCATCCTCAGCCACAGCAGCAGGCAGGACAGGGCCAGAAGCTTCCAGCGCCTCCGGCTCCACCAGCTCAGAGGCAGGGAGCGCCCACTCCTCCTCCTGGGCAGCAGGCCGCAGCACTCCCTCGAGTGTGCTTCCACTGCGGCGAGCCAGGGCACTACGCCAACGTCTGCCCCCGGAAGGCGCAGACTGGGCAGCAGGGACGCCCAGCTCAGCCCAAGGCCCCAGCTCAGGGCAGGGTGAACCACGTGACGGCCGAGTCAGCGGCCGAGGCTCCCAACGTGGTCATTGGTACATTTATGGTCAACACCCATCCTGCTACTGTGCTTTTTGATACTGGTGCCACGCATTCTTTCATCACCCAGTCTTTTGTTGAGCATCATGGTATTCATACTAGCACCTTAAAGAGGGGCATGTTAGTATCTTCACCGGGAGGGCAGTTGAGGTCTCATGTCTTCTGTCCCAGAGTCAGTGTGGCCATAAGGGGGTAGATTTCAATGCAAATCTTATGGTGCTAGACACCAAGGGCATTGATGTGATCCTCGGGATGGAGGCCCTTGCTAAGTGGGGAGTTCGGATAGATTGTGCTCAGAGGACTGTTCTTCTGTCAGCACCGGATGGTCAGGAGGTCACTGTTGGAGCTACAGAGCCTTCTGGATTTCTTCATCAGATGGAGGCTAGACCCACGGATGGTATTGGCGTGGTGTCTGAATTCCCGGATGTCTTTCCGGATGATTTGCCAGGTATGCCGCCGGATCGCGACATTGAGTTTTCTATTGATCTCTTGCCTGGCACAGCTCCTATTGCTAAAAGGCCCTATCGTATGGCACCTGTTGAGCATGAGGAAGTTAAGAAGACTGTTGACGAGTTGCTAGCTAAGGGTTATATTCATCGCAGTTTCTCTCCTTGGGCTTTTCCTGTATTGCTTGTAGAGAAGAAGGATGGCGCAAAGAGAATGTGCGTCGATTATCGGGATCTGAATGCAGTCACCATCAAGAACAAGCATCCATTGCCCCGTATTGAGGATCTCTTTGATCAGCTCCAGGGTGCTTGTGTGTTCTCGAAGATTGATCTGCGATCGGGTTATCATCAGCTGAAGATTCGTTACGAGGATATCCCGAAGACGGCATTCACCTGCAAGTATGGGCTATACGAGTATACGGTCATGTCCTTTGGCTTGACCAATGCTCCGGCTTTCTTCATGCATCTGATGAACAAGGTTTTCATGGATTATCTGGACACCTTTGTGGTGATATTCATTGATGATATCCTGGTATATTCCAAGTCAGAAGCAGAGCATGAGAAGCATCTGAGGCTTGTGTTGCAGAGGCTCAGAGAGCACAAGCTGTATGCCAAGCTCAGCAAGTGCGAATTCTGGATTGACGAGGTTCCATTCCTCGGTCACGTTATCTCCAAGGGAGGTATTGCTGTGGACCCCGGGAATGTGAAGGATGTGCTTGACTGGGTGGTACCACAGACTGAAGGAAGTCCGCTCTTTTCTGGGCTTAGCAGGTCATTATCAGAGGTTCATTGAGAATTTCTCCAAGATTGCGAAGCCTTTGACTTCCTTGCTGGAGAAGGGTGTGGATTTCTCTTGGACTGATGAGCGTCAGAAGGCCTTCGAGGAGCTGAAGAAGAGGTTAACTACGGCGCCAGTCCTTACTCTGCCAGACCAGAGCAAGAGGTTCACAGTGTATTGTGATGCTTCGAGGGATGGTCTTGGTTGCGTTCTGATGCAGGAAGGCAGAGTGATAGCTTATGCCTCGCGGCAGTTGCGCCGGCATGAGCTGAATTATCCCACTCATGATCTGGAGTTAGCCGCAGTTGTGCATGCTCTGAAGATATGGAGGCATTACTTGTTTGGGCAGCAGTGTGACATTTACACTGATCACAAGAGCCTCAAGTACATTTTCACGCAGAGTGAGCTGAACATGTGGCAGAGAAGATGGCTAGAGTTGGTCAAGGATTATGACCTGGAAATTCACTATCATCCGGGCAAGGCCAATGTTGTAGCAGACGCTCTGAGCAGGAAGATCTATGTTAACATGGCCGTGGCTTTTCAAATGCCTCAGGAGTTATGCGAGGAGTTTGAGCAGTTGAGTCTGGGTTTCTTGCATCACACCTTGGGTACATCATTCGAGGCAGAACCCACTCTAGAGGCAAAGATCAGGCAGTATCAGAAAGAAGATAAGAAGCTGCAGGAGATCCGTGAACTGCTCAAGATTGGCAAGGCACCTCATTTCAGAGAGGATGATCAGGGTACCTTGTGGTACAAGGGTCGGATATGTGTGCCGAATGTAGCAGATCTCAGGAAGTTGATTCTGAGTGAGGCTCATGATACGGCATATTCCATTCATCCAGGAAGCATGAAGATGTATTACGACCTGAAGGAACGATTCTGGTGGTATGGAATGAAGTGTTCCGTTGCGGAGTACATGGCTATCTGTGACACTTGTCAGCGTGTCAAGGTAGAGCATCAGAGGCCGGCAGGTTTGTTGCAGCCCTTGAAGATCCCAGAGTGGAAATGGGAGGAGATCACCATGGACTTCATTGTTGGATTGCCTCGTACCCAGAAAGGGTACAACTCCATATGGGTAGTAGTGGATCGGTTGACGAAGGTTGCCCACTTTATTCCGGTAAACACTACTTACTCCGGCGCTAGACTCGCAGAGTTGTATATCTCCAGGATTATCTGTCTGCATGGTGTTCCTAAGAAGATCATATCTGATCGAGGATCTCAGTTCACTTCACGGTTCTGGGAGCAGTTGCATAATTCGTTGGATACGAAGCTGCGTTTCAGCACTGCTTATCATCCTCAGACAGATAGGCAGACAGAAAGAACCAACCAAGTGTTGGAGGATATGCTTCGAGCTTGTGCTATTCAGTATGGTACCAGCTGGGATAAATGCCTGCCGTATGCTGAGTTCTCGTATAACAACAGCTATCAGGCCAGTCTGAAGAAATCCCCTTTCGAGGCTCTGTATGGTCGGAAGTGCAGGACTCCATTGTATTGGGATCAGATTGGCGAGAGGCAGGTGTTTGGTCCGGATATTGTCGAGGAGGCAGAACAGCTGGTACAGCAGGTGCGAGAGAATCTGAGAGTCGCTCAGACTCGTCAAAAGAGCTACGCGGATGTTCGTCGTCGGGATCTGACCTTTGCAGTGGGTGATCATGTATACCTGAAGGTCTCGCCGATGAGAGGAATCCGCAGGTTCAATGTGAGAGGGAAGCTAGCCCCTCGATACATTGGTCCGTTCAAGGTGTTGGAACGGAAAGGTGAAGTGGCATGTCGTTTGGAGTTACCTCCCAGTTTCTCAGGAGTGCACGATGTGTTTCATGTGTCTCAGCTGAAGAGGTGCTTGAGGGTGCCAGAAGAGCAAGTACCGATAGAAGGGTTGGATGTGCAGGAGGATCTGACTTACACCGAGCATCCGGTGAAGATTCTGGAGACATCTGAGAGAGTTACTAGAAACAAGAAGATCAAGATATGCCGTGTTCAGTGGAGTGATCACACGGAGGATGAGGCTACTTGGGAGCGAGAAGATGAGCTGAGGAAGACATATCCCGATCTCTTTGCTAGCTAGCCTATCAGAATCTCGGGACGAGATTCCTGTAAGGGGGGTAGGTTTGTAACACCCTAATGTAATTTTCCCAAATTCTAAGGAATTTATTTTGGGCTCAAATAAATTTTCTAGGATTTTCCCTAATTTATCTCGCATTTAAAGTAATTTTATAACGCAAGTAATTAAAATTTATTATAGGATCAACTTGCTTGTGCACTCATGCTGGAGCATTGTTTTATTTGTGTTGAGTTTGTTGGGTTTGAATTCAAATTTATTTGAATTCAACTAGATTTGTTTGAATGGCTAGAGTAGAGAAAAGGAAAAGGAAAGGAGAAGGAAAGAAACCAGGCCAAAAACCCTTGGCCCGGCCCAGTTTTCTCTTCCCCCTCTTCTTTCCCCCTCGGGCCCCCTCTCCCCCTTTCCCCGCATGGGCCAAGCCAGCCCACTTCCCTTCCCACGCCCGAGCTCTCCACGCCGGCCCACTTCCTTTTCCCCAGCCCGAGCGCCCGCTCCTCTCTTTCCTCTCGCTGCCAGCCCGGCCCCGCGCGTCAGCGCCGTTCTCTCCCTTCCCCTCTTCTTCCCTGGCGCAACGGCCCCGAGATCTCCGGCCAGGCGCCGCCCGCTCCACGTCCGCCCGACCCGCACGCCAATGTGGCCGCCGCCCTTCATAAGGGGAGCCCCTGCGCCTTGGTGCCCTAGAACCCTAGCTCTCACCGCCAACTAAACCCCAGCGCCGCCGCCCCCTTCGCTCCGCCGCGTCACCCGCTCTGCCTCGCCATCGAGCCGTCACTCTACCGCGCCCCAGACCCCTACAACCCCTGTGTCCGCTCCCTCTCACCATCTAGAAGCTTTCTGAGCCCCGCAATCCCACCCCGAGCCTCTGCATCATCAGGATTTCGTGAAGAGACCGCCGCCGGTGAGCTGTGCCGCCCCCGCAATTCTTCGTCGCCGGCGATCCCCGAACGTCCCTAATCCCTCTGGCACGTTCACTGGACCTTCGCGTGTCGATCCGAGGAAACCCGACGCTCGGAGAGCGCCCGCCGCCGCCTTCCCCACGAGCGCCGCCTGTCTCCGTCCGTGCTCCGCCGCCGCCGTCGTCGCCAGCACCCCTGCGCCGCCCTCCAGCCGACCTAAACCCCTCGGTGAGTTTTCTCTTCGCGCCCTGGTTCTTCTGCACTAGGCGTCGTGATCCTTAGCTAACCGCAGTGCCTAGACCACGCGCACGCCGGCGTTGTTCGCCGTCCCAAGCCACCTCTCGCCGTCGTTCCACCCTAACCGAGCTCGAATCCACCTCCGCAAGGGCCCAGCTAGGTTCCCCGCGTTGTGCTCTACCTCCTGGGCTTGATCTCGTCGTGAACTGTCCCCGGGAACGCGTGATCGCGTGTCTTCGGCGAGCTCCCGAGCCGCGCCGCCGCGGCCTTTCTTTCTCCGGCGGTCAGCGCCGCCAGCCCGTGCCTCCTTTTCCCCTGAGCCGTCCGATCGGTGTTGAGCGCGTGAGATTAGATCTCGCGTACCGTTTCGCTCCAAACCGTCAGATCGAAATCCTTCGGCCCAGAATAAAAGATACCGCTTCGGCCCAGCCTTTTTGCTAAAGAGCCCTCGGGTTTTCCTGAAATCAACCCGCACTCCTCTGTAGTTCAAAAGAAATTGCGGTGAGGTCCTGTTTTATTCGTTTAGGCCTCTGAGTTCTTTAGAAGTTGAACCCGCCGTCCAACTCTAGGGTTTTAGCGTGTTGGAACCTGAGTCTAGGGTTTAATTACATTTAGGTCCATAGTTTTCGCGCAGAACCCCCTGGAAGTCCTGTTTTCTTACAAATAAGCCCTTGGACCTTGTTTTAGCCCTAGATTTCGCGTCTTAGCTCCGTTTTAGGTGATTCTTGCGCTCGCGCGATCGTTGTAACACCTAGAATAGTTCTAGGCCAGCTTTGTGTGCTGTTCTATTGTATTGGTGTATTGTCTTCTTATAGTTTGCTATTGTTTGTGCATGTGTGTATGTGTGGACTATGCTTGATGATCGTGAGTAGACGCGGAGCCTTTGGACGAGTACCAGGAGCAGCCATTTTCCGAGCAGTTCGAGCAGCAGCCGGGAGAGTACGAGGAAGGCAAGTATAACATGAACATCCTATCACTTTTAAATACAATTTCATACTGCATTTTGATTCTGTATGCCTATAAGGACTTTCCTAGCCACTTTATACCCTTTTATATATATCCTTTGGGTTGCATCTTGGTTAGTTGTGCTAGGTTGCTGCGCTATAACATATCTTGGTCCTTTTTAATTAAATTTGATTAATGGTCTTATGCAACTTAATCCTGAGAGTGGCCCTCTGTGCTGTGTGCTTGAGTGGCTCACGTCTCCTTAAAATATGTTTTTGTTAGAAGCATGGTTTAGGGGGCCAGCACGGTGCTTAGTGCTTGATTGGCTACTCTCCATAAGGACCGGTTCATAGAGCGACAACCTGGGACAACCGCGCAACCACAAGACTGGAATGGGACGGTCTTGACTTACTAATTAGGTCGTGTTGGTTCTGGAGTAAGTTACCTGCGTAGGCAAGAGGGGTGGTAGGCTTCAATGGTCCCTGCTCCTCCGGCTTGGTCTGTGCTGTGTGCTTGTACCCCCGGAGGTGGGCCCCATCGTCGCTGATCCAGAATCCTTAGCAGTTACACCTTACCAACGTGATCCTTTGTAACGGTCTCGTAGTGCGCTTGCTAGCCATCTCACCTACGGAAGTGTGATGAACAACTAGCGTAGTTCACGACTTGTGGGTAAAGTTGTGCAACCTCTCGAGAGTGTAAAACTGATATATCAGCTGTGCTCACAGTCATGAGTGGCCCAGATCCTCCTTTTGATTAGTGGGGTTATCAACCTTTGATTAGGGAGGTTTCCCCGGGTGGTTTTGGTTCGGATGGTTCTCAGTAGTTCTTAATTAATATTGATAAATTTCTGATGCAATCTGGGTTTATGGTAAATCATCCACTTATAGTAAATAGTTTTAATAAAATTTGCCAAGACTAAAAGCTAATGCAGTTGAGTCAGCCAACCTAGAGCCTCATAGTTTGTGTTATACTTGTTGAGTACTAGTTAGTACTCACACTTGCCTCTCTACTCTTCTGTTCTATTTCGGATATCTTCGACTGCTGCTCAGTGCCAGGCAACGTGGAGGACTACGTCAGCGGCTTCGACGACTTCTAGGCATTTGTCTCCCAGTCGACGTCCCTGTGGCGCCCAGCTCATCATGTATTTTATTTTACGCTTCCGCAACTCTTGAACCGATTCTTGATTCGGTTGTAATAAAATAATTCATTTACGATTTATATTAATGTTATTCGTGATATGTGTTGTGATATCTTGATGATTCTGTTGTATATATGCGTGACTTGATCCTGGCGCATATATGATTGCTCGATTTATGTTCTTTATAAATCGGGTGTGACATGTGCTGGAGAGCCGGTATAGGTGCTGGAGAGGAACGTGAGCGACGCCGAGTGGGTGGCGCGAGCGTGCAAGCGATGGTGTACGGAAGTGGGTGGTGTGGACAGGTGTTGAGCGGAGCACGCGCACAGGGCGCTGGAGGCGCGATTGGCGCGCGCGCGCGAGTGGCTTGGCCGAGGCAGGAGTAGGCCCAGGTGGCGCGAACACGCGTGTGCGAGCACGGGAGTGATGCGGCAAGGCCGGGCGAACACAGGTTAGGCAGCTGGAAGCGGAGGAGCCGCTGCACAGCGTGCAGGGCGGATTCGCACGGGAACAGCAGGGCCGCGTATGGAGGACGTCGGAAGCCGTTGAGGAGAAGACAACGAAAGGCGCGGCCCTGATGCGGACAGACCTCGGTCTTTGTGGAAGCAGAAGAATAGTTATGGCACGGCGAGCCGAAGGAAAGGTGGCAAAGCGAAGATGAAGGTCCGAACGGATTTGGACTAGCACATCCATGGATGCGAGCAAGAGTGTTCTACCGGTGGCCGACTCGGCTCGTTTCTGCAGGCGCGTGCGTATGCAAAGCAACGGACCACACGCAAGCAAGTCGGAGGCCGATGGTGTGGAAGCCGAACGGGAGCGGCAGCCTTGCAAATGGTTGTGCAAGTATGCCGGCAGTGCACACACCGGAGCAGTCTGGTCAAGGAGGATTTCTTCTTGTGCGAGCAGAGGTGTTCAGTCGGCCATGCTTTGGCATTGCATGTACATGAGCAGAGAAGACTCAGTCCATGAGCCGGAAAACCCTGAGGTTCGCGAAAGAAATGGTATAGCGAACCAATCCGGCCCTATCGGCTTCTCCCATGAATTCACAGCATCTAGCAGCACCTTTCCCTCGTCGATCGCCGAGCAAGTCCACAACACCTCAAGAAAGCTCGTGAACCCTTTCATCGAGCTCTTCTCATCGTCAATCCTGTTCATCGCGGAAAATCACTTTCCATCCGTTCTTCTTCATAACCAAGGCTACCCCAAGGTTTGCCCTGATTCATTGAATCTTCTTAATGCCGGTGATTCCTTTGTCGGATATCGTCGTTATCTTCCTGTTATCTGTTTTCCCGGACCAGGGACTTGATTGCTAAGTTTTAGAAAGTTCTAGGGTGTTCTTTGTAAAATTTCCAAAGCTTTCTGTATTTCAAATCAATGAACTTCTACATTTCATAGATTTTCGTAGGAAGTTCATAAAAATGTAAAATCAGTTTGTTTGAAACCCTAAGTCAAACCCTACAAGTTTTATGTTGTAATCTTGAGTGAAAGTCTTTGAATTGTGGTCTAGGTTAACTATTAGGGAATGAGTGTTTTATTGTGCTTTATATTGTGTGCTTGTGTTATAACTGAAAAGTACGCCATAAAATATAGGTCTTAAATAGAAATGTGTGATGTTTAGTTAATCCTTTCATATAAGTGCTCATATCCTTGCCATCAAGATGTTATCCTTTCTTGATTGCCGTTTCCTTAAGATCCTTTTCGTAAAAGGATCCCTGTTAGTCTGTGTGCATCTATTGCTTAGCTAATACGTCTCGACAGTTATGCTTCAGTGTCAGGTTATCAACCCAACCACTTAGCATCCGTTTTCCTTGAGTCTATGATGTTCCTGTGTAACAACTGTCAGTCGATATTTCTACCATCGGCTGGCTAGTTGATATGGTTGTTACCTTTCTAGTATCGGCTACTGCCGATACAATCCTTTTATTCTGTCCTACATCGACTGCATATAGTAAATATATCAAAGGTGTTTACACAATCTTAAGGTTCTTGCCATCGGCCGACCCAAGCTGATTTTGGTTGCTTTTCCATATCGGTCAAACACGGCCGATCGATCCTTAGTTTTCCCATCCTTATCCACACACTTCTATCAGTCAATTTATCGACTGAGAGGTCGGCTTTACACCTATCGATCATATACCCTTAACCATACTCCAATCGGCTGTACGTCACTCAATAGTTGTGCTGACGTAATCGAGTTGACACAACCACACTTAGTTACCTAGGATAACACTTAAGCACATCTCAGTTAAGACACAACTGCTTTAGGAATCACCCCTCTACTAAAGTAATCGATGCTTTCATCGATCACTTAGGAAACCGATGCACCTTTCCATCAGCTAAACCCCCATTGTTTCCAATCGGCTCTGTTGTGATCTTCAACGAGCAGCCGATTCCAATTAGTTGTCCACCTAAAGCTCTATCTAAGTTTAGTTTTAGATCTTTTTGGGTGTAATGTGAATAGTATGTTATATGAGTGTTGGATTGTAACTGTATTGAGAAGTAAGGTAGTTTTATGTGCGCACTTTGAATGTAATGTCGCATTGCATGTAGATACGATTACTTCGGCAACGGTACCTACGAGATCTCCCCGGAGTCTACGAAGGATGTTCCTGAAGACAGAGTGAATGTCACCAAGGGATTAACTGAAGCCCGAACCAAAGTTCAGAAGATATTGACATTTCTGACTTTAGTCCCACCAGTAAAGGCAAGCCCTGGACATAACCCACTATTTTAATTACACTGCACCTTATATCTATTTACGTATTCTATGCATTAAGTTCTTAGGAATTGCTTGAAACCCTAGTTGCATTCTCCTAGAAACCAATGTATTGAATACTAGCACTTGAGTCCGGCTAGCTGCTATGCTAATAGGGCCGGTAGAAGTTGGGTGATTTCCTGTCACTCACGCGATATAGGAGTTGTAATGCTTACATTTCTGTTATCACTATAAGGATGACGGACGGGAGTTTTATGAGGTATCATGGTTGAGATGATACCCCGTCTGTGTTGTTGAACTTGATAAGATCGCAGCGTGTGGTGATCGGGGTTAAGCGTTTGAAAGTACTAACCACATGCCGCGAAATATGGTAAGCGGTAAGCCTAGTAACCAATCGGCCCGAGGAGTGGACATACCTCCCACCACATGTATTTGGTTCTTCTGGTTACTTGGTTCGACTGGGGAATACGTGTTGCAAGGGCAACCAGGAATACGGGTTTTGTAGTCGCGCTACAGACGTATGTCCTGCACTTTGGAAGTGCGTATGGTCCTGCAGTCGCTTGTGGTAGACCTGTCCATGAGTCGGAATGAAAGGTAAACGGTTGCTTCGGAACGACCCTGTGGTGTTCCAAGCGTGTGAGTTAGGTTTATCTTGCAAGGTTAAATTCGATTCAGAATCGTCTGCTTAATCCCTTTGTCACATTGAGTAATAAGAGCAATCATATGATTATCAAAGGTGATATTTGACCAAAGATTCTACCTTGATTGAATAGCTATAGGTGCTCATCTAGATCGAATAATCACATAGAATTTGAAAGCTAAAAGTTGACATTAAGGATCTACCTTTATCGCTTTTCAGCTGAAACTAAATCCAGAACCATTTCAAGCTTCCATAAGTCTAGTTATGGGCTAAAGTATACCCAATCCCGGGTAAGCCTTGCTGAGTATTAGTATACACAGCCTTGCTAGTTTTATGTTTTTCAGGTAAAGCCCTTGAAGACCCTACTCTTTCCCTATCATGGCCCTGTGCTCTTCCAGAAGATTGGTCCGTGGAATGGGTTCCGTCCTCGGCCAACGCTGGTGATATCGAGTGATGTCGTGCCCGGGCTTAGCATGACATCCATCTTGTCGACGTGCTGTAGATCATCGCGTATGTTTTCCGCTGCTAAAAATCATAGCTTAAACGGTTTGTATTATTTTCTCTAGGTTTGAAACTTTGTACTACTTTTATAAACTCTTGTAATGTAATTCCCTATTATGTAAATTGTGATGGTGATTGTATCTCTGGACTCACCTTCGTGTGAGGTAACCTTATTGATCCTGTGTATCGGTGGTTTATCAGGACGTTACCCGACAGGCTAAGGGATTATACCGTTTGAAGCACGTTGGAGCCCTCAGGATTGGACTCGCGTACTTGAGCCGGTATAATTCAGGTTGGTTCTGCCACACCGCGCGTACCCTTTTAGCCGTTTCTTTTGCTAAAGAGCCCCTGCCCTTTTGAGGAATCAACCCGCGGTCCACCCTTAGTTCAAAAGTATTTGCAGTTAAGTCCTGTTTTACTTGTTTAGACCCCTGAGCTTTCCGATTTTCGAACCCGCCGTCCAAGCCCTGGGTTTTCACGTGCTAGCCCCTGTGTCTACCCTTTATTGGCGTTTAGACCCTCGGTTTTTGCGCAGAACCCCTTAGAACCTCCAGTTTTCTTACAAATAGGTCCCTGGATTTTGTTTCAAGCGTAGTTTTCGTGTCTTAGCTCCGTTTTAGGTGTTCTTTATGTCCACGCGATCGTTGTAACGCGTAGAATAGCTTTAGAATAGTTTTGTGTGCTATTTCTATGTAATGTGGTACTGTTTCTTATAGTGTGCTATTGTTTGTGCATGTGTGTATGTCTGGACCATGCTTGATGATCGTGAGTAGACGCGGAGCCTTTGGACCAGTACCAGGAGCTGCCATCTTCTGAGCAGTTTGACCAGCAGCAGGAGAGTTTCGAGGAAGGCAAGTATAACATGAACCTCCTATCACCTTTTACTACAATTTCATACTGCATTTTAATACTGTATGGCTATAAGGACTTTCCTAGCCACTTTATATCCTATATATATATATATCCTTGGGTTGCCTCGTGGTTAGTTTTGCTAGGTGCTGCGCTCTCACATATGTCGAACCTTTTTAATTAATTTGATTAATGGATCTATGCAACTTAATTCTGAGAGTGGCCCTCTGTGCTGTGTGATTGAGTGGCTCACATCTCCTTAAAAGATGTTTTTTTGATAGAAACATGGTTTAGGGGGCCAGCACGGTGCTTAGTGCTTGGTTGGCCACTCTCCATAAGGACCGGTTCATAGAGCGACAACCTGGGACAACCGCGCAACCATAAGACTGGAATGGGACGGTCTTGACTTACTAATTAGGTCGTGTTGGTTTGGGAGTAACTTACCTGCGTGGGCAAGAGGGGTGGTAAGCTTCAATGGTCCCTGCTCCTTCGGCTTGGTCTGTGCTGTGTGTCTTGTACCCCCGGAGGTGGGCCCCATCGTCGCTGATCCAGAATCCTTAGCGGTTACACCTTACCAACGTGATCCTTTATGACGGTCTCGTAGTGTGCTTGCTAGCCATCTCACCTAAGGAAGTGTGATGAACAACTAGCATAGCTCACGACTTGTGGGTAAAGTTGTGCAACCTCTCGAGAGTGTAAAAAACTGATATATCAGCTGTGCTCACAGTCATGAGCGGCTCAGATCCTCCTTTGATTAGTGGGGTTATCAACCTTTGATTAGGGAGATTCCTCGGGTGGTTTCGGTTTGGATGGTTCTCAATAGTTTTTAATTGATACTGATTAATTTCTTATGAAATGGGGGTTTATGGTAATTCATCCACTTGTAGTATTTAGCTTTAATAAAATTCTGCCAAGACTAAAAGCTAATGCCGTCGAGTCAGCCAACCTTAGAGCCTCATAGTTTGTGTTATACTTGTTGAGTACGAGTTTGTACTCACACTTGCCTCTCTACTCTTCTGTTCTCTTGGATATCTTCGACTGCTGCTCAGTGCCCGGCAACGTGGAGGACTAGGTCAGCGGCTTCGACGACTTCTAGGCGTTTGTCTCCCAGTCGATGTCCTTGTGGCGCCCTACTCTTCATGTATCTCTTTTACGCTTCCGCAACTCTTGAACCGATTCTTGATTCGGTTGTAATAAAATAATTCATTTACAATTTATTTACGATTTATATTATTGTTATACATGATATGTGTTATGATATCTTGATGATTCTGTTGTATATATGCGTGACTTGATCCTAGCGCATATATGATTGCTCGATTTATGTTCTTTATAAATCGGGTATGACAGGATTGGTATCAGAGCCATATCGACTGTAGGACGAAGCCTAGATAGATCTGGACGAGTATAGAACTTCTTTTCTCTTGCCTTGCTTCCGCAAATCTTGAAAAATCATTTTCTGCTTCTATTCCTTGAGTCTTAAGCCCTTGGTTTGCCATCTCTCCCCTGTCTTTCCTGAGAAACAGCTTGAGTTTTCTGTAGACGTTGGCCTGAGTCGTCTAATCTTGTAATATATAAGTTTAGGCTATCCCTATGAAAATACGCTAGAACGAGTGTGTTGGTCGAGTAGTGTGATAAACTCGACTAAGTGGTGAATATTGAATGTTTGTTATTGTGCAAATGTTTGATTTGGATTTTTGGTTGATTGCATAGTCTAGTAGTTGAGACTTGTTCATACAAATCAACCCTAACACAACCTGAGCAAAATAATAAAACTGAATTAGATCGTTGGGGGATAAAACCTATAATCTTCTCTCTCTATCATATCTTGTCGGAGTTTCATCCTCTCAGCTGTGCAATATCTTTTCCTTATGAATTTCGTTTGTTGCAATCAGATGGTGAACACCAGGCGCACCGGTTCCGGTTCTGACCAACAGGAGCAGAACAACCAGAGTACTGGTCAGCCGTTGCCGATGCCGCCACCATTGACCCCGGAGCAGTTCTTCCAGCTCCAGATGCAGATGATGGCGACCCTGAACAACATCGATCAGGCTCTGCAGCAGATCTATGCTCAGCCACCGCCTCCTCCACCGCCTCAGCCTCGTGACAGGCGTGCGGATTTCCTGAGAGGTCATCCTCCGACCTTCTCTCACGCCACGGACCCACTCCAGGCGGACGACTGGCTTCGTTCGGTGGAGCGCCAGTTGGTTGTTGCTCAGTGCGACGACCATGAGCGAGTCCTGTACGCAGCAGGGCAGCTGCGAGGCTCCGCTCTCGACTGGTGGGAGTCCTACCCGGCTCAGGACCGTGACTCTCTCACCTGGGTCCAGTTCCGTGATCGCTTCAGGAGCCACCATATTCCTGAGGGGGTTATGAAGATGAAGCAGAAGGAGTTCCATGCCATTAAGCAGGTAAATTTGAATGAAATTCTCTACAACTTCTTTCGAACTTCAATCTATCCTTGACCTCCTTCGTAAGCCTAACATTGAGCGATTTCTATCCTTGTTATCTATGTTCGTTATTTCAGAGATCTATGACGGTGACGGAGTACCGTGACCGTTTCCTTCAGCTGGCCCGTTATGCCCCTGCTGACGTCGCCCGTGATAGCGACAAGCAGGAGTATTTCAAGGAGGGACTGGATGATCATATCCAGTATGCGCTGCTGAACCACCGCTTCGACAGTTTCAATCACCTGGTTGATGCTGCCCTCAACACCGAGCGTAAGCGCCGGGAGATTGAGGATAAGAAGAGGAAGATGGCTCCATCTTCGTCGGGCAGTAATACTCGTCCCCGATATCAACATCCACAACAGCGGCAGCAGTTTCCTCCTCGTCCTCAGCAGCAGGCAGGACCGGGTCAGAGGCTTGCAGCGCCTCCGGCTCCACCAGCTCCGCGGCAGGGAGTGCCTACTACTCCTGCTGGGCAGCAGGCTCCAGCACTCCCACGGGTGTGCTTTCACTACGGCGAGCCGGGGCACTACGCCAACGTCTATCCTCGGAAGGCGCAGGCAGGATAGCAGGGGCGTGCAGCACCGCCCAAGGCCCCAGCTCAGGGCAGGGTGAACCACGTGACGGCCGAGTCAGCGGCCGAGGCTCCTAACGTGGTTATTGGTACGTTTATGGTCAACACCCATCCTGCTACAGTGCTTTTTGATACTGGTGCTACGCATTCTTTCATCACTCAGTCTTTTGTCGAGCATCATGGTATTCCTACTAGCACATTAAAGAGGTGCATGTTAGTATCTTCACCGGGAGGGCAGTTGAGGTCTCATGTCTTCTGTCCCAGAGTCAGTGTGGCCATAAGGGGTGTAGATTTCAGTGCTAATCTGATGGTGCTAGACACCAAGGGTATTGATGTGATCCTCGGGATGGAGACTCTCGCTAAGTGGGGAGTCCGGATAGATTGTGCTCAGAGGACCGTTCTTCTATCAGCACCCGATGGTCAGGAGGTCACTGTCGGTGCTACAGAGCCTTCTAGATTTCTTCATCAGATGGAGGCTAGACCCACGGATGGTATTCGCGTGGTGTCCGAATTCCCGGATGTCTTTCCGGATGATTTACCAGGTATGCCGCCTGATCGCTACATTGAGTTTTCTATTGATCTCTTGCCTGGCACAGCTCCTATTGCTAAGAGACCCTATCGTATGGCACCCGTTGAACATGAGGAAGTTAAGAAGATTGTCGACGAGTTGCTAGCCAAGGGCTATATCCATCGTAGTTTCTCCCCTTGGGCTTTTCCTGTATTGCTTGTAGAGAAGAAGGATGGCGCAAAGAGAATGTGTGTCGATTATCGAGATCTGAATGCAGTCACCATCAAGAACAAGCATCCGTTGCCTCGTATTGAGGATCTCTTTGATCAGCATCAGGGTGCCTGTGTGTTCTCAAAGATTGACCTGCGTTCGGGTTATCACCAGCTGAAGATTCGTTCCGAGGATATCCCGAAGACGGCATTCACCTGCAAGTATGGGCTATATGAGTATACAGTCATGTCCTTTGGCTTGACCAATGCTCCGGCTTTCTTCATGCATTTGATGAACAAGGTTTTCATGGATTATCTGGACACCTTTGTGGTGATATTCATTGATGATATCCTGATATATTCCAAGTCAGAAGCAGAGCATGAGAAGCATCTGAGGTTGGTGTTGCAGAGGTTGCGAGAGCACAAGCTGTATGCCAAGCTCAGCAAGTGCGAATTCTGGATTGACGAGGTTCCATTCCTCGGTCATATGATCTCCAAGGGAGGTATTGCTATGGACCCCGGAAAGGTAAAGGATGTGCTTGACTGGGTTGTACCGCAGACAGTGAAGGAAGTCCGCTCTTTTCTGGGCTTAGCAGGATATTATCGGAGGTTCATTGAGAATTTCTCCAAGATTGCGAAGCCTCTAACTTCCTTGCTAGAGAAGGGTGTGGATTTCTTTTGGACTAATGAGCGTCAGAAGGCCTTCGAGGAGTTGAAGAAGAGGTTGACTACGGCTCCTTACTCTGCCAGACCAGAGCAAGAGGTTCACAGTGTATTGTGATGCTTCGAGGGATGGTCTTGGTTGCGTCCTGATGCAGGAAGGCAGAGTGATAGCTTATGCTTCACGGCAATTGCGCCGGCACGAGCTGAATTATCCCACTCATGATCTGGAGTTAGCCACAGTGGTGCATGCTCTGAAGATATGGAGGCATTACTTGTTTGGTCAGAGGTGTGATATTTACACCGATCACAAGAGCCTCAAGTACATTTTCACTCAGAGTGAGCTGAATATGCAGCAGAGAAGATGGCTAGAGTTAGTCAAAGATTATGATCTAGAGATCCACTATCATCCGGGCAAGGCTAATGTCGTGGCAGATGCTCTGGGAAGGAAGAGTTATGTTAACATGGCCGTGACTTTTCAGATGCCTCAGGAGTTATGCGACGAGTTTGAGCAATTGAGTCTGGGTTTCTTGCATCACACCTCGAGTGCAGCATTCGAGGTAGAACCCACTCTAGAGGCGGAGATCAGGCAGCATCAGAATGATGATAAGAAGCTATAGGGGATCTGCGAGTTGCTCAAGGTTCGCAAGGCACCTCATTTCAGAGAGGATGATCAGGGTACCTTGTGGTACAAGAGTCGTATATGTGTGCCGGATGTAGCAGATCTCAGGAAGTTGATTCTGAGTGAGGCTCATGATACTGTGTATTCTATCCATCCGGGCAGCACGAAGATGTATTATGACCTCAAGGAACGATTCTGGTGGTATGGAATGAAGCATTCCGTTGCGGAGTACGTGGCCATCTGTGACACTTGTCAGCGTGTCAAGGTAGAGCATCAGAGGCCGGCAGGTTTGTTGCAGCCCTTGAAGATCCCAGAGTGGAAATGGGAGGAGATCACCATGGACTTCATTGTTGGATTGCCTCGTACCCAGAAAGGGTACAACTCCATATGGGTAGTAGTGGATCGGTTGACGAAGGTTGCCCACTTTATTCCGGTAAACACTACTTACTCCGGCGCTAGACTCGCAGAGTTGTATATCTCCAGGATTATCTGTCTGCATGGTGTTCCTAAGAAGATCATATCTGATCGAGGATCTCAGTTCACTTCACGGTTCTGGGAGCAATTGCATGATTCGTTGGTGTAACACCCTAAGGTAAATTCCTCATATTTTTAATAAATTTATTTGGGATTAAATAGATTTTCCAGGATTTTCTCTAAGTTATCTCGTATTTAAAGTAATTTTATAACACAGGAAAATAAAATTCATCATAGGATTAAAGTGTTTGTGCATTCATGCCGCAATATTGTTTTATGTGTGTTGGGTGTATAGGTTTGAATTCAAATCGCATTTGAATTCAATTAGAATTGTTTGAATTAAGGAGTTAGAAAAGCAAAAGAAGAAAAGGAGAAGGGATGAAAGAAGGCAGCCCAACCCAGCCTGGCCCATCTCTTCCCCCTCTCTCCTCTTTCCCCTCTCTCCCGCATGGGCCCTTTCCCCCTTCTCTCACGTGGGCCCAGCCCGAGCTCCACCCTTCCTCTCTCCCCTTCTCTCGCGTGGGCCGCGCCCCGGCCCACCTTTTCCCCAGCCCGAGCCAGCACTCGCTCTCCCCGCTCTCCTCTCTCCCTCTGCCAGCCGGGCCCCACGCGTCAGTTTCCTCCCTTTCCCCTCCGCAACCGCCGGGCAGCTCTGCCGCCGGGACCTCCGAGCCGCCCGCGCCTGGGCCCGCATACCGAGGGGTCCGCCGTCCCCATAAGTGGGACCCCCCAAACCCCGCGCTCCCATCCCCCACCCGTGCTCCGCCGCCTTCAACCCTAAGCACCCCACCGTGCCACGTGGGAGCAGGGCTACGGCACCGCAGCCATTGCCGCCCCCTGCGCCACCAAATTCAACCTCGCCGGCGTGTCTTCGGTCTCCCCCAAGCCCGGCACGACCTCCCTCACCCGTGGGCGCCGCCGACCGAGGCACCTGGGGCCCTGCGGCTCACCCCAAGGCCACCTGCCACGAGCTCCCACCTCCCCTCACCGCCGCGGGTAAGGCCCTTCCCGTCGACCGCCCTCCCTCCTGTGCCGTATGCCGTGCTAGGACCCCCAGTAGAACCCCAGGGTCACGCTGGTGCTGCGCCGTGCCTGGCTCGGCCCGAACCCGAACCGGAACCCCGACGTGCGGTTCGCCGGCGACCCCGTGCCGCCTCTGCCGTGGGGAGCATCACCCCGAGCCCCAATCCCCCGTGTGAGCTGCCCAGACGAGATCGCCGTCATCCTCTCTCTCTTCCTGTGCTAGCCGTACCCCGAATCGAGGCCGGAAGTACCCAAACGCGCGTCTCCGGCGAGCTCCGGCCGTCCCCCGCCGTGAGCCGTGGCCGCCGCCGCCAGAACCGGCCGGGAGCCCTCAGAGCCCTCCGATCTGTGACCAAGGGTGGAGATTAGATTGGGCGCGCGTAGATCCGAGCCGTAGGATCAAGATCCAATGGATCTAAAGCGTGCGTACCGGTTCGGGGTAAGGATGAATCGGAGCCGTCAGATCTGTAATGGGTGGTCTAGATTAAATCCAGTTAAGTATAGGTCCGGACCGTTCGATCTTGATCCGAAGGCCGACGATCGCGCGTACCCCTTCGCGTTAGGGTTCTAATCTGGGCCGTTCAAATCAGATCCAATGGCTCATATTGAAACGTACCCCTTCGGCTCGTTGTTTTTGCTAAAGAGCCCTTGTCTTTCTTGGAAACCAACCCGCGGTCCATCCTAAGTCAAAAGTAATTGCAGTTCAGCCCTGGTTTCATTCGTTTAAGCCCCTGTCTTTCCCAGAAATTGAACCCGCCGTCCATGCCGCGAGATTTCACGCGCTAGCCCCTGTGTCTAGGGTTTAATTACGATTTAGTCCTCGGTTTTTGTGCAGAAGCCCCTGGAAGTTAGGTTTTTCTTACAAATAGGTCCCTGGATCCTGTTTTAAGCGCAGTTTTCACGTTTTAGCTCCGTTTTAGGTATTCTTTATATCCACGCGATCGTTGTAACGCGTAGAATAGTTTTAGACTAGTTTTGTGTGCTGTTTCTATGTAATGTTGCACTGTTTTCTTATAGTTTGTTCTTGTTGTGCATGTGTGTATGTGTGGGCTATATTTGATGATCGTGAGTAGACGCGGAGCCTTTGGACCAGTACCAGGAGCAGCCGTCTTCCGAGCACTTCGAGCAGCAGCCGGGAGAGTACGAGGAAGGCAAGTATAACATGAACCTCCTATCACTTTTAAATACACTTGCATACTGCATTTAATTCTGTATGCCTATAAGGATTTCCTAGCCACTTTTATACCTTTATATATATCCAATGGGTTGCATCTTTGGTTAGTTGTGCTAGGTTGCTGCGCTATAACAAATCTTGGTCCTTTTTAATTAATTTGATTAATGGTCTTATGCAACTTAATTCTGGAGCCGACCCTCTGTGCTGTGTGCTTGAGTGGTTTGTGCATCCTTAAAAGATGTTTTTGTTAGAAACATGGTTTAGGGGGCCAGCACGGTGCTTAGTGCTTGGTTGGCCACTCTCCATAAGGACCGGTTCATAGAGCGACAACCTGGGACAACCGCGCAACCACAAGACTGGTATGGGACGGTCTTGACTTACTAATTAGGTTGTGTTGGTTTGGGAGTAACTTACCTGCGTGGGCAAGAGGGGTGGTAAGCTTCAATGGTCCCTGCTCCTCCGGCTTGGTCTGTGCTGTGTGTCTTGTACCCCCGGAGGTGGGCCCCATCGTCGCTGATCCAGAATCCTTAGCGGTTACACCTTACCAACGTGATCCTTTGTAACGGTCTCGTAGTGTGCTTGCTAGCCATCTCACCTAAGGAAGTGTGATGAACAACTAGCGTAGCTCACGACTTGTGGGTAAAGTTGTGCAACCTCTCGAGAGTGTAAAACTGATATATCAGCTGTGCTCACAGTCATGAGCGGCCCAGATCCTCCGTCTGATTAGTGGGGTTATCAACCTTTGACGAGGGCGATTCCCCGGGTGGTTTTGGTTTGGATGGTTCTCAGTAGTTCTTAATTAATATTGATTAATTTATTATGCAATTGGGTTTATGGTAACTCATCCACTTGTAGTAATTAGCTTAAATAAAATTTGCCAAGATTAAAAGCTAATGCAGTTGAGTCAGCTAACCTTAGAGCCTCATGCTCGTGTTATACTTGTTGAGTACTAGTTTGTACTCACACTTGCCTCTCTACTTTCCTGTTCTTTTTCGGCTATCTTCGACTGCTGCTCAGTGCCCGGCAACATGGAAGATTACGTCGGCGGCTTCGACGACTTCTAGGCGTTTGTCTCCCAGTCGACGTCCCTGTGGCGCCCAGCTCTTCATGTATCTCTTTTACGCTTCCGCAACTCTTGAACCGATTCTTGATTCGGTTGTAATAAAATAATTCATTTATTGATTCATTTACGATTTATGTTAATATTATTCGTGACATGTGTTTTGATATCTTGATGATCTGTTGTATATATGCGTGACTTGATCCTGGCGCATATATGATTGCTCGATTTATGTTCTTATAAATCGGGTGTGACAGATTGGTATCAGAGCCGTGTTGACTGTAGGACGAAGCCTAGGTAGAATTGGCCGAGTTTAGGACTTCTGTTCTCTTGCTCGCCTCCGCAAATCCTCAACCATCGTTTTTCTGCTCCCATTCCTTGAGCCTATAGCTTGATCTTTCCTTAGACGTTGGCCTGAGTCGCCTAATCTTGTAAGTTATAAGTTTAGGTTGTCCCGATAAAATACGCTAGAACGAGTGTGTTGGTCGAGTAGTGTGAAAAACTCGACTAAGTTGTGAATATTGAATGTTTGTTATTGTGCAAATGTTTGATTTGGATTTTTGGTTGATTGCATAGGCTAGTAGTTAAACGTGTTCATGCAAATCGACCTAACCCAACTTGAACTAAATAATAAAATTGAGTTAGAACGTTGGGGGTAAAACCTATATTCCTTTCTTTCTGACATATCCTTCCGAAGTTTCATTTCCGCAGCTGCACGATATCTTATTCTCATGAATTTCGTTTGTTGCAATCAGATGGTGAATACCAGGCGCACCGGTTCCGGCCCTGACCAGCAGGAGCAGAACGACCAGGGTACCGGTCAGCCGCTGCCGATGCCGCCACCACTGACCCCGGAGCAGTTCTTCCAGCTCCAGATGCAGATGATGGCTACCCTGAACAACACCGTTCAGGCTCTGCAGCAGATCCACGCTCAGCCACCGCCTCCACCGCCGCCCAGCCCCGTGACAGGCGTGCGGACTTCCTGAGAGGTCACCCGCCGACCTTCTCTCACGCCACGGACCCACTCCAGGCGGACGACTGGCTTCGCTCGGTGGAGCGCCAGTTGGTTGTTGCGCAGTGCGACGACCGGGAGCGAGTCCTGTACGCAGCAGGGCAGCTGCGAGGCTCTGCTCTTGACTGGTGGGAGTCCTACCCAGCTCGAGATCGTGAGGCTCTCACGTGGGACCAGTTCCGTGAGCGTTTCAGGAACCATCACATTCCTGAGGGCATCATGAAGATGAAGCAGAAGGAGTTCCGTGCTCTTAAGCAGGTAAAATTTAACGGGATTCCCTACCATTTCTTTTGAGCTTGATCTATCCTTGATTTCTTTCGTAAACCTGACCATTGAGCGATTTCCATCCTTGTCATCTGTGTTCGCTATTTCAGGGATCGATGACGGTGACGGAGTATCGTGACCGTTTCCTTCAGCTTGCCCGCTACGCCCCTGCTGACGTCGCTCGTGATAGCGACAAGCAGGAGTACTTCAAGGAGGGACTGGATGATCACATCCAGTATGCGCTGCTGAACCACCGCTTCGACAACTTCAACCAGCTGGTTGATGCGGCCCTCAACACCGAGCGCAAGCGCCGGGAGATTGAGGACAAGAAGAGGAAGATGGCTCCATCCTCTTCGGGCAGCAACACCCGTCCCCGCTACCAGTATCCGCAGCAGCAGCAGCAGAGGCCGCCCCAGCAGTACCAGCAGCGGCAGCAGTTTCCGCCTCGTCCTCAGCAGCAGCAGCAGGCGGGACAGGGTCAGAGGCTTCCAGCGCCTCCGGCTCCACCAGCTCAGAGGCAGGGAGCGCCCACTCCTCCTCCTGGGCAGCAGGCTCCGGCACTTCCTCGAGTGTGCTTCCACTGCGGCGAGCCAGGGCACTACGCCAACGTTTGCCCTCGGAAGGCGCAGGCGGGACAGCAGGGGCGTGCAGCACCGCCCAAGGCCCCAGCTCAGGGCAGGGTAAACCACGTGACGGCCGAGTCAGCGGCCGAGGCTCCCAACGTGGTTATTGGTACGTTCATGGTTAATGCCCATCCTGCTACAGTGCTTTTTGATACTGGTGCTACACATTCTTTCATCACCCAGTCTTTTGTTGAGCGTCATGGTATTCCTACTAGCACATTAAAGAGGTGCATGATAGTATCTTCACCGGGAGGGCAGTTGAGGTCTCATATCTTCTGTCCCAGAGTCAGTGTGGCTATAAGGGGGGTAGATTTCAGTGCGAATCTGATGGTGCTTGACTCCAAAGGCATTGATGTGATCCTTGGGATGGAGACTCTTGCTAAATGGGGAGTCCGGATAGATTGTGCTCAGAGGACGGTTCTTCTGTTGGCACCGGATGGTCAGGAGATTACTGTTGGAGCTACGGAGCCTTCTGGATTTCTTCATCAGATGGAGGCTAGACCCACGGACGGTATTCGCGTGGTGTCTGAATTCCCGGATGTCTTTCCGGATGATCTGCCAGGTATGCCGCCTGATCGCGACATTGAGTTTTCTATTGATCTCTTGCCTGGCACAGCTCCTATTGCTAAGAGGCCCTATCGTATGGCTCCTGTCGAGCATGAGGAGGTTAAGAAGACTGTCGACGAGTTGCTAGCTAAGGGTTATATCCGTCGCAGTTTCTCTCCTTGGGCTTTTCCTGTATTGCTTGTAGAGAAGAAGGATGGCGCGAAGAGAATGTGCGTCGATTATCGGGATCTGAATGCAGTCACTATCAAGAACAAGCATCCATTGCCCCGTATTGAGGATCTTTTTGATCAGCTTCAGGGTGCTTGTGTATTCTCGAAGATTGATCTGCGTTCGGGTTATCATCAGCTGAAGATTCGTCCTGAGGATATTCAGAAGACGGCATTCACCTGCAAGTATGGGTTATACGAGTATACGGTCATGTCCTTCGGCTTGACTAATGCTCCGGCCTTCTTCATGCATCTGATGAACAAGGTTTTCATGGATTATCTGGACGCCTTTGTGGTGATATTTATTGATGATATCCTGATATATTCCAAGTCAGAAGCGGAGCATGAGAAGCATCTGAGGCTTGTGTTGCAGAGGCTCAGAGAGCACAAGCTGTATGCCAAGCTCAGCAAGTGCGAGTTCTGGATTGACGAGGTTCCGTTCCTCGGTCATGTTATCTCCAAGGGAGGTATTGCTGTGGACCCCGGGAAGGTGAAGGATGTGCTTGACTGGGTTGTACCGCAGACGGTGAAGGAAGTCCGCTCTTTTCTGGGCTTAGCAGGCTATTATCGGAGGTTCATCGAGAATTTCTCCAGGATTGCGAAGCCTTTGACTTCCTTGCTGGAGAAGGATGTGGGTTTTTCTTGGACTGATGAGCGTCAGAAGGCCTTCGAGGAGCTGAAGAAGAGGTTGACTACGGCGCCAGTCCTTACTCTGCCAGACCAGAGCAAGAGGTTCACAGTGTATTGTGATGCTTCGAGGGATGGTCTTGGTTGTGTTCTGATGCAGGAAGGCAGAGTGATAGCTTATGCTTCGCGGCAGTTGCGCCGGCACGAGCTGAATTATCCCACTCATGATCTGGAGTTAGCCGCAGTTGTGCATGCTCTGAAGATATGGAGGCATTACTTGTTTGGGCAGAGGTGTGATATTTACACCGATCACAAGAGCCTTAAGTATATTTTCACTCAGAGTGAGCTGAATATGCGGCAGAGAAGATGGTTAGAGTTGGTCAAGGATTATGACCTGGAGATTCACTATCATCCGGGCAAGGCCAATGTTGTAGCAGACGCTCTGAGCAGGAAGAGCTATGTTAACATGGCCGTGGCTTTTCAGATGCCTCAGGAGTTATGCGAGGAGTTTGAGCAGTTGAGTCTGGGTTTCTTGCATCACACCTCGGGTACATCGTTCGAGGCGGAACCCACTCTAGAGGCAGAGATCAGGCAGCATCAGAAGGAAGATCAGAAGCTGCAGGAGATTCGGGAGTTGCTCAAGCTTGGCAAGGCTCCTCATTTCAGAGAGGATGATCAGGGTACCTTGTGGTACAAGGGTCGTATATGTGTGCCGGATGTAGCAGATCTCAGGAAGTTGATTCTGAGTGAGGCTCATGATACAGCGTATTCTATCCATCCAGGCAGCACGAAGATGTATTACGACCTGAAGGAACGATTCTGGTGGTCTGGAATGAAGCGCTCCGTTGCGGAGTACGTGGCTATTTGTGACACTTGTCAGCGTGTCAAGGCAGAGCATCAGAGGCCGGCAGGGTTATTGCAGCCGTTGAAGATTCCAGAGTGGAAATGGGAGGAAATCACTATGGACTTCATTGTTGGCTTGCCTCGTACTCAGAAAGGGTACAACTCCATATGGGTAGTAGTGGATCGGTTGACGAAAGTCGCTCACTTCATCCCGGTGAACACTACTTACTCCGGTGCTAGACTCGCAGAGTTGTACATCTCCAGGATTGTCTGTCTGCATGGTGTTCCTAAGAAGATTATATCGGATCGAGGATCTCAGTTCACTTCACGATTCTGGGAGCAGTTGCACGATTCATTGGATACGAAGCTGCGCTTCAGTACTGCTTATCATCCTCAGACGGATGGGCAGACAGAGAGAACCAACCAAGTGTTGGAGGATATGCTTCGAGCCTGTGCTATTCAGTATGGTACCAGCTGGGATAAATGCCTGCCGTATGCGGAGTTTTCTTATAACAACAGTTATCAGGCCAGTCTGAAGAAGTCCCCGTTTGAAGCTCTGTATGGTCGGAAATGCAGGACTCCGCTGTATTGGGATCAGATTGGCGAGAGGCAGGTGTTTGGTCCGGATATTGTTGAGGAGGCCGAACAGTTGGTACAGCAGGTGCGAGAAAATCTGAGAGTCGCTCAGACTCGTCAGAAGAGCTATGCGGATGTTCGTCGCCGAGATTTGACCTTCGCAGTGGGTGATCATGTATATCTGAAGGTCTCGCCGATGAGAGGAATCCGCAGGTTTAATGTACGAGGGAAGCTAGCTCCTCGGTACATTGGTCCGTTCAAGGTGTTGGAACGGAAAGGCGAGGTGGCGTATCGTCTGGAGTTGCCACTCAATCTCTCAGGAGTACACGATGTGTTCCACGTGTCTCAGCTGAAGAAGTGCTTGAGAGTGCCAGAAGAGCAAGCACCGATAGAAGGGTTGGATGTGCAGGAGGATCTGACCTATGTTGAGCATCCAGTAAAGATTCTGGAGATATCTGAGAGAACTACTAGAAACAAGAAGATCAAGATGTGCCGAGTTCAGTGGAGTCATCATACGGAGCATGAGGCTACTTGGGAGCGAGAAGACGAGCTGAGGAAGACATATCCCGACCTCTTTGCTAGCTAGCCTATCCGAATCTCGGGACGAGATTCCTGTAAGGGGGGTAGGTTTGTAACACCCTAAGGTAAATTCCTCATATTTTTAATAAATTTATTTGGGATTAAATAGATTTTCCAGGATTTTCTCTAAGTTATCTCGTATTTAAAGTAATTTTATAACACAGGAAAATAAAATTTATCATAGGATTAAAGTGTTTGTGCATTCATGCCGCAATATTGTTTTATGTGTGTTGGGTGTATAGGTTTGAATTCAAATCGCATTTGAATTCAATTAGAATTGTTTGAATTAAGGAGTTAGAAAAGCAAAAGAAGAAAAGGAGAAGGGATGAAAGAAGGCAGCCCAACCCAGCCTGGCCCATCTCTTCCCCCTCTCTCCTCTTTCCCCTCTCTCCCGCATGGGCCCTTTCCCCCTTCTCTCACGTGGGCCCAGCCCGAGCTCCACCCTTCCTCTCTCCCCTTCTCTCGCGTGGGCCGCGCCCCGGCCCACCTTTTCCCCAGCCCGAGCCAGCACTCGCTCTCCCCGCTCTCCTCTCTCCCTCTGCCAGCCGGGCCCCACGCGTCAGTTTCCTCCCTTTCCCCTCCGCAACCGCCGGGCAGCTCTGCCGCCGGGACCTCCGAGCCGCCCGCGCCTGGGCCCGCATACCGAGGGGTCCGCCGTCCCCATAAGTGGGACCCCCAAACCCCGCGCTCCCATCCCCCACCCGTGCTCCGCCGCCTTCAACCCTAAGCACCCCACCGTGCCACGTGGGAGCAGGGCTACGGCACCGCAGCCATTGCCGCCCCCTGCGCCACCAAATTCAACCTCGCCGGCGTGTCTTCGGTCTCCCCAAGCCCGGCACGACCTCCCTCACCCGTGGGCGCCGCCGACCGAGGCACCTGGGGCCCTGCGGCTCACCCCAAGGCCACCTGCCACGAGCTCCCACCTCCCCTCACCGCCGCGGGTAAGGCCCTTCCCGTCGACCGCCCTCCCTCCTGTGCCGTATGCCGTGCTAGGACCCCCAGTAGAACCCTAGGGTCACGCTGGTGCTGCGCCGTGCCTGGCTCGGCCCGAACCCGAACCGGAACCCCGACGTGCGGTTCGCCGGCGACCCCGTGCCGCCTCTGCCGTGGGGAGCATCACCCCGAGCCCCAATCCCCCGTGTGAGCTGCCCAGACGAGATCGCCGTCATCCTCTCTCTCTTCCTGTGCTAGCCGTACCCCGAATCGAGGCCGGAAGTACCCAAACGCGCGTCTCCGGCGAGCTCCGGCCGTCCCCCGCCGTGAGCCGTGGCCGCCGCCGCCAGAACCGGCCGGGAGCCCTCAGAGCCCTCCGATCTGTGACCAAGGGTGGAGATTAGATTGGGCGCGCGTAGATCCGAGCCGTAGGATCAAGATCCAATGGATCTAAAGCGTGCGTACCGGTTCGGGGTAAGGATGAATCGGAGCCGTCAGATCTGTAATGGGTGGTCTAGATTAAATCCAGTTAAGTATAGGTCCGGACCGTTCGATCTTGATCCGAAGGCCGACGATCGCGCGTACCCCTTCGCGTTAGGGTTCTAATCTGGGCCGTTCAAATCAGATCCAATGGCTCATATTGAAACGTACCCCTTCGGCTCGTTGTTTTTGCTAAAGAGCCCTTGTCTTTCTTGGAAACCAACCCGCGGTCCATCCTAAGTCAAAAGTAATTGCAGTTCAGCCCTGGTTTCATTCGTTTAAGCCCCTGTCTTTCCCAGAAATTGAACCCGCCGTCCATGCCGCGAGATTTCACGCGCTAGCCCCTGTGTCTAGGGTTTAATTACGATTTAGTCCTCGGTTTTTGTGCAGAAGCCCCTGGAAGTTAGGTTTTTCTTACAAATAGGTCCCTGGATCCTGTTTTAAGCGCAGTTTTCACGTTTTAGCTCCGTTTTAGGTATTCTTTATATCCACGCGATCGTTGTAACGCGTAGAATAGTTTTAGACTAGTTTTGTGTGCTGTTTCTATGTAATGTTGCACTGTTTTCTTATAGTTTGTTCTTGTTGTGCATGTGTGTATGTGTGGGCTATATTTGATGATCGTGAGTAGACGCGGAGCCTTTGGACCAGTACCAGGAGCAGCCGTCTTCCGAGCACTTCGAGCAGCAGCCGGGAGAGTACGAGGAAGGCAAGTATAACATGAACCTCCTATCACTTTTAAATACACTTGCATACTGCATTTAATTCTGTATGCCTATAAGGATTTCCTAGCCACTTTTATACCTTTATATATATCCAATGGGTTGCATCTTTGGTTAGTTGTGCTAGGTTGCTGCGCTATAACAAATCTTGGTCCTTTTTAATTAATTTGATTAATGGTCTTATGCAACTTAATTCTGGAGCCGACCCTCTGTGCTGTGTGCTTGAGTGGTTTGTGCATCCTTAAAAGATGTTTTTGTTAGAAACATGGTTTAGGGGGCCAGCACGGTGCTTAGTGCTTGGTTGGCCACTCTCCATAAGGACCGGTTCATAGAGCGACAACCTGGGACAACCGCGCAACCACAAGACTGGTATGGGACGGTCTTGACTTACTAATTAGGTTGTGTTGGTTTGGGAGTAACTTACCTGCGTGGGCAAGAGGGGTGGTAAGCTTCAATGGTCCCTGCTCCTCCGGCTTGGTCTGTGCTGTGTGTCTTGTACCCCCGGAGGTGGGCCCCATCGTCGCTGATCCAGAATCCTTAGCGGTTACACCTTACCAACGTGATCCTTTGTAACGGTCTCGTAGTGTGCTTGCTAGCCATCTCACCTAAGGAAGTGTGATGAACAACTAGCGTAGCTCACGACTTGTGGGTAAAGTTGTGCAACCTCTCGAGAGTGTAAAACTGATATATCAGCTGTGCTCACAGTCATGAGCGGCCCAGATCCTCCGTCTGATTAGTGGGGTTATCAACCTTTGACGAGGGCGATTCCCCGGGTGGTTTTGGTTTGGATGGTTCTCAGTAGTTCTTAATTAATATTGATTAATTTATTATGCAATTGGGTTTATGGTAACTCATCCACTTGTAGTAATTAGCTTAAATAAAATTTGCCAAGATTAAAAGCTAATGCAGTTGAGTCAGCTAACCTTAGAGCCTCATGCTCGTGTTATACTTGTTGAGTACTAGTTTGTACTCACACTTGCCTCTCTACTTTCCTGTTCTTTTTCGGCTATCTTCGACTGCTGCTCAGTGCCCGGCAACATGGAAGATTACGTCGGCGGCTTCGACGACTTCTAGGCGTTTGTCTCCCAGTCGACGTCCCTGTGGCGCCCAGCTCTTCATGTATCTCTTTTACGCTTCCGCAACTCTTGAACCGATTCTTGATTCGGTTGTAATAAAATAATTCATTTATTGATTCATTTACGATTTATGTTAATATTATTCGTGACATGTGTTTTGATATCTTGATGATCTGTTGTATATATGCGTGACTTGATCCTGGCGCATATATGATTGCTCGATTTATGTTCTTATAAATCGGGTGTGACAGTTGGATACGAAGCTACGCTTCAGTACCGCTTATCATCCTCAGACAGATGGGTAGATAGAAAGGACCAACCAAGTGTTGGAGGATATGCTTCGAGCCTGTGCTATTCAGTATGGTACCAGCTGGGATAAATGCCTGCCGTATGCAGAGTTTTCGTATAACAACAGCTATCAGGCTAGTCTGAAGAAATCTCCTTTCGAGGCCCTGTATGGTCGGAAATGCAGGACTCCGCTGTATTGGGATCAGATTGGCGAGAGGCAGGTATTTGGTCCGGATATTGTCGAAGAGGCAGAACAGCTGGTACAGCAGGTGCGAGAGAATCTGAGGGTCGCTCAGACTCGCCAGAAGAGCTACGCGGATGTTCGTCGTCGAGATTTGACCTTTGCAGTGGGTGACCATGTGTACCTGAAGGTCTCGCCGATGAGAGGAATCCGCAGGTTTAACGTGAGAGGGAAGCTAGCCCCTCGATACATTGGTCCGTTCAAGGTGTTGGAACGGAAAGGTGAGGTAGCATATCGTTTGTAGTTGCCTCCCAACCTCTCAGGAGTGCACGATGTGTTCCATGTATCTCAGCTGAAGAAGTGCTTGAGGGTGCCAGAAGAGCAAGCACCGCTAGAAGGGCTAGATGTGCAGGAGGATCTGACCTACACCGAGCATCCAGTGAAGATTCTGGAGACGTCCGAGAGAGTTACCCGGAACAAGAAAATCAAGATGTTCAGACGAGGCTACTTGGGAGCGAGAAGATGAGCTAAGGAAGACATACCCCGATCTCTTTGCTAGCTAGCCTATCCGAATCTTGGGACGAGATTCCTATAAGGGGGGTAGGTTTGTAACACCCTAATGTAATTTTCCCAAATTTTAAGGAATTTATTTGGGGCTTAAATAAATTTTCCAGGGTTTTCTCTAATTTACCTTGCATTTAAAGAAATTTTAAAATGCAAGTAATTAAAATTTATTATAGGATCAACTTGTTTGTGCATTCATGCTGGCGCATTGGTTTTATTTGTGTGGAGTGTATGGGGTTTGAATTCAAATTCGTTTGAATTCAAATAGTTTTGTTTGAATAGATTGAGTAGAGAAAAGGAAAAGGAAAGAAGAAGAAAGAGGAGAAGGCAGTCCAAACCCTCTACCAGCCCGGCCCAGCTCTCCCTTTCCCCTCCCTCTTCCCGCATGGGCCACGCCGGCCCACTCTCCCTTCTCCCTCGGGCTTCCTCTCCTCTCTCCTTTTCTCTCCACGGCCCAGCCCGAGCGCCCTCCTCGCTTGCCTTTCCTCCCTCGCGCGCGCAGCCCGCCTGGCCCAGCACGAGCACCCTCCCCCGTTCTCCTCTCTCTCTGACACCCGGGCCCACGCGTCAGCTTCTCCCCCGCTCTCCCCTTCTCCTTCCCCTCCTCTGTTTTTCCTCCGCCGGCCGGCCGCTCGGCCACTGCTCGTGGCCCCGCTCCGTCGCACCTTGGGCTTCCTTCCCCGAGCTCGCAAGACCCCACTAGCCAGCCCCCGGACCTTCCCTTGCTTCCAGAAGCAGGGCCGCGCTTGGATTAGATTGAGCCGTCACGCATCCGCAGGAGGCGCGGGGGCCGTTGCGTGAATGACCCGCACGCCGAGGACCACCCAACCCTTCTTAGCCGCGACAACTTCCTCGCGCTCACCCTCTGTGACACCCTAGGTGTCAAATTGTACCATAATAGGTATGAAATGTAGTGCATGTGTTGAAATGTATAAGGTTGGATGTATTTGTAGAAATAAGACGTTATGTGTAATTTTATAAGAATATGAGTCCTTTGGTGCAAAATGCATGAGTTACAAAAGTAATCTTCAAAATTACTAGGGGCCAAATTATAAGAATGCAAGTAATCATGAGTTACCTGAAAACTTGCATTCAGGCCCAAAGTTATGTGTAAGATATTTTAACAAGGACAAATCTTTATAAAACTTAAAGTTAATCCAAAGTTTCAAAATAAAGTTGCATACTTCGAGTTTTTGATTTCAAACCCTAAAACAAAGTTGTAGAGCTTGAAAAGTTTTACAACTTTCATTTTGAACACTTTTCCTTTTGAGCCCTAGCTTAAAAGTTATCGCTGGTTTACAAACAGGTCCCTGGAACTTTGGAAAATTGCAAATCGGTCCAGTCGTCTTCAACCTTTCTTCTTCCTCTGACTGTGCTCTGTTTTTCTATTTCCCTGTGCCGCCGCCGCAATTCCTCGGAGTCCCGGCCGGTCAGTGCCGCCCCCTTGCCCTCTCACCCTCGTGCGCCACCCCTAGCCCTGCCCGCTGCCTTAGCCCGCCTCCGTGGCCCTTTTCCTGCTCTGCCACGCGCGCGCCACCGGCCGCCTGAGCGCCGCCAGTACTGCCACCTCCACGCCGCCGTGATCCTCAGCCTCGCGCCCCTCCCTTATCTTCTCCTCTCTATAAGTAGCTGCCCTGAGACCTCCTGAAGCTATTCCCCCACTACCCTTGCGCCTTTCCCTCGCCTCCGCCGCCCTACTGCCTCCCGCCGGCGACCTACTTCCCGGCCTCCCCAAGCCCGGCCAAGCCCTCAAACGGGTGCGTCGTAGTTCCCTCTCACTCCCCACCCCCTTCCCCCTTGCCATCCGAGCTTCTCCTTCGCCGGATTTGAGCTCAACCGAGCTTGCTCTGGCCGGCCATGGCAGGAGGACTTATCTGCGAGAATTTATTTCTTTCCGAGGGCCTGTATGAAAGTTTTCAATCCTTTCTTCCTTTTCAATGTGCTGAACTTTGAAAATTCCTAGGAAATCATAGAAAATTCAAAAAAATGTGAAACCAGTTGGACTTGAATCCTCATTTCAAACTCTATCATTCTTGTTTTGTGACCATGTTATGAAAGTAAATGGTTTGTGCTGTGTTTAAAATAGGAGTGAAGGAATGCTTATTATTTCATGTGAGTGGTATTTTTGACTTGTAAATTCAATGGAAAATTGTAGGAAATTCCAAAAATTGCAAAACCAGTTTTGTTGAAAACTAGGTTTTGAACTCAACAATTTCTATTAAGTGAGTTTGATATGAAGCCAAATAGTTTTGAATCTATGTTAGATCTAAGATAAGAAAGTGTAATGGTTCCTGCATGTTAACTTTATTGATCATGATTTTCGATATGCAATCTCCATAGATTTAGTATGAATTGATGTGGAATTTTCAAACCTAAGTTTGTTTTGTAATTTAAATTCTTTTAAGTTGAACAATTCAATTTGTTTTATAGTAGAATTAGCTAAGTCTTTTCAGTAAAGCTCATCTAATTAGATCTTTTAGTCAGAATCTTTAAATATGCAATTGATCTGTGTTTAAGTTTTCAAAACTCTATAACCCTAATTATTTAGGGTTCACATTCAATTTTAAATTTACTTTTGAGTATTTTAATTCTTGTTTCTAAATAAATTAATGATATAGTCATGAGCTGAATGTTTATGATTCAAAGTTTAAGTTTCTTTTTGTACCATGAGTTCTTGAGTGTTAGCTTTTGGATTGCAACTTTACCGTGAAGTAAATGAAAGTGTGTGCATCCATTGAACTCCATCCTGCATATCATGTAGACTCGATCTCTCTCGCTGATGGAAGTTACCAGCTAATCCCGGAACCAGACGGAGATTGTTCTGAAGACCCTAAGAACTTCGTCAGGGAATTCTCGGAAGGCCCGAACCAAAGTTCGGACGTTATTAACTTGACTAACCCCAGCCCCACCAGTAAAGGCAAGCCCCGGACATAACCCACTACTTTAATTACACTGCAATCTATGTCTATTTATCTATACTTATGCATTATGTCTAGGAGTTGAAATGAAACTCTAGATGCATTGAATCCTAGGAACCGATAATGTATTGTACCTGAGTCCATACCGCATAGGTACTCTGCTAATAGGACCGGTAGAAGTCGAGTGATTTCCTGTCACTCGCGCGATATAGGAGTTGTAATGTTTATATTCCTGTTATCATTATAAGGACGACGGACGGGAGTTTTGAGAGGTATCATGGTCGAGATGATACCCCGTCTGTGTAATGAATATGATAAGGTCGCAGTGTGTGGTAGTGCGGGTTAAGCGTTTGAAAGTACTAGCCACATGCCGTGAGTTATGGGTAAGCGGTAAGCCTAGTAGCCAATCGGCCCGAGGAGTGGACATACCTCCCACCACATGTATTTGGTTCTTCTGGTTACTCAGTTCGACTGGGGAATACGTGTTGCAAGGGCAACCAGGAGTACGGGTTTTGTAGTCGCGCTACAAACGTACGTCCTGCACTTTGGGAGTGCGTATGGTCCTGCAGTCGCTTGTGGTGGCTCTGATCCACGAATCGGAATGAAAGGCAAACGGTTGCTTCGGAATGACCCTTTGGTGTTCCAAGCGTGTGAGTTAGGTTTACCTTGCAAGGTTGAAAATTCGATTCAGAATCGTCCGCTTCTCACGAAGATTGAGACTGCTTGATCCCTTTACCACATAGAGTAACAAGAGCAATGTTATGATTATTAAAGATGATGTTTGGCTAAAGATCTTACCATGCTTGAGTAGTTATAGGTGCTCACCTAGAATGGATAATCAACTAGAACCTGAAAGGTAAAAGTTGAAATTAAGGATCTACTCTTTGTTGCTTTTCAGCTGAAACTAAACCCAGAACCATTATAAGCTTTCATAAGTCTAGTTATGGGCTAAGTATTCCCAATTCCGGGTAAGCCTTGCTGAGTATTAGTATACTCAGCCTTGCTAGTTATATGTTTTGCAGATGATGTCTTGAAGACCCTACTCTTCCCTTGCCTTGGCACTATGCTCTCCCAGAAGATTGGTCCGTGGAATGGGATCCGTCCCCGGCCAGCACTGGTGATATCGAGTGATGTCGTGCTCGGGCTTAGCATGACATCCATCCTGACGACGTACTGTAAATCATCGTGTATGTTTTCCGCTGTCAAAAACCATAGCTTTACAGTTTGTAATCTTTCCTCTAAATTTGAAACTTTGTACTTCCTTTGAAAATTCTTGTAATATAATTCTCTGTGATGTAAAATGTGATGATGATTGTATCTCTGGACTCACCTTCGTGTGAGGTAACCTTATTTGATCCTGTGTATCGGTGGTTTATCGGGACGTTACCCGACAGGCCAAGGGATTATACCGTTTGAAGCACGTCGGAGCCCTCGGGAGTGGACTCGCGTACTTGAGCCGGTATAATTCAGGTTGGTTCTACCACAGCCTCAGCCGCCTCCGCCTTTCCCAGTTTTTCCCCAAGCCTCGCGTCGCCGCTCCGCCGCTCGACCCGAGGGCAACGCCGCCGTCGACCGAGCCCGCGCCGTCGCAATTCCACCCCGGCACCGCCACTTCTCCACCACCAGCCATCGTCGCAGCTTCCAGGCGTGGTAAGGGTCGCGCCGTGCCCTTTCTCCCTTCCTCTCTCCCTCCGAGTGAGCGCGTTCCCCTTGCCACCGTAAACCCGAGCCACCCCCGCCGTGGGGAACCCCAACCCGAACCCTAAACCGCTTTCTTGACCGTCTAGATGTGTTCACTGTGTTGCGCGCTATCTCTCAGGCCTGACCCCGTCCAAATCCGAGCCCGGACGGCCAAGATGGGCCAAGTCCGGCGTGTTCCCGCTGAGCGCCGCCGCGGGAGACCAATCGCCGGCGAGCAATTGCCGCCGGCCGAGCCCTCAATCCTCTCGGGCCGTCGGATTGAGATCCTACGGCCGATACGCGTAGATACCCCTTCGCGAAACAGATCTAATCTGGACCGTAGAGATTAGATCCAATGGCCCAGAGCCGCGCGTACCCTTTCAGCCGTTTCTTTTGCTAAAGAGCCCCTACCCTTTTGAGGAATCAACCCGCGGTCCACCCTTAGTTCAAAAGTATTTGCAGTCAAGTCCTGTTTTACTCGTTTAGACCCCTGAGCTTTCCGGTTTTTGAACCCGCCGTCCAAGCCCTGGGTTTTCATGTGCTAGCCCTTGTGTCTACCCTTTATTGGCGTTTAGACCCTCGGTTTTTGCGCAGAACCCCTTAGAACCTCCAGTTTTCTTACAAATAGGTCCCTAGATCTTGTTTCAAGCGTAGTTTTCGCGTCTTAGCTCCGTTTTAGGTGTTCTTTATGTCCATGCGATCGTTGTAACGCGTAGAATAGCTTTAGAATAGTTTTGTGTGCTGTTTCTATGTAATGTGGTACTGTTTCTTATAGTGTGCTATTGTTTGTGCATGTGTGTATGTCTGGACCACGCTTGATGATCGTGAGTAGACGCGGAGCCTTTGGACCAGTACCAGGAGCCGCCATCTTCTGAGCAGTTTGAGCAGCAGCAGGAGAGTTTCAAGGAAGGCAAGTATAACATGAACCTCCTATCACCTTTTAATACAATTTCATACTGCATTTTAATACTGTATGCCTATAAGGACTTTCCTAGCCACTTTATATCCTATATATATATATCCTTGGGTTGCCTCGTGGTTAGTTTTGCTAGGTGCTGCGCTCTCACATATGTCAGTCCTTTTTAATTAATTTGATTAATAGATCTATGCAACTTAATTCTGAGAGTGGCCCTCTGTGCTGTGTGCTTGAGTGGCTCACGTCTCCTTAAAAGATGTTTTTTTGATAGAAACATGGTTTAGGGGGCCAGCACGGTGCTTAGTGCTTGGTTGGCCACTCTCCATAAGGACCGGTACATAGAGCGACAACCTGGGACAACCGCGCAACCACAAGACTGGAATGGGACGGTCTTGACTTACTAATTAGGTCGTGTTGGTTCGGGAGTAACTTACCTGCGTGGGCAAGAGGGGTGGTAAGCTTCAATGGTCCCTGCTCCTCCGGCTTGGTCTGTGCTGTGTGTCTTGTACCCCCGGAGGTGGGCCCCATCGTCGCTGATCCAGAATCCTTAGCCGTTACACCTTACCAACGTGATCCTTTGTAACGGTCTCGTAGTGTGCTTGCTAGCCATCTCACCTAAGGAAGTGTGATGAACAACTAGCATAGCTCACGACTTGTGGGTAAAGTTGTGCAACCTCTCGAGAGTGTAAAAAACTGATATATCAGCTGTGCTTATAGTCATGAGCGGCTCAGATCCTCCTTTGATTAGTGGGGTTATCAACCTTTGATTAGGGAGATTCCCCGGGTGGTTTCGGTTTGGATGGTTCTCAATAGTTTTTAATTGATACTGATTAATTTCTTATGAAATGGGGGTTTATGGTAACTCATTCACTTGTAGTATTTAGCTTTAATAAAATTCTGCCAAGACTAAAAGCTAATGCCGTCGAGTCAGCCAACCTTAGAGCCTCATAGTTTGTGTTATACTTGTTGAGTACGAGTTTGTACTCACACTTGCCTCTCTACTCTTCTGTTCTCCTGGATATCTTCGACTGCTGCTCAGTGCCCGGCAACGTGGAGGACTACGTCAGCGGCTTCGACGACTTCTAGGCGTTTGTCTCCCAGTCGATGTCCCTGTGGCGCCCTACTCTTCATGTATCTCTTTTACGCTTCCGCAACTCTTGAACCGATTCTTGATTCGGTTGTAATAAAATAATTCATTTACGATTTATATTATTGTTATACGTGATATGTGTTATGATATCTTGATGATTCTGTTGTATATATGCATGACTTGATCCTGGCGCATATATGATTGCTCGATTTATGTCCTTTATAAATCGGGTGTGACAACTATACGATAGCCCACAACGTCAACTTTGATGGGCTGCCATTGGGAGCAGAAGGGATGTTGAGGAATAGTCATTCTAACTCGACATCGACGAACACCTTCTTCCTAATATTCCACTGCGTCATATTGTGGGGGCTCGGTATAGCAGAACGAACTTAGTGATTCCCAGAGAAGATGAGGAAAACCCTCCCAGTGCAAGGCATTAGTGTGGAGATGCCCTGCAGGATCCTAAAAGACATTGGAAAGGGCTGCCATCTACAACAAGAATGCAAATGGTGAGATATATTTTTACCCTATCGAGAACTCACAAGGTAAATGGAACGAGATAATCAATTCTGATAATAGCAAAGACTGGAAATCAGATGGATGCTTAAGGTACTCAACTTAGAGCTACCACAAAAATCCTATTACCCATTCTAGAGGTAAGCAACACGCTATTCGTCCTTAATAGAACAAAACATACATTGCATTCGTGTATTTGATGATGGATTATGCATGCACGTACTATTCGACCTCACAATAAAAAACAACTGCCGAATATCTTCAGACTTACGTGGTTAATTTTGGTGGCAAAACACATACGACTCTCTCTAATAACTAGTCGATAAGTCCTATCCGTCCTAACCTCTTAATCATGGTTAGTGTACCTGCAAAAGACCACATATATATAACATGAACCTTTCATGGCAGCACGACATGAAAGCGTTCCCAAACAGTACTGTTCGCTATAGAAACAGCATCTGTACCATTACCGCCGTACAGACAACGTTAACATACGTCGTTAAACAACGTATTCACGGGGGTACCGCAAAATGCGGGGGTATGAACAGCAATCGCCATACCCTGCGCCGAACCATATACTCCCAATATAACCAACCTAAGTTGATATATTGGCAGCATCTCAAGTAGGCCGCTGCTTGAGAAACAGTGTTCGGTTCGCATCACCGACGGGAAGGCTAACTCCCCAGTTAGCTGAGGATCCTTACCTTTTTACCTTACCACCGAAGGTGTCGTTACAGAAAGTAAAGTTGGGTTATACATGAATTTAAGTTTTGACAGAAAGTAGTGCTGCAAGTCAGGACTATACCCTATGCCCATATATATCAATAGCCACCTGACTGTTCCCTTATAAGTCCCTAGGGCTTTACATTCTAAGCACCATCCTTAATGAATCCAACGTACGTTGCAAATTAGTTTGTTTGGCAAATTTTATCCTGAAAACACTTCTTAAGAGCTACTGCAGTTGTAAGAGTAAACCTACAGCTCTGATACCAGCTGTGGCAGAATCACCTGAATTATTCTGGCTCAAATGCGCTAATCATCGCTATACAGCCGATATTAACTCAACGCACTTCAAACGGAACAACCCATTGGTCTGTCGGGTCTCCACCCGATACAACCACGGTTCAACAGGATTGAAGCAGGTTTACCTCGCACGAAGGTGAGTTTACAATCACAGCACAGCTCATTAACTTTTAATTTACAGAAACGCAAATATTATTACAAATTTTTTTTTCAAACTTAATGTAAATTTATACAAACCATGTTTAACACGACAAGCTACAAAGCTTGTCCAAGTTTACAGTGGAAGGAACATAAACACGCGACTACGCACGTCGCGAGGGTTGACACCGTACTCAGCCTAAAGCTTGGTGTCACTCAGGAGGGTCAATGCTAGCCGGGGACGGATCGCACTCCACGAACCAGCCAAACGGAACAGAAGTTGGTCATGCGGGGCTATCCGTGGGGTTCTCGAAGGTCATTCTTGAAAGATAGACTAGCAAGACTGAGTATACTAATACTCAGCAAGACTTACCCGCTTCGTGGTATACTTGGCCAGGTAACTACACTCATGAAGGCATTGAAAAGGTTCTGGGTTTAATTTCAGCTGAAAAGCAACAAAGAGTATGATCTACTTTCAAATTTTAGCTTTCAAATTCTACTTGATTAGCCATTCTAGGTAAGCACCTATACTAGACAAGCAAGGAATAAGCAGTCTCAATCTCCGTGAGAAACGGACGATTCTGAATCGAATTTCTAAACCTTGCAAGGCAAACCTAACTCACACGCTTGGAATATCCAATGATAATTCCAAAGCAACCGTTTGCCTTTCATTCCGACTCGTGGAACAGGGCCACCACAAGCGACTGTAGGACCGTACGCGCACCAATTGTGCAGGACATACGTCTGTAGCGCGACTACATGACCGTACTCCTGTCCGCTGCGCGGAACATACTCCCGCACGTCGGTGCGTGAGAAAAACCAAATTATGAGTGGTGGGAGGTATGTCCACTCCTCGGGCCGATTGGTTACTAGGCTTACCGCTTTACCATATTTCACAGCATGTGGCTAGTACTTTCAAACGCTTAGCCACCACTACCACACACTGCAACCTTATCAACTTTTATCAACATAGATGGGGTAACCTTTCCGAGTCATAATATTGCACATGCCCCCGTCCATCATCCTTATAGTGATTGCAAGATAGTAAACCTTCAACTCCTATTTCGCGCGAGTGACAGGAAATCACTCGACTTCTGCCGGTCCTATTAGCGGAGCATCTATGCGATAAGGACTCGGATACAATACATTGGATTCCTAGGATTTATGCATCTAGGGTTTCATTTCAACTCCTAGACGTAATGCAAAATATATAATATATAAGTAAAATTGTAATAAATTGAAATACTGGGGTATGCATCGGGGCTTGCCTTCTTGAGTGGGGTTGGGGGCAGGAGTGTCAATGATTTCCGAACCTTGGTTCGGAACTTCAGTTAGAGTCTCGGCGATGTTTATCGGGTCTTCAGAAAACCCTTGGTCTTGATCCAGGACTAGCTCGTAGTCTCCGTCGTCGAGCGTTGTTGACTCTACATGATATGCAACTATTTAAGTGAGATGGTTCTCAAGTTAAGGATTTCACTTCACGATAAAGTTGCAATCCAATAAATTAATGAACATACACTCATGTAACAAGGGGGTGGGGTTCCAAACTACTATATATACTTAGGTTATGTTATTTCAATGGAATTACTTTGAAGTAATTCGACCAGTTTGATTTTTATTTTGAAAACCATAAAGATTATAACCTTGAATTTTTGTGGATAAGTTTATTTTCAATAAATAAGCTTATAGTGATTTTTTCATAATTTTCTGGAAACAGAAACTAAAATATTTGAATTTGAATTCAAACTTTAAGTTTAAATTCAAATTCTGAGTAAAAAGAATTATAAATTCTTGAAAATTTAATTATGAACTCATTATCAACATATTAGGTTATGGTAAAAAGATCTAAACAAATAAACCCCAGGAACATGCTTAATTAAATTCAAACCATTTTTAATTTGATTTGCAAAAGTTTAAAATAACTTATACTACAGAGCAATACTAAGCTTGAAATTTTTACATAAGCTTATATGTACTACATATCAAAAATTACAAGAAAATAAGTTTATATGCACAAGTTATGCATAAGATACTCTTTTACTTTGAGTTTAAAATAGATCAAAATGCATTTAGTTTCAAACCAAACTTTATTAACAAAAGTTGTAGACTTAAATTTCTAGATTCTAACAAAACTGGTTTGGCAATTTTTAGATTTTTCTACATATTCCTATGAATTTTACAAGTTGACAGCTAACACTAGTTTGGGGTCTTGCAGAGAGGTCCTCGGGTTCTTGCAACTGGGCCCTCAGAACGGAAATAGAAATCACAAATATGCCCTTGCCAGTACTCGACGACGGTCGGCGTGCCTGTCCGGCATGTTCTTGCCAGCGACGAGGTCCTGAGCAGGGGGAAACAAGCCTAACGTGATCTATGGAGCAAGTAGAGTCTGCTGGTGGGTGATGTGCTCGAGGAGCAGTGGCGGAGCAAGGCCGGCGACGAGAGATGGCGGCGGCCGTGGCGGCGCGTTATCGTTCCCGGCGAGGGGCTGGCGAATAGGGACGGAAGGGGTGCGCATGAGCTTTGTGGGAGTGCGGGGATGCTATTGCAGTACTTAATTGGGCCGGAGATGGGGTAGAGGGAGGTGATCGAGGGTGGGGCGGCTCGGGTTCACACCGCGGCGATGGCGGCACGGCGTTGTGGCAGAACCAACCTGAATTACACCGGCTCAAGTATGCAAGTCCTCTCTCAAGGGCTCCAATGTACTTCAAACAATGTAATCCCTTGGCCTGTCGGGTAACATCCTGATAAACCACCAAATGCAGGATCAAACAAGGTACCTCGCACGAAGATGAGTCTAGAGATACAAATGCCGACCCTTTTTACATCACAGATATAATATCACATGGCATACAACCATAGTATAAAAACCTAACTAGTTCGAATTTATACAAGACTTTTCCAAAGTTATAGTATCTGCAGTGAAAAATACACGCGATTCTACAGACATCGCACAACGGATGTTTGAGCTAAGCCCATGCCCAACATCACTCGGAGGGACATGTGTTGGCCGGGGACGGATCCCACTCCACGGACCAACCATCGGAGAGAGCATAGGGCCATAGCATAAGCAGAGTGGAGTCCTCAGGGGAAATACCTGAAAACAAGTTACAAGGCAAGGCTGAGTATACTAATACTCAGCGAGGCTTACCCGATTCATGATATACTTAGCCATGTAACTAGACTTATGAAGGCTTATAATGGTTCTGGGTTCAATTTCAGCTGAAAAGCAACAAAGAGTAGATCCTTAATTTCAAATTTTAGCTTTTAGGTTCTAGTTGATTATTCATTCTAAGTAAGCAAATATAGCTACTCAAACATGGTAGAACTTTCTCAACAAACATCATCTTTGATAACCATCAAATTGCTCTTATTACTCTATGTGGCAAAGGGATTAAGCAGTCTCAATCTCCGCGAGAAACGGACGATTCCTGAATTGAATTTCAGCCTTGCAAGGGTAAACCTAACTCACACGCTTGGAACATCCAACGATTGTTCTGAAAAAACCGTTTGCCTTTCATTCCGACTCGTGGATCAGAGCCACCACAAGCGACTGTAGGACCATACGCACATCCAATGTGTAGGACATATGTCAGTAGCGCGACTACATGACCATACTCCTGTCTGCATGTGCGAAACGTACGCCTACAGTGTGCGTGACTGTAGGGCGTACTCACATCCGCTGCGGAACGTACTCCCGCACGTCGGTGCGTGTGCAAAAAACCAAATTACGAGTGGTGGGAGGTATGTCCACTCCTCGGGCCGATTGGTTACTAGGCTTACCGCTTACCATATTCGCGGCATGTGGCTAGTACTTTCAAACGCTTAACCACCGCTACCACACACTGCGACCTTATCAAATTCATCAACACAGACGGGGTATCATCTCAACCATGATACTTCACATAAATCCTGTCCGTCATCCTTATAGTGATTGCAGGGATGTGAACATTGCAACTCCTATATCGCGCGAGTGACAGGAAATCACCCGACTTCTACCGGTCCTATTAGCAGAGCATCTATTCGATATGGACTCAGGTGCAATATATAGGTTCCTAGGATTCATGCATCTAGGGTTCCATTTCATCTCCTAGACCTAATGTAAGATATAATATATAAGTATAGGATTGCATAAATGTAGTAATTTGAAATACTTGGTTATGCACCGGGGCTTGCCTTTACTGATGGGGCTAGAGTCAGGGATGTTAGTATTATTATCTTCCGAACTTTAGTTCGGGGCTTCAGATAATCCCTTGGTGATGTTCACTTGGTCTTCAGAAATATCCTCTGCAGATTTCTGGGAGATCTCATAGGTACCGTTTGCGGAAGTAGTCGTATCTACATGCAATGCAACATTACATTCAAAGTGTGCACATAAAACTATCTTAATTCACGATAAAGTTGCAATCCAACACTCATTTAACATATTACTCATATAAAAATCAAAAAGATCAGAAACTAACTTGGGTAGAGCTTTAGTTGGACAACTGATTAAAATTGACTATTTGTTGAGGATTACAACAAAGCTGATTGGAAACAACAGGGTTTTAGCCGATAGAATCGGCAAAGGAGGGAGTTATCCAGATAGTTTTTAGGAAATCTGCTGATTTCTATATGGAAGAGAAATCGGCAGGAGCGGTCTCTGTATATGAGTAGAAGAGATTAGTCGATTTGAGTTCACCTGGGGTCAAATTGGCTGATATGGATAGGAACATTGAAGGTACAGTACTTTAAGGATAGAACAAGGAAAGATCTTGTCGATTGGATTATCAGCATGTTTTTGGTCTATCCGATTGGTTGGTGCATTGGCCTTAGCCTTAGCTAATTCATGTGCATTAGGTCTAGCCGATTGGATGTCTACTGGTGCTAGCCGATTGGCCAAAGCTGTATCGGCCGTGTCAGACAGAGACTCTTACTGTGCTAACTTGCCGATCTGTGGTGGTGTGTTTCGGCAGGTGCAGCCGATATGCCATCTAAATCGGATGTCTAGCTGATCACTATGCGCATCGGCATAGCTGATTTGTGTTTTTAGCAAACTAGTCGATCTGTGAACATCGGCACGCTAGTCGATCAGTGTATGCAACTATTCAATATTGGAAGTAGCCGATTGTGCAACAACTACTCGACTCGTGTGGCATGTAACTATCCGATTGCGTATTGGTAAACTAGTCGAGAGTGTGAACATCAGCCGAGCTGATATGTGCGCATGTGCTAAATTTGTGAATCGGCACAAGTAGCTGATCAGTGCATTTGCAAAACTAGTTGATTAGTAAACATCGGCTGAGCCGATGTGTACTAGTCGATCGGTGAATTGGCCTACTAGCCGATTTAGTGCATCGGCACATTAGCCGATTTACACATTGGGTAGAACTAGTCGAGTGATGTATCGGCATAGCTAGTTGATTAGTGCGAGTAACTAGCCGATGGTGCATTGGTAGGTTAGTCGAACTATGTATCCGTACGGTCAGCTGTGTAGCCGGTCTTCACCTTTAATGTTCTCCTATATTTACTGGGTCATATCAGCCGTGTAGCTGATTGTCCTACTTTGTAATAACTGTGCCTAACTAAGATGTGCTTAAGTGTTATTCTAGGTAACTAGGTGTGGTTGTATCGGCTTGATTACGTCGGTAAAACAATCGATTGATATCTAGCCGATGGGGCCATCTAAACTGGATCCGTTACAAGAACCAGGTGGAACAAGACATTAACATCGGACTTAAGCTGATGAGACTACAAACATGGAACTAGACTAAAGAGAATGTGGCCGATGGGCTGGTGTCGATAGATGGGTAGCTAAAGAGGGAGCGAGGTTGATGGGCATACAGCTGATGGGTGTCCTACGGGTGCGTAGCCAGAAGGCATATGGTCGATAGGTGTGTGTCCTATGGGTATATAGCTAAAGGGGTGTGTGGCCAACATCTCAGTCGATAGATCGGCTGATATAAGTGTGCTGACAGAGAAGGGTAACTAAAATGGATTGGTTATATCTGGCCGTTATAGAAAACGACCAGAATTGGCTTGGATCAGCTGATAGCAAGAACTCTAAGATCGTGTGTGCATCTCCGATATATCGACTATGTGCAGCTGATGTAGGACAGAACAAAAGAATTGTATCGGCAGTAGCCGATAGTAGAAAGATAACAACCGTATCAGCTAACCAGCCGATGGTAGAAGCATATCAAATGAATTGCATCGGCTGACAGCCGTTACAATGAAATATCATAGATTCAATTGGAACGGATGCTTAGCGGCTGAGCTAATAGCCGATGCTGAAGCATAGCTACAGAGATGTATTAGCTAAGCAGCAGATACACAGGAACTAACAAGGATCCTTATACGAAAAGGACCGTAAGGAGACTGCAATCAAGATAAGGATAATGTCTTGATGGTAGAGACATGAGCACTCATGTGAAAGGATTAACTAAATATCACACATCTCTATCACAAAAATACGAGCTAACACTACCAAACTCATCAACAAAGCAAAATGAAAGACATTCTATTTATCAAACATGTTATTCACTCTTTTACTGGGCATTCATTTATCGGGTATTATCTAAATTGTTTAGTTACATTAGGTAACAGGGTTGATTACCCTAAACATCTAAACTAAATACATTATGTAGTATACTTAGTTATCTTAAGCAAACAAACTAATTACACTTCACCTCTTTATGCAACAGATTAATCAAAATAAATGATTTAAATAAACAACATGTAAAACTTAAATGAATTTTATAGAGCAATGCACTTTAAAACTAAGGTTATAAAAACTAATAAACATTGCTTTAGTCTAATTACATTTACTGTAAATTTATCAGAATTTTATTTAAACAGGAACTATGCCACAAAATTAAACAAGAGCACACATTAAATGATTAAGATACATTTATAACTGTAGTTCTATACTAGATCTGGGGTTCAAAATTTATGGATATGTTCTACTGTACAAGAGTAACATTCCAGCATATTATCATAATTATTCATGAACCAAAACTATTGTTCATGAATTTCCTTTGAATCTAAGCTTATATTCATAACTTCAATTACACTAGGTTTCTGACTCTCAAAATTTTATCATGAACTAAACATGTTGAAGGAATTCTAAGGTTAAATTTTAAGCTACAAACATGAACAGATGCATCTGGAATTAATATATGAGGTTTTCATCTACATACATCAAAAATACTCAAACATCATAGCTAAACAATAGATCTGGCTCTGCAAATTTTACACAGAGCTATTCAAGACATGCACAATTTATGTTCCAAAGTTCAGCTATAGCACAGCTGTGAATCAAAAGATCTAATTAAAGCATCCATTTTCTACTAATTAAATCACGGCACAAAATACACGGATTCATCTCATGATCATAACACAAAAGTTGCAGTATTTAACCCAAGGATTCAAACCCAACTAGTTTGACATTTTTCTTATTTTTCTATGATTTACTACGATTTTCCAAATTTTCAGCCAGAAATTTCAAGAAGGTCCAACACGACACTATTGATCTGAGTCATGGGTTGTGCAGATAGGCCCCTGGAATTCTTCCTATTGTTGCGTGGAGTCCCTGGTCGCGATTTTTGGAACAGAGAAAGCTCAGGGAACTCGAATCCGGCGATGGGGTGCTTCCCAGCGGCAAGGGAGAGGCGGGGGAGCATGAGGGACACGAGAGCTACCTTTGGATGGGCTCGGTTGAAGCCGGGGTGGCCGGAGAAGGGCCGGCGATGGTCGGGCTTGGTCACGGCGGTGATGTTCCGGCATGCTGGGGGTCGAAGAGGCTCGGTGAGGTGGTCCAGGAGCTTCCTCGAGATGATGTGGTCCTGCTGGAGTGATCGGCGAGGGGTGGGAGCTGCTGGACGGCCGGGTTGACGGGGAGGCCGAAGCGGCGGTAGAGGAAGTGCTTGAAAGTTACTTTTACAATTCACCTTTTTACACTTTTCAACACATAAATTTCAAATGAAACTTTTGGATATATACATATTTTTATATTTTTTATTATTATTATATTTTTTTACAGGGGATAAAGTAAGAAAAATGTGTAAGCAAAACTACCCTTCACTTATTTTGAAGTTACCTCCTATCCAATTATATTTTGCAAAACCAACCCTAGTTTTTCCGTAATTATAAAAATACCCCTTTTATTTAAGATTTTTTTAAAAGCTTCACATAAACACACACAAGCTTTACACTAACAAGCACATACTTCACACTTAACAAATAATGTGCCTAGCTTACAAGTACTCAAACTGTCACAGGCGTTCTGCAGGCTGGGATGCAGGAGGGTGGCGGGAAAGTAGTCGAGGAGCTTCTACAGGTTGGTGTGGTGCTGTTGGTGCCCTTGGTCGGGGTGAAGAGGCCCTTTACCGGCGGGTCGACGGCGAGGCCGAACGGGCGGCGGAACAGGAGCTTCGTCGGCGCTGCGGTCCGGCTGTTCTGGTGGAGGAAATGGAAATTGGTTTGCTTAGTGAGCTTGTGTGGGTCGTGGCAGTGCTGCTGATGCACTGGATCAGGGTCCAGAGGTGGTGGGGGTGGCTGTCGATGGTGGCCAGGGACGGCGGCGGAGGTCCGGTGAGGGAGTGAGCTCGGGGAAAAGGAAATGCTGTGGACTGCAGGTGCTTGGTTGAGTAGAAATGATCACAGGGTAGCAACTGAGTAGGCTTAAGGTTGAAAGAGACACAGCACACACGAGTAGGAGCTAGCGACGCCGGCAGCGCGCGTGGCAGCTCGGGCGGCGGCGGTGCGAGGTGGAAGAAACAGGGGCGGGCCAGCGCAGGGTCGGGGAGGTGGCGGCGAGGCAGGGGAGGACGCGTGGAAGGGCTCAGAGCGGCACGAGGGTGGCGGGAGCCCTGCACATGGCCGGCAAAGCGGCGGCGGCAGTCGGGCGCAGAGAGAATAGAGGAGGCCGGGGCTGGAGAAGGAAGAAAGGGGTTGTTTTGTGATTTTCCAAAAGTGTAGGGACTTCACTAAAATGTATATGTAACTTTCAAACCAGAGCTCAAATGGAAATGGACCCAAAAGCAAAAGTGTAGGGTTTATCTAAATCTACAACTTTGCTTTAAGGTTCATTGGCATAAGAGTTAAGGATTTGGAATTAATATAAAACTTGGCAAAGTTTCTAAACTTTATATAAATCCTATTTAAAAACTACACTACATTTACATCCTATGTGTAGTTTCACCTATATTTGCGATTTAAACACAAGTTTTTGACTTTTGCCAAAACAACCTTTACATATTATATTCCCTTTCCCACTCTCACCCATTTAACACTAAAGGACCTTTATTAATTTATAATTATATAAACAATCCTTTTTCCTTATCATTTAAATTTTCAAACACACTTTCACCTCTTTTTGCACACAATTTCATACTAAAATCTAGTATGTAACAATACTAAATACCTGAGTATCACAAAAATGCCGAACAAGAACCCGATTACTTACGAAGAGTTGTCTGATGAGCTCAAGCAGAAGTATGATGAAATAAAGGCTGCTTTTGAAGCTGATCTCATCGGCTCATTTGAAAGGACCCATCACCACGGCATCAGGTGGAAGGGATTTTCATCTGAAGGTGCACTTGACGAAGTGGATCTGTCTACTCCTACGGAAGAACGCATGCGAGCTCTCCGCCAGGAAGTCAACTACATGGTGGCTCATTCGTTACATCGACATTCTAAGAGTTTGGTGAACACCCTTGAGCGCGTCGCGGTACGTGTGGTGCAGGAGATTATGAAACACCAGTACTCTCCAACAGGACCTGCTTTAGGAAGTCACAAGGGGGAGTTGCCTTCTCAAGCTAGGCCACCAATGCCTTACATGTTTGCAGCTCCAGAGCAACATGGTTCTCCAGCATACGTCATGTACAAGATGGGAGGTGACCCTGCTGATCACCAATTCTTCAGTGAACCCCCAAAGGAGGTACCACATGGGTATGTTTGTGCGTACATACCAGATGGCGGTAGCCAGGCGCAACCTACGCAAAGGACAACTGGAGGAACATCTGTAGTTGATGCCAACAAACAGACATGGCTGGCTACTTATGCGACAGGGCCGAGTCACGAAGGTACGCACTTGGCCCTAGGAGTTCAAATGGTGGATCAGATTAGTGCCATTTTGAGAGATCAATTTGGCATTCTCCCAAGAAGGCGAGCGATCGGCTACACCAAGCCATATCCAAGCGAGTACGACTTGATTCCTTTGCCGCCCCAATACCGGCTGCCCGAGTTTACCAAGTTCTGCGGAGCGGAAGGATCCAGCTCCATAGAGCATGTGAGCCGGTATCTGGCACAGCTAGGGATGATTTCGGTGTCGGACCCATTGCGAGTGAGGTTTTTCTCACAGTCTCTCACAAGGCCATCTTTTGGATGGTACACATCATTGGGTCCTGATTCTATCCGCACCTGGAAGCAGCTAGAGGAACAGTTCCACATACAATATCATTCAGAGGCTGTAGAGGCTGGGATTGCCGATTTGGCACAGGTCCACCAGAAGCGTGGAGAAACGGTGGCGGAATACATCTAGCATTTCAGAGAAGTTAAGAACTGGTGCTACTCGACTCGGATTTCAGAAAAAGAGGCAGTGGAATTGGCATCTTTGCGATTGGTAAAACCAATCAGAGATCCGGTTTTCCTGCTGGAGTTCAACTCTTTGGCACATCTGGTACAAAAGATGACAGTATATGAGCAACATCACCCAGGATTCTACCAAGACAAGTTCAAATGACAAGTAGTAATGGTTGACGCTAAAGACTCTGAAGACTCTGGGGATGACCAAGAGATCGCAGTTGTGGAGTGGGCACGGGGGGCAAAGCCCGTGCCCTGCAAGTGGGTGAAGCAACAGTGTCCTTCGAAAGGATTTGATTTTGACGTGAGTAAAGTCGAACAGATATTTGACTTACTCTTGAAGGCGAAGCAGTTGAAGTTCCCTGTAGGTTGCAAGATCCCAATAGCTCAGGAGCTCCAGGGGAGATCATATTGCAAGTGGCATAACTCTTTCACTCACGGTACCGGAGACTGCAAGGAACTCCGGCGGCAGATACAATCGGCTATTGAGCAAGGCTGATTAATCTTGGTGCAGTATGCCATGAAGGTTGATACTCAACCGTTCCCGAACGTAAATATGGTGGAAGGGTACGACCGATCAACGCGTCGTCAGCTGGATTTTATGCTCGGTATCAACATGGCAGGACATACATCACGTTAGCATGCAAGGAAGCAAGTGGCTGATTCCCGCGATCGGCCCCAAAAAGAAGAAAGGGACTATATCACCGAAGAACAGGTCAGGCACGTTAGGAATCAACGACCAGTTTCCTCTCATCTTCTGAGAAAATATCAGTATCAGTATCAACAGCGTCTCCAACGCGAGACTGAAGAAGAAGAATACGAGCGACGCACTGGGAAACGCCTCAGGAAGCGGGAGGATACGCGAGATCATTGACACTGCCCGTTCTTCAGATAGTGTTGGGATTCTGGTATGAAACGACTACCCACCCTTGAGGATTGCCCAGAATGCAAGTCCCAGAAGTGAGATGCAAGAAACGCCTCAGTTTTTCAGCATTTGGGACCAGAGCAGCCCCGCCATGGACAAGCCGAGTCAACGCGCATAGGGGGAAATTCAGAAGATGAGGAAGACAAGTATCACCGACCACGCTGGTGCCCTGACGGGCTTAACCGGTCCCAGAAGCGGAGAGTGCAGCGGTTGCGCAGCCTGGAAGAAGCCGAGGCCCAATATTTGGAAACACTAAGGAAGGCGCGACCAGATTTGGCTGAGAAAGTTCACCGTCCCCAAAAAGCAGAGATGAGTTCCTCTAAGAAGGTATGGCGACCCAAGAAGTCCAAAGCCGATGTGAAGACATCGGCTGATGCAAACATGGTGTTTGTTCTCCCTGTAGAGTTTCATGCACCAGGCCATGAGGAAGTGCTAGTGGCTCAGCTTGACTTGAGGCCACGGCCAGTCATATTTGAGAAGCCCCGAGAGAAGAATTACAGGCACCTGATGGCTTTATATCTTAAGGGGTACATAAACGGCCAGCCTGTCAGCAGGATGCTAGTCAACACAGGAGTGGCAGTTAACATAATGCCGTATGCAGTGCTGCGCTGCTTGGGGCATTCTGTTGGAAATCTGATTAAAACCAACATCACGTTAAACGACTTCAACGGACAAACTTCGGAGGCACAAGGAGTCCTCAGCGTGGATTTGACGATAGGAGGCAAGACCGTCCCTACTTCATTTTTTGTTGTCAACAGCAAGGGCTCATACACCGTCGTGCTTGGGAGAGATTGGATCCATGCCAATTGCTGTATCCCTTCTTTGATGCATCAGTGTCTGATTCAATGGGATGGAGATGAAGTAGAAGTAGACCTTGCGGATGATTCTGTTGAAGTTTCACATGCTGCCATGAGTGTCTGGGACGCAAAAGACCAGGAGCCTATCTCAGGGATTAGCCTGGAAGGTTACGACCGTGTGGAAGCTACAAAAAATGGGGTCAGGCTGGTCTTATCCACTGGCCTTATGGAGTAGAATGGGTGCCACAGTTAGTCTGTAACAAGGTAACAGGAGAGACCGATCCCTGTGATCGGCCCTAAAAAATAAGAATTGAATTGTTTTTGTCATCCATGTTACATTATAAAGAGGCCCGCTCGAGCAGCCAGCCATGTGTTGATTGTAAAATGGTACAAATTAATGAAAAGAACAAGTTAGCCGGTCCCTGCGATCGGCCAAATCCTTTTACTTCATATTCATCATTTATTTGTAGTATCGATCTAATGGATGAAGGGAAGCTGGGATACGGGTTTACATCTGCTGACGAGCTGGAAGAAGTCGACATTGGTCCTGGGGATAAGCCACAGCCAACATTTATCAGCAAGAAGTTGAATCCAGAATTGCGAGAGCCGATGATAGTGTTACTGAAAGAATATGCGGATTGTTTTGCCTGGGATTACACGGAGATGTCTGGGTTGGACAGAAGTATTGTGGAGCATCGGCTCCCTCTTAAGCCAGGATTTCGGCCGTTCCAGCAACGAGCGCGGCAAATGGAGGCCGAAGTACTAGAGGAAGTCAAGAAAGAAGTCGAAAAGATGATAGAAGCAGGCTTCATCAGGACATGCAGGTATGCTGAATGGATTTCCAGCGTTGTGCCTGTACAGAAGAAGGATGGCCGGTGGAGAGTCTCTGTAGACTTCAGAGACCTTAACAGAGCTACACCAAAAGATGAGTACCCGATGCCGGTGGCGGAGATGTTGATTAATGCAACTGCTGGTCATAAGATGTTGAGTTTCATGGATGGCAACGCTGGTTATAACCAAATTTTTATGGCTCCAGAGGATTTCCATAAGACCGCATTCAGAGTACCAGGTGCAGTGGGGTTATTCGAGTATGTGTTCATGACTTTTGGGCTGAAAAATGCTGGTGCTACATACCAACAGGCCATGAATTATATGTTTCATGACTTGATCGGTAAGTTGGTGGAAATCTACATTGATGACGTGGTGGTGAAATCTGCATCGGCTGAGGGGCATTTAGGAGATCTACAGCGGGTTTTGGAACGAACTAAGAAGTTCGGGCTTAGAATGAATCCAAAGAAGTGTGCCTTTGGTGTATCGGCCGGTCAATTCCTGGGTTTCTTGGTTCATGAGCGAGGAATTGAGATCGGCCTAAAAAGTCAAGAAGCTGTAAGAACAATGGTGCCACCTACTACAAAGAAGGAACTCCAACAACTCATTGGCAAGATCAATTTTGTCAGGAGATTTATTTCCAATCTGTCAGGAAGAATCGAGCCATTCGTGGAGTTGGTAAAAATTAAAGCCAATGACGAGTTCCGCTGGGGGGCAGAGCAACAATAGGCGGTTGAAGATATCAAAGAATATTTATCCAAACCGCCTGTGTTAGTCCCACCCCAGCAGGGTAAGCCATTCTATGTTTATCTGTCAGTAGGTAGCACTTCCATTGCTTCGGTCATTGTACAAGTTCTGGATGGCAAGGAGAGAGTTGTTTTTTATCTCAGCAGAAGGATGCTAGATGCAGAGTCAAGGTATCCTGAAATTGAGAAACTATGCTTTTGCCTATTCTTTACTTGTATGAAACTCCGCCACATCCTGCTTTCTGCCGAGACGATTGTCATATGCAAATCAGATGTTATCAAGTATATGTTGTCGGCCCCGGTGTTGAAAGGCCGACTCGGTAAGTGGATGTTTGCTTTGTTAGAATTTGATATCCGGTACCAACCTGCAAAGGCAGTCAAAGGGCAGGCGTTGGCCGACCTCGTTGCAGAGAGGACCAGCTCAGACATAGCAGCGCTTTCCATCCGTGCATGGGCAATGTATTTTGACGGGTCGGTCTGTGGAGATGGCTCTGGCATAGGTATTTTGCTCGTTTCGCCTCGGGGGGCAACATATTCCTTTTCAATCAGATTGCCAATGCCTTGCACCAATAATCTAGCCGAGTATGAAGCAGTACACAAAGGTATGGAATTACTTCTTGAGGCCGGAGCTGAAGCAGTAGAAGTTTTTGGGGATTCAAAACTGGTCATCTCTCAGCTCACGGAGACGTACCGATGTGAGAGTGCGTTGTTGTTTCCTTTTTGGAGACAATGCCAGGAGCTAATGGCCCGGTTCAGATATATAAATTTCTACTGGATACCAAGAGTACAAAATTCTGAGGCCAATGGTCTTGCCCAGATGGCTTCAGGTTACAAGGATACGGCAGATGGTGCTGATTTCCCAATAAACCTGCTGGATCAGGGGGATTGGAGAGCCGATATCTTCAATTAGTTGAAGGATCCGGCTCGGGGGGCACATAAGAAGATACGTTACAAAGCTATGAAGTATGTCTTGATAGGGGATGACTTGTTCTACATGACTCTAGAGGGGCTACTGCTCAAGTGCTTGGGGCCGATTGAATCCAATTGGCTTCTACATGAAGTCCATGAAGGTACGTGTGGTACTCATCAATCAGCCCACAAGATGAAGTGGTTGATCAGACGCTCGGGACATTATTGGCCTGATATGCTGGAAGATTGCTTCAAGTATTATAAAGGATGCCAGGCCTGTCAGGAGTTTGGGAAAATACAAATAGTGCCAGCATCAGCAATGAATCCTATCATCAAACCTTGGCCATTCAGAGGATGGGGCATGGACATGATCGGTAAGATTAATCCTCCATCGAGTAAAGCCATCAGTTTATTTTGGCCGTCACAGATTATTTCACCAAGTGGGTAGAGGCTGTTCCTATGAAGTCAGTAACATCGAGGGACGTCATCAATTTCGTCAAAGAACATGTTATTCATAGGTTTGGGATTCCTCAGACTATTACAACGGATGGAGGGTTGGTGTTTATATCTGATGAATTCGAAAAGTTTGCTGCCGACATAGGGATTAAATTGATCAGGTCATCTCCATACTATGCTCAAGCAAATGGACAAGCCGAAGCGTCCAACCAGAGCTTGATCAAGCTGATCAGAAGGAAGATTGATGAATACCCACGGTGTTGGCATGAAGTATTATCAGAAGCGCTATGGGCTTATCGTGTTTCATGCCACAGGGCAACAAGAACTTCACCATATCATTTGGTGTATGGGCAGGAGGCCGTATTACCATGGGAGATTACGGCCGGTTCAAGACGGATAGAGTTTCAGAATGATTTGACTGCTGAAGAATATGCCGCACTAATGAGCGACAATGTGGAAGACATTACAGAACTCAGGCTTTGGTCGCTGGAAAAGATCAAGAAAAATAAGGCCAAGGTAGCCCGCGCATATAATAAGAAGGTTAAACCGAAGGAATTCCAAGTTGAAGATTTAGTATGGGAAGCGGTGCTACCATTGGGGACTAAGGACGCGGCATATGGTAAATGGTCTCCGAATTGGCATGGGCCTTATAGAGTTGATCAAGCTCTACCAGGGAATGCGTACATGCTTGAAGAATTGGATGGAGTTAAATTTCCAGTAGCTATCAATGGCCAACACCTCAAGAAATATTTCCCGAGCATGTGGGAAGACGAGTGATGAAGCCGATGTGATGCATCGGGCTGCAAGTCGACATGATCGGGTACTTTGTGGTGCATTAGGCTGCAGGCCGGTATCCATTGGGTACCTTAAAAGCCGGTGCAGTGCATCAGGCTGTAACGTAGAACGAGATGAACAAGTCTGATATCTCAAGAAAGAGCAGTGCAGGTCCGTGCATGGAGCTAAAGATTGAATAGCCGATGTTAAGCCATCGACTTTAGAAGCAATAATCGGGCCCTGCAAGTACCGGGCTTCGATAACAAGCAAAGAAGTTGATTGCAGGTGTCTTATCAAGGTCGGCATAATGGATTCTGCAGCGCGACTCAAATTAGGCAAACTACAAGGGTCTCTTGATCTTAAAAGAAAAGGTTCGACTTCTTTGCAGATTTATCTCGGTAATCATATTTTTCTACTTGATTTGGGATTGGGGGAAAGCAGTAACAACAGGGGCACGTCTGTTTCCTTAAAGAGCCAATTTCAAGGAAGAGTTAGACAAATTGCTTTGGCACATAGTCAGATGGCAAAAGAAAAGTAGGGATGGATCTTAGCAGAGTACTCTTGATATTGGCGAACTCATTTGAAGGGTACTCGAGTTCTCGAAGATCTCTGAGATATTTGAACTCATTTGAAGGGTACTCGAGTTCTCGAAGATCTCTGAGATATTTAATCCGGAATAAAGGAAAGGCTTGGGATTGGATCGGACAATCCAAGGAGAAAGGCTGATGCGATGCCATCGGACTTCAGATGATTGGATTTTCAGGTATTGGATTACTAACTACTGAAATGAAAGGGTTCATCTACGAGAAATTATTACAAAAGAAGCTGATCTACCGGCTCTGTGCATAATGGCGGACGACCCTACGAACTACCACCAGTAAGTCCCTAAGGACTTGCGGCGCTTGTATGGGGGGACGCGCTGGTGTCATCATCGCGGCCACTATCACTGCCGCCGTTGCTGCTGTTGTTGCCTCCATCACCGCTGCTATGGCCGGCGTCGTCGCTGGCGTCCCCGTCATCTTCTAAAGTCGACGATCCACCGCGCAGGAACCCTCCTGCTGCCGAGTCATCGTCAGTGGAAGTGTCCTTGGCATCTTCTTCTGAGGAAGAGAAGAAGTCGTCATCCCAAGAATATTCGTCACCTTCGTCCAGATCCCCATGAAGGAGGATCTGGAGGTCCTCGTCATCGGTCAGGGACTCATCATCCTCTGACCAAATGCTGAAGTCCCACGCCTCTGCATCCCAATGTAGAGGAGCGAGAGCTTCGTATAAAGCTATCGGATAGAACTCCGGCGTTGCCTCCCTGGAGGTTTCGGAGTCAACAGAGGTGATGGAGATTATAGAGGAAGAGGAATTGGAGGAGGCAGAGGAAAAGGAAGCCATCGTCGGGGGATGCAGAATATGCTAGTGCGGTTAATGCATGGAGGAAGAAGATGGATAGAAGTAAATCCACCGATGCTAGTTTATAAGGGCGGAGATGGAAGGCGAAGCAGCGCTGTGGCGATTTCCAAGGGAGAAGTCAAAGGGTCGCATCCGATGGCATTTGAAGGCAGCGCGCGCGTACAGGCCTTGGAAGCCGAGAGGTTGCATCCGATGGCATTGGGGGCGGCATGTGCGTGTACGAATCTGAGAAGTCGAAGAGGCGATGGTTTCGGAATTATCATTGCCAAAACCAGGGGGGCATGTGTTATCGCCATAATTTGACTGGGCCAAGGGATGGGCCAAGAGCAACATGGGCTGAAGGAAATTATCGTAATGGTCTGCAAATCGGCTTCTGCGGCGAACAGGTCAAGGGCCGGGATGGCCATGTATTTAGTAAGGATAGTTTAAATATAGAAAGTTAGAGATTGTATCATAATCAGCTAGGGTTAGTTAGAAAAGATCAAGTCTCCGGACAATAAATATGTATCGTGAGATTCAATAAAGTAATCAATAAAAACATTCACAACAAACTCTCGGTGCATCGCCTCCCCTTTCCCAAGGGTTTCTCCAGGTAACTGACATGCTGCTCCGATCATGCTCCGCATGGTCGGGGCAGCATTGCGTTTATCTGTTTATCTTTGTGTTTCTCGTGCTGAAGCGTTGTTGATGATGAGTAACACTAGTTATCTTAAACGATTATGATGCTGCATTGGTTTTGAATAGTATATCCATGCTCTGCTTGCTGTTCGTAATCTTTTAGCTGCCCTTGTACGTAATCCGCGGTGCAAGGGCAGCCACCTTGCTCTGTTCTTGCTTAGTAGATCTAATCTGTTATGGTAGTTCTTTGTTCTACAAGGAATTGGTTTAATATCCGTGTGATTAGGCCTTCAAACGGGTTAAATGTTCCGGCTGCATGATTGGTGCTTTATGGTAATCTAACGAGGGATTGTTCCGGGAATCGACTTGTTAGTTGGTTTTTAGGCCTCTTTTTGGGTTAGCGTCTTGTTATCTTTCATGTTCATTAGGCTTAACCACGTGTGGGATGTTCCGGTTATATGGTGAAGACCTTTACTGTCGTAGATTGGATTAGCTTGGTGATTACAGAGCATGCTTTTATCTTTTCAATCAGATTCGTACGAGACGCTTGAATATTAATAGATCTGATCTGTTAAATGGGGTAATCGGCTTCTTTTAGCCGATTCTCAGAGGTACCCGAAGGTCCAACCTGGTACGAAGACAGGTCCGACCTAGTGCAGAGGCTCCATCGGCTCTTCTAGCTGATCTTGGGAGTCATGTTAAGAGCTGATCGCGGCTCGGACTAATGTTTGACGTGGCTGTGCATGCAGGAAAATAACTGACAAACGACTTCTACACCTTCCTGATCAGGTATAGGTCAGGTGGCATGCCTAGCACTTCCTCGAGCCAGGGCGTGTGCCGGACTTCGGGGCCGTTGACTGAGGGACCGGGACCCACCAGCAGTTCCGGAAGCCTCCCAGCTCCTCGTGTTGCCTGTCGCTGCTAGCCGGTGGGTTTTGACCGACAACACTACCACCAGTAAGTGCCTGAGACTTTGCGGCGCTTGATCGGAAGAGCCACGCTGGCGTTGCTGGTGTCATCGTTGCTGTCGTCGTTGCTGCCACCATCGTCTCCGCTGTTGTCGCTGCTGAAGCTGCTGCTGTCTTCGGTCTCTTCGTCGTCATCATCGTCATCGTCCTCCGACGACCCGCCAAGCAGGAAGCCTCCTGCCACCGAGTCCTCCTCGGTTGATGGGGCATCGACTCCTTCCTCCAAGGAGGAGAAGTCCCCCTCCCAAGGCATTTCGTCCTCATCGTCTTCATCCAGCTCCCCACCGAGGAGGAGCTGGAGATCTTCATCGTCGGTCAGGGATTCATCATCTTCTGACCAAGTCTAGAAGTCCCACTCCTCTACATCCCAATGCAGAGGAGCGTAGGCCTCGTAGGAGGCGATGGGGTCATACTCTGGAGTAGCTTCTCGAGTGGACTCAGATTTGAAAGAAATGACGGAGGAAGCAGAGGAAGAGGAAGCCATTGCGAGAGAAGGAAGGATGTATTGGTGCGTTTGCTAATGGCTGAAGGAAGGGGATGAGTGAAAAGAAATCTACCAGGGGCAGGCTTATAAAGACAGAGTGGAATATGAATTGGCACCGTGAAAGTTTCCAAGGAGTTAGATGCAGAGTAGTCACATCCCGTGGAAGTGGAAGCGGCATGCGTGTATGGATTTTGGAAGACGAAGAGGCGAGGCAATGGAAAAGAAAAAAATGTTTTTGGAACAATTATTGCCGAAACCAGGGGGGCATGTGTTATCACCATAATTTAGCTGGGCCAGAAGGTGGGCCGTGAGCAAGATGGGCTCAAAGGATAATTGTAATGGGATTGTGAATCGGCCCCTGCGTGGGCGTTTTAAGGCTAGGATTGGCCATGTATCTAGATAAGTGTGTACATTTAAATTAGTTTAGGTAGAGATAGCCAAGATTCATGTCGTAGTCAGTTAGGATTGGTTAGGAGAGGCAAGTCTCTGGACTTAAAATATGTACCTTGGACTACGAATAAAAAAGGAACAACAACCATTCGCAAACAACTCTCGGCGCATCGCCACCCCTGTTCTAGAGTTTCTCTCGGGTAAGTGCCGTGCAGCCCCGATCACACCTCGCGTGATCAGGGCAGCATCGTTCCTGTCTGTTTATCTTTGTGTTTCTCATACTGAAGCATTGTTGATGGCGAGTGACACTAGTTATCTTAACACTTATAGGGATGCATCGGCTTTTTATATTATATTCATGCGTTGCTTGTCACCTATAAGCATTTAGTTGTCCTTGTGCCTGATCTTGGGTGTAAGGGCAGCACCTTGCTCTACTTTCGATTAGTAGATCCATATCCAATCTGTTATGGTTAGTCTTTGTTCATAAAAAATTTAGCTTAATATCTACATGATTGGGCCCTTCAAACGAATTAAATGATCCGGCAGTATGTTTGATGCTTTGTATTAACCTAAAGAGGGATTGTTCTGGGAATCGGCTCTCTGTTCATATTTGTTAGGCTTAGCTACGCATAGGGTGTTCCCGTTATGCGGTGAAAGTTTAACCGTCGTAGATTGAATTAGATTATCGGTTACAGAGCAAGTTCTCATTATTATCAGATATGTGCGCTTTGTTTAAACACTTAGATCCGATCTGATACTGGAAGACAATCGGTTCTTTACAGCCGATATCGGGGATCACCCGATGAGCCGATCACAGCTCAGACTAATGTTTGAACATGTCTGTGCATGCAGAAAACTAACTAAAATCACTTCTACACCTTCCTGATCAGGTACAAGGTCAGGTGGCACGCCTTGCAACCCAGACGCCAGGTCGTGTGCCGGATCCTGGGTCGTTGACCGAGGGACCGGGGGCCACCAGCAATCTCGGGAGCTTCCTGGCTCCTCATGTTGCCTGTCGCTGCTCACCAATGGGTTTTGACCGACAACAGTTGTGCGCGTGTTGGGTTTCGGCCCATGGTGGTTAAGGTGATTAGGGTTTGAATTTGAAGTTGAATGGCCCATTCAAATTCAAATTCCACTCAATTGAATCAAACAAATTTGGAAGCAATTCAAGTAAAATCCAATCAACAAATTCAACAAGGTAGATTGCAATTAAATCCAAATGATTCCAAAATATTCCACACTAACATTTTAATGGTCCTTAATTAGAAATGTTTTGTTAAGTCACTAAGATTTCGAGATAGGGAGAACTTATGCTTATTTTTGGAACTAGCTAAAGCACATTCATGAAAAGTTTTTAAAAACTCACAATTTTGTATATTTATAACATTCCGGAAAAATCCGGGATGTTACAGACTCCCCCGTCACAAGAATCTCGTCCCCGAGATTAGAGGCAACTTAGGGCTTGGAAGGGCATGTAGTTCAGGAGTCATCCAAAACCAAAGCTTGGAGATTTCGAAAGGTGCTTACCTATTGCCACGTTGGGTGCAGCCTTGGTTGCCTTCTCTGTCAGGTGGGTGAGTGTTGTCGGTCAAAACCCACCGGCGAGCAACGACAGGCAACACGAGGAGCCGGGAGGCTTCCAGGATTGCTGGTGGGCCCCGGTCCCTCGGTCAACGGCCCAAGAGTCCGGCACACGCCCTGGCTTGGTCAAGTGCTAGGTGTGCCACCTGACCTATACCTGATCAGGAAGGTGTAAAAGTCGTTTGTCAGTTATCTTCGTGCATGCACAGACATGTTGAACATTAGTCCGAGCTGTGATCGGCTCTTACAATGACTCCCAAGATCAGCTAAAGAAGCCGACGGAGTCACTGCACTAGATCGGACCTGTCTTCATACCAGGTTGGACCTTCGGGTACTTATCAGAATCGGCTAGAAGAAGCCGATTGCCATGTTTAACAGATCGGATCTACTAAACAAATGAATGTTTGCACAAATCCGATAGAAAGAATACAAGCATGCTCTATAATTACCAAGCTAATTCAATCTGCGATAGTAAAAGCTTTCACCGTATAACCGGAACATCCTACGCGTGGTTAAGCCTAACGAACATGAAAGATAACAATATGCTAACCCAAAAAGAGGCCTAAAAACCAACTAACAAGTCGATTCCCGGAACAATCCCTCGTCAGGTCATCACAAGGCATCAAACATGCAGCCGGAACATTTAACCCGTTTGAAGGGCCTAATTATATGGATATTAAACCAATTCTTTGTAACACAAAGAACTACCATAACAGATTAGATCTACTAAGCAATAACGGAGCAAGATGCTGCCCCCGTGCTCGAAATCGAACATAGGGACAGCTAAACGATTACAAGCAGCAAGCAAAGCATGGATTCACTGTTCGGAATCATTGCAACATCATAATCGTTTAAGATAACTAGTGTTGCTCGCCATCAAAAATGCTTCAGTATGAGAAACACAATGATAAATAGATAAAAGCAACGCTGCTCCGACCATGCAGAACATGATCGGAGTAGCATGTCGATTACCTGGAGAAAGCCCTTGGGAAGGGGTGGCGATGCGCCGAGAGTTTGTTGTGGATGATTTTTTTTCTTATTGATTATCACGATACATATTTATAGTCCGGAGACTTGATCTTAACTAATCCTAGCTGATTATGATTCAATCTCTAACTTACTATATTTAAACTATCCTTAGATACACGGCCATCTTGGCCCTTGACATGTTTGCACAGAGGCCGATTTACAGACCATTACGATGATTTCCTTCAGCCCATGTTGCTCTCGGCCATCCCTTGGCCCAGCCAAATTATGGCGATAACACATGCCCCCTGGTTTCGGCAATGATAATTCCAAAACCATTGCTTCTTCGACTACCAAGATGTGCACATGCACATGCTGCTCCCAACGTTGTCAGATGCGACCCCTTCGGCTTCCAAGGCCTGCACGCGTGCGCTGCCTTCCAATACCATTGGATGCGACCCTTCGACTTCTCCTTTGGGAACCGCGACAGCGCCGCTTCGCCTTCCATCTTGCCTTTATAAGCTAGTACTAGCAGATTCACTTCTATTCATCTTCTTCCTCCACACATTAACCGCACCGACATATTCCGCATCCCCCAACAATGGCTTCCTCTTCATCCAATTCCTCTTCCTCTTCTTCCGTAATTTCCATCACCTCTCTTGACTCCGAAACCTCCAGGGAGGCAACACCGGAGTTTGATCCAGTGTCTTCATATGAGGCTTTCGCTCCTCTACATTGGGACGCAGAGGAGTGGGACTTCAGCACTTGGTCAGAGGACGACGAGTCCCTAATCGACGATGAGGACCTCCAGGTCCTTCTCCATGGGGCTCTGGACGAAGATGACGACGACTCCTGGGATGGCGACTTCTTTTCTTCCTCGGCAGAAGATACCCAGAGTACTTCTACAGATGATGATTCGGCAACAGGAGGATACCTTCATGGTGGATCATCGTCTTAAGAAGACGATGAGGATTCCAGGGACAACGCCAGTCGTAGCAGCGATGATGGCGACGATGGCAACAGCAATGATGACACTAGCGCGCCCCCCGGTACAAGCGCCGCAAGACCCTAGGGACTTACTGGTGGTAGTTCATAGGATCTTCCGCCATTGCGCACAGAGCCGGTAGATCGGCTTCTTTTGTAATCACCTTTTGTAAATAAATCCTTTTATTTCGGCAAGCCGATATCTGACTTCTAATCTTAAAGTCCGATGGCATCGCATCGGCCCTTTCCCTTGAATTATTCGATCCAATCTTGAGTTTTTTTTCTTTTATTCTGGGTTGAAAAATCCCAAGAACTCGAGTACTTTTAAAATAATCCTGCTAATAACAAGAATACTCTGTAGTCGACTTCTTTCCTTGTTATTGGATCCCATTCCCCAATTGGGTCAAACAATATGAGTACTAGGAAAACCCCGCGAAGAAGTCGAACCTATTCTTTTAAGATCAAGGGACTCCTGCAATCATCCTCTCTGTTTTTATCAAGACCCAGAATTGGCCAGGCCCAATTACTGCTTCTAAAGTCGATGGTTTAACATCGGCTGTTCAACCTTCAATTCTGTGTATGGACCGGCGCTGATTTTTCTCTACATATCAGGCTTGCTCATCTCATTCCACCTTGTAGCCTGATGCATTGCACCGGCTTCCAAAGTACTCGATAGATGCTGTCCTGCAGCCTACAAGGTACCCGATTAGATCAACTCGATGTGCTGCAAAGTACTCGATTATATTCTTGCAAATACCCTGATTATACTAGTCCACAGCTTGATGCATTACATCGGCTTCATCACTCGTCTTCCCACATGCTCGGGAAATACTTCTTGAGATGTTGACCATTGACAGCCACCGGAAATTTAACACCATCTAATTCTTCAAACATGTATGCATTCCCTGGCAAAACTTGATCAACTCTATAAGGCCCGTGCCAATTTGGAGACCATTTACCATACGCCACATCCTTAGTCCCCAATAGTAACACCGCTTCCCATACTAAATCCCCAACTTGGAATTCCTTCGGTTTAACTTTCTTGTTGTATGCACGGGCTACCTTGGCCTTATTTTTCTTGATATTTTCCAATGACCAAAGCCTGAGTTCTGTAATGTCTTCTACATTGTCGCTCATTAGTGCTGCATATTCTTCAGCAGTCAACTCATTCTGAAACTCTATTCGTCTTGAACCGGCCGTAATTTCCCATGGCAATACGGCCTCCTACCCATATACCAGATGATATGGTGAAGTTCTTGTTGCCCCATGTCGGAGATATGTGCTGCATAGTACGGAGATGACCTGATCAATTTAATCCCCATGTCGGCAGTGAACTTTTTGAATTCAACAGATATAAACACCGACCCTCCATCTGTTGTAATGGTCTGAGGGATTCCAAACCTATGAATAACATGTTCTTTGACGAAATTGATAACGTCCCTTGATGTTACTAACTTTATAGGCACAGCCTCTACCCATTTGGTGAAATAATCTGTGATGGCCAAGATAAACTGATGGCCTTTACTTGATGGAGGATTAATCTTACCGATCATGTGTCACACCCGATTTATAAGAACATAAATCGAGCAATCATATATGCGCCATGATCAAGTCACGCATATATACAACAGATTATCAAGATATCACAACACATGTCACGAATAAAAGCGTATAAATTATAAAATGAATATCTTTATTACAACGGAATCAAGAATCAGTTCAAGGAAATGCGGAAGCGTAAATGAATACATGAAGAGCTGGGCGCCACAGGGACGTCGACTGGGAGACAAACGCCTAGAAGTCGTCGAAGCCGCTGACGTAATCCTCCACGTTGCCGGGCACTGAGCAGCAGTCGAAGATATCCGAAATGGAACAGAAGAGTAGAGAGGCAAGTGTGAGTACAAACTAGTACTCAACAAGTATAACACGAGTATGAGGCTCTAAGGTTAGCTGACTCAACTGCATTAGCTTTTAATCTTGGCAAATTTTTATTAAAGCTATTTACTATAAGTGGATGAATTACCATAAACCCAAATTGCATAAGAATTAATCAATATTAATTAAGAACTACTGAGAACCATCCAAACCAACACCACCCGGGGAATCTCCCTAATCAAAGGTTGATAACCCCACTAATCAGACGGAGGATCTGGGCCGCTCATGACTGTGAGCACAGCTGATATATCAGTTTTACACTCTCGAGAGGTTGCACAACTTTACCCACAAGTCGTGAGCTACGCTAGTTGTTCATCACACTTCCTTAGGTGAGATGGCTAGCAAGCACACTACGAGACCGTTACAAAGGACCACGTTGGTAAGGTGTAACCGCTAAGGATTCTGGATCAGCGACGATGGGGCCCACCTCCGGGGGTACAAGACACACAGCACAGACCAAGCCGGAGGAGCAGGGACCATTGAAGCTTACCACCCCTCTTGCCCACGCAGGTAAGTTACTCCCGAACCAACACGACCTAATTAGTAAGTCAAGACCATCGCATTCCAGTCTTGTGGTTGCGCGGTTGTCCCAGGTTGTTGCTCTATGAACCGGTCCTTATGGAGAGTGGCCAACCATGCACTAAGCACCGTGCTAGCCCCCTAAACCATGTTTCTATTAAAAACATCTTTTAAGGAGACGTGAGCCACTCAAGCACACAACACAGAGGGCCACTCTCAGAATTAAGTTGCATATACCCTTAATCATATTTAATTAAAAAGGACCAATTGTGTTATAGCGCAGCAACCTAGCACAACTAACCAAAATGCAACCCAAAGGACATATATATAGGATATAAAGTGGCTAGGAAGGTCCTTATAGGCATACAGTATTAAAATGCAGTATGAAATTGTATTAAAAAGTGATAGGAGGTTCATGTTATACTTGCCTTCCTCGTACTCTCCCGGCTGCTGCTCGAACTGCTCGGAAGAAGGCTCCTGGTACTGCTCCGGTGGCTCGACGTCTACTCACGATCGTAAGAGCAATACATGGTCCACACGTGCACACACATGCAAACAAAGGCAAACTATAAGAAACAGTACACCAAAACAATAGAACAGCACACAAAACTAGTCTAGAGCTATTCTACGCGTTACAACGATCACGTGGACATAAAGAACACTAAAACGGAGCTAAGACGTGAAATCTACGCTTGAAACAAGATCCAGGGACCTATTTGCAAGAAAACTGGAGGTTCTAAGAGGTTCTGCGCAAAAACCGAGGGTGTAAACGTAAATAAAGGGTAGACACAGGGACTAGCACGTGAGAACACCGGACATGGACTGCGGCCACCAATTCCAGGAAGCTCAGGGGGGTCTGTGCAAGATTCTGGGTCTTTCTGGAATTATTTCTCAACTAGCTAGGACCGCGGGTTGATTCCAAGGAAGCTCAGGGGCTCTTTAACAAAACTGCCACAGCTGAGGGGTATCTTCTAATCTGGACCGTCGTGTATAGATCGGACGGTTCGGACCCAATCTAGTTCGGACGGTCCAATCTGCACAGCGGAAGGTCCGGACGGTCCGATCTGGATCAGACCGGTCCGATCTGGCTGGCTCGCGGGGACGGCGGAACGGTCGCCGGAATTTGACTCCCGCGGCGGCGCACGGCTCGGGCTCGCCGGAGCTCGGCGTTCTCGCCGCTCCGGAGGTCAAAACAACTCGAGATCGGGTCGGGCGTGATCAGCGCGACATGCGTGATCCATCTGGGGCTAAGGCGGGGCTCAGGAGGCGCTCTAGCTGTGAGTGCGACGGTGGGGTGGGTCTGCACGATGGCGCACTGGCGGCGTGCGGCGTTCTGGTCACTGCGGAGGCCTAAATGCTACGAGATCTAGCGTAACACGACCAGGGGGATGATGTGCTGCTCACCGAGGCATCGTGGGGACCGGAGACGTGACGGAGGATGATCGTCGACGATGGCCGTGCGGCAGAGGCGGGCGGCGCTCGCGGAGGAAGCTGCTGCAGGGGCTCTCCGGACTCCTAGGCTCCACGGGTCGATGCGTGGGGCTCCTGCGAAGGTGTTACGGGGGTCAGGGAGGTCCGGGAATCACCGACGGCGAGGAATTGCGAGGGCGGAGCGCCTCACCGGCGGCGGCTTCAGGTCCAATTCCGGCACAGCCAGAGCTCAGGGTCGAGGGCAGAAACTTCGGGAAGCTTCCTGGCGGCGAGGCGGAGCTACTGCGGGTGATGTGGTGGCCTGGGGCGCGGCGGAGCGGCCGGACCACGGGGAGACCGAGGCGACCGGAGCAGGGAAAGAAGGGGGTGGCGGTGCTGGAGATCTTCGGGGTTGCAGGGCTGGGGTTAGGGTTCTGGGGGCTCAGGAAGTTCCTTTTGTAGGGTGGCGGCGCTGCCTTGGCGTGCGGGCCCAGAGAGAGTGGCTCGCCGGGGATCTCGGGAAGGAGTTGCGCCGGAGAAGAAAGGGGAGAGAGAAGGGGCCGACAGGTGGGGTCAGGCTGAGGGAATGACTGAGAACAGAAGGAATGACTGACCTACTTTCCTGTTTCCTCCCTTTTGTTTCTTTTTCAAACAACTCGATTCTATTTGAATTCAACTCCTATGCACTCAACCAAATAAAACTTATGCACTAGCATGAATGCACAAACATGTTGAACCCTAAATAAATTTTAATTCTTTGTGAATTAATTTATAAATAAATGCAAGCTAGGCAAAATAAACCCTTGGAACAATTACTGGAGCCCAATTAAATTCATTATAAATCTCGAAATTTTACCTTAGGGTGTTACATCATGTCCATGCCCCAGCCCCTGAATGGCCAAGGTTTAATGATGGGATTCATTGCTGATGCTGGTACTATTTGTATCCTTCCAAACTTCTGACAGGTCTGGCATCCTTTATAATACTTGAAGCAATCTTCCAATATATCAGGCCAATAATATCCCGAGCGCCTGATCAACCATTTCATTTTGTGGGCTGATTGATGAGTACCACACGTACCTTCATGGACTTCATGTAAAAGCCGATTGGATTCAATCGGCCCCAAGCACTTAAGTAATAGCCCTTCCAGAGTCCTGTAGAACAAGTCATCCCCTATCAGGACGTACTTCATGGCTCTGTAACGTATCCTTTTATGTGCCCCCCGAGCCGGATCCTTCAAGTAATTGAAGATATCGGCTCTCCAATCTCCCTACTCCAGCAGGTTTATTGGAAGATCGGCTTCATCCGCCGTGTCCTTGTAACCTGAAGCCATCTGGGCAAGATCATTAGCCTCAGAATTTTGTACCCTTGGTATCCAGTAGAAATTTGTATACCTGAACTTGGCCATCAGCTCCTGGCATTGTCTCCACAAAGGAAACAACAACTCGCTTTCACATCGATATGTCTCCGTGAGCTGTGAGATGACCAGTTTTGAATCCCCAAAAACTTCTACTGCCTCTGCTCCAGCTTCGAGAAGTAACTCCATACCTTTATGCACTACTTCATACTCGGCTAGATTATTGGTGCAAGGTGTTGGCAATCTGATTGAAAAGGAATATGTTGCCCCCCGAGGCGAAAAAGCAAGATACCTATGCCAGAACCATCTCCACAGACCGACCCATCAAAATACATTGCCCATGCGCAGATGGAAAGCGCCGATATGTGTCACACCCGATTTATAAGGAACATAAATCGAGCAATCATATATGCGCCAGGATCAAGTCACGCATATATACAACAGAATCATCAAGATATCATAACACATACCACGAATAACAATACTATAACTCATAAATGAATTATTTTATTACAACCGAATCGAGAATCGGTTCAAGAGTTGCGGAAGCGTAAAATGAAGTACATGAAGAGTAGGGCGCCACAGGGACGTCGACTGGGAAACAAACGCCTAGAAGTCGTCGAAGCCGCTGACGTAGTCCTCCACGTTGCCGGGCACTGAGCAGCAGTCGAAGATATCCAAAATAGAACAGAAGAGTAGAGAGGCAAGTGTGAGTACAAACTCGTACTCAACAAGTATAACACAAACTATGAGGCTCTAGGTTGGCTGACTCAACTGCATTAGCTTTTAGTCTTTGCAGATTTTATTAAAGCTATTTACTACAAGTGAATGAATTACCATAAACCCGATTGCATAAAAAATTAATCAATATTAGTTAAGAACTACTGAGAACCATCCAAACCGAAACCACCCGGGGAATCTCCCTAATCAAAGGTTGATAACCCCACTAATCAGACGGAGGATCTGGGCCGCTCATGACTGTGAGCACAGCTGATATATCAGTTTTACACTCTCGAGAGGTTACACAACTTTACCCACAAGTCGTGAGCTATGCTAGTTGTTCATCACACTTCCTTAGGTGAGATGGCTAGCAAGCACACTACGAGACCGTTACAAAGGATCACATTGGTAAGGTGTAATCGCTAAGGATTCTGGATCAGCGATGATGGGGCCCACCTCCGGGGGTACAAGACACACAGCACAGACCAAGCCGGAGGAGCAGGGACCATTGACGCCTACCACCCCTCTTGCCCATGCAGGTAAGTTACTCCCGAACCAACACGACCTAATTAGTAAGTCAAGACCGTCCCATTGCAGTCTTGTGGTTGCGCGGTTGTCCCAAGTTGTCGCTGTATGAACCGGTCCTTATGGAGAGTGGCCAACCAAGCACTAAGCACCGTGCTGGCCCCCTAAACCAAGTTTCTAACAAAACATCTTTTATGGAGATGTGAGCCACTCAAGCACACAGCACAGAGGGCCACTCTCCGGATTTAAATGGCATAGATCCATTAACAAATTAAATAAAAAGGACCAAGTGTGTTATAGCGCAGCAACCTAGCACAGCTAGCCAAAATGCAACCCAAGGGATATATATATATAGGATATAAAGTGGCTAGGAAAGTCCTTATAGGCATACAGTATTAAAATGCAGTATGAAATTGTATTTAAAAGTGATAGGATGTTCATGTTATACTTGCCTTCCTTAAAACACTCCTGCTGCTGCTCAAACTGCTCAGAAGATGGCGGCTCCTGGTACTGGTCCAAAGGCTTCGCGTCTACTCACGATCGTAATCATCAAGCATGGTCCACACATGCACACATATGCAAACAAGAACAAAAGATAAGAAACAGTATAACATTACATCAAAACAGCACACAAAACTTTTCTAAAGCTATTCTACGCATTACAACGATCGCGTGAGCGTGAAAACCAACTAAAACGGAGCTAGGATGCGAAAACTAGGGCTAAAACAAGGTCCAGGGGCTTTTGTGTAAGAAAACAGAACTTCCAGGGGGCTTCTGGGCACAAACTAGGGACCTAGATGTAATTAAACTATAGACACAGGGTCTAACGTGTAGAACTGCGCTCCAGGGATGGCGGACCCTATTTCTGGAAAACTCAGGGGCTTCGGTGCAAAAATAGGGCTTAACTGGAATTATCTTTGAACGGAGGTGGACTGCGGGTTGATTCCAAGGAAGCTCAAGGGCTCTTTAACAAAACTGCCACGGCTGAAGGGGTACGCGGCTTCTAATCTGGGCGGTTGGATCTAAATCGCACGGTTCGGACACATTCCGGTTCGGACGGTCCGATCTGAATAGCGGGCCCGGATGGTCCGATCTGGATAGCGGGTCCGGACGGTCCGATCTGGATCGGACTGGTCCGATCTGGTTGGGCTCGTGGGGACGGCGGGGCTGCACGGCAGCGCACGCTGGCGACGGCGTTCCGGCTTCTGCGGAGGCCTAAATGCTATGGAATCTAGCGCAACACGACCAGGAGGATGATGTGGTGCTCACCGAGGGCTTGAACGGGCCGGAGAAGCGGCGCAGGATGGCCGGCGACGAGGTCCGAGCGGCGTGGACAGGCGGCGCTCGCGGAGAAAGCTGCTGCAGGGGCTCTCCGGACTCCTAGGCTCCACGGGTCGACGCGTGGGGCTCCTGCGAAGGCGTTACGGGGGTCAGGGAGATCCGGGGATCACCAGCGGCGAGGAATCGCGAGGCCGGAGCAGGATACCGGCGGTGGTACTCGGGCTCGATTCCGGCGCGGGCAGGGCTCGGGGTCAAGAGTGGAAGCCTCGGGGAGCTTCCTGGCAGGACGGTGAAGCTGCCTTGGGCCTTGGCCGGAGCTAGGATGCACCGGAGCGGCCGGCCCATGACGGAGCAGAGGTGCTGCACGGCGGAGCAAGATGCCGGTGGTGCTGGGGATTCGGGGTGGCTGCAGTGCGGCGGTAGGGCACAAGGTGGGTTTAAGGGAAGGGTTACAGGGGCCAATTAAGGAAGAGGCCGGTGGTTTGGGCGTGCGTGCCCCGGTGGGAATTGCGGTCGTGATCCGCGCGGAAGAAACGGATCGTGTAACCGCCCTGCGCGATTCGGCTCGGGAAAGAAACTTCTGGAAGGAGGGCGCGCACGGGAGACTGGCCGATGGGCTCGTGTTCGTGTACGGGGTGGAGCGGGGCCACGTGCAGCGACGGCACGGCGGGGCGGAACAGAGGGAGCCGGCGTGAGGAAGAAGAAGGGAAGGAAGGAAATGGTCACCGATAGGTGGGGTCAGGCTGAGGGAATGACTGAGAATAGAAAGAATGACTGCGAAAAGAAAGAATGACTGAGAATAGAAGGAATGACTGAGTATAGAAGGAATGACTGAGAATAGAAGGAATGACTGAGAAAAAAGAACGAATGACTGAGAAAAGAAGGAATGACTGAGAATAGAAGGAATGATTGAGAAGAGAAGAAATGACTGAGAAAAGAAGGAATGACCAAGAATAGAAGGAATGACTCAGAAGAGAAGGAATGACTGACCTACATTCCTGTTTCCTCCCTTTTCTTTGTCAAACCAACTCGATTCTATTTGAACTCAACTCAAATTTGAATTCAACTCCTATGCACTCAACCAAATAAAACTTATGCACCAGCATGAATGCACAAACACGTTGAACCTAAAATAAATTTTAATTCTTTGTGAATTAAATTATAAATAAATGCAAGCTAGGCAGAATAAATCCTTAGAAAGTTACTGGAGCCCAATTAAATTCATTATAAATTTAAGAAAATTACATTAGGGTGTTACAAACCTACCCCCCTTACAGGAATCTCGTCCTGAGATTCTGATAGGCTAGCTAGCAAAGAGATCGGGGTACGTCTTCCTTAGCTCATCTTCTCGCTCCCAAGTAGCTTCGTCCTCTGTGTGATGACTCCACTGAACACGGCACATCTTGATTTTCTTGTTCCGTGTAACTCTCTCAGATGTCTCCAGAATCTTCACCGGATGCTCGATGTAAGTCAAATCTTCCTGCACATCTAACCCTTCCAGCGGTGCTTGCTCTTCTGGCACCCTCAAGCACTTCTTCAGCTGAGATACATGGAACACATCGTGCACTCCTGAGAGGTTGGGAGGCAATTCCAAACGATATGCTACCTCACCTTTCCGTTCCAACACCTTGAACAGACCAATGTATCGAGAGGCTAGCTTCCCTCTCACATTAAACCTGCGGATTCCTCTCATTGGCGAGACCTTCAGGTACATATGGTCACCCACTGCAAAGGTCAGATCTCGATGACGAACATCCGTGTAGCTCTTCTGACGAGTCTGAGCGACCCTCAGATTCTCTCGCACCCGCTGTACCAACTGTTCTGCCTCTTCAACAATATCCGGACCAAATACCTGCCTCTCGCCAATCTGATCCCAATACAGCGGAGTCCTGCACTTCCGACCGTACGGAGCCTCGAAAGGAGACTTGTTCAGACTTGCCTGATAACTGTTGTTGTATGAAAACTCTGCATATGGCAGGCATTTATCCCAGCTGGTACCATACTGAATAGCGCAGGCTCGAAGCATATCCTCCAACACTTGGTTGGTTCTTTCTGTCTGCCCATCTGTCTGAGGATGATAAGCGGTACTGAAGCGTAGCTTCGTATCCAACGAATCATGCAACTGCTCCCAGAACCGTGAAGTGAACTGAGATCCTCGATCAGATATGATCTTCTTTGGAACACCATGCAGACAGACAATCCTGGATATGTACAACTCTGCGAGTCTAGCACCGGAGTAGGTACTGTTCACCGGAATGAAGTGGGCAACCTTCGTCAACCGATCCACTACTACCCATATGGAGTTGTACCCTTTCTGAGTACGGGGCAAACCAACAATGAAGTCCATAGTGATCTCCTCCCATTTCCACTCTGGAATCTTCAACGGCTGCAATAACCCTGCTGGCCTCTGATGCTCTGCCTTGACTCGCTGACAAGTGTCACAGATAGCCACGTACTCCGCAACAGAACGCTTCATTCCATACCACCAGAATCGTTCCTTGAGATCATAATACATCTTCGTGCTGCCTGGATGAATACAATACGCTGTATCATGAGCCTCACTCAGAATCAACTTCCTGAGGTCCGCTACATCCGGCACACACATACGACCCTTGTACCACAAGGTACCCTGATCATCCTCTCTGAAATGAGGTGCTTTGCCAATCTTGAGCAACTCACGAATCTCCTGCAGCTTCCTATCTTCTTTCTGATGTTGCCTGATCTCTGCCTCTAGAGTGGGTTCTGCCTCGAATGCTGCACTCGAGGTGTGATGCAAGAAACCCAGACTCAGTTGCTCAAACTCCTCGCATAACTCCTGAGGCATCTGAGAAGTCACGGCCATGTTAACATAGCTCTTCCTGCTCAGAGCGTCTGCCACGACATTAGCCTTACCCGGATGATAGTGAATCTCCAGGTCATAATCCTTGACTAGCTCCAGCCATCTTCTCTGCCGCATGTTCAGCTCACTCTGAGTGAAAATGTACTTGAGGCTCTTGTGATCGGTGTAAATGTCACACCTCTACCCAAACAAGTAATGCCTCCATATCTTCAGAGCATGCACGACTGCGGCTAACTCCAGATCATGAGTGGGATAATTCAGCTCGTGCCGGCGCAATTGCCGTGAAGCATAAGCTATCACTCTGCCTTCCTGCATCAGGACGCAACCAAGACCATCCCTCGAAGCATCATAATACACTGTGAACCTCTTGCTCTAGTCTGGCAGAGTAAGGACTAGTGCCATGGTCAACCTCTTCTTCAGCTCCTCGAAGGCCTTATGACGCTCATCAGTCCAAGAGAAATCCACACCCTTCTCTAGCAAGGTAGTCAAAGGCTTTGCAATCTTGGAGAAATTCTTGATGAACCTCCGATAATATCCTGCTAAGCCCAGAAGAGAGAGGACTTCCTTCACTGTCTGCGGTACAACCCAGTCAAGCACATCTTTCACTTTTCCAGGGTCCACAGCAATACCTCCCTTGGAGATAACATGACCGAGGAATGGGACCTCGTCAATCCAGAACTCGCACTTGCTGAGCTTGGCATACAGCTTGTGCTCTCTGAGCCTCTGCAACACAAGCTGTAACACCCTAATGTAATTGCCCTTAATTTTAAAGAATTTATTTGGGCTTGAATAAAATTTTCCAGGGTTTTCCCTAATTTACCTCGTATTTAAAGTAATTTTATAATGCAAGTAATTAAAATTTACTATAAGTCGACTTGCTTGTGCATTCATGCTGGTGCATGGTTTTATTTGTGTGGGTTGAATTCAAAATTATTTGAATTCAAATGGAGTGGTTTGAATGTTTGAGTGTAGAAAAGAAAAGAAAGAAGAAAAAGGAAAAGAAAGGGCAGCCCACTTCCTCTCCTAACCCAGCCCAACAGCTCCCTCCCTTCTTTCCCTCACGGGCTCTCTTTCCTTCCCTTCTTGGCCCAATCCAACCCGAGCCCAGCTCTCTTCCCTCTTCCTCCCCGCGTGGGCCGAGCCGGCCCATCTCTTTTTTTTTCCAGCCCGAGCACGCGCCTGCTCTTCCCTCCCTCCTCTCTCTCTCACTGACCGCCAGGCCCCGCGCGTCAGCGCTTCCCTCTCCCCCTCCTTCTTCTTCCCCGGCGTAACGGCCCCCCCGATATCGCCGGCGATCCCCTCCTTCCGGGCCCGCGCGCCAGAGTGGCTCCGCCGCCCTACAAGTATCGGCCCCACGCCCCCTCTAAGCCCTAACCCTAGTCCCCGTCGCCTTTACCGACGCCCGGCATCGCAGCCGCCCCGTTCCGCCGCTCGACGCCTCTGCTCCGCCGCGGACCCGCTCCTCCGCCGCGCCTCAGCCTCGGCCAAGGCCCGCGGCAGCTTTGCCTCGCCACCCAGGAGCTCCCCGAGCCCAGCAGCTAGGCCCTGCGCCCTTTCACCGCCGGAATTGGAGCCGAAGCTACCGCTGGTGAGCCGCTCCGCCGTTCCAAATTCGTCGCCGCCGGGGCCGCTCCGGGCCTGCTGACTCCCTGTGCACCTCCGCAGGAACCTTCCGGAGCTATTCCCGCCATCTAGAAGGCCCGGCCACCTCGGCATCACCTCTCCCCGCGAGCACCTGACCCATCCGCCGCCAGTCGTCGTCGGTTTCCTCCCTCCGCTGCAACTCCGGCCACCGCGAGCCCTTGGTGAGCTCCCTTTTCCCTCCCTGGTCGTGATGCACCGAAGGCCGTAGCGTTTAGGTCTCAGTTGCGCCCAGAACGCACGCACACCGGCGTGTTCGCCGCCCCGAGCCGCCCTCGCCGCGGGGATCACCCACCCGAGCCCCGATCCGCCACGTTGATAGCCCAGGTGGATTACCCGTACCGCCAGCATTCTCCACGGCTTGATCCCGACCCAAACGAAGCCCGGACGGCCAAGTTTGGTCATCACCGGCGAAGCGCCGCCGCGGAGCCGAGCTCCGGCGACCTAGCGCCGCCACCCCGCGTCTTTTTTCCCCTAACCGTCCGATCGGTGTTGTACGCGTAAGATTAGATCGAGCTGAGGGTGGTTCAAAACCGTAGGATCGCGATCTGACGGCCTAGCGTTGCCCGTACCGGTTCGCCCCTCGTTTTAAATCCGAGCCGCTCATCTTAGATCCGGCGCGCTGCATTAGATCTGAGAGAAAAGAGAGACGGGAGCGTCGGATTTGGATCCGACGGTTGAGAGTTGCGCGTACATCTTCGCGTAACGGATCTAATCCGAGCCGCCCGATTTAGATCCGAGGATCCAGATTAAAAGATACCGGTTCAGCCATGCCTTTTTGCTAAAGAGCCCTCGGCTTTTCCTGCAATCAACCCGCGGTCCACTGCAGTTCAATAGTAATTGCAGTTTAGCCCTAATTCTTGCACCGAAGCCCCTGATCTTTATAGAATTTGAACCCACCGTCCAGCCTGAGGTTTCTAACCAGCTAGCCCCTGTGTCTAGGGTTTATTTACGTTTAAGTCCTCGGTTTTTGTCCAGAAGCCCCTGGTTTCCTGGTTTTCTCGCAAATAGGTCCCTGGATCCTGTTTTAAGCGTAGCTTTCGCGTTTTAGCTCCGTTTTAGGTGTTCTTTATATCCACGCGATCGTTGTAACGCGTAGAATAGCTTTAGACTAGTTTTGTGTGCTGTTTCTATGTAATGTTGTACTGTTTTCTTATAGTTTGCTCTTGTTATGCATGTGTGTATGTGTGGGCTATGTTGATGATCGTGAGTAGACGCGGAACCTTTGGACCAGTACCAGGAGCAGCCGTCTTCCGAGCAGTTGGAGCAGCAGCCGGGAGAGTACGAGGAAGGCAAGTATAACCTGAATCTCCTATCACTTTTAAATACAAATTTCATACTGCATTTAATTCTGTGCGCCTATAAGGATTTCCTAGCCACCCGTATATCCTTTATATATATCCTATGGGTTGCATTTTGGTTAGTTGTGCTAGGTTGCTGCGCTATAACAAACCTTGGTCCTTTTTAATTAATTTGATTAATGGTCTTATGCAACTTAATTCTGGAGCCGACCCTCTGTGCTGTGTGCTTGAGTGGTTTCTGCGTCCTTAAAAGATGTTTTTGTTAGAAACATGGTTTAGGGGGCCAGCACGGTGCTTAGTGCTTGGTTGGCCACTCTCCATAAGGACCGGTTCATAGAGCGACAACCTGGGACAACCGCGCAACCACAAGACTGGAATGGCACGGTCTTGACTTACTAATTAGGTCATTTTGGTTCGGGAGTAACTTACCTACGTGGGCAAGAGGGGTGGTAGGTTTCAATGGTCCCTGCTCCTCCGGCTTGGTCTGTGCTGTGTGTCTTGTACCCCCGGAGGTGGGCCCCATTGTCGCTGATCCAGAATCCTTAGCGGTTACACCTTACCAATGTGATCCTTTGTAACGGTCTCGTAGTGTGCTTGCTAGCCATCTCACCTAAGGAAGTGTGATGAACCACTAGCGTAGCTCACGACTTGTGGGTAAAGTTGTGCAACCTCTCGAGAGTGTAAAACTGATATATCAGCTGTGCTCACAGTCATGAGCGGCCCAGATCCTCCGTCTGATTAGTGGGGTTATCAACCTTTGGCGAGGGCGATTCCCCGGGTGGTTTTGGTTTGGATGGTTCTCAGTAGTTCTTAATTAATATTGACTTATGCAATTTGGGTTATGGTAATTCATCCACTTGTAGTAATTAGCTTTAATAAAATTTGCCAAGACTAAAAGCTAATGCAGTTGAGTCAGCTAACCTTAGAGCCTCATGCTCGTGTTATACTTGTTGGGTACGAGTTTGTACTCACACTTGCCTCTCTACTCTTCTGTTCTATTTCGGATATCTTTGACTGCTGCTCAGTGCCCGGCAACGTGGAAGACTACGTCAGCGGCTTCGACGACTTCTAGGCGTTTGTCTCCCAGTCGACGTCCCTGTGGCGCCAGCTCTTCATGTATCTCTTTTACGCTTCCGCAACTCTTGAACCGATTCTTGATTCGGTTGTAATAAAATAATTCATTCATGATTCATTTACGATTTATATTAATGTTATTCCTGACATGTGTTGTGATATCTTGATAATCTGTTGTATATATGCGTGACTTGATCCTGGCGCATATATGATTGCTCGATTTATGTTCTTATAAATCGGGTGTGACAGATTGGTATCAGAGCCGTGTCGACTGTAGGACGAAGCCTAGGTAGGATTGGTCGAGTTTAGGACTTCTCTTCTCTTGCTTGCCTCCGCAAATCCTCAACCATCATTTTTCTGCTCCTATTCCTTGAGTCTTAAGTTCTAGATTTGCTATCTCTCCTGCCTTTTCTGAGAAATAGCTTGAGTCTTCCGTAGACGTTGGCCTGAGTCGCCTAACCCTGTAATTTATAAGTTTAGGTTGTCCCGGTGAAAATACGCTAGAACGAGGGTGTTAGTCGAGTGGTGTGATAAACTCGACTAAGTTGTGAATATTGAATGTTTGTTATTGTGCAAATGTTTGATTTGGATTTTTGGTTGATTGCATAGGCTAGTAGCTAAACTTGTTCATGCAAATTGATCCTAACCCAACTCGAATCAAATAATAAAAATTTGATTTAGATCGTTGGGGGTAAAACCGTACATTCCTTTCTCCCTATTTTATCCCGTCAAAGTTTTCCTTCCCGAAGTTATACCCTATCTATCTCTTATAAGTTTCGTTTGTTGCGACCAGATGGTGAACACCAGGCGCACCAGTTCCGGTTCTGACCAGCAGGAGCAGAACAACCAGGGTACTGGTCAGCTGTTACCGATGCCTCCACCACTGACCCCGGAGCAGTTCTTCCAGCTCCAGATGCAGATGATGGCCACCCTGAACAATACTGTTCAGGCTCTGCAGCAGATCCATGCTCAGCCACCGCCTCCTCCGCCGCCTCAGCCCCGTGACAGGCGTGCGGACTTTCTGAGAGGTCATCCTCCGACCTTCTCTCACGCCACGGACCCACTCCAGGCGGACGACTGGCTTCGTTCGGTGGAGCGCCAGTTGGTTGTTGCGTAGTGCGACGACCGAGAGCGGGTTCTGTACGCAGCAGGGCAGCTGCGAGGCTCCGCTCTTGACTGGTGGGAGTCCTACCCCGCTCGAGACCGTGATGCTCTCACGTGGGACCAGTTCCGTGAGCGCTTCAGGAACCATCACATTCCTGAGGGCATTATGAAGATGAAGCAGAAGGAGTTTCGTGCCCTTAAGCAGGTAATTCTGAATGGAATTCTCTACAATTTCTTTTGAGCTTGATCTATCCTTGATTTCTTTCGTAAAACCTGATCAATTGAGCGATTTCTATCCTTGTTATCTGTGTTCGTTATTTCAGGGATCTATGACGGTGACGGAGTACCGTGACCGTTTCCTTCAGCTTGCCCGCTACGCCCCTGCTGACGTCGCTCGCGACAGCGATAAGCAGGAGTACTTCAAGGAGGGACTGGATGATCACATCCAGTATGCGCTGCTGAACCACCGCTTTGACAACTTCAACCAGCTGGTTGATGCGGCCCTCAACACCGAGCGCAAGCGCCGGGAGATTGAGGACAAGAAGAGGAAGATGGCTCCATCCTCTTCGGGCAGCAACACCCGTCCCCGCTACCAGTACCCTCCACAGCAGCAGCAGCAGCAGCAGCAGAGGTCGCCTCAGCAGTACCAGCCGCGACAGCAGTTTCTACCTCGTCCTCAGCAGCAGCAGCAGGTGGGACAGGGTCAGAGGCTTCCAGCGCCTCCGGCTCCACCAGCTCAGAGGCAGGGAGTGCCTACTCCTCCTGGGCAGCAAGCCGCTGCATTTCCGCGAGTGTGCTTCCACTGCGGCGAGCCGGGGCACTACGCCAACGTCTGCCCCCGGAAGGCGCAGGCAGGACAGCAGGGCCGTGCAGCACAGCCCAAGGCCCCAGCTCCAGGCAGGGTGAACCACGTGACGGCCGAGTCAGCGGCCGAGGCTCCTAACGTGGTGATTGGTACGTTCATGGTTAATGCCCATCCTGCTACCGTGCTTTTTGATACAGGTGCTACGCATTCTTTCATCACCCAGTCTTTTGTTGAGCATCATGGCATTCCTACTAGCACATTAAAGAGGTGCATGTTAGTATCTTCACCGGGAGGGCAGTTGAGGTCTCATGTCTTCTGTCCCAGAGTCAGTGTGGCTATAAGGGGGGTAGATTTCAGTGCAAATCTGATGGTGCTAGACGCCAAGGGCATTGATGTGATCCTCGGAATGGAGACCCTTGCTAAGTGGGGAGTCCGGATCGATTGTGCTCAGAGGACGGTTCTTCTGTCAGCACCGGATGGTCAGGAACTTACTGTGGGTGCCACAGAGCCTTCTGGATTTCTTCATCAGATGGAGGCTAGACCCACGGATGGTATTCGCGTGGTGTCTGAATTCCCGGATGTCTTTCCGGATGATTTGCCAGGTATGCCGCCTGATCGCGACATTGAGTTTTCTATTGATCTCTTGCCTGGCACAGCTCCTATTGCTAAGCGGCCCTATCGTATGGCTCCTGTCGAGCATGAGGAGGTTAAGAAGACTGTCGACGAGTTGCTAGCTAAGGGTTATATCCGTCGCAGTTTCTCTCCTTGGGCTTTTCCTGTATTGCTCGTAGAGAAGAAGGATGGCGCGAAGAGGATGTGCGTCGATTATCGGGATCTGAATGCAGTCACTATCAAGAACAAGCATCCATTGCCCCGTATTGAGGATCTCTTTGATCAGCTTCAGGGTGCTTGTGTATTCTCGAAGATTGATCTGCGTTCGGGTTATCACCAGCTGAAGATTCGTTCTGAGGATATTCCGAAGACGGCATTCACCTGCAAGTATGGGTTATACGAGTATACGGTCATGTCCTTCGGCTTGACCAATGCTCCGGCTTTCTTCATGCATCTGATGAACAAGGTTTTCATGGATTATCTGGACACCTTTGTGGTGATATTCATTGATGATATCCTGATATATTCCAAGTCAGAAACAGAGCATGAGAAACATCTGAGGCTTGTGTTGCAGAGGCTTAGAGAGCACAAGCTGTACGCCAAGCTCAGCAAGTGCGAGTTCTGGATTGACGAGGTTCCATTCCTCGGTCATGTTATCTCCAAGGGAGGTATTGCTGTGGACCCCGGGAAGGTGAAGGATGTGCTTGACTGGGTTGTACCACAGACGGTGAAGGAAGTCCGCTCTTTTCTGGGCTTAGCAGGTTATTATCGGAGGTTCATTGAGAATTTCTCCAAGATTGCGAAGCCTTTGACTTCCTTACTGGAGAAGGACGTGGGTTTCTCTTGGACTGATGAGCGTCAGAAGGCCTTCGAGGTGCTGAAGACGAGGTTGACTACAGCGCCAGTCCTTACTCTGCCAGACCAGAGCAAGAGGTTCACAGTGTATTGTGATGCTTCGAGGGATGGTCTTGGTTGCGTCCTGATGCAGGAGGGCAGAGTGATAGCCTATGCCTCGCGGCAGTTGCGCCGGCACGAGCTGAATTACCCCACTCATGATCTGGAGTTAGCCGCAGTTGTGCATGCTCTGAAGATATGGAGGCATTACCTGTTTGGGCAGAGGTGTGATATTTACACCGATCACAAGAGCCTCAAGTATATTTTCACTCAGAGTGAGTTGAATATGCGGCAGAGAAGGTGGCTAGAGTTGGTCAAGGATTATGACCTAGAGATTCACTATCATCCGGGCAAGGCCAATGTTGTGGCAGATGCTCTGAGCAGGAAGAGCTATGTTAACATGGCCGTGGCTTTTCAGATGCCTCAGGAGTTATGCGAGGAGTTTGAGCAGTTGAGTCTGGGTTTCTTGCATCACACCTCGGGTACATCGTTCGAGGCGGAACCCACTCTAGAGGCTGAGATCAGGCAGCATCAGAAGGAAGATCAGAAGCTGCAGGAGATTCATGAGTTGCTCAAGATTGGCAAGGCTCCTCATTTCAGAGAGGATGATCAGGGTACCTTATGGTACAAGGGTCGTATATGTGTGCCGGATGTGGCAGGTCTCAGGAAGCTAATTCTGAGTGAGGCTCATGATACAGCATATTCTATCCATCCAGGCAGTACGAAGATGTATTATGACCTGAAGGAACGATTCTGGTGGTATGGAATGAAGCGTTCTGTTGCAGAGTACGTGGCTATCTGCGACACTTGTCAACGTGTCAAGGCAGAGCATCAGAGGCCAGCAGGGTTATTGCAGCCGTTGAAGATTCCAGAGTGGAAATGGGAGGAGATCACTATGGACTTCATCGTCGGCTTGCCTCGTACTCAGAAAGGGTACAACTCCATATGGGTAGTAGTGGACCGGTTGACGAAGGTTGCTCACTTCATCCCGGTGAACACTACTTACTCCGGTGCTAGACTCGCAGAGTTGTACATCTCCAGGATTGTCTGTCTGCATGGTGTTCCGAAAAAGATTATATCTGATCGAGGATCTCAGTTCACTTCACGGTTCTGGGAGCAGTTGCATGATTCGTTGGATACAAAGCTGCGCTTCAGTACTGCTTATCATCCTCAGATAGATGGGCAGACAGAGAGAACCAACCAAGTGTTGGAGGATATGCTTCGAGCCTGTGCTATTCAGTATGGTACCAGCTGGGATAAATGCCTGCCGTATGCAGAATTTTCGTATAACAACAGTTATCAGGCTAGTCTGAAGAAGTCCCCGTTTGAGGCCCTGTATGGTCGGAAGTGCAGGACTCCGCTGTATTGGGATCAGATTGGTGAGAGGCAGGTGTTTGGTCCGGATATTGTCGAGGAGGCCGAACAGTTGGTACAGCAGGTGCGAGAAAATCTGAGGGTCGCTCAGACTCGTCAGAAGAGCTATGCGGATGTTCGTCGCCGAGATTTGACCTTCGCAGTAGGTGATCATGTATACCTGAAGGCCTAGCCGATGAGAGGAATCCGCAGGTTTAATGTACGAGGGAAGCTAGCTCCTCGATACATTGGTCCGTTCAAGGTGTTGGAACGGAAAGGTGAGGTGGCATATCGTTTGGAGTTGCCTCTCATTCTCTCAGGGGTGCACGATGTGTTTCATGTGTCTCAGCTGAAGAAGTGCTTGAGGGTGCCGGAAGAGCAAGCACCGATAGAAGGGTTGGATGTGCAGGAAGATCTGACCTACATTGAGCATCCGGTGAAGATTCTGGAGACGTCTGAGAGAGTTACTAGAAACAAGAAGATCAAGATGTGCCGTGTTCAGTGGAGTCATCACACGGAGGATGAGGCTACTTGGGAGCGAGAAGACGAGCTGAGGAAGACATATCCCGATCTCTTTGCTAGCTAGCCTATCCGGATCTCGGGACGAGATTCCTGTAAGGGGGGTAGGTTTGTAACACCCTAATGTAATTGCCCTTAATTTTAAAGAATTTATTTGGGCTTGAATAAAATTTTCCAGGGTTTTCCCTAATTTACCTCGTATTTAAAGTAATTTTATAATGCAAGTAATTAAAATTTACTATAAGTCGACTTGCTTGTGCATTCATGCTGGTGCATGGTTTTATTTGTGTGGGTTGAATTCAAAATTATTTGAATTCAAATGGAGTGGTTTGAATGTTTGAGTGTAGAAAAGAAAAGAAAGAAGAAAAAGGAAAAGAAAGGGCAGCCCACTTCCTCTCCTAACCCAGCCCAACAGCTCCCTCCCTTCTTTCCCTCACGGGCTCTCTTTCCTTCCCTTCTTGGCCCAATCCAACCCGAGCCCAGCTCTCTTCCCTCTTCCTCCCCGCGTGGGCCGAGCCGGCCCATCTCTTTTTTTTTCCAGCCCGAGCACGCGCCTGCTCTTCCCTCCCTCCTCTCTCTCTCACTGACCGCCGGGCCCCGCGCATCAGCGCTTCCCTCTCCCCCTCCTTCTTCTTCCCCGGCGTAACGGCCCCCCCGATATCGCCGGCGATCCCCTCCTTCCGGGCCCGCGCGCCAGAGTGGCTCCGCCGCCCTACAAGTATCGGCCCCACGCCCCCTCTAAGCCCTAACCCTAGTCCCCGTCGCCTTTACCGACGCCCGGCATCGCAGCCGCCCCGCTCCGCCGCTCGACGCCTCTGCTCCGCCGCGGACCCGCTCCTCCGCCGCGCCTCAGCCTCGGCCAAGGCCCGCGGCAGCTTTGCCTCGCCACCCAGGAGCTCCCCGAGCCCAGCAGCTAGGCCCTGCGCCCTTTCACCGCCGGAATTGGAGCCGAAGCTACCGCTGGTGAGCCGCTCCGCCGTTCCAAATTCGTCGCCGCCGGGGCCGCTCCGGGCCTGCTGACTCCCTGTGCACCTCCGCAGGAACCTTCCGGAGCTATTCCCGCCATCTAGAAGGCCCGGCCACCTCGGCATCACCTCTCCCCGCGAGCACCTGACCCATCCGCCGCCGGTCGTCGTCGGTTTCCTCCCTCCGCTGCAACTCCGGCCACCGCGAGCCCTTGGTGAGCTCCCTTTTCCCTCCCTGGTCGTGATGCACCAAAGGCCGTAGCGTTTAGGTCTCAGTTGCGCCCAGAACGCACGCACACCGGCGTGTTCGCCGCCCCGAGCCGCCCTCGCCGCGGGGATCACCCACCCGAGCCCCGATCCGCCATGTTGATAGCCCAGGTGGATTACCCGTACCGCCAGCATTCTCCACGGCTTGATCCCGACCCAAACGAAGCCCGGACGGCCAAGTTTGGTCATCACCGGCGAAGCGCCGCCGCGGAGCCGAGCTCCGGCGACCTAGCGCCGCCACCCCGCGTCTTTTTTCCCCTAACCGTCCGATCGGTGTTGTACGCGTAAGATTAGATCGAGCTGAGGGTGGTTCAAAACCGTAGGATCGCGATCTGACGGCCGAGCGTTGCCCGTACCGGTTCGCCCCTCGTTTTAAATCCGAGCCGCTCATCTTAGATCCGGCGCGCTGCATTAGATCTGAGAGAAAAGAGAGACGGGAGCGTCGGATTTGGATCCGACGGTTGAGAGTTGCGCGTACCCCTTCGCGTAACGGATCTAATCCGAGCCGCCCGATTTAGATCCGAGGATCCAGATTAAAAGATACCGGTTCAGCCATGCCTTTTTGCTAAAGAGCCCTCGGCTTTTCCTGCAATCAACCCGCGGTCCACTGCAGTTCAATAGTAATTGCAGTTTAGCCCTAATTCTTGCACCGAAGCCCCTGATCTTTATAGAATTTGAACCCGCCGTCCAGCCTGAGGTTTCTAACCAGCTAGCCCCTGTGTCTAGGGTTTATTTACGTTTAAGTCCTCGGTTTTTGTCCAGAAGCCCCTGGTTTCCTGGTTTTCTCGCAAATAGGTCCCTGGATCCTGTTTTAAGCGTAGCTTTCGCGTTTTAGCTCCGTTTTAGGTGTTCTTTATATCCACGCGATCGTTGTAACGCGTAGAATAGCTTTAGACTAGTTTTGTGTGCTGTTTCTATGTAATGTTGTACTGTTTTCTTATAGTTTGCTCTTGTTATGCATGTGTGTATGTGTGGGCTATGTTGATGATCGTGAGTAGACGCGGAACCTTTGGACCAGTACCAGGAGCAGCCGTCTTCCGAGTAGTTTGAGCAGCAGCCGGGAGAGTACGAGGAAGGCAAGTATAACCTGAATCTCCTATCACTTTTAAATACAAATTTCATACTGCATTTAATTCTGTGCGCCTATAAGGATTTCCTAGCCACCCGTATATCCTTTATATATATCCTATGGGTTGCATTTTGGTTAGTTGTGCTAGGTTGCTACGCTATAACAAACCTTGGTCCTTTTTAACTAATTTGATTAATGGTCTTATGCAACTTAATTCTGGAGCCGACCCTCTGTGCTGTGTGCTTGAGTGGTTTGTGCGTCCTTAAAAGATGTTTTTGTTAGAAACATGGTTTAGGGGGCCAGCACGGTGCTTAGTGCTTGGTTGGCCACTCTCCATAAGGACCGGTTCATAGAGCGACAACCTGGGACAACCACGCAACCACAAGACTGGAATGGGACGGTCTTGACTTACTAATTAGGTCATTTTGGTTCGGGAGTAACTTACCTGCGTGGGCAAGAGGGGTGGTAGGCTTCAATGGTCCCTGCTCCTCCGGCTTGGTCTGTGCTGTGTGTCTTGTACCCCCGGAGGTGGGCCCCATTGTCGCTGATCCAGAATCCTTAGCGGTTACACCTTACCAACGTGATCCTTTGTAACGGTCTCGTAGTGTGCTTGCTAGCCATCTCACCTAAGGAAGTGTGATGAACCACTAGCGTAGCTCACGACTTGTGGGTAAAGTTGTGCAACCTCTCGAGAGTGTAAAACTGATATCTCAGCTGTGCTCACAGTCATGAGCGGCCCAGATCCTCCGTCTGATTAGTGGGGTTATCAACCTTTGGCGAGGGCGATTCCCCGGGTGGTTTTGGTTTGGATGGTTCTCAGTAGTTCTTAATTAATATTGATTAATTCTTATGCAATTTGGGTTATGGTAATTCATCCACTTGTAGTAATTAGCTTTAATAAAATTTGCCAAGACTAAAAGCTAATGCAGTTGAGTCAGCTAACCTTAGAGCCTCATGCTCGTGTTATACTTGTTGGGTACGAGTTTGTACTCACACTTGCCTCTCTACTCTTCTGTTCTATTTCGGATATCTTTGACTACTGCTCAGTGCCCGGCAACGTGGAAGACTACGTCAGCGGCTTCGACGACTTCTAGGCATTTGTCTCCCAGTCGACGTCCCTGTGGCGCCAGCTCTTCATGTATCTCTTTTACGCTTCCGCAACTCTTGAACCGATTCTTGATTCGGTTGTAATAAAATAATTCATTCATGATTCATTTACGATTTATATTAATGTTATTCCTGACATGTGTTGTGATATCTTGATAATCTGTTGTATATATGCGTGACTTGATCCTGGCGCATATATGATTGCTTGATTTATGTTCTTATAAATCGGGTGTGACACAAGCCTCAGATGTTTCTCATGCTCTGCTTCTGACTTGGAATATATCAAGATATCATCAATGAATATCACCACAAAGGTGTCCAGATAATCCATGAAAACCTTGTTCATCAGATGCATGAAGAAAGCCGGAGCATTGGTCAAGCCAAAGGACATGACCGTATACTCGTATAGCCCATACTTGCAGGTGAATGCCGTCTTCGGAATATCCTCGGAACGAATCTTCAGCTGATGATAACCCGAACGCAAATCAATCTTCGAGAACACACAAGCACCCTGAAGCTGATCGAAAAGATCCTCAATACGGGGCAATGGATGCTTGTTCTTGATGGTGACTGCATTCAGATCCCGATAATCGATGCACATTCTCTTCGCGCCATCCTTCTTCTCTACAAGCAATACAGGAAAAGCCCAAGGAGAGAAACTATGACGGATATAACCCTTGGCTAGCAACTCGTCGATAGTCTTCTTGACTTCCTCATGCTCAACAGGTGCCATACGATAGGGCCGTTTAGCAATAGGAGCAGTGCCAGGCAAGAGATCAATAGAAAACTCAATGTCGCGATCAGGCAGCATACCAGGCAAATCATCCGGAAAGACATCCGGGAATTCAGACACCACGCGAGTACCATCCGTGGGTCTAGCCTCCATCTGATGAAGAAAGCCAGAAGGCTCTGTGGCACCAACAGTAACCTCCTGACCATCCGGTGCTGATAGAAGAACAGTCCTCTGAGCACAATCTATCCGGACTCCCCACTTAGCAAGAGCCTCCATGCCGAGGATCACATCAATGCCCTTGGTGTCTAGCACCATCAGATTGGCACTGAAATCTACCCCCCTTATGGCCACACTAACTCTGGGACAGAAGACATGAGATCTCAACTGCCCTCCCGGTGAAGATACTAACATGCACCTTTTTAATGTGCTAGTAGGAATACCATGATGCTCAACAAAAGACTGAGTGATGAACGAATGCGTAGCACCAGTATCAAAAAGCACTGTAGCAGGATGAGTGTTGACCATGAACGTACCAATAACCACGTTAGGAGCCTCGGCCGCTGACTCGGCCGTCACGTGGTTCACCCTGCCCTGAGCTGGGGCCTTGGGCGGTGCTGCACGCCCCTGCTGTCCCGACTGTGCCTTCCGGGACAGACGTTGGCGTAGTGCCCCGGCTCACCGCAGTGGAAGCACACTCGCGGAAGGGCTGGAGCCTGCTGCCCGGCAAGAGGAGTGGGCACTCCCTGCCTCGGAGCTGGTGGAGCCGGAGGCGTTGGAAGCCTCTGACCCTGTCCTGCCTGCTGCTGAGGATGAGGAGGAAACTGCTGCCGCTGCAGATACTGCTGGGGTGGCCTCTGCTGCTGTTGCTGTGGATGCTGATATCGGGGACGAGTGTTGCTGCCCGACGAAGATGGAGCCATCTTCCTCTTCTTATCCTCAATCTCCCGGCGCTTGCGCTCGGTGTTGAGGGCAGCATCAACCAGATGGTTGAAGTTGTCGAAGCGTGTCACACCCGATTTATAAAGAACATAAATCGAGCAATCATATATGCACCAGGATCAAGTCACGCATATATACAACAGAATCATCAAGATATCATAACACATACCACGAATAACAATACTATAACTCATAAATGAATTATTTTATTACAACCGAATCGAGAATCGGTTCAAGAGTTGCGGAAGCGTAAAATGAAGTACATGAAGAGTAGGGCGCCACAGGGACGTCGACTGGGAAACAAACGCCTAGAAGTCGTCAAAGCCGCTGACGTAGTCCTCCACGTTGCCGGGCACTGAGCAGCAGTCGAAGATATCCAAAATAGAACAGAAGAGTAGAGAGGCAAGTGTGAGTACAAACTCGTACTCAACAAGTATAACACCAACTATGAGGCTCTAGGCTGGCTGACTCAACTGCGTTACCTTTTAGTTTTAGCAAAATTTTATTTAAGCTAATTACTACAGGTGGGTGAATTACCATGAACCCAAATTGCATAAGAAATTAATCAAGTTAATTAAGAACTACTGAGAACCACCCAAACCAAAACCACCCGGGGAATCTCCCTAATCAAAGGTTGATAACCCCACTAATCAAAAGGAGGATCTAGGCCGCTCATGACTGTGAGCACAGCTGATATATCAGTTTTACACTCTCGAGAGGTTGCACAACTTTACCCACAAGTCGTGAGCTACGCCAGTTGGTCATCACACTTCCTTAGGTGAGATGGCTAGCAAGCACACTACGAGACCGTTACAAAGGATCACGTTGGTAAGGTGTAACCGCTAAGGATTCTGGATCAGCAACAATGGGGCCCACCTCCGGGGGTACAAGACACATAGCATAGACCAAGCCGGAGGAGCAGGGACCATTGAAGCTTACCACCCCTCTTGCCCACGCAGGTAAGTTACTCCCGAACCAACACGACCTAATTAGTAAGTCAAGACCGTCCCATTCCAGTCTTGTGGTTGCGCGGTTGTCCCAGGTTGTCGCTCTTTGAACCGGTCCTTATGGAGAGTGGCCAACCAAGCACTAAGCACCGTGCTGGCCCCCTAAACCAAGTTTCTAACAAAACATCTTTTATCGAGACGTGAGCCGCTCAAGCACACAGCACAGAGGGCCACTCTCAGAATTAAGTTGCATATACCATTAATCAAATTTAATTAAAAAGGACCAAGTGTGTTATAGCGCAGCAACCTAGCACAACTAACCAAAATGCAACCCAAAGGATATATATAGGATATTAAGTGGCTAGGAAAGTCCTTATAGGCATACAGTATTAAAATGCAGTATGAAATTGTATTTAAAAGTGGTACACGGCTTCTAATCAGGCGCGTCGATCTCAGATCGAACGGCCCGGATCTACTCCGCGCGCGAGAGCGGCGGCGCTCGCCCGCCGGCGACCAATCTCACGGTGGCACGGCTCGGGACTCACCGGAGTTCGCCAAGATCGGTGCTCCGGGGGGTTCTAGGTGTCGGGACTGTGCCGGGAAGAGAGGGTGGACGACGGCGAACCCGTCTGGGCAACCAGTGCGGCGGATTGGGGTCGGATTGTGTCTCGCCACAGCGAGCGGCGGCGACGGACGCCGGGGTGGTGTTCCGGCCACCAGAGGGTGCTACACGGCACTACATCACGCGCAAAAGGGAGAGGGGCATCGGGTATTGCTCACCAAGGGCCCGAGACAAGCGGAGACGCGGCGCAGAGGCGACTCCGGCGGGGACTGGCGGTGAGGTAGGCTGGTGCTTGCGGACGGGTCGACGTGGCGATGCTCCAGACGTCTGGATCCCACGGTCGGGCTCGGGGTCGATCTGTGAAGCTGGCAGAGGGGTCAGGGAGGCGTGAGGCTCACCGGCGGCGACCAATCGCCTGGAGCGGCTTGCGGCTTGCCGAACACCGAGCGGCGGAAAAGGGCAGTGCAGGGGGGCTCAGGCAGCTGGTACGCGGAGGCGGCTGAGAGAGAGGTGAGGAACAGCTGCGGCTAAGAAGAGAGAGGGGGTGGGCAGCCTCGGCGTGCGGATCGCCCGGCAACGGATGCCACGCCTTCCGCGGGTCGTTGCGGTTCGGCCTCACCTAGGCGCGGGCGGGCTTCTAGAAGGGGAAGAAGGCTCGGGTGCTGGCCAGTGGGGCCATGCGAGCGCGAGAGAGGGAGCCCAGGGCGCGGCGGAGCGGCCCACGGTCAGCGGCAGAGCGGCCGAACCGGCGAGGGAAAAAAATAGAGGAGGCGCGAGGAAGGGGGAAGAAGGTGCTGACGTGCGGGCCCCGGTGGCAGAGGGAGGCGGCGAGTGCGGGGAGAGGGAGAGGGCGCTCGGGCTGAGGAGTAGGGGGAGTGGGCCGGCGCATGGCCCATGCGGGGGAGAAAGAGAGAGAGGAGAGAGCGGCCCGCGGGCGGGGGAGGGAAATGGGCTGCCCTTTCTTTTCCTTTTCTTCTTTCCTTTTTCTTTCCTACACTCAAACATTCAAACAAAACTATTTGAATTCAAATAAGTTTGAATTCAGATCCTATAAACTCAACACAAGAAAAACAATGCTCCAGCATGAATGCACAAACATGTTGACCTTATAATTAATTTTATTTTCTTGTGTTATAATTTGCTTTAAATGCCTCAAAAATTAGGGAAAAGCCCGGAAATTTCATTTGAGCCATAATAAATTCCTTAAAATTAGGGAAAATTACATTAGGGTGTTACAAAGCGGTGGTTCAGCAGCGCATACTGGATGTGATCATCCAATCCCTCCTTGAAATACTCCTGCTTGTCGCTATCACGGGCAACGTCAGCAGGGGCATAACGGGCCAGCTGAAGGAAACGGTCACGGTACTCCGTCACCGTCATAGATCCCTGAAACGTCAAACACAGATGACAAAGATAGAAATTGCTCAATATGCCCGGCTTACGAAGGGATCAAGGGTAGATCGAAGCTCAAAAGAAGTTGCAGGGAATTCCATTTAAATTTACCTGCTTAAGGGCACGGAACTCCTTCTGCTTCATCTTCATAATCCCTTCAGGAATATGGTGGCTCCTGAAGCGCTCACGGAATTGGACCCAGGTGAGAGAGTCGCGGTCCTAAGCCGGGTAGGACTCCCACCAGTCGAGAGCTGAGCCTCGCAGCTGCCCTGCTGCGTACAGTACCCGCTCCCGGTCGTCGCACTGAGCAACAACCAGCTGGCGCTCCACCGAACGAAGCCAGTCGTCCGCCTGGAGAGGGTCCGTGGCATGAGAGAAGGTCGGAGGATGACCTCTCAGGAAATCCGCACGCCGATCACGGGGCTGAGGCGGTGGAGGAGGCGGTGGCTGAGCGTGGATCTGCTGCAGAGCCTGAACGGTGTTGTTCAGGGTCGCCATCATCTGCATCTGGAGCTGGAAGAACTGCTCCGGGGTCAGTGGTGGCGGCATCGGCAACGGCTGACCAGTACTCTGGTCGTTCTGCTCCTGCTGGTCAGAACCGGAACCGGTGCGCCTGGTGTTCACCATCTGATTGCAACAACCGAAATTTTATGAGAACAAGATATGGTGCAGCTGCGGAAATGAAACTTCGGAAGGATATGACAGAGAGAAAGGAATATAGGTTTTACCCCCAACGATCTAACTCAATTTTTATTATTTAGTTCAAGTGGTGTTAGGGTCAATTTGCATGAACAAGTTTAACTACTAGACTATGCAATCAACCAAAAATCCAAATCAGACATTCGCACAATAACAAGCATCCGATATTCACAACTTAGTCGAGTTTTTTACACTACTCGACCAACACACTCGTTCTAGCGTATTTTCATCGGGACAGCCTAAACTTATAAATTACAGGATTAGGCGACTCAGGCCAACGTCTACGAAAAACTCAAGCTGTTTCTCAGAAAAGATATGAGAGATAGCAAATCAAGGGCTTAAGACTCAAGGAATAGAAGCAGAAAAATGATTTTAGGAGGTTTGCGGAAGCAAGGCAAGAGAAAAGAAGTCCTATACTTATCCAGATCTATCTAGGCTTTGTCCTATAGTCGATATGGCTCTGATACCAATCCTGTCACACCCGATTTATAAGGAACATAAATCGAGCAATCATATATGCGCCAGGATCAAGTCACGCATATATACAACAGAATCATCAAGATATCATAACACATACCACGAATAACAATACTATAACTCGTAAATGAATCATTTTATTACAACCGAATCGAGAATCGGTTCAAGAGTTGCAGAAGCGTAAAATGAAGTACATCAAGAGTAGGGCGCCACAGGGACGTCGACTGGGAGACAAACGCCTAGAAGTCGTCGAAGCCGCTGACGTAGTCCTCCATGTTGCCGGGCACTGAGCAGCAGTCGAAGATATCCGAAATAGAACAGAAGAGTAAAGAGGCAAGTGTGAGTACAAACTCGTACTCAACAAGTATAACACCAACTATGAGGCTCTAGGTTGGCTGACTCAACTGCATTAGCTTTTAGTCTTGGCAGATTTTATTAAATCTATTTACTACAAGTGAATGAATTACCATAAACCCGATTGCATAATAAATTAATCAATATTAGTTAAGAACTACTGAGAACCATCCAAACCGAAACCACCCGGGGAATCTCCCTAATCAAAGGTTGATAACCCCACTAATCAGACGGAGGATCTGGGCCACTCATGACTGTGAGCACAGCTGATATATCAGTTTTAAACTCTTGAGAGGTTGCACAACTTTACCCACAAGTCGTGAGCTATGCTAGTTGTTCATCACACTTCCTTAGGTGAGATGGCTAGCAAGCACACTACGAGACCGTTACAAAGGATCACGTTGGTAAGGTGTAACCGCTAAGGATTCTGGATCAGCGACGATGCGGCCCACCTCCGGGGGTACAAGACACACAGCACAGACCAAGCCGGAGGAGCAGGGACCATTGACGCCTACCACCCCTCTTGCCCACGCAGGTAAGTTACTCGCGAACCAACACGACCTAATTAGTAAGTCAAGACCGTCCCATTCCAGTCTTGTGGTTGCACGGTTGTCCCAAGTTGTCGCTCTATGAACCGGTCGTTATGGAGAGTGGCCAACCAAGCACTAAGCACCGTGCTGGCCCCCTAAACCAAGTTTCTAACAAAACATCTTTTATGGAGACGTGAGCCACTCAAGCACTAACAAAACATCTTTTATGGAGACGTGAGTCACTCAAGCACACAGCACAGAGGGCCACTCTCAGGATTTAAATTGCACAGATCCATTAACAAATTAATTAAAAAGGACCAAGTGTGTTATAGCGCAGCAACCTAGCACAGCTAGCCAAAATGCAACCCAAGGGATATATATATAGGATATAAAGTGGCTAGGAAAGTCCTTATAGGCATACAGTATTAAAAGGCAGTATAAAATTGTATTTAAAAGTGATAGGATGTTCATGTTATACTTGCCTTCCTGGAAACACTCCTGCTGCTACTCAAACTGCTCAGAAGATGGCGGCTCCTGGTACTGGTCCAAAGGCTCCGCGTCTACTCATGATCGTAATCATCAAGCATGGTCCACACATGCACACATATGCAAACAAGAACAAAATATAAGAAACAGTACAACATTACATCAAAACAGCACACAAAACTTTTCTAAAGCTATTCTACGCGTTACAACAATCGCGTGAGCGTGAAAACCAACTAAAACGGAGCTAGGACGTGAAAACTAGGGCTAAAACAAGGTCCAGGGGCTTTTGTGTAAGAAAACAGAACTTCCAGGGGGCTTCTGGGCACAAACTAGGGACCTAGATGTAATTAAACTATAGACACAGGGTCTAACGTGTAGAATCACGCTCCAGGGATGGCGGACCTTATTTCTGGAAAACTCAAGGGCTTCGGTGCAAAAACAGGGCTTAACTGGAATTATCTTTGAACGGAGGTGGACTGCGGGTTGATTCCAAGGAAGCTCAAGGGCTCTTTAACAAAACTGCCACGGCTGAAGGGGTACGCGGCTTCTAATCTGGGCGGTTGGATCTAAATCGCACGGTTCGGACGGTCCGATCTGAATAGCGGGCCCGGACGGTCCGATCTGGGTAGCGGGTCCGGACGGTCCGATCGGGATCGGACTGGTCCGATCTGGTTGGGCTCGCGGGGACGGCGGGTCTGCACGGCGGCGCACGCTGGCGACGGCGTTCCGGCCCCTGCGGAGGCCTAAATGCTATGGAATCTAGCGCAACACGACCAGGAGGATGATGTGGTGCTCACCGAGGGCTTGAACGGGCCGGAGAAGCGGCGCTGGATGGCCGGCGACGAGGTCCGAGCGACGGGGACGGGCGGCGCTCGCGGAGAAAGCTGCTGCAGGGGCTCTCCGGACTCCTAGGCTCCATGGGTCGACGCGTGGGGCTCCTGCGAAGGCGTTACGGGGGTCAGGGAGGTCCGGGGATCACCAGCGGCGAGGAATCGCGAGGCCGGAGCAGGATACCGACGGCGGTACTCGGGCTCGATTCCAGCATGGGCAGGGCTCGGGGTTGAGAGTGGAAGCCTCGGGGAGCTTCCTGGCGGGACGGCGAAGCTGCCTCGGGCCTTGGCCGGAGCTAGGATGCACCGGAGCGGCCGGCCCATGACGGAGCAGAGGTGCTGCACGGCGGAGCAAGATGCCGGTGGTGCTGGGGATTCGGGGTGGCTGCAGTGCGGCGGTAGGGCACAAGGTGGGTTTAAGGGAAGGGTTACAGGGGCCAATTAAGGAAGAGGCTGGTGGTTTGGGCGGTGGGAATTGCAGTCGTGATCCGCGCGGAAGAAACGGATCGTGTAACCGCCCTGCGCGATTCGGCTCGGGAAAGAAACTTCTGGAAGGAGGGCGCGCACGGGAGACTGGCCGATGGGCTCGTGTTCGTGTACGGGGTGGAGCGGGGCCACGTGCAGCGACGGCACGGCGGGGCGGAACAGAGGGAGCCGGCGTGAGGAAGAAGAAGGGAAGGAAGGAGATGGTCACCGACAGGTGGGGTCAGGCTGAGGGAATGACTAAGAATAGAAAGAATGACTGCGAAAAGAAAGAATGACTGAGAATAGAAGGAATGACTGAGAAAAAAGAAAGAATGACTGAGAAAAGAAGGAATGACTGAGAATAGAAGGAATGATTGAGAAGAGAAGAAATGACTGAGAAAAGAAGGAATGACCGAGAATAGAAGGAATGACTGAGAAGAGAAGGAATGACTGACCTACCTTCCTGTTTCCTCCCTTTTCTTTGTCAAACCAACTCGATTCTATTTGAACTCAACTCAAATTTGAATTCAACTCCTATGCACTCAACCAAATAAAACTTATGCACCAGCATGAATGCACAAACACGTTGAACCTAAAATAAATTTTAATTCTTTGTGAATTAAATTATAAATAAATGCAAGCTAGGCAGAATAAATCCTTAGAAAGTTACTGGAGCCAAAATTAAATTCATTATAAATTTAAGAAAATTACATTAGGGTGTTACAATATGTCTGAGCTGGTTCTTTCCGCAACGAGATCGGCCAGCGCCTGCCCTTTGACTGCTTTCGCAGGCTGGTACCGGATGTCAAATTCTGACACAGCAAACATCCATTTACCGAGTCGGCCTTTCAACATCGGGGCCGACAACATGTGCTTGATAACATCTGATTTGCAGATGACAATTGTCTCGGCGGAAAGCAGGATGTGGTGGAGCTTTGTACAAGAATAGACAAAGGCATAGTTTCTCAATTTCAGGGTACTTTGTCTCTACATCTAGCATCCTCCTGCTGAGATAAAAAACAACTCTTTCCTTGCCATCCTGCACTTGTACGATGACTGAAGCAATGGAGGTGGCACCTACTGACAGATAAACATAGAATGGTTTACCCTGCTGGGGTGGGACTAACACAGGTGGTTTGGATAAATATTCCTTGATATCTTCAAACGCCTGTTGTTGCTCTGCCCCCCAACGGAACTCGTCATTGGCTTTAATCTTCACCAACTCCATGAATGGCTCGATTCTTCCTGAGAGATTGGAAATGAATCTCCTAACAAAGTTGATCTTACCAATGAGTTGTTGGAGTTCCTTCTTCGTAGTAGGTGGTACCATTGTTTTTACAGCTTCTTGACTCTTCAGGCCGATCTCGATTCCCCGTTCATGAACCAGAAAACCCAGGAACTGACCGGCCGATACACCAAAAGCACATTTCTTAGGATTCATTCTAAGCCCGAACTTCCTAGTTCGTTCCAGAACTTGCCGTAGATCTCCTAAATGTCCTTCAGCCGATGCAGATTTTACCACCACGTCATCAATGTAAATATCCACCAGCTTACCGATTAAGTCGTGGAACATATAATTCATGGCCCGTTGGTACGTAGCACCAGCATTTTTCAACCCAAAAGTCATGACTACATACTCGAATAATCCCACTGCACCTGGCACTCTGAATGCGGTCTTGTGAATATCCTCTGGAGCCATAAAAATTTGATTATACCAGCATTGCCATCCATGAAACTCAACATCTTATGACCAGCAGCTGCATTAATCAATGTTTCCACAACTGGCATCGGATACTCATCTTTTGGTGTGGCTCTGTTAAGATCTCTGAAGTCTACACTGACTCTCCATTGGCCGTCCTTCTTCTGTATAGGCACAATACTGGAAATCCATTCAGCATACCTGCATGGCCTGATGAAGCCTGCTGTTATCATCTTCTCGACTTCTTTCTTGACTTCTTCTAGGACTTCGGCCTTCATTTGTCGTGCTCGTTGCTGGAACGGCCGAAACCCTGGCTTGAGAGGGAGTCGATGTTCAACAATACTCCTATCCAACCCGGGCATCTCTGTGTAATCCCAGGCAAAACAATCCGTATATTTTCTCAGTAGTGTTATCATCGCCTCTCGCAACTCCGGATTTAACTTCTTGCTGATGAATGTGGGCCGTGGCTTATCCCCAGGACCAATATCGACTTCTTCTAGCTCGTCAGCAGATGTAAACCTGTATCCTAGCTTCCCTTCATCCATCAAGTCGACACTGCAGGGATTTGGCCGATCGCAGGGATTGGCCGACTTGTTTTTTTCATTAACTTGTGCTTCTTTACAATTAACACATGGCCGGTTACTTGAACAGGCCTCTTTGTGCACTGTGTAATGTAACATGGATAATAAAAACAACTCAAGTCCTATTTTTTTGGGTCCAATCGCGGGGATCGGCCTCTCCTATTTCTCTGGTGCAAACTAACTTTGGCACCCCATCTAATATGTAAGGCCAGTGGATAAGACCAGCCTCACCCCGTTTTTTGTAGCTTCCACACGGTCGCAGCCCTCCAAGCTGATTCCTGAGATCAGTTCCTGGTCCTCCGCATCCTAGACACTCATGGCGGCGTGCGAGACTTCAACAGAATCGTCTGCATGGACTACTTCTACTTCATCTCCATCCCATTAAATCAGACATTGGTGCAATGTAGAAGGGATACAACAATTGGCATAAATCCAATCTCTCCCAAGTAGGACGGTGTATGAGCCCTTGCTGTTGACCACAAAAAATGATGTAGGGACAGTTTTACCTCCCACAGTCAAATCCACGCTGAGAACTCCTTGCGCTTCTGATGTTTGTCCGTTGAAGTCACTTAATGTGATGTTGGTTTCGATTAAGTCCCCAATAGAATGCCCCAACTTGCACAGCACTGAGTACGGCATTATATTGACCGCTGCTCCTGTATCGACTAACATCCTGCTGACAGGTTGGCCGTTGATGTACCCTTTTAGATATAAAGCTTTCAGGTGCCTGTAATTCTTTTCTCGGGTCTTCTCGAATATAACTGGTTGTGGCCCCAAGTCAAGCTGAGCCACTGGTACTTCTTCACGGCCTGGTGCATGAAACTCTGCAGGGAGAACAAACACCATGTGTGCATCAGCCGATGTCTTCACATTGGCTTTCGACTTCTTGGGCCGCCATACCTTCTTGGAAGAACTCTCTATTTTCCGAGGATTGTGGATCTTTTCTGCCAAATCTGGCTGCGCCTTCCTTAATGTTTCCAAGTACTGGGCCTCAGCTTCTTTCAGGCTGCGCAGCCGCTGCACCCTCCGCTTCTGGGACCGGTTGAGCCCATCAGGGCACCAGCGTGGTCGGTGACACCTGTCTTCTTTATCTTTCGGATCTCCCCCTGCGCGTGATGTCTCGACTTGTTCTCGACGAGGCTGCTCTGGTCCCAAACGCTAAAAAACTGAGGTGTTTCTCGTATCTTGCTTCTGAGAATTGCATTCTGGGCAATCTTCAAGGGTAGGTAGTCTTTTCATACTAGAATCCCAGCAGTATATAAAGAACGGGCAATGCCAATGACCCCGTGTATCCTCCCTCCTTCTGAGGTGTTTGCCAGTCCATCGCTCATATTCTTCTTCTTCAGTTTTGCGTTGGAGATGCTGCTGATACTGATACTGGTATTTTTTCAGAAGATGAGAGGAAACTGGTCATTGATTCCTGACGAGCCTGACCTGTTCCTCGGTGATATAGTCCCTTTCTTCTTTTGGGGCCGATCGCGGGAATCAGCCTTTCGCCTCCTTGAATGTTGACGTGATGTATGTCCTGCCATGTTAATACCAAGCGTGAAATCAAGCTGCCGACGCGTTGATCGGTCGTACCCTTCCACCATGTTTACGTTTGGGAACAGCTGAGTATCAACCTTCATGGCATATTACCCCAAGATTAATCGGCCTTGCTCAATGGCCAATTGTATCTGTCGCCGGAGTTCCTTGCAGTCGCCGGTACCGTGGGTGAAAGAATTATGCCACTTGCAGTATAATCTCCCCTGAAGCTCCTGGGCTGTTGGGATCTTGAAACCTTCAGGGAACTTCAATTGCTTCTCTTTTAGGAGTAAGTCGAATATCTGTTCGACCTTGTTTACATCAAAATCAAATCCTTTTATATTGTTTCACCCACTTGCGGGACACAGGCTTTGCCCCCCGTGCCCACTCCACGACTGCAACCTCTGGGTCATCCTCAGAGTCTTCAGAATCTTCAGCGTCAACCATTACCACTTGACGCTTGAACTTGTCTTGGTACAACTCTGGATGGCATTGCTCGTATACTGTCATCTTTTGTACTAGATGTGCCAAAGAGTTGAACTCCAGCTGGAAAACCAAATCCCTGACTAGTTTCACTAATCCCAAGATTGCCAATTCAATAGCTTCTTTCTCTAAAATTCGAATTGAGTAGCATCGATTCTTGATTTCTCTGAATCGCTGAATGTACTCTGCCACTGTTTCTCCTCGTTTCTGGCGGACCTGTGCCAAATCAGCAATCCCAGCTTCTGTAGCTTCTGAATGATATTGTACATGGAACTGTTCCTCTAGCTGCTTCCAAGTGCGAATAGAATCAGGACCCAATGATGTGTACCATCCAAAAGCCGGCCCTGTGAGAGACTGCGAGAAAAACCTCACCCGCAATGGATCTGACACTGAAATCATCCCTAGCTGTGCCAGATATTGGCTCACATATTCTATGGAGCTGGATCCCTCTGCCCCGTTGAACTTGGTGAACTCAGGTAGCCGATACTTGGGCGGCACGGGAATTAAATCATATTCACTTGGATACGGCTTGGTGTAGCCGATCGCTCGCCTTCTTGGGAGAATGCCAAATTGATCCCTCAAAATAGTACTGATTTGATCTACTGTATGAGCTCCTAGGGCCGAGTGCGTACCTTCATGACTCGGCCTCGTTGCATAACTAGCCAGCCATGCCTGTTTATCGGCATCGACTACGGATGTCCCTCCAGTAACTCTTTGTGCCGAGTGCCCACCATCTAGTATATACGCACAAACATATCCGTGCGGCACCTCCTTGGGGGTTCGCTAAAGAACTGGTGATCAGCAGGGTCACCTCCCACCTTGTATATGATATATGCTAGAGAATTCTATTGCTCTGGGGCAGCAAATGCATAGGGCACTGGTGGCCTGGCTTGAGAAGGCAATTCCCCCCTGTGACTCCCTAAAGCAGGTCCTGTTGGAGAGTACTGGTGTTTCATGATTTCCTACACCACGCGCAACGCAGCGCGCTCAAGGGTGTTCACCAAACTCTCAGAATGTCGATGCAATGAGTGAGCCACCATGTAGTTGACTTCCTGGCGAAGAGCTCGCGTACGTTCTTCCGTAGGAGTAGACAGATCCACTTCACCCTCAGATGAAAATCCCTTCCATCTGATGCCGTGGTGTCGAGTTCTTTCAAACGAGCCAATGAGATCGGCTTCAAAAGCAGCTTTTATTTCATCATACCTCTGCTTATGATCTTCAGATAACTCTTCATAAGTAATCAGGTTCTCGCTTGGCATCTTGACAATGGAAGTCGATGAAGCCAAAGAAGATGATGTAGCCGATTGAAGTCGATGTAGTTGAAGTAGTCACTGAAGTGGTCGATGTAGTCAACGCAGTAGTCGATGTAATCGGTGAAGTCAATGAAGTAGTTGATGTGGTCCCACCGGGTATGCCAGAATGTGTTGTTGGTCAAAACCCACCGGCGAGCAACGACAGGCAACACGAGGAGCCGGGAGGCTTCCGGGACTGCTGGTGGGCCCCGCTCCCTCGGTCAACGGCCCAAGAGTCCGGCACACGCCCTGGCTTGGTGAAGTCCTAGGCATGCCACCTGACCTATACCTGATCAGGAAGGTGTAGAAGTCGTTTGTTAGCTATCTTCCTACATGCACAGACATGTTGAACATTAGTCCGAGCCGTGATCGGCTCTTACAATGACTCCCAAGATCAGCTAAAGAAGCCGACGGAGTCACTGCACTAGATCGGACCTGTGTTCATACCAGGTTGGACTTTCGGGTACTTATCAGAATCGGCTAGAAGAAGCCGATTGCCATGTTTAACAGATCGGATCTACTAAACAAATGAACGTTTGCACAAATCTGATAGAAAGAATAGAAACATGCTCTGTAATTACCAAGCTAATTCAATTTGCGACAGTAAAAGCTTTCACCGTATAACCGGAACATCCTACGCGTGGTTAAGCCTAACGAACATGAAAGATAACAATACGCTAACCCAAAAAGAGGCCTAAAAACCAACTAACAAGTCGATTCCCGGAACAATCCCTCGTCAGGTCATCACAAGGCATCAAACATGCAGCCGGAACATTTAACCCATTTGAAGGGCCTAATTATATAGATATTAAACCAATTCTTTGTAACACAAAGAACTACCACAACAGATTAGATCTACTAAGCAATAACGGAGCAAGGCCCTGCCCCCGCACCCGAAATCGAACATAAGGATAGCTAAACGATTACAAGCAGCAAGCAAAGCATGGATTCACTGTTCGGAATCATTGCAGCATCATAACCGTTTAAGATAACTAGTGTTGCTCGCCATCAAAAATGCTTCAGTACGAGAAACACAATGATAAACAGATAAAAGCAACGCTGCTCCGACCATGCAGGACATGATCGGAGCAGCATGTCGATTACCTGGAGAAAGCCCTTGGGAAGGGGTGGCGATGCGCCGAGAGTTTGTTGTGGATGATTTTTTTTCTTATTGATTATCACGATACATATTTATAGTCCGGAGACTTGATCTTAACTAACCCTAGCTGATTACGATTCAATCTCTAACTTACTATATTTAAACTATCCTTAGATACACGGCCATCTTGGCCCTTGACACGTTTGCACAGAGGCCGATTCGCAGGCCATTACGATGATTTCCTTCAGCCCATGTTGCTCTCGGCCCATCCCTTGGCCCAGCCAAATTATGGCGATAACAGTGAGTCGGCCGCGGTCGGTGGTGCGCAGTGTTTGAGCTGGCCTGCTCGCTAAACTAGGAGTTTGGGCTGTAGTGGAGGTCCTTCTGTTGGGGCACTCGTAGGACTTGTGGCCCGGCTTGTTGCAAGTGAAGCAAACGAACGGGGTAGCCGGTGTCGGGGCCTTTTGCGTTGGCTGCTGGCGGTTGAAGCTTCCTCCTCCCTAAGTCTGTCCTCCGAGGGTTCTGTTGCCTGAGTAGTGGCTGGTTCCACCACCGAAGTCTCTATTCGGGTGGCTGAAGTCAGAACGTATGCTATTCCTGGGCGGAAGGGATGGAGCATTCCATGACCTCAGGGAGCTTCTGTCATGAGTCTGGTACCGGGTCTTCCTCTTTTTGTCACACTGGCGGTCCTCCCAACCTATTCTCTCTCTCCACCACTATGGCGTGGTTGACCAAGCTGCGGAGTGATGGGTAGTCATGTCCTGTCACAATCTATCGGATGCCATGGTGTAGTCCCAGAGAAACTAGAACTGTTTCTTGTCCTTAGTGTTGGTGTCATTAGCGGTGTACCTCATCATCTTGGTGAAGTGGCGCTCATGTTCTTCCACCCTCATCGTACCCTAAGTCATGGTGCGGAATTCCTGGGCCTTCTGGATGAGTACCTGTCGGGGCACGTGTTGCTCACGAAAGGCTCTGGTGAACTCATACCAGGTGATGTGCGCGGGGTCCTGGTGGGAGTCACAGTAGCTGTCCCACCATGACTTAGCAGGTCCCTCAAGTTGGTGAACGGCGAGTGTGATACACTCCTCATCAGTGCAGTTGGTGAGGTCAAGCTTGGTCTCGATCACTCTCAGCCAGTCATCGGCCTCCATGGGGTCATCGGCGTAGCTGAAAGTCGGGGCCTTCAGGTGAATGAACCTCTCGATCTTGCGTTGGAGGTCCTCTTCAGGCTGGCCTTGACGATTGCCTCCATTGTTGCGATGCTCGGCTACCTCGGTCAAGTGCTGCAGCAGCTGGGTTTGCGCGGCCATGACCTCAACGAGGTTTGGTGGCGGCGGTGGTGCTTGCTGCCGGCGGTTGTTTTGGCCTCCATGCGGTTGTTTTCGCGCGGGTTCGGCATCGACCTCCTCATCGACTTCCTTCTCATCTTCATCCTCCCCTGGTGCCTGTCCAACGGGGCACGGTCCGGCTTCAACGGTGGGGGCTCTACCCCCTCTGCATCCCGCAGCTGGGGCCAGTACTTGAGGTGCACATCTGCATCCATGGCCAGTAGAACGTCCGCGTCCGTGCACAATGGCGGCAGCTTTCTCCTGAGCAGCTTGCTCAAAGCGTGCGACCAAATGATTGGACCTTCGGATCGGCATCCTTCTGTATAGTCGCAAGTGGCGGTACACTAGTTAGCAACATCGCTCACTACAAGGGAGGGTAAAACCCAGATACAAACAATACAAACTCACTCATTAGGAAGAAGCAAATAAAATCATAAGAAGCATAAGATTCAACATTCACTAATTCAACAGCACAAGTCATACACCCATGTTACCCTGAGGTTACGACTACACCTTGTAGATAACACGCTACTCCCGCATCTAAAGATACACCGTGAAGGTTACAAAAGAGAGGGTGACTATTCCAAGACATCGAGAACTCAACTCCTAGCACTACCGTCGGCATGCGACATCGGCAAATAGACTTGACTTAGGACAACTCAGTCGGGATGGGTCGTCGGCTTACCATATTACAACCGACGATATTTGTGGGTCCCCATCTCGTGCTCCTAGTCTTCAGAGCGGCGGGGCTTCCTCCTCCTCTGCTTGACGTGCTTCGAGTTTGGCAATCCTTGCTTCTGCCTGGATAAGCTTGTTTTTGGCAGCTACCCTAAGGGCGATCTCCTCCTGGAGCTTCAGCTCCAGCGCGTCCTTGGCTTCACTCACGCGATGCGTGGTAGCAGTTACTCTGGCGTAGGACAAGGTCCACCTCTAGACTTCATTCTCCAATATGTTCACATGCTGTGCACTTGATGCAATGCCCGTATGCATGAGGCGGCACTCCTTTTCTCTATCCCTCAGCAACCTATCAATGCTAAGCAAATAGGCCCCGGTGGTGTGGAGTAGGTGGTCTCCCTCACATTCTTGGTGTGGAGCCATGGCCATTGCCAGGTGGGTGGTCATTCTATCTTCGGCTGCCAATATGGCTCTAGGGATCAGTCTGGAGTGGGTTTCTTTGAACAAGGCATCCCAGTACATGGTGAGGATCCTCTTGACCATCTTCCTAGCCGCTAACTGGATGGCTGTGGTGAGTAGAATGCCAAGCTGAAGACCATCTCTCCTGGGAAATCAAGTACTGCTGGATCGGGCGTGACAACTAGCTTGACCGTGCTGCAGCAGTAGTGCGGGGAAGACCCCGTCACCCGCGTGGAAAGCTTGATGCAGTTCTGGCTAAAACCGGTGATCCACAAGATGCGCTCCAACCAGACAACTAGCCCCTGACGATGGTGGGCATACGTCTATGGTTCGTGGGTCACACACATCATGGAGACTTCCATAGCGGCGCTCACTATGTGCAAAATGCGCAAGAGCGGTGTTAGCGTAGGTGAGAGAATGAATGAAAGTGGGGAAGAAGTCAAGTATGGGGAGAGTATAGTTCAAGGTAGTATATTTAAGCAGATAGAATCGTTCTGAATGTCCTAAATCTACCGACCATTTCTATGGCTCGAGCTACGGTCAAGTATGGCTCTAATACCAACTGAAATGAATCGGATTCCCAAATCGAGGAATCCGACTTCCTGTATCATTGTGATAGTCCCTGGATCAAGCGCTATCACATACAGAACTCATTCCAGGCATACTATCATAGTCACACTTCGCATAAGGTCAAACACGGGTTTAATTATTACATAAATCCATATGATTTATAGTACGGAATTTATTACAAGCCTCTCGGCTAGAACGATCAAGCAGAAAATGCAAAGCGGTAGCTAGGCTTCTGGCCGTCCTTCATCTCTTGGAACCTCCTCTATAGGCAACTCGAGCGTAGCACAGGCTTCAGTCGTACCAACTGTCATTGTTGGGGTCGAATTCCGGATCGGACCCTGCATCATACCAGGCTATCCCCAAGGTATGGGATAGGTTCACGTCACCATCCGAATGCAAGCTTTATAGTGGACTATTCTAAGGGTATACGAAAGTTCAAGGAATTAAGCTGGGGTGTCCTATGCATGCAACATCATATGTAAGTAGGCATAACCTTCTTTCGGCTCCGACTTGGGCCCTTCCAGAATTCCGGACTCCCGGCCCAACGCACACCTTCCAAAACCACCAAGTCAATGCGAGGAATCCCTCTCCTCGCATCTCAACTGCCCCATGGCAGGAAGTCATTCTAGAGGGAGGTAGAAATCATGAGTAACACTAACTAATAAGAGCAACAGAAGAGTAGGGTTGTCCATGACCGAGGATACGGCTATACGTATAGTTTTCACCCTGCAGGGGTTGTACACCGGGACCCACTCGAACCGAAGTCAAACGGTCCGTCAACCAGCTGAGTGATGAGACACCGGTCTACTGAAACAGAAACTAGGAGCCACGGCACCATTCGGCTTTCCCGGGACTTGGGTGCATCCTCCCGCAAGAGGTCGCCCCGGGACAATGAAGCCTCCCATGCGTCTCGGGGAACGTGAGGTCAGCACCTCCTTCCCTTGCACCGATACTCGATCCTCCTACCGGCTTGGTACCGCACTTGCTAGCCCCAGACCGGGCCCACCCTCATAATGGGTAAGTGGTGTGCACGTTTATCATAGTCCCACAATTCATGGTTACACTCACTCGGTCCTCAATTGCCGAAGCGGGCTTCTTCGTCATATGCGTCTCCGTCGCAATGGTCTGCAACTGCACCCTTTACGGGCGCCCCCAACACCTCAACCAAGTAACCAACATGTTGTACCCGCAACACGTACTCCGTAGGGTGTGCCAAGATACACACCCCAAGCCCTCAATTCCACGATCCAGTTAAGTTTGCCCGCTCCCGGCTAAAAGTCCTATTCACTAACTCCTGGAAGTGTATCTCCACTAACCGTTCTCTCGTAACTAACACCTGGGTAGGTCTATATCCTTAAACAAAGATCAACAGTTAGGACACTAGTAAGGTTGTAAAAGGAGAGATTGCAGTGGGGTTACGTCACATATACCTAGTCACCAGTGCGCCCCTAATGGCTCAATCATATGGCTGCAGCGCACATGAGGCCTTAGGTTCCGACATGGCATCATGGTCATGTGATTAAACACCACCCCAAAAGAGGAATCACAACCTTGTAGTGCCAACAGCAACAAGAAAGACTTAGGAAACCGAAGACAACCCGAAGTTGTATTGGAAGCACACCCGTTAGTCAGTCTACGGATTGTCGATAACGATGCAACACCATGCACTGACCAAAGATGGTATGGGTTATGATGCATGACTGTTGCCATAAGTCTTTTTATTTTACTCAAGATCATCTGAGCAAAAATTGAAGGTACAATTTTTCAGATGTTGTAACCAGAATAGTCAACAAGATAAGGTACAACATCAGGAGAGGATAAATGGATAACTAAATGATGGATTGACGGGTTTGATGATAGTTATCAAGGTTTAACTATCAAAGGAGAAGTTCAATGATTCTGCCGAAACAGATTTAAAGCAAAATCAAGGATTTGATTTAGCGGTCAAGCTAGGATCAGTGATAGGGTTCAAACATAACCCATTCCACTTGATTCACAAAAGGCGTTCTCACTCTAAGTTAGCCTAACAGATTACGTTGGCTCCTACCACACAAAGTCAAAACAGGCATTCAGATACAAGCACATATTTCAGTACATCAACGTAACAACCAAGACAATCAGATCAATCCAAGATGTCAGGATGCATGTACGTTCTACACGTCCTCACAACCAAAAATAACTGCCAAGTAATCTTGGTCTTACGTAGTTAAGTACGGTGGCATCATATAAATACGTCTCTTCCTGTAATATCTAGTCGTTAATCCTAACCGTTCAAAACTTATCGAATCGTGGTTAGCATTCCTGCAGAAAACACAATATATGTATATTGGACCTTTCATGCCAGCATGTCATGAAAGCGTCCCCAATCATTACTGTTCACTATAGAAATAGCATCTGTACAATTACCGCCGTACAGACAACGTTAACATACGTTATCGAGATAACGTATTCACGGGGGTACCGCAAAATGCGGGGATGTTGCTGTTCATACCCCCTTACCTAACTATATACTCCCAATGTAGTCAACCGAAGTTGGTACATTGGCAGCATCTCAAGTAGGCCAATGCTTGAGAAACAGCGTTCGGTTCGCATCACCGACGGGAAGGCCAAGCTCCCTCAGTTGGCTGAGGATCCTTACCTTCTTACCTCACGATCGAAGGTGTCGTTACAGAATTAAAAAGTTGGGGTTGTGCATGAATTTAAGTTTTGACAGAAAGTAATGCTGGTAATTAGGGTTATATATATATATATATAGCCACCTATAATTACCTTTATAAACATCACCCTAGGGCTTTACGTACTAAGCATAATCCTTAACGAATCCAACGTAGTTTTGCCAAATACTTTGTTGGTCAAACTTTTATACTGAAAGCATTTTTAAGGTAAATGTATCTCCAGGGTAACCTTATAGCTCTGATACCAGCTGTGGCAGAACCAACCTGAATTATACCGGCTCAAGTACGCGAGTCCACCCCAGAGGGCTCCAACGTGCTTCAAACGGTATAATCCCTTGGCCTGTCGGGTAACGTCCCGATAAACCACCGATACACAGGATCAAATAAGGTTACCTCACACGAAGGTGAGTCCAGAGATACAATCACCATCACATTTTACATTACAGAGAATTACATTACAAGAGTTTCCAAAAGAAGTATGAAGTTTCAAATCTAGAGAAAAGATTACCAACTATTAAAGCTATGGTTTTTGGCAGCGGAAAACATACGCGACGATTACAACACGTCGTCAAGACGGATGTCATGCTAAGCCCGGGCACGACATCACTCGAGATCATCAGTATTGGCCGAGGACGGATCCCTTTCCACGGACCAATCTTCTGGAAGAGCATAGGGCCAAGACAGGGAAGAGAAGGATCTTCAAAGGCTTTACCTGAAAAACATAAAACTAGCAAGGCTGAGTATACTAATACTCAGCAAGGCTTACCCGGGATTGGGTATACTTTAGCCCATAACTAGACTCATGAAGGCTTTGTAAAGGCTTTGGGTTTATTTTCAGCTGAAAAGTAACAAAGAGTATGTACTACTTTCGAGTTTTAGCTTTCATCTTCTAGTTGAGTAATTATTCTAGATTAGCACCTACACTAAGCAAGCAAGGTAGTGATTATCATTCATCAAGATTATCCATCATTAGTTTCACTTCATACTCAATGTGGTAAAAGGGATAAGCAATCTCAAGCATCGTGAGAGGCGGACGATTCGAATTGAATTTTTAACCTTGCAAGGTAAACCTAACACACACGCTTGGGAATACCGGCAGGGCGTTCCGAAGCAACCGTTTACCTTTCATTCCGACTCGTGGGCAGGCCACCACAAGCGACTTGCAGGACCGTACGCACATCATTCGTGCAGGACATACGTCTGTAGCGCGACTACAAAACCCGTATTCCTGTCTGCCATGCAGAACGTACTCCCACAGGTCGGTGCGTGTGAACATAACGTAAAGATCGAGTGGTGGAAATATACCCACTTGCCGGGCCGATCGGTTACTAGGCTTACCGCTTTACCATATTTCGCGGCATGTGGCTAGTACTGTTCAAACGCTTAGCCACCACTACCATACATTTCGGCCTTAAAACTTTTATCAAAACAGACAAGGTAAACTTCCAGGTCATGATACAACACATGACCCTGTCCGTTATCCTTATAGTGGTTGCAGGAATGTAAACATGCAACTCCTATATCGCGCGAGTGACAGGAAATCACTCGACTTCTACCGGTCCTATTAGCGGAGCAACTATCCGGTAAGGACTCGGGAGCATTACATTGGATTCCTAGGATTCATGCATCTAGGGTTTCACTTCAATTCCTAGACTTAATGCAAGATATAATATAGATAGACATAGATTGCTGTAACACCCTAAGGTAATTTCCTCAAATTTTAATTAATTTATTCGGGCTTAAATAAATTTCTCAGGCTTTTCTTTAATTTTTGTCGCATTTAAAGTAATTTTATAATGCAAGTAATTAAAATTTACTATAAGTCAACTTGCTTGTGCATTCATGCCGGTGCATGGTTTTATTGGTGTGGCTTTGAATTCAAAGATTATTTGAATTCAAATGAGTTTGTTGGAATGTTTGAGTATAGGAAAGGAAAAAGGAAAAGAAGTAAAAGCTCTTGGGCCGGCTCCTCTCTCACGGCCCATCTCTTTTCCCCTTCCCTTCTCTCTCCCCTTTCCATCCCGGGCCTTCCCTTCCTTCCCGCATGGGCCAAGCCCGAGCTCCACCCCCCTCCCTCCTTCCTTTTCCCCGCGTGGGCCACGCTCGGCCAGCGCCCTTCCCTCTCTCCCCTCCCCGCACGGCCCAGCAGCCGGCCCATCTCCTTTTCTCCCGGCCGAGTCGCGCGCAGGCTCTCTCTTCCCTTCCTCTCTCTCTCTGACCGCGGGCCCCGCACGTCAGCGCCATCTCCCACCTCCCTTTCTTCCCCCGTCCTCTGTTTCCCCGGCGCCCAACGAACTCCGATCTCGCCGGCGACCCTCTCTTCCCGGCCCCGCGCGCCAGTGTGAGTCCGCGCCCTACAAAGGGCCGCCCCAAACCCTCCTGGACCCTAACCCTAAAGCCCTAGCCGCCACCGGAGTCTTCCAGCGTCGCCGCCACGGGTAAGTTCATTCGCCTCCGCAATTACCCGCCGCCGGCGATCCTCACGCCCCTTTGACCCCCCTGCCATCTCCACAGGACTACCTGGAGCCGATCTACCCCAGCTAAGGGCCCCGGCCACCCCTGCAGCACCTTTCCCCGCGAGCGCCGTCGTCCTGCTGCCGCCAGTCGCCGTCGTTGCACCTCCTCCGCCACACTCCGGGCACCGTAGCCCCCTCGGTGAGTCCCCCTTCGCGCTCTGGTTCTTTTGCACCAGCTGCGATAGCCTTTAGCCACCTGTAACACCCAGAACGTGAGCGCCGCCGGCGTGACCGCCGCCCCGAGCCGCCCTTGCCGCGGGAATCGCCGACCCGAGCCCTATCTCGCCTCCTGGAGCGCCTAGATGGTTTCCCCGCATCGTGCTCTACCCCCTAGGCCTGGTCTCGTCGTGAAATGCCCCCGGGAACGTTGGATTGCGTGTCGCCGGCGAGGCGCCGCCGCGGAGACAAGCTCCGGCGACCAGCGCCGCCGCCCGAGCGCCCGAGAGTCCTCAACCATCCGATCTAGAGCCCACGCCCAGGATTAGATCGTGCCGGGGTAGATCTGAGCCGTGCGAATCAGATCCGAGGGACCCAAGCAGCGCGTACCGGTTCGCCGGAATTTTAAATCTCAGCCGTCCAATTCAAATCCGGTGGATCGCGCGAGTTGTAAACCTAGATCCGTTCCCGACCGTCCGATCTCGATCCAGAGGCTGAGATCGTCCCGTACCCCTTCGAGGGTGGATTCTAATCTGGGCCGCACAGATCCGATCCGAGGATCCAGATTAAAACATACCGCTTCAGTCACGTCTTTTTGCTAAAGAGCCCTCGCCTTTTTGGGGAATCAACCCGCGGTCCGCATGTAGTTCAAAAGAAATTACGGATAGGTCCTGTTTTATGCTCTTAGGCCCCTGGCTTCTCTGGAATTTGAACCCGCGGTCCATCTCTTGATTTTTTCTCGTGCTAGCCCCTAGATCTAGGCTTTATTTACGTTTTAGTCCCCGAGTTTTGTCCAGAAGCCCCTGGTTGCTCAGTTTTTCTTACAAATAGGTCCCTGGATCCTGTTTTAAGCGTAGTTTTCGCGTTTTAGCTCCGTTTTAAGCGTTCTTTATATGCACGCGATCGTTGTAACGCGTAGATTTGTTCTAGGCTAGTTTCATGTGCTGTTCTGTTGTATTGGTGTACTATTTTCTTATAGTTTGTTCTTGCTATGCATGTGTGTATGTGTGGGCTATGTTTGATGATCGTGAGTAGACGCGGAGCCTTTGGAGCAGTACCAGGAGCAGCCGTCTTCCGAGCAGTTCAAGCAGCAGCCGGGAGAGTACGAGGAAGGCAAGTATAACATGAACCTCCTATCACTTTTAAATACAATTTCATACTGCATTTTAAACTTGTATGCCTATAAGGATTTTCCTAGCCACTTCATTACCCTTTATATATATCCCTTGGGTTGCATTCTTGGTTAGTTGTGCTAGGTTGCTGCGCTATAACATATCTCGGTCCTTTTTAATTAAATTGATTAATGGTCTTATGTAACATAATTCTGGAGCCGACCCTCTGTGCGGTGTGCTTGAGTGGTTTGTGCGTCCTTAAAAGATGTTTTTGTTAGAAACATGGTTTAGGGGGCCAGCACGGTGCTTAGTGCTTGGTTGGCCACTCTCCATAAGGACCGGTTCATAGAGCGACAACCTGGGACAACCGCGCAACCACAAGACTGGAATGGGACGGTCTTGACTTACTAATTAGGTCATTTTGGTTCAGGAGTAACTTACCTGCGCGGGCAAGAGGGGTGGTAAGCTTCAATGGTCCCTGCTCCTCCGGCTTGGTCTGTGCTGTGTGTCTTGTACCCCCGGAGGTGGGCCCCATCGTCGCTGATCCAGAATCCTTAGCGGTTACACCTTACCAACGTGATCCTTTGTAACGGTCTCGTAGTGCGCTTGCTAGCCATTTCACCTAAGGAAGTGTGATGAACAACTAGCGTAGCTCACGACTTGTGGGTAAAGTTGTGCAACCTCTCGAGAGTGTAAAACTGATATATCAGCTGTGCTCACAGTCATGAGCGGCCCAGATCCTCCGTCTGATTAGTGGGGTTATCAACCTTTGACGAGGGCGATTCCCCGGGTGGTTTTGGTTTGGATGGTTCTCAGTAGTTCTTAATTAATATTGACTAATTCTTATGCAATTTGGGTTATGGTAATTCATCCACTTGTAGTAATTAGCTTTAATAAAATTTGCCAAGATTAAAAGCGAATGCAGTTGAGTCAGCTAACCCTAGAGCCTCATGCTCGTGTTATACTTGTTGAGTACGAGTTTGTACTCACACTTGCCTCTCTACTCTTCTGTTCTATTTCGGATATCTTCGACTGCTGCTCAGTGCCTGGCAACGTGGAGGACTACGTCAGCGGCTTCGACGACTTCTAGGCGTTTGTCTCCCAGTCGACGTCCCTGTGGCGCCCAGCTCTTCATGTATCTCTTTTACGCTTCCGCAACTCTTGAACCGATTCTTGATTCGGTTGTAATAAAATAATTCATTTATTGATTCATTTACGATTTATATTAATGTTATTCGTGACATGTGTTGTGATATCTTGATGATCTGTTGTATATATGCGTGACTTGATCCTGGCGCATATATGATTGCTCGATTTATGTTTTTATAAATCGGGTGTGACAGATTGGTATCAGAGCCGTGTCGACTGTAGGACGAAGCCTAGGTAGAATTGGTCGAGTTTAGGACTTCTTTTCTCTTGCTCGCCTCCGCAAATCCTCAACCATCATTTTTTCTGCTCCCATTCCTTGAGTCTTAATCCCTAGATTTGCTATCTCCCCCGTCTTTTCTGAGGGTAGCTTGAGCTTTCCGTAGACGTTGGCCTGAGTCGCCTAATCCTGTAATTTATAAGTTTAGGTTGTCCCGATAAAAATACGCTAGAACGAGTGTGTTGGTCGAGTAGAGTGGAAAACTCGACTAAGTTGTGAATATTGAATGATTGTTATTGTGCAAATGTTTGATTTGGATTTTTGGTTGATTGCATAGGCTAGTAGTTAAACTTGTTCATGCAAATCGACCTAACCCAACTTGAACTAAATAATAAAATTGAGTTAGAACGTTGGGGGTAAAACCTATATTCCTTTCTTTCTGTCATATCCTTCCGAAGTTTCATTTCCGCAGCTGCACGATATCTTATTCTCATGAATTTCGTTTGTTGCAATCAGATGGTAAACACCAGGCGCACCGGTTCCGGTTCTGACCAGCAGGAGCAGAACAACCAGAGTACCGGTCAGCCGCTGCCGATGCCGCCACCACTGACCCCGGAGCAGTTCTTCCAGCTCCAGATGCAGATGATGGCTACCCTGAACAACACCGTTCAGGCTCTGCAGCAGATCCATGCTCAGCCACCGCCTCCTCCGCCGCCTCAGCCCCGCGACAGGCGTGCGGACTTCCTGAGAGGTCACCCGCCGACCTTCTCTCACGCCACGGATCCACTCCAGGCGGACGACTGGCTTCGTTCGGTGGAGCGCCAGTTGGTTGTTGCACAGTGCGACGACCGGGAGCGAGTCCTTTACGCAGCAGGGCAGCTGCGAGGCTCCGCTCTTGACTGGTGGGAGTCCTACCCAGCTCGGGATCGTGATGCTCTCACGTGGGACCAGTTTCGTGAGCGTTTCAGGAACCATCACATTCCTGAGGGCATCATGAAGATGAAGCAGAAGGAGTTCCGTGCCCTTAAGCAGGTAAAAATTTAACGGAATTCCCTACCATTCCTTTTGAGCTTGATCCATCCTTGATTTCTTTTGTAAACCTGACCAATTGAGCGATTTCTATCCTTGCTATCTGTGTTCGTCATTTCAGGGACCGATGACGGTGACGGAGTATCGTGACCGTTTCCTTCAGCTCGCCCGCTACGCCCCTGCGGACGTCGCTCGTGATAGCGATAAGCAGGAGTACTTCAAGGAGGGACTGGATGATCACATCCAGTATGCGCTGCTGAACCACCGCTTCGACAACTTCAACCAGCTGGTTGATGCGGCCCTCAACACCGAGCGCAAGCGCCGGGAGATTGAGGACAAGAAGAGGAAGATGGCTCCATCCTCGTCGGGCAGCAACACCCGTCCCCGCTACCAGTACCCTCCACAGCAGCAGCAGCAGAGGCCGCCTCAGCAGTACCAGCAGCGGCAGCAGTTTCCGCCTCGTCCTCAGCAGCAGCAGCAGGTGGGACAGGGTCAGAGGCTTCCAGCGCCTCCGGCTCCACCAGCTCAGAGGCAGGGAGCGCCCACTCCTCCTGGGCAGCAGGCTCCGGCACTTCCTCGAGTGTGCTTCCACTGTGGCGAGCCAGGGCACTACGCCAACGTCTGCCCTCGGAAGGCGCAGGCGGGACAGCAGGGGCGTGCAGCACCGCCCAAGGCCCCAGCTCAGGGCAGGGTGAACCACGTGACGGCCGAGTCAGCGGCCGAGGCTCCCAACGTGGTTATTGGTACGTTCATGGTTAATGCCCATCCTGCTACAGTGCTTTTTGATACTGGTGCTACACATTCTTTCATCACCCAGTCTTTTGTTGAGCATCATGGTATTCCTACTAGCACATTAAAGAGGTGCATGTTAGTATCTTCACCGGGAGGGCAGTTGAGGTCTCATGTCTTCTGTCCCAGAGTCAGTGTGGCTATAAGGGGGGTAGATTTCAGTGCGAATCTGATGGTGCTTGACTCCAAAGGCATTGATGTGATCCTTGGGATGGAGACTCTTGCTAAATGGGGAGTCCGGATAGATTGTGCTCAAAGGACGGTTCTTCTGTCAGCACCAGATGGTCAGGAGGTTACTGTTGGAGCTACGGAGCCTTCTGGATTTCTTCATCAGATGGAGGCTAGACCCACGGATGGTATTCGCGTGGTGTCTGAATTCCCGGATGTCTTTCCGGATGATTTGCCAGGTATGCCGCCTGATCGCGACATTGAGTTTTCTATTGATCTCTTGCCTGGCACAGCTCCTATTGCTAAGAGGCCCTATCGTATGGCTCCTGTCGAGCATGAGGAGGTTAAGAAGACTGTCGACGAGTTGCTAGCTAAGGGTTATATCCGTCGCAGTTTCTCTCCTTGGGCTTTTCCCGTGTTGCTTGTAGAGAAGAAGGATGGTGCGAAGAGGATGTGCGTTGATTATCGGGATCTGAATGCAGTCACTATCAAGAACAAGCATCCATTGCCCCGTATTGAGGATCTCTTTGATCAGCTTCAGGGTGCTTGTGTATTCTCGAAGATTGATCTGCGTTCAGGCTATCATCAGCTGAAGATTCGTCCTGAGGATATTCAGAAGACGGCATTCACCTGCAAGTATGGGTTATATGAGTATACGGTCATGTCCTTTGGCTTGACCAATGCTCCGGCTTTCTTCATGCACCTGATGAACAAGGTTTTCATGGATTATCTGGACACCTTTGTGGTGATATTTATTGATGATATCCTGATATATTCCAAGTCAGAAGCGGAGCATGAGAAGCATCTGAGGCTTGTGTTGCAGAGGCTCAGAGAGCACAAGCTGTATGCCAAGCTCAGCAAGTGCGAGTTCTGGATTGACGAGGTTCCGTTCCTCGGTCATGTTATCTCCAAGGGAGGTATTGCTGTGGACCCCGGAAAGGTGAAGGATGTGCTTGACTGGGTTGTACCACAGACAGTGAAGGAAGTCCGCTCTTTTCTGGGCTTAGCAGGTTATTATCGGAGGTTCATTGAGAATTTCTCTAAAATTGCGAAGCCTTTGACTTCCTTGCTGGAGAAGGGTGTGGATTTCTCTTGGACTGATGAGCGTCAGAAGGCCTTCGAGGAGTTGAAGAAGAGGCTGACTACGGCGCCAGTCCTTACTCTGCCAGACCAGAGCAAGAGGTTCACTGTGTATTGTGATGCTTCGAGGGATGGTCTTGGTTGCGTCCTGATGCAGGAAGGCAGAGTGATAGCTTATGCCTCGCGGCAGTTACGCCGGCACGAGCTGAATTATCCCACTCATGATCTGGAGTTATCCGCAATTGTGCATGCTCTGAAGATATGGAGGCATTACTTGTTTGGGCAGAGGTGTGATATTTACACCGATCACAAGAGTCTCAAGTATATTTTCACTCAGAGTGAGCTGAATATGCGGCAGAGAAGATGGCTAGAGTTGGTCAAGGATTATGACCTGGAGATTCACTATCATCCGGGCAAGGCCAATGTTGTAGCAGATGCTCTGAGCAGGAGGAGCTATGTTAACATGGCCGTGGCTTTCCAGATGCCTCAGGAGTTATGCGAGGAGTTTGAGCAGTTGAGCCTGAGTTTCTTGCATCATACCTCGGGTACATCGTTCGAGGCGGAACCCACTCTAGTGGCCGAGATCAGGCAGCATCAGAAGGAAGATCAGAAGCTGCAGGAGATTCGTGAGTTGCTCAAAATTGGCAAAGCCCCTCATTTCAGAGAGGATGATCAGGGTACCTTGTGGTACAAGGGTCGTATATGTGTGCCGGATGTGGCAGATCTCAGGAAGTTGATTCTGAGTGAGGCTCATGATACAGCGTATTCTATCCATCCTGGCAGCACGAAGATGTATTACGACCTGAAGGAACGATTCTGGTGGTATGGAATGAAGCGTTCCATCGCGGAGTACGTGGCTATTTGTGACACTTGTCAGCGTGTCAAGGCAGAGCATCAGAGGCCAGCAGGGTTATTGCAGCCGTTGAAGATTCCAGAGTGGAAATGGGAGGAAATCACCATGGACTTCATTGTTGGCTTGCCTCGTACGCAGAAAGGGTACAACTCCATATGGGTAGTAGTGGACCGGTTGACGAAGGTTGCTCATTTTATTCCGGTGAACACTACTTACTCCGGTGCTAGACTCGCAGAGTTGTACATCTCCAGGATTGTCTGTCTGCATGGTGTTCCTAAGAAGATTATATCTGATCGAGGATCTCAGTTCACTTCACGGTTCTGGGAGCAGTTGCATGATTCGTTGGATACGAAGCTGCGCTTTAGTACTGCTTATCATCCTCAGACAGATGGGCAGACAGAAAGGACCAACCAAGTGTTGGAGGATATGCTTCGAGCCTGTGCTATTCAGTATGGTACCAGCTGGGATAAATGCCTGCCGTATGCTGAGTTTTCGTATAACAACAGTTACCAGGCCAGTCTGAAGAAATCTCCTTTCGAGGCCCTGTATGGTCGGAAGTGCAGGACTCCGCTGTATTGGGATCAGATTGGTGAGAGGCAGGTATTTGGCCCAGATATTGTTGAAGAGGCAGAACAGTTGGTACAGCAGGTGCGAGAGAATCTAAGGGTCGCTCAGACTCGTCAGAAGAGTTATGCGGATGTTCGTCGTCGAGATTTGACCTTCGCAGTGGGGGATCATGTATATCTGAAGGTCTCACCGATGAGAGGAATCCGCAGGTTTAATGTACGAGGGAAGCTAGCTCCTCGGTACATTGGTCCGTTCAAGGTGCTGGAACGGAAAGGTGAGGTGGCATATCATCTGGAGTTGCCACTCAATCTCTCAGGAGTGCACGATGTGTTCCACGTGTCTCAGCTGAAGAAGTGCTTGAGAGTGCCAGAAGAGCAAGCACCGATAGAAGGGCTGGATGTGCAGGAGGATCTGACCTATGTCGAGCATCCGGTGAAGATATTGGAGATATCTGAGAGAGTCACCCGAAACAAGAAGATCAAGATGTGCCGTGTTCAGTGGAGTTATCACACGGAGGATGAGGCTACTTGGGAGCGAGAAGACGAGCTAAGGAAGACATACCCCGATCTCTTTGCTAGCTAGCCTATCCGAATCTCGGGACGAGATTCCTGTAAGGGGGGTAGGTTTGTAACACTCTAAGGTAATTTCCTCAAATTTTAATTAATTTATTCGGGCTTAAATAAATTTCTCAGGCTTTTCTTTAATTTTTGTCGCATTTAAAGTAATTTTATAATGCAAGTAATTAAAATTTACTATAAGTCAACTTGCTTGTGCATTCATGCCGGTGCATGGTTTTATTGGTGTGGCTTTGAATTCAAAGATTATTTGAATTCAAATGAGTTTGTTGGAATGTTTGAGTATAGGAAAGGAAAAAGGAAAAGAAGTAAAAGCTCTTGGGCCGGCTCCTCTCTCACGGCCCATCTCTTTTCCCCTTCCCTTCTCTCTCCCCTTTCCATCCCGGGCCTTCCCTTCCTTCCCGCATGGGCCAAGCCCGAGCTCCACCCCCCTCCCTCCTTCCTTTTCCCCGCGTGGGCCACGCTCGGCCAGCGCCCTTCCCTCTCTCCCCTCCCCGCACGGCCCAGCAGCCGGCCCATCTCCTTTTCTCCCGGCCGAGTCGCGCGCAGGCTCTCTCTTCCCTTCCTCTCTCTCTCTGACCGCGGGCCCCGCACGTCAGCGCCATCTCCCACCTCCCTTTCTTCCCCCGTCCTCTGTTTCCCCGGCGCCCAACGAACTCCGATCTCGCCGGCGACCCTCTCTTCCCGGGCCCGCGCGCCAGTGTGAGTCCGCGCCCTACAAAGGGCCGCCCCAAACCCTCCTGGACCCTAACCCTAAAGCCCTAGCCGCCACCGGAGTCTTCCAGCGTCGCCGCCACGGGTAAGTTCATTCGCCTCCGCAATTACCCGCCGCCGGCGATCCTCACGCCCCTTTGACCCCCCTGCCATCTCCACAGGACTACCTGGAGCCGATCTACCCCAGCTAAGGGCCCCGGCCACCCCTGCAGCACCTTTCCCCGCGAGCGCCGTCGTCCTGCTGCCGCCAGTCGCCGTCGTTGCACCTCCTCCGCCACACTCCGGGCACCGTAGCCCCCTCGGTGAGTCCCCCTTCGCGCTCTGGTTCTTTTGCACCAGCTGCGATAGCCTTTAGCCACCTGTAACACCCAGAACGCGAGCGCCGCCGGCGTGACCGCCGCCCCGAGCCGCCCTTGCCGCGGGAATCGCCGACCCGAGCCCTATCTCGCCTCCTGGAGCGCCTAGATGGTTTCCCCGCATCGTGCTCTACCCCCTAGGCCTGGTCTCGTCGTGAAATGCCCCCGGGAACGTTGGATTGCGTGTCGCCGGCGAGGCGCCGCCGCGGAGACAAGCTCCGGCGACCAGCGCCGCCGCCCGAGCGCCCGAGAGTCCTCAACCATCCGATCTAGAGCCCACGCCCAGGATTAGATCGTGCCGGGGTAGATCTGAGCCGTGCGAATCAGATCCGAGGGACCCAAGCAGCGCGTACCGGTTCGCCGGAATTTTAAATCTCAGCCGTCCAATTCAAATCCGGTGGATCGCGCGAGTTGTAAACCTAGATCCGTTCCCGACCGTCCGATCTCGATCCAGAGGCTGAGATCGTCCCGTACCCCTTCGAGGGTGGATTCTAATCTGGGCCGCACAGATCCGATCCGAGGATCCAGATTAAAACATACCGCTTCAGTCACGTCTTTTTGCTAAAGAGCCCTCGCCTTTTTGGGGAATCAACCCGCGGTCCGCATGTAGTTCAAAAGAAATTACGGATAGGTCCTGTTTTATGCTCTTAGGCCCCTGGCTTCTCTGGAATTTGAACCCGCGGTCCATCTCTTGATTTTTTCTCGTGCTAGCCCCTAGATCTAGGCTTTATTTACGTTTTAGTCCCCGAGTTTTGTCCAGAAGCCCCTGGTTGCTCAGTTTTTCTTACAAATAGGTCCCTGGATCCTGTTTTAAGCGTAGTTTTCGCGTTTTAGCTCCGTTTTAAGCGTTCTTTATATGCACGCGATCGTTGTAACGCGTAGATTTGTTCTAGGCTAGTTTCATGTGCTGTTCTGTTGTATTGGTGTACTGTTTTCTTATAGTTTGTTCTTGCTATGCATGTGTGTATGTGTGGGCTATGTTTGATGATCGTGAGTAGACGCGGAGCCTTTGGAGCAGTACCAGGAGCAGCCGTCTTCCGAGCAGTTCGAGCAGCAGCCGGGAGAGTACGAGGAAGGCAAGTATAACATGAACCTCCTATCACTTTTAAATACAATTTCATACTGCATTTTAAACTTGTATGCCTATAAGGATTTTCCTAGCCACTTCATTACCCTTTATATATATCCCTTGGGTTGCATTCTTGGTTAGTTGTGCTAGGTTGCTGCGCTATAACATATCTCGGTCCTTTTTAATTAAATTGATTAATGGTCTTATGTAACATAATTCTGGAGCCGACCCTCTGTGCGGTGTGCTTGAGTGGTTTGTGCGTCCTTAAAAGATGTTTTTGTTAGAAACATGGTTTAGGGGGCCAGCACGGTGCTTAGTGCTTGGTTGGCCACTCTCCATAAGGACCGGTTCATAGAGCGACAACCTGGGACAACCGCGCAACCACAAGACTGGAATGGGACGGTCTTGACTTACTAATTAGGTCATTTTGGTTCAGGAGTAACTTACCTGCGCGGGCAAGAGGGGTGGTAAGCTTCAATGGTCCCTGCTCCTCCGGCTTGGTCTGTGCTGTGTGTCTTGTACCCCCGGAGGTGGGCCCCATCGTCGCTGATCCAGAATCCTTAGCGGTTACACCTTACCAACGTGATCCTTTGTAACGGTCTCGTAGTGCGCTTGCTAGCCATTTCACCCAAGGAAGTGTGATGAACAACTAGCGTAGCTCACGACTTGTAGGTAAAGTTGTGCAACCTCTCGAGAGTGTAAAACTGATATATCAGCTGTGCTCACAGTCATGAGCGGCCCAGATCCTCCGTCTGATTAGTGGGGTTATCAACCTTTGACGAGGGCGATTCCCCGGGTGGTTTGGTTTGGATGGTTCTCAGTAGTTCTCAATTAATATTGATTAATTCTTATGCAATTTGGGTTATGGTAATTCATCCACTTGTAGTAATTAGCTTTAATAAAATTTGCCAAGATTAAAAGCGAATGCAGTTGAGTCAGCTAACCCTAGAGCCTCATGCTCGTGTTATACTTGTTGAGTACGAGTTTGTACTCACACTTGCCTCTCTACTCTTCTGTTCTATTTCGGATATCTTCGACTGCTGCTCAGTGCCTGGCAACGTGGAGGACTACGTCAGCGGCTTCGACGACTTCTAGGCGTTTGTCTCCCAGTCGACGTCCCTGTGGCGCCCAGCTCTTCATGTATCTCTTTTACGCTTCCGCAACTCTTGAACCGATTCTTGATTCGGTTGTAATAAAATAATTCATTTATTGATTCATTTACGATTTATATTAATGTTATTCGTGACATGTGTTGTGATATCTTGATGATCTGTTGTATATATGCGTGACTTGATCCTGGCGCATATATGATTGCTCGATTTATGTTTTTATAAATCGGGTGTGACAATTGCAGTGTAAATAAAGTAGTGGGATATGTCCGGGGCTTGCCTTTACTGGTGGGACTGAAGTCAGAAATGTCAATATCTTCCGAACTTTGGTTCGGGGCTTCAGTTAAACTCTTGGTGACGTTCATTTGGTCTTCAAAAACATCCTCCGCAGACTCCGGGGAGATCTCGTAGGTACTGTTGTCGAAGTAGTCGTATCTACATGCAATGCGATATCACATTCAAATGTGCACACAAAACTATCTTACTTCACAATAAAGTTGCAATCTAATACTCATTTAACACATTATTCACATAACAACCAAAAAGATCTGAACTAAACCTAGACAGAGCTTTAGGGGGACAACCAACTAGAATCGGCTACTCGTTGAAGATTACAATAAAGCCGATTGGAAACAACAGGGTTTAGCTGATGGAAAGGTGTATCGATTTCCTAGGTGATCGATGAAAGCATCGATTATTTTGGTAGAAGGATGATTCCTAAAACAGTTGTCTTAACTGAGATGTGCTTAAGTGTTATTCTAGGTAACTAAGTGTGGTTATATCGACTCGATTACGTCAACACAACAATTGAGTGACGTATAGCCGATTGGAGTGTGGTTAAGGGTATATGACTGATAAATATAGATAGCCGATCTTTCAGTCGATAAATCGACTGATAGGAGTGTGTGGATATGGAGATGGGAAAAACTAAGGATTGATCGGCCATAACTGATATGGAGAGCAACTAAAATCGGCCTGGGTCGGTCGATGGCAGGAACTCTAAGATTGTGGGTGCACCTTTGATACATCGACTAGGTGTAGTCGATGCAGGATAGAACAACAGACTTGTATCGGCAATAGTCGATACTAGAAAGGTAACAACCGTATTAGCTAACCAGCCGTTGGTAGAAGTATCGACTGATAGCTGTTATACAGAAACATCCTAGACTCAAGGAAAGCGGATGTTTAGCAGTTGGATTAATAGCCAATGCGGAAGCATAGCCGCAGAGATGTTTAAGCTAAGCAACAAAAGCACATAAACTAACAGGGATCCTTTTACGAGAAGGATCTTAAAGAAACGGCAATCAAGATCAGGTTAAAGTCTTGATGGCAGGAATAAGAGCACTCATGTGAAAAGATTGACTAGATATCACACATCTGCACTTAAGACATATACCCTATGATCTATATTCAGTTACAACACATGCATATCACAAAAGACACAAATCAAGCATTCATTTCCTAATATTTAACCTAGACCACAAATCAAAGACTTTCACTCAAGATCATAACATGAACTTGTAGATTTTGACTTAGGGTTTTCAAACAAAACTGATTTTACATTTTTATGAACTTCCTACGAAAATCTATGAAATGTAGAAGTTCATTGATTTGAAATAAAGGAAGTTCTGGAAATCTTACAGAAAACACTCTAGAACTTTTTAAAACATAGCAATTAAGTCCCTGGTCCGGGAAAACAGATAACAGGAAGTTAACGGCGATATTCCGGCAAAGGAATCGCCGGCATCAAGAAGATCTAGCAAAACAGGGCAAACCTTGGGTAGTCTTGGTTATGAAGGAGAACACGCGGAAAGTAAATTCCCGCGGTAAACAGGATTGGTGATGAGAAGAGCTTGACGGTGATGAAAAGTAGAAGTTGCTGGATGTTGTGGATCATGGGACGAGATGATGGAGCCGAATGGGTTCGCTATATCGACTTCTCCGCGAACCCTAGGGTCTTCCTGTTCACGGGTTGAACTTCCTCTGTTCACATACCCTTAGCTCTTGATCTGCTCGCGCGTGGTCTGTCGTCTTGCTCGCGCTCACGCTTACGGAATCGAACCGAGCCGGCCACTGGTAGAACACTCTCGTTCGCATTCGCGAACGTGCCGGTTCAATTCCTCTCGAACCTCCGCATGGATCAAGAGAGCTCGCCGTACCTGGCTGCACCTAACTCCTCCGAGCTTGTCACCCCTGGATATAGCCTTCGCTTCGTCGCCTTTTCTTTCGGCTCGTCACGCCATAACCATTTCTCCGCCTTCGCGAGGACCGTGGTTCACTTGCCTTAGGGTCGTGCCTTTCGTTGTCCTCTCCTCAACGGCCTCCGATCGATACGTTGTACATCTCCGTAGTTGGCATCACTTCTCCCGCGGCCAGCATTTCGTCGAACACCTTAACTGCATCTTCGATACGGCCACTTTACCAGTCCTTGCGCAGGGGCTCGACGTCGCTTGTTTTGGCCTTGCCGCATCACTCTCGTGCTCACACACGCGTGTTCGCGCCACTGGCCTTCTCCTGCCTCGGCCAAGCCACTCACACGCGCGCGCCAATCACGCCTCCAGCACCCTCCGCGCGCGCTCCGCTCAACCCTGTCCATACCTCCCACTTCCGTACGCCATCGCTTGCACGCTCGCGCCACCCGCTCGGCATCGCTCACGTTCCTGCCGTTCCAGCACTGCCCGCGAACCGCTCCAGCGCCCACTTGCCTACGCGCCACCGCTGCGAGCTCCTGCATTGCCAGCCGTGCCGCTCGCGAGTCTGTGTCACACCCGCACGCCGCCAGCTTGCTGGGCACGCGCATGTCTGCTCCTGGGTCACGCCCGCTCCTTGCGTCTGCACTCATGCTGCAGTCGTCAGCCTCCACCTCTGGCCCCTCGCTCCAACGCGCCGCAGCCGCGCTGCCGGCGCCAAGCCAAACCGCAGCCAGTGCCCATTCGCCCCCTCGCCGGCCACAGCCGCCTGCTCGCCGCCGCGGCTGCTGCGCACCTGCACTCCGTCTGCGCCAGCCGCTCACACTCCGCCACTCCGGCCCCTGCACGCGCTCGCTGCCCCAGCGCCGGCTAGTGCGCTTCGCCCGCCTACCGTTCGGGCCCAGCCGAGCCGCCGCTGTCTGCTGCTCGCCTCTACTCCGCGCCCAAGGCCGCCCCCTGCGCCTGTCGCAGCCCGCGCCGAGCCACCGCCTGGGCGCCGCCCCACCTACTCCTGCCGCTCGCCCCCCTGCGACCTGCACCGCGCCAGCTCGCCAGCGCCCCCCAGCCGTGGGCCGCTGCTCCTCCCGCGGCCGACCCATGCGCTCCCCCGCGCTGGCGCCCGCACGCCGCGGCCGCCCGCTCGGGCCGCCTCCGGCTCCCGCTGCACGGGCCCCTACGCGCGCGCCCTTCTGCTGCACGCGCCTGGCCCGCTCCCGCCCGGGCCTGCATCCGGCCGCCGCCGCGGCTCACCGGCCGAGCCGCCCCTGCGCGCGCTTGGGCCGCGCGTCCGCGCGCCCCGCCTGGCCTGGGGCCGCGCCCGCCGCTCGGGCCGCTGCGCCTCCGCCCGCTCAGGCGCCGCCCCGCGCCTGCTCCCGTGGCGCCGCCCGAGCCCACCGCTGCCAAGCCGCCTGTGCTGAACCGAGTGGAGGAAAAGAGAGAGAGGGAAAAAGAGGAAAAGAAACAAGAAGAGAAGGAGATAGGCGGCCGGGTAAAAGAAATAGGAAGGGCACCGGATAAGGGAGAACAGAGAGGAAGGTCAAGCGGGATTCTCCAAGGGCGTATACGCAAAATCAGAGAATTGCAGGGGCCTAATTGTAAAAAAAAATTTCCGTTGATTTAAAACCCTAATGGAAAAATGCCCAAAACGAAAGTTGGAGAGTTTTTCAAACTCTACAACATTGCTTTAGGGCTCAATTTCAAAAACTCAAAATTTATATTTTTATACGTGAAGTTTTGAATAAAAGTTGGATTTGTATTGTGTTTGTCCTAAAGAATGAAATTTTATAAAATTCAGGACCCAAATGCGAGCATTTATGACACGTCATGATGACGGAATAGACTTGTCATGATGACTTGCACTTTTACACTTTAACCCTGAGTAAATTTGAAAGTTACTTTTGTAAATCAAACATTTGCATAAAAGGACTTGCACTTTTATAAAATTATACAAATACCCCTATTTTTACCATTTTACCCTAACTTTTTACCCACTTCAACATATGCATTTCAATTGCAACTTTTGGGTAAATATATATATATATATATATTTTTACAGGGAATAAAATAAGAAAAACACATTTGCAAAACCACCCTTCACTTATTTCGAAATTACCTCCCATCCAAACATATTTTGCAAAAACAACCCTAGGTTTTCTATAATTACAAAAATACCCTTTTAACTTGTACTTTCAAATTTTCAAAAGCTTCACACTAACACACACAAGCTTTACACTCAACAAACACATCTTTCACACTAACAAAATATATGTCTAACATTACAAGTACACGAACTGTCACACGGGTGCTGCTGGATGTGAACACAGTTCCCTACATCCCGGAGCTGTTCTCCGCACAAAATCATCCAGAGCCGGTAAGCTTTCGACTACTTGAAATACTTTCTGTTGTTCTAGAACTTCCGCTAACTGAGAATCCTCTACAGGGACACACGGCATTGTACTGGAGTTATCTGCAGCTGAAGCAAAAAAGGCTCAATCGTCTGATGCTCTGCCCAGCGGCGAGACAACCGAGAGCGAGAGCCCCCCGGCGAAGAAAGCAGCTGAAGGGAAGGCGAACAAGAACAACTCCTCCGGATCATCGGTGGAGTTGGTAGAAGCCTTGCCATCGGTCCCTCGGGGTCGTCGGGTGGTACGCAAGCGCAAAGTGAACGTAGTCGAATCCACCAGGTATGGAACTGCCGTCTTGTGGAATTGTCAAGTCTTGTGGTTGTTTGATGCTTACTTTGTCTGTGTTGCAGTCCTTCTTCTTCTCCTCTCGACCCCAAGTGCTGAAATGTAACACCCTAATGTAAATTTCCAAGATTTATACTGGATTTACATTGGCTCCATTAATTTTCTAAAGATTTATTGTGCTTAGTTTGCATTTAAACTAATTAAGTTATACAAAGAAATAAAATTTATTTTAGGAACAACATGATTGTGCATTCATGCTGGTGCATATGTTTTATTGGAATGAGCGCACAGGGTTGAATTCAAAAGTTCATTTGAATTCAAATAGATTTGAGTTTCAAAAGGAGTAGAAAAGAAAAAGGAAAGGGAATTTGGAGAAGGCAGTCAGCCAGCCCAGCCCGACCTGCCTCCCCTCTCCCCCTTGGGCCGGCCCCTTTTCCCCGCGCAGGCCCACTCCCCCTCTCTCTTCCTTTCCCGCTCACCCGGCCCCCTCTCCCTGCGGCCCACTCTCTTCTTTTTCTCCCCCTCGCGCACGCCAGCTCGGCCCACCTGCGCTGAGGCCCAGCTCGCTCACTCTCCACTCCACCTCGCCCGCTGATGCCTCGGGCCCGCCCGTCAGCTCTTTCCCCTTCCTCCTCACGCTGCTCTCTGCTCAGCTGACTGCTCCGCCCGGCCGCGCCTCTGCACCTGGGACCGCTCCACCACGCCGCACTTGGCCCGAGCCCACACCCCTGCCAGCAGGTGGAGCCGCGGAGCGGCTGCGATTCGGTGGCGTTGAAGCATGGACTCATGAGCGCGGGCGCTGCGCAGGTGCGGCGTGAGCATGCGCGCGGTGGCGTACGGGAGCTGGTGGAGCGCGACGTGGCGGCGCGTGCGGGAGCGAGCAGCACGCAGCGCGCTGGAGTGCAAACGCTGGGCGGCCAGAGGACAGGTGGCGCGAGCAACGCTGGAACGCGTGTGCGAGCGCGGGAGTGACGCGGCAAGGCCGGGCAAACACGAGTTCGGCAGCAGGAAGCGGAGGAGCAGCTGCACGGTGTGCAGGACGACGATGTGCAGGGAGGTCACGCGCAATGCGAAAGAAGTTGCAATGCGGCGGCAGCAGGCGGACCTGCCCAGGGAGCAGTAGAGTCGCGCATGGAGAACGTCGGGGATCGTTGAGGAGGAAGCCGCAGACGAAGTCAAGCGACACTATGAACTGCTCGTGGAGAACGGAGGTGGCCTGGCGTGGACGGCAGCGGAAGATGTAATCCTGATGCAGGCAGGCCTCGATCCTCGCGAAGGCAGAAGTATGAGTATGGCGTGGCAAATCAGAAAGAGAAGCCACAAAGCGAAGACAGTGGTCAGGCGTGACGAGCTCGGAGGAGATGCGGTGCAGTCAGGTCAAGGAGGATTTCTTCTTGTGCGAGCAGAGATGTTTGGTCGGCCAGGCTTTGGCATCGCATGTGCGTGGGCAGAGGAAGTTCAACCGTGAGCAGGAAAACCCTGAGGTTCGCGGAGGAGTCAACATAGCGGACCAATCCGGCTATTCTTCCACCCACTACAAATTCCCAGCAAGCTTCTTCGTCACCCATGAAATCTCGTCACCGTCGAGCTCATCTTATCGTCAATCCTGTTCATCGCGGAAATTCACTTTCCGCGTGTTCTCCTCCATAACCAAGGCTACCCCAAGGTTTGCCCTGATTCACTGAATCTTCCTAATGCCGGCGATTCTTTTGCCGGAATATCGTCGTTATCTTCCTGTTACCTGTTTTCCCGGACTAGGGACTTGATTGCCATGTTTTAGAAAGTTCTAGGGTGTTCTTTGTAAAATTTTCAGAACTTTCTTTATTTCAAATTGATGAACTTCTACATTTTATAGATCTTCGTAAGTTCATAAAAGTACGAAATCAGTTTTGTTTGAAACCCTAGGTCAAAATCTACAAGTTATATGTTGTGATTTTGAATCGAAAGTCTTTGAATTGTGGTCTAGGTTAAATCTTAGGAAATGAGTGCTTTATTATACCTTGTGTTGTATGCATGTGTTGTAGCTGAATATAGATCATCAGATGTATGTCTCAAGTACAGATGTATGATCTCTAGTTAATCTTTTTACATGAGTACTCAGATTCCTGCCATTCAGATGTTGTCCTTGTTTTGATTGTTATTTCCTTAAGGTTCTCTTCGTATAAAGATCCTTGTTAGTCCGTGTGCATCTACTGCTTAGCTAATACGTCTCGACAGCTATACTTCACTGGCAGGTTATCAACCCAGCCACTTAGTATCTGCTTCCTTTAAGTCTACGATGTTCCTGCGTAACCACTGTCAGCCGATGCATTTCTGGTGAGTTGCTTCTACCATCGGCTGGTTAGCTAAAACGGTTGTTATCTTTCTAGTATCGGCTACTGCCGGTAACATTCTGTTGTTCCGTCCTACATCGGCTATCACATCGCCGATCAATTTGAGGTGCACACACGATCTTAAGGTTCTTACTATCGGCCGATCCAAGCCGATTCTAGTCGTTTTCCATATCGATCAAACAAGGCCGATCAATCCTTAGTTTCCCCATCCATATCCACACACTTCTATCAGTCGATTTATTGACTAAAAGATCGGCTATATATCTATCGGTCATATACCCTCAAGCACACTTCAATCGGCTGTACGTCACTCAATTTTGTGCTGACGTAATTGAGCCGATACAACCACACCTAGCTACCTAGGTTAAGCACATCTCAATTAAGACACAACTGCTTTAGGAATCATCCTTCTGCCAAAGTAATCGATGCTATCATCGATCATCTAGGAACCCAATGCACTCATCAATCGGCTCTGTTGTAACCCTCAACAAGTAGCTAATCCTAATTAGTTGTCCTCTTAAAACTCTACGTAAGTTTAGTTCAGATCTTTCTGATTGATATGTAAGTAGTATGTTAAATGAGTGTTGACTTGTAACTTTAGTGTGGAGTAAGATAGTTTTATGTGCACCCTTTGAATGTAATGTTGCATTGCATGTAGATACGAGTGTTTTCGACAATGGTACCTGCAAGATCTCCCCGGAGTCTACGGAGGATGTTCCTGAAGATCAAGTGAACGTCACCAAGGGATTATCTGAAGCCCCGAACCAAAGTTCGGAAGATCTTAACTTTACTGACTTCAGTCCCACCAGTAAAGGCAAGCTCCGGACATAACCCACTATTTTAATTACACTGCACCTTATATCTATTTATGTATTCTATGCATTAAGTTCTTAGGAATTGCTTGAAACCCTAGTTGCATTCTCCTAGGAACCAATGTATTGAATACTAGCACTTGAGTCCGGCTAGCTGCTATGCTAATAGGGCCGGTAGAAGTCGGGTGATTTCCTGTCACTCGCGCGATATAGGAGTTGTAATGCTTACATTTCTGTTATCACTATAAGGATGACGGACGGGAGTTTTATGAGATATCATGGTTGAGATGATACCCCGTCTGTGTTGTTGAACTTGATAAGGTCGCAGCGTGTGGTGATCGGGGTTAAGCGTTTGAAAGTACTAACCACATGCCACGAAATATGGTAAGCGGTAAGCCTAGTAGCCAATCGGCCCGAGGAGTGGACATACCTCCCACCACTCGTCTTGCTTCTTCTGGTTACTTATGTTCGATGTGTGGGAATACGTGTTGCAAGGGCAACCAGGAGTACGGGTTTTGTAGTCGCGCTACAGACGTACGTCCTGCACTTTGGTAGTACGTATGGTCCTGCAGTCACTTGTGGTGGACCTGTCCACGAGTCGGAATGAAAGGCAAACGGTTGCTTCAGAACTATCGTTGGATGTTCCAAGCGTGTGTGTTAGGTGTACCTTGCAAGGTTAAATTCGATTCAGAATCGTCCGCTTCTCACGATGTTTGAGACTGCTTAATCCCTTTGTCACATTGAGTAATAAGAGCAATCATATGATTATCAAAAGTGATATTTGACCAAAGATTCTACCTTGATTGAATAGCTATAAGTGCTCATCTAGATCAAATAATCACATAGAATTTGAAAGCTAAAAGTTGACATTAAGGATCTACCTTTATCGCTTTTCAGCTGAAACTAAATCCAGAACCATTTCAAGCTTCCATAAGTCTAGTTATGGGCTAAAGTATACCCAATCCCGGGTAAGCCTTGCTGAGTATTAGTATACTCAGCCTTGCTAGTTTTATGTTTTTCAGGTAAAGCCCTTGAAGACCCTACTCTTTCCCTGTCATGGCCCTGTGCTCTTCCAGAAGATTGGTCCGTGGAATGGGATCCGTCCTCGGCCAACACTGGTGATATCGAGTGATGTCGTGCCCGGGCTTAGCATGACATCCGTCTTGTCGACGTGCTATAGATCATCGCGTATGTTTTCCGTTGCTAAAAGTCTTAGCTTAAATAGTTTGTATTGTTTTCTCTAAGTTTGAAACTTTGTACTACTTTTATAAACTCTTGTAATGTAATTCCCTGTTATGTAAATTGTGATGGTGATTGTATCTCTGGACTCACCTTCGTGTGAGGTAACCTTATTTGATCCTGTGTATCGGTGGTTTATCGGGACGTTACCCGACAGGCCAAGAGATTATACCGTTTGAAGCACGTTGGAGCCCTCGGGATTGGAATCGCGTACTTGAGCCGGTATAATTCAGGTTGGTTCTGCCACAGCTGGTATCAGAGCTATAAGGTTACTCTAGAGATACATTTTACCTTGAAAATACTTTCAGTATGAAAGTTTGACCAACAAAATGTTTGGCAAAACTACGTTGGATTCGTTAAGGTTGTACTTAGTACGTAAAGCCCTAGGGTGATGTTTAAGGGAAAATAGAGGTGGCTGTACTATATATAAATCTAACCTCCAGCATTACTTTCTGTCAAAACTTAAATTCATGCACAACCCAACTTTACTTTCTGTAACGACACCTTCGATCGTGAGGTAAGAAGTTAAGGATCCTCAGCCAACTGAGGGAGCTTGGCCTTCCCGTCGGTGATGCGAACCGAACGCTGTTTCTCAAGCAGTGGCCTACTTGAGATGCTGCCAATGTACCAACTTCGGTTGACTACATTGGAAGTATAAGGTTCGGCGCAGGGTATGGCGATCGCAGATCATACCCCCGCATTTTGCGGTACCCCCGTGAATACGTTGTTTCGACGATGTATGTTAACGTTGTCTGTACGGCGGTAATTGTACAGATGCTGTTTCTATAGTGAACAGTAATGATTGGGGACGCTTTCATGACATGCTGGCATGAAAGGTTCAGTATATACATATTGTGATTTTCTGCAGGTATGCTAACCTCGTTGCGTAAGCTTGAAAGTAAGAACGACTAGATATTATAGGGAGAGACATATTTATATGATGCCACCGTACTTAACCACGTAAGACCAAGATTACTTGGTAGTTATTTTTGTTTGTGAGGACGTGTAGTACGTGCATGCATTATGTTATCTTGGATTGATTTGATTGCCTTGCTTGTTACATTGTTGTGTTAAAATATGTTGCTTGTATCTGAGTGCTTGTTTTGACTTTGTGTGGTAGGAGCCAACGTAATCTGCTAGGTTAACCTGAAGTAAGAAAGTCTTTTGTGAATCAGGTGAGTTGGGTCATGTTTGAACCCTATTACCGATCTTAGCTTGACAGCCAAATCAAATCCTTGATTTTGCTTTAAATCTGTTTCGGCAGAACCATTAAACTTCTCCTTTGATGATTAAACCTTGATGATTATCCTCAAACCCTTCAATCCATCATCTAATGATCTATCTATCCACTCTTGGTGTTGTACCTTATATCATTGACTATTCTGGTTACAACATCTGAAAGTTGCACCTTCAATTTTTGCTCAGATGATTCTGGATAAATTTAAAAGATGTATGACAATAATTACTTTTTGCATACAATCCTCTCAGCAAAAGTCATGCGTCATAACCCATACCATCTTTGGTCAGTGCATGGTGTTGCATCGTCATCGACAATCCGTAGACTGACTAACGGGTGTGCCTCCGGTGCAACTTCGGGTATCTTGGGTTTCCTAAAATCTATCTTGCTGCTGTTGGCACTATAGGGTTGCTATGCCTCTTTTGTGGTGGTGTTTAATCACATGACCATGATGCCGTGTCGGAACCTAAGGCCTCATGTGCACTGCAGTCACATGATTGAGTCATTAGGGGCGCACTGGTGACTAGGTATATGTGACGTAACCCCACTGCAATCTCTTCTTATGCAACCTTACTAGTGTCCTAACTTTTGATCTTCGCTTAAGGATATAGAACTACCCAGGTGTTAGTGGCGAGAGAACGGTTGCAGAGTGCGAGTCATGTGCATCACTAACTCATGAGGGTATGCATCATACATCATGCATTTCTTATATGCATACATTGCAAGCATTGTCATCCTTGCATCATGGTGTAAACATTGAATCATGGTAATTGCATTGTGTCATATGCACCATCTTGATCGTGCATGGAATCCTTCATCCTCATGTTGCATCATCATTGCAATCATACATCTAAAACAGTGCATCATGTTCATGGTTATATATTGAGCATTGCACTCTGAGTAGAGCATTTTGTCATTATTCCTTGATTGCATTGGTCTAAATAGGCATGTTTTGCAATCAACATCATCTAAAATTAGTCAGGTAATAAACTCTGAGCAAGAATATTTCAAACATCACTTTATCAGTCTCTTGTGCTATCCTTACTTGCTATTCATGAGCTTTGTGACGAATGTCGCCGACACTTGTCATCGTCGTGTAGTGATCTTAGCTCTGGGAAAACTAGATCACTTTTCCCTCTCTTCTCTCGTCAAAATCATCCATATACAATCTGTCTATGCTCTCGTCATGCTTATCTCATCATACTCCAATGACTTCTACCATCAACATCAACCTTCTCTAGTGTGATTGCTTTTTGCCACTTTTGATGTGTGATTTGCTTTTCTTCCCTTAAAGAGTCTTTTGTCCGAATCTCGGGACAAGATTCTTTTTAGGGGGGAAGGCTGTAACAGTTCGTGTATTTGTAATGCTAGGCAAATATTTTGTTAATGTGAAATATATTTTTGTTAAGTGTAAAACTTGTGTATGTTTTTGTGAAACTTTTGGAAATTTAAAAGTACAAGTAAAAAAGGGTATTTTTGTAATTAGAGAAAAACCTAGGGTTGTTTTTGCAAAATGTATTTGGATTAGGGTAATTTCAAAATAAGTGAAAGGTGGTTTTGGTAAACATGTTTTTGTTATTTTGTTCATTGTAAAAAAATATATATATGTATATTTATCCAAAAGTTTTATTTGCAATGTGTGTGGTGAAGTGTGTAAAAATTTTGGGCAAAGTGGTGAAAATAAGGGTATTTATATAATTTTATAAAAGTACAAGTCCTTTTATGTAAATGTTTGATTTACAAAAGTAACTTTCAAAATTACTTAGGACTAAAGTGTAAAAAGTGCAAGTCATCATGACATGTCTATCCAATCATAATGACGAGTCTATCCCGTCATCATGACGTGTCATAAATGCTTGCATTTAGGTCCTGAAATTTTATGAATTACATTTCTAGGACAAAAGCAATTCAAATCTGACTTTTGTACAAAGATTCATGTGTAAAAATATAACTTTTGAGTTTTTGAACTTGGGCCCTAAAGCAATGTTGTAGAGTTTGAAAAACTCTCCAACTTTCGTTTTGGGCATTTCTTCATTTGGGTTTTAAATCAATGGGAAATTTTGTTTTACAAATAGGTCCCTGCAATTCTCTGATTTCGCGTATACGCCCTTGGAGAATCCCACTTGTCCTTCTTCTCTGCTCTCCCTTATCCGGTGCTCTCCCTGTTTCTTTTACCCGGCCGCCATCTCCTTCTCTCCTTGCTTCTTTCCTCTCTCTCCTTTTCTCCTCCTCCACGCGGTACAGGCAGCAGCAGCCCTGAGCGGCACAGGCATGCGGTGTAGCACGTGGGGCCGGCCCAGGCAGGGCGCAGGAGGGCGGGCGCAGGGGGCCGGGTGGGCGACGGCCGGAGCTTGGGGGCGCGCGGGAGCACGCGGCCCAGGCGCGCGCGCAGCGGAAGCCGGGGCGGCAGGCGGGCCGCAGGAACCGGAGGCGAGCCGGCGGCTTGGGCAGGCGGAGGCCGGCGCAACGCGGGCCGCGGTAGGCGCGGGGGTCCAGCAGCGGCCCAGGCGAGCGCGCGGGCAGGCGGACGCGCGGGGAGGAGAGGCACGCGCGGCGCGGCCCGGCGTGGGCCCAGGAGCGAGCGGCGGTGGACGCTCGGGGCGGAGCGAGCCCGAGGCAGGGCGCGCAGCCCGGCAGAGGGAGCAGGCGGTGGCTCGGCGCGGTTTTGGGCGGAGCCTAGCGCAGTGCAGAGGCGGGGCACGCGCGGGCTCGGGTGGCGCGCGAGCGGGCGGCGAGCGGAGTATACTGGCGGGCTGGCGGCCAGGCGCACGGGCAGCAGACGGAGCTCTGGAGCGCGTGAAGGCTGAGTAGGGCAGTGCAGGGCGAGACAGGTGTGCGCCGCGGGGGCGAGCTGGCGTGCGGGGCTGGGCAGGTGTCTGCGCGAAGGGTCCAGGAGCAGAGCGTCACAGACAGCGCTGGCTCGGCCGGAGCGGCGGAGCGCAAGCGCGAATGTGGAGCGCGTGCGGAAGTCGGCGGTGCAGGTGGAGCCGCGGAGCGGCTGCGATTCGGTGGCGCTGAAGCATGGACTCGTGAGCGCGGGCGCTGCGCAGGTGCGGCGTGAGCATGCGCGCGGTGGCGTACGGGAGATGGTGGAGCGCGACGTGGCGGCGCGTGCGGGAGCGAGCAGCACGCAGCGCGCTGGAGTGCAAACGCTGGGCGGCCAGAGGACAGGTGGCGCGAGCAACGCTGGAACGCGTGTGCGAGCGCGGGAGTGACGCGGCAAGGCCGGGCAAACACGGGTTCGGCAGCAGGAAGTGGAGGAGCAGCTGCACGGCGTGCAGGACGACGATGTGCAGGGAGGTCACGCACATTGCGAAAGAAGTTGCAATGCGGCGGCTGCAGGCGGACCTGCCCAGGGAGCAGTAGAGTCGCGCATGGAGAACGTCGGGGATCGTTGAGGAGGAAGCCGCAGATGAAGTCAAGCGACACTGCGAACTGCTCGTGGAGAACGGAGGTGGCCTGGCGTGGACGGCAGCGGAAGATGTAATCCTGATGCAGGCAGGCCTCGATCCTCGCGAAGGCAGAAGTATGAGTATGGCGTGGCAAATCAGAAAGAGAAGCCACGAAGCGAAGACAGTGGTCAGGCGTGATGAGCTCGGAGGAGATGTGGTGCAGTCAGGTCAAGGAGGATTTCTTCTTGTGCGAGCAGAGATGTTTGGTCGGCCAGGCTTTGGCATCGTATGTGCGTGGGCAGAGGAAGTTCAACCGTGAGCAGGAAAACCCTGAGGTTCGCGGAGGAGTCAACATAGCGGACCAATCCGGCTATTCTTCCACCCACTACAAATTCCCAGCAAGCTTCTTCGTCACCCACGAAATCTCGTCACCGTCGAGCTCATCTTATCGTCAATCCTGTTCATCGCGAAAATTCACTTTCCGCGTGTTCTCCTCCATAACCAAGGCTACCCCAAGGTTTGCCCTGATTCACTGAATCTTCCTAATGCCGGCGATTCTTTTGCTGGAATATCGTCGTTATCTTCCTGTTACCTGTTTTCCCGGACTAGGGACTTGATTGCCATGTTTTAGAAAGTTCTAGGGTGTTCTTTGTAAAATTTTCAGAACTTTCTTTATTTCAAATCGATGAACTTCTACATTTTATAGATTTTCATAAGTTCATAAAAGTACGAAATCAGTTTTGTTTGAAACCCTAGGTCAAAATCTACAAGTTATATGTTGTGATTTTGAATCGAAAGTCTTTGAATTGTGGTCTAGGTTAAATCTTAGGAAATGAGTGCTTTATTATACCTTGTGTTGTATGCATGTGTTGTAGCTGAATATAGATCATCAGATGTATGTCTCAAGTACAGATGTATGATCTCTAGTTAATCTTTCTACATGAGTACTCAGATTCCTGCCATTCAGATGTTGTCCTTGTTTTGATTGTTATTTCCTTAAGGTTCTCTTCGTATAAAGATCCTTGTTAGTCCGTGTGCATCTACTGCTTAGCTAATACGTCTCGACAGCTATACTTCACTGGCAGGTTATCAACCCAGCCACTTAGTATCTGTTTCCTTTAAGTCTATGATGTTCCTGCGTAACCACTGTCAGCCGATGCATTTCTGGTGAGATGCTTCTACCATCGGCTGGTTAGCTAAAACGGTTGTTATCTTTCTAGTATCGGCTACTGCCGGTAACATTCTGTTGTTCCGTCCTACATCGGCTATCACATCGCCGATCAATTTGAGGTGCACACACGATCTTAAGGTTCTTACTATCGGCCGATCCAAGCCGATTCTAGTCGTTTTCCATATCGATCAAACAAGGCTGATCAATCCTTAGTTTCCCCATCCATATCCACACACTTCTATCAGTCGATTTATCGACTGAAAGATCGGCTATATATCTATCGGTCATATACCCTCAACCACACTTCAATCGGCTGTACGTCACTCAATTTTGTGCTGACGTAATTGAGCCGATACAACCACACCTAGCTACCTAGGTTAAGCACATCTTAATTAAGACACAACTGCTTTAGGAATCATCCTTCTGCCAAAGTAATCGATGCTATCATCGATCATCTAGGAACCCAATGCACTCATCAATCGGCTCTGTTGTAACCCTCAACAAGTAGCTAATCCTAATTAGTTGTCCTCTTAAAACTCTACCTAAGTTTAGTTCAGATCTTTCTGATTGATATGTAAGTAGTATGTTAAATGAGTGTTGACTTGCAACTTTAGTGTGGAGTAAGATAGTTTTATGTGCACCCTTTGAATGTAACGTTGCATTGCATGTAGATACGACTGTTTTCGACAACGGTACCTGCGAGATCTCCCCGGAGTCTACGGAGGATGTTCCTGAAGATCAAGTGAACGTCACCAAGGGATTATCTGAAGCCCCGAACCAAAGTTCAGAAGATCTTAACTTTACTGACTTCAGTCCCACCAGTAAAGTCAAGCCTCGGACATAACCCACTATTTTAATTACACTGCACCTTATATCTATTTACGTATTCTATGCATTAAGTTCTTAGGAATTGCTTGAAACCCTAGTTGCATTCTCCTAGGAACCAATGTATTGAATACTAGCACTTGAGTCCGGCTAGCTGCTATGCTAATAGGGCTGGTAGAAGTCGGGTGATTTCCTGTCACTCGCGCGATATAGGATTTGTAAAGCTTACATTTCTGTTATCACTATAAGAATGACGGACGGGAGTTTTATGAGATATCAAGGTTGAGATGATACCCTGTCTGTGTTGTTGAACTTGATAAGGTCGCAGCGTGTGGTGATCGGGGTTAAGCGTTTGAAAGTACTAACCACATGCCGCGAAATATGGTAAGCGGTAAGCCTAGTAGCCAATCGGCCCGAGGAGTGGACATACCTCCCACCACTCGTCTTGCTTCTTCTGGTTACTTATGTTCGACGTGTGGGAATACGTGTTGCAAGGGCAACCAGGAGTACGGGTTTTGTAGTCGTGCTACAGACGTACGTCCTGCACTTTGGTAGTGCGTATGGTCCTGCAGTCGCTTGTGGTGGACCTGTCCACGAGTCGGAATGAAAGGCAAACGGTTACTTCGGAACTATCGTTGGATGTTCCAAGCGTGTGTGTTAGGTGTACCTTGCAAGGTTAAATTCGATTCAGAATCGTCCGCTTCTCACGATGTTTGAGACTGCTTAATCCCTTTGTCACATTGAGTAATAAGAGCAATCATATGATTATCAAAAGTGATATTTGACCAAAAATTCTACCTTGATTGAATAGCTATAGGTGCTCATCTAGATCGAATAATCACATAGAATTTGAAAGCTAAAAGTTGACATTAAGGATCTACCTTTATCGCTTTTCAGCTGAAACTAAATCCAGAACCATTTCAAGCTTCCATAAGTCTAGTTATGGGCTAAAGTATACCCAATCCCGGGTAAGCCTTGCTGAGTATTAGTATACTCAGCCTTGCTAGTTTTATGTTTTTCAGGTAAAGCCCTTGAAGACCCTACTCTTTCCCTGTCATGGCCCTGTGCTCTTCCAGAAGATTGGTCCGTGGAATGGGATCCGTCCTCGGCCAACACTGGTGATATCGAGTGATTTCGTGCCCGGGCTTAGCATGACATCCGTCTTGTCGACGTGCTATAGATCATCGCGTATGTTTTCCACTGCTAAAAGTCTTAGCTTAAATAGTTTGTATTGTTTTCTCTAAGTTTGAAACTTTGTACTACTTTTATAAACTCTTGTAATGTAATTCCCTGTTATGTAAATTGTGATGGTGATTGTATCTCTGGACTCACCTTCGTGTGAGGTAACCTTATTTGATCCTGTGTATCGGTGGTTTATCGGGACGTTACCCGACAGGCCAAGAGATTATACCATTTGAAGCACGTTGGAGCCCTCGGGATTGGACTCGCGTACTTGAGCCGGTATAATTCAGGTTCGTTCTGCCACATTGAGGATCTCTTTGATCAGCTTCAGGGTGCTTGTGTATTCTCGAAGATTGATCTGCGTTCGGGTTATCACCAACTGAAGATTCGTCCCGCGGATATCCCGAAGACGGCATTCACCTGCAAGTATGGGCTATACGAGTATACGGTCATGTCCTTTGGCTTGACCAATGCTCTGGCTTTCTTCATGCATCTGATGAACAAGGTTTTCATGGATTATCTAGACACCTTTGTGGTGATATTCATTGATGATATCCTGGTATATTCCAAGTCGGAGGCAGAGCATGAGAAACATCTGAGGCTTGTGTTGCAGAGGCTCAGAGAGCACAAGCTGTATGCCAAGCTCAGCAAGTGCGAATTCTGGATTGACGAGGTTCCATTCCTCGGTCATGTCTTTTCTAGGCAAGGTGAATTCTGTATTGCTGTGGACCCCGGCAAGGTGAAGGATGTGCTTGACTGGGTAGTGCCCCAGACAGTGAAGGAAGTCCGCTCTTTTCTAGGCTTAGCAGGATATTATCGGAGGTTCATTGAGAATTTCTCCAAGATTGCAAAGCCTTTGACTTCCTTGCTAGAGAAGGGTGTGGATTTCTCTTGGACTGATGAGCGTCAGAAGGCCTTCGAGGAGCTGAAGAAGAGGTTGACTACGGCGCCAGTCCTTACTCTCCCAGACCAGAGCAAGAGGTTCACAGTGTATTGTGATGCTTCGAGGGATGGTCTTGGTGGCGTCCTGATGCAGGAGGGCAGAGTGATAGCTTATGCTTCGCGGTAGTTGCGCCGGCACGAGCTGAATTATCCCACTCATGATCTGGAGTTAGCCGCAGTTGTGCATGCTCTGAAGATATGGAGGCATTACTTGTTTGGGCAAAGGTGTGATATTTACACCGATCACAAGAGCCTCAAGTACATTTTTACTCAAAGTGAGCTGAACATGCGGCAGAGAAGATGGCTAGAGTTGGTCAAGGATTATGACCTGGAGATTCACTATCATCCGGGCAAGGCCAATGTTGTAGCAGATGCCCTGAGCAGGAAGAGCTATGTTAACATGGCCGTGGCTTTCCAGATGCCTCAGGAGTTATGCGAGGAGTTTGAGCAGTTAAGTCTGGGTTTCTTGCATCACACCTCGAGTGCATCATTCGAGGCAGAACCCACTCTAGAGGCAGAGATCAGGCAACATTAGAAAGAAGATAAGAAGCTGCAGGAGATCCGTGAACTAATCAAGGTTGGCAAGGCACCTCATTTTAGAGAGGATGATCAGGGTACCTTGTGGTACAAGGGCCGGATATGTGTGCCAGATGTAAAGGATCTCAGGAAACTGATCTTGAGTGAGGCTCATGATACAGCGTATTCCATTCATCCAGGCAGCACAAAGATGTATTATGACCTCAAGGAACGATTCTGGTGGTATGGAATGAAGCGTTCCGTTGCGGAGTACGTGGCTATCTATGACACTTGTCAGCGTGTCAAGGCAGAGCATCAAAGACCAGCCGGTCTATTGCAGCCCTTGAGGATTCCAGAGTGGAAATGGGAGGAGATCACTATGGACTTCATTGTTGGGTTGCCTCGTACTCAGAAAGGGTACAACTCTATATGGGTAGTAGTGGATCGGTTGACGAAGGTTGCCCACTTCATTCCGGTGAATACTACTTACTCTGGTGCTAGACTCGCAGAATTGTACATCTCCAGGATCGTCTGTCTGCATGGTGTTCCGAAGAAGATCATATCTGACTGAGGATCTCAGTTCACTTCACGGTTCTGGGAGCAGTTGCATGATTCGTTGGATACGAAGCTATGTTTCAGCACCGCTTATCATCCTCAGACAGATGGGCAGACGGAGAGAACCAACCAAATGTTGGAGGATATGCTTCGAGCCTATGCTATTCAGTATGGTACCAGCTGGGATAAATGCCTGCCATTTGCAGAGTTCTCGTATAACAATAGTTATCAGTCCAGTCTGAAGAAGTCTCCCTTCGAGGCCCTGTACGGTCGGAAGTGCAGAACTCCGCTGTATTAGGATCAGATTGGCGAGAGGCAGGTGTTTGGTCCGGATATTGTTGAAGAGGCAGAATAGCTGGTACAGCAGGTACGAGAGAACCTGAGGGTCGCACAGACTCGTCAGAAGAGTTACGCGGATGTTCGTCGTCGAGATCTGACCTTTGCATTGGGTGATCATGTGTACCTGAAGGTCTTGCCGATGAGAGGAATCCGTAGGTTTAATGTGAGAGGGAAGCTAGCCCCTCGATACATCGGTCCGTTCAGGGTTTTGGAACGGAAAGGAGAGGTGGCATATTGTTTGGAGTTACCTCCCAGTCTCTCAGGAGTGCATGATGTCTTCCATGTATCTCAACTGAAGAAGTGCTTGAGGGTGCCAGAAGAGCAAGCACCGTTGGAAGGGTTGGAGGTGCAGGAGGATCTGACCTACACCGAGCATCCGGTGAAGATTCTGGAGATGTCTGAGAGGGTTACCAGAAACAAGAAGATCAAGATGTGCCGTGTTCACTGGAGTCATCACACGGAGGATGAGGCTACCTGGGAGCGAGAAGATGAGCTGAGGAAGACATATCCCGATCTTTTTGCTAGCTAGCCTAGTTGCGCTCTCCGGATTTGGCCCCGAACCATCGCAGCCGGTGAGCCCTGCCTCCAAGCAATTGCTTGCCACCAGTGCACCTCAGGCCGTGCTGACCTCTCCACCAGCTTCGCAGGACCTCCCCGAGCAGAACTGTGGAGCCAGAAGCTTTGAGCCGCACCTCTGCGAGCTTCTTTCCCGACGCCGTCCGTGCGTCGCCGCTTGTCATCGACTCCGGCCATCCTATGCTGCTTCTCCGGCCCATTCGAGCCTAGGTGAGCAACAGCTCGGTCCCCTCTTCCTTTTGCACTAGCTTTCATGCACCCTAGGTCGATCCCGAGGCTGGAACGCCACACGCCGGCGAGGCACCACCGCGGAAGCGGTCTTCGGTGAGAAATTGCCGCCGCCCGCGCCCCCAAATGTCTTGGACCGCCAGATCTTGATCCAACGATCCTGATTAGAAGATACCAGTTCGGCCTGGCTATTTTGTTAAAGAGCCCTTGAGTTTTCCCGAAAACAACCCACAGTCCACCTTTAGTTCAAAAGTAATTACAGTTAGGCCCTGTTTTTATTATTTAGGCCCCTGAGCTCTTTGGAAATCGAACCCGCAGTCCAGCCCCAGTAGTTTTGCGTGTTAGACCCTGGGTCTAACCTTTAATTACATTTAGGTCCCTGGTTTTGCCCAGAACCCCCCTGGAAGCTCTGATTTCTCGCAGAAAAGCCCCTGGACCTTGTTTTAACCCTAGTTTTCGCGTCTTAGCTCCGTTTTAGGTGGTTTTCGTGCTCACGCGATCGTTGTAATGCGTAGAATAGTTTTAACTTAGTCTTATATGCTCTTTTATTGTATTATTGTACTGTTTCTTATATTTTGCTATTGTTTGCATGTGTGTGCCTGTGTGGACCATGTTTTGGACATTATGAGTAGAAGTTGAGCCATCAGAGGAATATCAGGAGCCACTTTCTTCAGAGCAGCAGCAGGAGAACTTTGAGGAAGGCAGGTATAACATGAACATCCTATCATTTTTAAATACAATTTCATACCGCATTTTAATACTGTATGCCTATAAGGATTTCCTAGCCACTTTTATCCTTTATAAAAATACCTTGGGTTGCATTTTGGTCAGTTGTGCTATGTGCTGCACTCTCACCCATCTCGGTCCTTTTTAATTAATTTGATTAATGGTTATATGCAACTTAATTTTGAGAGTGGGCCTCTATGCTGTGTGCTTGAGCGGCTCACGTCTCGTTAAAAGATGTTTTTTATAGAAACTTGGTTTAGGGGGCCAGCACGGTGCTTAGTGCTTGGTTGGCCACTCTCCGTAAGGACCGGTTCATAGAGCGACAACCTGGGACAACCGCGCAGCCACAAGACTGGGACGGTCTTGACTTACTAATTAGGTCATTTTGGTTTGGGAGTAACTTACCTGCGGGGCAAGACGGGTGGTAAGCTTCAATGGTGTAATACCCAAATGTAATTTTCCCAAATTTTAAGGAATTTATTTGGGGCTTAAATAAATTTTCTAGAGCTTTCTCTAAATTACCTTGCATTTAAACTAATTTTACAACACAAGTAATTAAAATTTATTATAGGATCAACTTGCTTGAGCATCCATGCTGGCGCATTGTTTTAATTGTGTTGGGTGTATAGGGTTTGAATTCAAATTTGTTTGAATTCAAATGGAATTGTTTGAATAGTTTGAGTGTGGAAGAGAAAAGAAAAGAAGAAGGAAAGGAAAGAGAGCCCAGCAGCTCAGTAGCCCAAAACCCCTCTCCTCCTCTCGGGCACCTTTTCCCTCCCCCTCTCCTCTTTTCCTTCCGCGTGGGCCGCGCCCCGGCCCAATTCCCCCTCATTCCCGTGCCTCTCTCTTCTCTCTCTTTTCCCTCGGCCCAGCACGCGCTAACCCGTTCCCCTCTGCTCCCCCGCCCGAGCGTCCTCTTTTCCTTTCCCCCTCTGCCAGGCTGGCCCCACCGGTCAGACGCTCCTTCCTCCCCTCGCCCGATTCCCCCTCCCCTGTTTCTTCCCCGCCGGCCGGCCGCTCGGCCACTGGCCGTGGACCCGTCCCGCAGCGCCTCTGGGCCCCCTTTCCCGAGCCACACGCCGGACCCATCCCCCACCTGGACCCTTCTAGAAGCCTGGCCGCGATCGGATGTGGGCGAGCCCAACGGCCGCGGGAGGTACGGGATCCGTTGCCAGTGCCCCGCACGCCAAGGCCGCTTCACCCCCCTTTTTCTTAGCCGCGTCCGCTCTCTCGTGCTCTCGCCCAGCCGCTACTGCCCATCCCAGCCTTCCCCGTGCCCTGGCGCTCACCGGATTTGGGCCCGAACCGTCGCCGCCAGTGAGCCGCCTCCGAGCAATTGCCGGCCACCAGTGCCCCTCAGGCCGTGCTGACCTCCCCATCCCCTTCGCAGGACCTTCCCGAGCAGCACCGTGGAGTCAGGAGCCTTGGGCCGCTCTCAGCGACCTTCTTCCCCGACGCCGTCCGTGCGCCGCCGCGCGTCTTCGACTCCGGCCATCCTGCGCCACTTCTCCGGCCTATTCGAGCCTGGGTGAGCAACAGCTCGGACCCCTCCTTCTTTTGTGTTAGAAGTCGTGCACTTTGGTCGATCCCGAGGCTGGGACGCCGCTCACCGGCGGGCCGAGCCATGCGGACCCGCCGTCGCCCGTGGACTAGCCACACAGAGCCCCGACGAGCCCGGCTGAAACCCTAGGTGGGTTACTCGTGCTGAGCCACGCCGCCCTGCCCCTTTTCCCGCCCGGATTCCAGCCCGGAGGGCCAAGTTTGGCCAGCTCCGGCGAGCTGCCGCCGCGGGAGCGGCACTTCCGGTGACCTCCGCCGCCGACCGCTGCCCGATCGCCCTTAGACGTCCGATCCAAAGTGGGCGGCCGAGATTAGATCGCGCTAAGAGTAGTTCAGAACCGCAGGATCCAGATCCAACCGTCCCAATCAGAAGATACCGGTTCGGCCCTATCTTTTTTCTAAAGAGACCTCGGCTTTTTCAAGAATCAACCCGCAGTCCTCTTTAGTTCACAAGTATTTACGTTTTAGTCCTGTTTCTTCTGTTCGGCCCCCTGGAGTTGTTCAAAATTGAACCCGCCGTCCATGCCATGAGTTTTAGCGTGTTAGACCCCGAGTCTATGCTTTAATTACATTTAGGTCCCCAGTTTTCGCACAGAACCTCCTGGAAGTTCTATTTTTCTCGCAATTAGGTCCCTGGATCTTGTTTCAAGCGTAGTTTTCTCGTCTTAGCTCCGTTTTAGGTGTTCTTTATGTCCACGCGATCGTTGTAACGCGTAGAATAGTTCTAGGCCAGTTTTGTGTGCTGTTCTATTGTATTGGTGTACTGTTTTCTTATAGTTTGCTATTGTTTGTGCATGTGTGTGTGTGTGGACTATGCTTGATGATTGTGAGTAGACGCGGAGCCTTTGGACGAGTACCAGGAGCCACCATCTTCTAAAGCTTTTGAGCAGCAGCAGGAGAACTTTGAGGAATGCAAGTATAACATGAACCTCCTATCACCTTTAAATACAATTTCATACTACATTTTAATATTGTATGCCTATAAGGACTTTCCTAGCCACTTTACATCCTATATATATATCCTTTGGGTTGCATTATGGTTAGTTGTGCTAGGTTGCTGCGCTATCACAAACTTGGTCCTTTCCTTTTTAATTAAATTTGATTAATGGTCTTATGCAACTTAATCCTGAGCGTGGCCCTCTGTGCTGTGTGCTTGAGTGGCTCACGTCTCCGTAAAAGATGTTTTGTTAGAAACTTGGTTTAGGGGGCTAGCACGGTGCTTAGTGCTTGGTTGGCCACTCTCCATAAGGACCGGTTCATAGAGCGACAACCTGGGACAACCGCGCAACCACAAGACTGGAATGGGACGGTCTTGACTTACTAATTAGGTCATGTTGGCTCGGGAGTAACTTACCTGCGTGGGCAAGAGGGGTGGTAAGCTTCAATGGTCCCTGCTCCTCTGGCTTGGTCTGTGCTGTGTGTCTTGTACCCCCGGAGGTGGGCCCCATCGTCGCTGATCCAGAATCCTTAGCGGTTACACCTTACCAACGTGATCCTTTGAAACGGTCTCGTAGTGTGCTTGCTAGTCATCTCACCTAAGGAAGTGTGATGAACAACTAGCGTAGCCCACGACTTGTGGGTAAAGTTGTGCAACCTCTCGAGAGTGTAAAACTGATATATCAGCTGTGCTCACAGTCATGAGCGGCCCAGATCCTCCTTTTGATTAGTGGGGTTATCAACCTTTGATTAGGGAGGTTTCCCCGGGTGGTTTTGGTTTGGTTGGCTTCTCAGTAGTTCTCAACTAATATTGATTAATTTCCTATGCAATATGGGTTTATGGTAATTCATCCACTTATAGTAAATAGTTTTAATAAAATTTGCCAAGATTAAAAGCTAATGCAGTTGAGTCAGCCAACCTAGAGCCTCATAGTTTGTGTTATACTTGTTGAGTACTAGTTTGTACTCACACTTGCCTCTTCATCTCTTCTGTTCTCTTTGGGACACCTTCGACTGCTGCTCAGTACCAGGCGACGTGGAGGATTACGTCAGCGGCTTCGACGACTTCTAGGCATTGTCTCCCAGTTGACGTCCTTGTGGCGCCCTACTCTTCATGTATTTATTTTACGCTTCCGCATTCCTTGAACTGATCCTTGATTCAGTTGTAATAAAGATATTCATTTTATGACTTATACGTTTTTATTCATGACATGTGTTGTGATATCTTGATAATCTGTTGTATATGTGCGTGACTTGATCCTGGCGCATATATGATTGCTCGATTTATATTCTTATAAATCAGGTGTGACAAATGGTCCCTGCTCCTCCGACTTGGTCTGTGCTGTGTGTCTTGTACCCCCGTGAGGTGGGCCCCATCATTGTTGATCCAGAAACCTTCGTGGTTACACCTTACTAACGTGATCCTTTGTAACAGTCTCGTAGTGCACTTGCTAGTCATCTCACCTAAGGAAGTGTGATGAACAACTAGCGTAGCTCACGACTTGTGGGTAAAGTTGTGCAACCTCTCGAGAGTGTAAAACTGGTATACTAGCCGTGCTCACGGTCATGAGCGGCCCAGATCCTCCGTCTGATTAGTGGGTTGTACCTCTGGTGGAGTGGCTTGGTTTTCAGTAGTCTCCTGGTTAATTTTGATTAATTATTATGTAACTTGGGTTATGGTAATTCATGCACTTGTAGTAAATAGCTTTAATAAAATTTGCCAAGATTAAAAGCTAATGCAGTTGAGTCAGCTAACCGTAGAGCCTCATAGTTTGTGTTATACTTGTTGAGTACAAGTTGTGTACTCACACTTGCCTTCTCTACTCTTCTGTTCTCTTGGGATATCTTCGACTACTGCTCAGTACCAGGCGATGTGGAGAACTACATCAGCGGACTAGACGATTTCTAGGCGTTGTCTCCTAGCCGATGTCCCTGTGGCGCCCTATTCTTCATGTATTTATTTTACGCTTCCTTATTTCTTGAACTGATTCTTGATTCAGTTGTAATAAAGATATTCATTTATAATTTATACGCTTTTATTTCGAGATACGTGTGGTGATATCTTGATGATTCTGTTGTATATATGCATGACTTGATCCTGGGTCATATACGATTGCTCGATTTATGTTCTTATAAATTGGGTGTGACACGAAAGGAGGTTGGGACCACATTTGCTGGGGATGATGTTCCAGCAGGTGGTTCTGCAAAAGCTACTGGGACGAACCCGTCGACTACTTATGCAAGGGTCATGACCATTGCCGTGGCGGGTACCTCGCCGGGGCATCTCGCGCCCTCGGCTGGTGTGACCCTACCACCGGTAATGAGTACCGTGGTTGTAAAGACAGAGGTACTGAGGCTGAAGAAGCCCGCCATGAAGAAGTCCTCTCTGTGAGTGCAGCTCCTTGTTCATAATGTATCTTCTGCTTTTTCGACTTGTTTGATGATATATCTGATTCTGCTTTGTTAGGACTTCATCTGCTTTGGGGTTGGATGAGCCAGGGCCTATCTCGGCTACTCCAGCCCCCAAGCCGCCAGTCGGACAACCTGAAGCGGAAAGCGCACAACTGCTGCTGCCCGGGATTGAGGACGTGACTCTGCCCGACCCACCATCTCCCGAGCCCCAGCAAATCGAATCCAGTGTTGGTGGTGGTGAACAAGTCGAGGCCACCGATGCTGCTCCTGCGGATGGCATAGCTAAGTGTCTGACCCCCTGCAGCTAACTGCTTGGATCACAGGCTTCACTTATTGAACACCTTTCGACTTGCAGGTGCCCCGCAGCCATCAACTGAAGAGGCTGCGGGTGCATCTGGCAACTCTAGAACTCTGTTGACGTCTGGGAGAGGATTCAAGAACATTATCACCAACGATCTGTTGGATGATCCTCTTCTCTCGGTCGACAACATGAGGTATTTCCAGAAGATCTCCAAGGATATGTACAGGTTTACCCTGGTAAGGCATGACTGACCTTCTACCATTATGCTTTGTTAAGTTGTTTTATCTTCTCAGTCAACCCCCTTATACAGGATGTGGCCAAACACTCTCAAGAAAAATCTGAGAAGCTAAAAGCAGTCGAGAGTGGCCTCCGGGAGCTCCAAGCGAAGGATCAACGCATCAAGGAAGAACTCCGAAAGAACATCGTTCTTCGCAAAGAGCTCGACAAGCTAAAGCAGGAGTAGTCATGAGAAACATGGCTGCTCAAGAATGACATCCGTAATCTTGAGAAGTCCAACTCCGAGCTCCAGGAATAGCTCAAGGAGCAGAAAAAAGCACATCAAGGCAAGTCCTTTCCTCGCTCGAGTACTTTCTGCAACAATTGGTCTTGTGTTCTGAAACACTGTCTTCACCGCAGATCTTAAGAAACTATTAGCTTATAAACAAGAGTTACTTACTGACATGAAGAATATGCTGTATCGGCACATAGATGACATCGAGAAGTTGCAGAAGGTGATCGCCGATACGGAGAAGCAGTTCGTCGATTGCCTTCAACAGATCAAGACGCTGGGCAAAGAGAAGGAACAGCGCCAGAAAGAACATGAGGACTTAAGGGTGGCCGCCCGACAGCTGGTTGAAGTGGTCGATCCGCTGGAAGACGGCGCAGTAGACGAGCGATCCCTGCTGGAGCGACTTCGCGGAGCTCTGCAGAAAGTCCTCAGCTTCGTCACCGAGGCCTCCACAACATATGTTAACCATGCCTTAGGTCTTGTAAAGTCATTTTGGCCTAAGGCTCGACTAGAGGTACTCGCACAGGGTGTAGCTGCAGACTGCTCTGAAGAGCAGTTCAGCGAGTACCTTCTAGAGGCCAGGCCTGTAGCTGAAAAAATAGTAGAGAGTATAGAACAGGATTGAGTTATTGTAAAGACAAGTACTCTTCTCCTTGTAATATATCTATCAGAGTTGTCTATACTATCATTGCCTTGTGATTTCTGGATTGCCATCCACGTTCATAGGCTAAGTAGATGACACTACGCCAAGTGCAGTGACTCTGAGAGTAGTCGATATAGCTCCTCAAGTGAGCCCATCAAACAAGTTAGATTGAATCCGATCGAGCGGATCTAACCTGTTCGGAGTACGCGATCCTCATCGCGGTGACTATCATGCTCGTAGCAAGTAGTCAATACTACCCTGAGTGCGGCGACTCTGGGAGTAGTCAATATAGCTCCTCAAGTGAGCCCGTCAAAAAAGTTAGATTGAATCCGATCGAGTGGATCTAGCCTGTTTGGAAAAACACGATCATCATCGCAACGACAGTTATGCTCATGGCAAGAAGTCGATTTATATGAAACTTGATCGTGGCTATAGCCTTCGAATTTTAATAGAAAATTTACATTCCTGATTCAGTGGCACATGGCCTCCAAATTGAATCGGAAAGAAACCGCCTTGGCGCTCGAAGAACGGCTATCACTGCATGTCGTCTTATGGGTAAAACTTTTGTAGGTTCTGTACATTCCAGAAATTTGGGATGTCTTGGCCCTCGGGGTATTGCAGTCGATAAGACCCTGGTCTTGTAATCTGCTTGACAATGAACGATCCTTCCCATCTCGAATTGAGCTTGTGTAATCCTGACTCGTCTTGGATGCGGTGTAGGACTAAATCGCCTATACTGAATGACCATTCTCTGATGTTGCGGTCATGATATTGTCGAATCCCCTGTAGGTATCGTGCTGACTAAACAAGAGTAGTGCAGTGAGCCTCTTCGACAGAGACTAGCTCTAGCTGCCTTGCTTCGTCCGCCTCACCTTTGTTGTACATTTCAACCCTTGGGGATTTCCACATGATGTCATCTGGTAAAACTGCTTTAGAGCTGTAGACAAGAAAAAACGATGTTTGTCCTGTGGCTTTGGACGGCTGAGTCCTGAGCCCCCAGATGACATGTGGCAACTCATGTATCCACTTTCCGCCTTTCTTGCTATTTTCATCATAGAGTCTTTTCTTGAGGCCCTCGATTATCATGTCGTTTGCCCTCTCGACTTGACCGTTGGCTCTTGGGTGTGCAACGGAGACATATTTGACTTCCATGCATGCATTTTCACAGAACTCCTAGAACTGTTTAGCTGTGAAGTTTGAACCTAGGTCCGTGATGATGGTGTTCGGGAAGGCAAAGCGATGTAGAATGTCGGAGATGAAATCAACAACTCTGTCTGGTGTGAGCTTGGTTATCGGCTTATACTCGATCCACTTGGTAAACAGAGAGAAAAGAAGGAGGAAAAAAGGAACTTTGATAGTGCTGCTGCCGGTGGACAAAAGAAAGAAGGAAACGCCAGGGAAGGATATTGAAGAACAGAGGAGAAGAAGAAAAGTAACTTCCCAAGGACTTATGCGTAATTACAGAAAATTGCAAGGACCTATCTGTAAAACAAAATTTCCCGTTGATTTAAAACCCAAAAGAAGAAATGCCCAAAACGAAAGTTGGAGAGTTTTTCAAACTCTACAACATTACTTTAGGGCTCAAGTTCAAAAACTCAAAACTTATATTTTTACACATGAATTTTTGAACAAAGGTTGGATTTGAATTACTTTTGTCCTAAAGAATGAAACTTTATAAAATTCAGGACCTAAATGGAAGCATTTCTGACACGTCATGATGACGGGATAGACTCGTCATAATGACTGGATAGACATGTCATGATGACTTGCACTTTTACACTTCATCCCTAAGTAAATTTGAAGGTTACCTTTGTAAATCAAATATTTACATAGAAGGACTTATACTTTTATAAAATTACATAAATACCCTTATTTTTAACATTTTATCCAAAATTTTTACACACTTCAACATACACATTTCCAACGAAACTTTTGGATAAATAAATATATATATTTTTACAAGACATAAAGTAAGAAAAACATATTTCACTTATTTTGAAATTACCCTAATCCAAATACATTTTGTAAAAACAACCCTAGGTTTTTCTATAATTACAAAAATACCCTTTTTACTCGTACTTTAAATTTTTAGAAGTTTCACATAACACACACGAGCTTCATACAAACAAACACATACTTCACACTAACAAAATATATGTCTAACATCACAAATACACGAAATGTCACAAATTATCATGTGAGGGTCCAAGCCGCTCTTAACCGTGAGTACAGCTGATATATCAGTTTTCACTCTGTAGAGGTTGTACACTTTACCCATAATTCGTGTTTCCCTTAATGCCCGGGTTTGCAAGACCCTTAAACACTTCCAAGGTGAGTGGCAGGGATTCATTACGAGGCCTTTACAAAGATTCCCTAACTTGCAACGGTTCGTTAAGGTTTGAGGCCGCCGTGGTCATAACCCTCCCTAATGAGGAAGACGCCTTACCTAGGATCATATCTACGCCTCAAGAGGACCGAGCTATACCCCATCAACGCACTCCCCTCTTGCCCTTTTCGTAAGACCATTACAAGCTAAAGTTTCTAATTAATTAGTCAAGACCAGAGCCATATAGTATTGTGGTTGCACTATTGGAATATGGGTGGTTCTCCATATTCCAATTAATGCAATGATCTTAATTATCATCATAAAAGTAGTTCAGAACATGAGTAAACCAGTATAGCATGATTTTCAGGTTATCCAACCAAAGTGTAAGTAAAAACAACTAGCATAGCTACAACATAAATTTAATAACCCAGGTTTAATCAAGGAAGTTTAAAAGAAACTAGGCATATCCTTAATTTGGGATCCATCATATTCTAGACATATGCATGCATATAAAGTAAATATGTATATTTATAATATTATTGGGACTGAAGTATGATCAAGGACCACTTGCCTTCATCAAAGAACTGCTGCTTCTCGGGAACGTCTTCAAAGCTTTGCTCTTGTGGACCCTCGAATTGCGCACCATCTATCTTAACACACAAATACATACAAACAAACAATACAATAAATAAGAAACAGTACACTAGACAATATAAACAGTGCAAACTAACATTATAAAGCTACTGTATATGTTGCAAGGATTGCGGGAGCACGAGAATCGATGAAAATGGAGTTAAAACAGAGAAATTATGGCAAAAACATGATTCCAGGGGCTTATTTGTAGAAGATTTAAAACTAGAAGGGCTCTGGACAAAGCAACGGAGGGCTAAAACATAATTAAACCTTAGATCTAGGGTGTAGATTGCAAAGCAGAAGGGCTAGGGACGGCGGGTTCTATTTTTGAAAAAGATAGGGGCCTAAACAGAAGAAAAAGGATCTATTCGCAAATACTTTTGAACTGATGTGGACTTTGATTTCAAGAGAACTCAAGGGCTAAAGCACAAAATCACCTCGGGTTGGCTGGTATCGGATTGTTTGACCACGGTTTAGATCTAATCTAGACCGTCGGATCTGGATCGGGCGGCGGAGCACGGCTGGCGGCTAGGGCGGGGCGGCGCTAGTCACCGGCGGTGAGGGAAAGCGGCGGCGGCGGCTCGTCAGATAAACGCGTAAACGTGTTTCCGGCCATGGCTTAGGCTCAGGTTTGGCCTGGGAGCAAGAGAGCGAGGAGGGGAACACATCTAGGGACTTGAGAAGGAGCCACGGTGGCTGGAGACGGCGGCCGGCAGCGAGGTACGGCTCGGGGCGACGGCGAGCAATTGGGCACACGGGAAAGCGGGGAAAATGGGGGATAACTGGCTGGCGATGATCCTTACCCCACGGCGGAGCTTCTGCCGTGGCTTGCGGCGGCAAAAGAGCGCCGGAGCGGTGAGAGAGATGGCGACCGAAGCGTGGAGGTGGCAGCGGCGGAAAAAGCTCGTGCGGCTAGGGTTTTGGGTGAAGGCGGCGGCTGCAGCTTGGGGAAAACCCTAGGGCACAAGGCGGCGAATTTATAGGATGGCCGCGAGGGTCTTGGCGTGCGGGCCCGAGGTTCACGCAGCGCGGTATGGTGTTGGGTGCCGGCCGGACTCGGACTCGAGTCCGAGTTTGGCTCGGGGAAGAAGACGGCCCCGATAGGTGGGGCTCGTCTGTCAGTGAGAGGAAAGAAAGGGGATTTGCGCGAGCGCGTGCTGGCTGGGCCGGGGAAGGAAACTGGGCTGCGCGGGGGAAGAAGGAAAAGAGAAGTTGGGTCGCTGGCTGGGCCATGCAGGAGGGAAAGAGGGAAAAAGAAAGAAGTCCAGCTGGGCCATTAAAGAGGAGAGGAAGGGGAGGAAAAAGGCCATGTTGGGCTGGGCCGCAAAGAAGAAAAGAGAGAGAGAAAAAAGAAAAGAGAGAGTGGGCCGGGCCCAATTAGAAAAGGAGGGAGAAAAAGAATTGCATTCAAATGCATTTGAATTTGAATTTAAAATTTAAATTCAAATGGAAGACAAACAATAAAATAATGCAATACGGCATGAAATGCACAAAACCTATATTTCCTTATATTTCTTTTTATGGTTAAGTAAATTGCTATTAATTCATGGTAAATGCTCTAAAATCAAAATGATGGAATAAAAGCCTTATAGATCCTAAAAGAAAACTAGAAAAATTTATTTAGGTTCCTAATTTGAAAATGAGGGTGTTACATTCTGCAGGTAAATCTACATCATGGCAGCCATGCACGAATACTTCTATTGACGGGCGTGCACCTATACCAACTCCTTCACCAAGTCATGCAGCAGCACCTTCTGTATCCAGGGACAAGCCACGTACTCCTCCCACCACTTCAGCAACCAAGACTGTCCAAAAGTCAGCTGCTAGTGCTTCCTCGGTTGCATCCACAGGTAGAACGAGAGATGTCCCGTGTCATTGTTGCAAGGGCTTTGGGCACGTGCAGTGTGACTGTCCTAGCAAGCGCATTTTGGTGGTCAAAGATGATGGTGCCTATTCCTCCGCTAGTGATTTTGATGAAGATACACTTGTTTTGTTTGCTGCTGACCATGCAGGTAACGAGGGAACACCAGAAGAGCATATTGATGCAGGTGACGCCGAATACTACGAGAGTCTTATTGTTAGAATATGTGAATGATGCTGATTTTAAGGATGTCTTACTGCATTGTAAGGATGGAAAGGCATGGAACAAATTTGTCGTCAATGATGGGTTTGTGTTTCGAGCTAACAAGCTATGCATCTAGCTCCGTTCGTTTGTTGTTGTTACATGAAGCGCATGGAGGTGGCTTGATGGGGCATTTTGGAGCAAAGAAGATAGAGGATGTACTTGCTGGTCATTTCTTTTGGCCAAAAATGAGAAGAGATGTGGAGCGATTGTTGCACGCTACACTACATGTCAAAAAGCTAAGTCACAATTAAATCCGCATGGTTTGTATATGCCTTTACCAGTTCTTAGTGCTCCTTGGGTGGATATTTCTATGGATTTCGTGTTGGGATTGCCTAGAACTAGGAAGGGACGTGATAGCATATTTGTGGTTGTGGATAAATTTTCTAAGATGGTACACTATATACCATGTCATAAAACTGATGATGCTACACATGTTGCTGATTTGTTCTTTCGAGAAATTGTTCGTTTGTATGGTGTGCCAAACACAATTATTTCTAATTATGATACCAAACTTTTTAGCCACTTTTGGAGAACTTTATGGGTACAATTGGAAACTAAGCTTCTATTTTCTACCACTTGTCATCCCCAAACTGATGGTCAAACTGAAGTTGTTAATCGAATCTTTTCTACCATGTTAAGGGCTATTTTAAAGAAAAATATTAAGTTGTGGGAAGAATGTTTGCCTCATGTTGAGTTTGCTTATAATTGCTTATAATCGTTCTATGCATTCTACTATAAAGATATGCCCCATTGAGATTGTTTATGGCTTGATACCTCGTGCTCCTATTGATTTAATGCCTTTGCCTAATTCTAAAAAATTGAACTTTGATGCTAAGCAACGTGCTGAACTGATGTTAAAACTGCATGCAATAACTAAAGAAAACATACAGCATATGAATTCTAAGTATAAGCTTGCTGGTGATAAAGGTAGAAAGCAATTGATTTTTGAACCTAGTGAATTGGTATGGTTGCACTTGAGAAAGGATAGGTTTCCTGCTTTAAAAAAGTCTAAATTGATGCCATGAGCTGATTGTAACATTCAGGTAATTAGAAACATAGACACTAGGTTTTAGTGTGAAATATGTACGCTTGCTATGGTATATGTGAGTAGTATAGAGTACTAGGGGTATCATTGTAATTTCTGTAAAATATAGGTCCTTGAGTGTTAAATTGGGTGAAATGGAAGATAATATTAAAACCTAGGATAAATACAATACTAGGTGTCAAATTGATATTACCATAGGAAAGAAAGTGTAAAAGATAGGTTAAATCCTAAGAAAAATAAGTCCTTAAGTAAAAACAGGGACCTAAGCGTGATTAAAACAAAAATCATAGGGCCTTTCATGTAAAATAGTTGAAGTGTAAAAGTAACTTTCATGTCTACTTAAGGACTAACATGTAAGAATACAAGTCATCATGACATCCCATGAAAACTTGTAAACATATCCAAAATTTCATCAAATCCACTTTGGTAAGGACAAAAGAATTCAAATTCTACCTTTACTCAAAAATTTAATATGTAAAGCTGTAAACTTTGGCTTTTTGAACTTGAACCTTAAAGAAATATTGTAGAGTTTGAAAAACTCTACAACTTTCATTTTGGGCATTTCCTCATTAGATCTTTATATTAGTTTTAGTTTACCGAGAGGTCCTTGGAGTTTTTGAGATTTCCAAATAGGCCCCCGGACCCCCTCCCCTCTGTTCTTCTTCCTCGCGCACGTGTTCCTCTGCTCTGCTTCCTGCCGCCGGTAGTGCTTCGCCCCTGGCCGCCGCTCCACCACCGCCGCCGCGCCACCTCCTGTTGGATCAACTTCCACGCATCGTCCTCTCCCTGCACCAGTCCTCTTCCCTCTCCCCGCTGTCCCCGTTTGCGCGCGCCACGGCTGCCGGGAGCCCTGCTCGGCCGCCACCTCGCCGTCGCCGTGGAGAGCTGACTGCGGCGTGCCAAGGCCTTATCTTTCATGCGCAACAGCACTACCAAAGCTCCTACATTCTGTTCTCCTGGTTCTTCTGCCAATTCCCGAACCCCACCTGCGATTTCCACTGCCGCCTCTTCTTCTTCCACTCCAGCGACTCCTGCTCATCGTGGGCAGCCACAGTCGACCGCCCACTGCTCTCACCGATCCCCTAATCAGCTTTCCCGACCTCTACTCGTGCTCCCCAGCCCCTAGTCGCCCTCCAATTTCAACCGTCCGCCGCCGCCTCCTGCTCACCGTGGGCCGCTCACTCCGAGCCTTCCCTCGCCACCACAACCCCTCAGCCAGCACTACATCAACCCCGTGAAGCTCTATGACCCCTTCGTTGATTCCCTAGTGCACTGTATCGCCTTCCCGACGCTCGCCGGCGTCTACCTCCGCCGCCACCGCCACTGTCTTCGCCGGTCGCCCCTAATCCGAAGCGTATGTTCCCAATTGACGGCACCAATACCTTCCCCACGGCTCACTGGTGCTTGCGCGCAAGTTCTTCACCGGTGTTGGCCGCCGGAGCACCGCCATCGTCGTTGACCCCTCCACCGCCACTTCGGGCTCTTGTCGAAATCCCCTTTCCCGACCACTGCAACCCTCGACACGTGGTGCAATCGAACCGCCGTGAGCCCCTGAGACTTTCCCTTCCCTCGGACCTCGCCGCCGGTGACCCCCCTCGCTGGAACATGGCCGTCCAATCCCTGCTCCTCTTCTGCCCCTGACTGAGGACCTCGGGTTTAGAAGAATTGAAAACCCAGGGGGTTATCTGCAACGTTTAAGACATATATGAATAGTGCTAGAAGGACCTCCTGATGTTAATTGTGCTGTCCACTTTGAAATTCCATATCAAATAAAGGAAAAATCACAAAAATGCAAACTAAAATTTGATAGAATCCTCATTTTAAGATCTACAACTTTCCTTAAAGAATGAATTTCAGTTTGTGAATAGTTTGTGCTTTAATTTAAATACTAAGTTTAGTTAGTTGTAGGCTAAAGAAAGGTATAGTAAATAGTAGAAAAATGATAAAAATATGAAACCAATTGTGTTAGTCTTGTTTTAACAGATAGTATTTAGGAAAAATAATTAACCTACTGTTTATATAATATTTTCTTAATATGTGGATTTAATTATGAATAGTGCATAGTTAACCTTGTATAATTAATATCTGTGGATTTAAATGTTCAAAAATCATGAAAATAATTTGAAGTACTGTTCTAGAGTAGTATAGCCTATCCCTAAATTCCCAACCTAGGTTCAAGTACAAATCAACCCAAAACAATTAGAACGTACTATGATAAGTCCATAATTTAATAATAACCTAGAGTTAGTATAAATAATTAGCAAAACAAATAAGTAAAGCTATTCAAAATAATTATTTTGGTATTTAAAACCAACTCAACATGTTAACGCATGCCATTAGTTAAATAATTAGGGTAACCAACCCTGTTGCTTAATGTAACTAGATAAACTAATTAATACCTGATAAATAACTGCCCAGTAGAGAAATAAATAATAAGTGTACAAAGTAAATCATATTTTCGTTGGATTGCAACTTTATCGTGAATTAAAATACAAAAATATGCATTCCTTAACTTATAGCTTTGCATATCATGTAGACTCAAATACTCTCGCCGAAGGTGACTACGAAGTAATCCCGGATTAGGAAGTGGAAGTTTCTGAAGACCCTGGGAACACAGTCGAAGGTCTAACTGAAGCTCCGAACCAAAGTTCAGAAAACTTTGACCCTACTGCCCCCAACCCCACGCAAGAAGGCAAGCCCCGGACATAACCTCTACTTTATTTACACTGCAACCTATATTATTTACATCTATCTATGCATTACGTTCATAGGTATTGTATGAAAACCCTAGTTACATTTTCCTAGGAACCAGTGCATTGAATATTAGCACTTGAGTTCGAATAACTGCTCTGCTAATAGGACCGGTAGAAGTCCAGTGATTTTCTATCACTCGCGCGATATAGGAGTTGTAATGTTTACATTCCTGTAATCACTATAAGGGTGACGGACGGGAATTTCGTGAGGTATCATGGTTGAGATGATACCCCGTCTGTGTTGTTGAATTTGATAAGGTCGCAGTGTGTGGTAGCGGTGGTTAAGCACTTGAAAGTACTAGCCACATGCCGAGAAATATGGTAAGCGGTAAGCCTAATAACCAATCGGCCCGAGGAGTGGACATACCTCCCACCACTCATATTTTGGTTTTTCCTGTTACTCGATTCGACGTGTGGGAACACGTGTTGCCGGGCAACCAGGAGTACGGTCGTGTAGTCGCTCTACAGACGTACGTCCTGCACATTGGATGTGCGTATGGTCCCGCAGTCACTTGTGGTGGCTCTGATCCACGAGTCGGAATGAAAGGCAAACGGTTGCTTCGGAACAATCGTTGGATGTTCCAAGCGTGTGAGTTAGGTTTACCCTTGCAAGGCTGAAATTCGATTCAAGAATCGTCTGTTTCTCGCGGAGATTGAGACTGCTTGATCCCTTTACCACATAGAGTAACAAGAGCAACTTTGTGATTATTAAAGAGGTTGTTTGGCAAAAGATTCTACTATGCTTGAATAGCTATAGGTGCTTATCTAGAATGGATAATCACATAGAACTTGAAAGCTAAAAGTTGAAATTAAGGACCTACTCTTTGTTGCTTTTCAGCTGAAAACTCTACCCAAAACCTGAAAAGCCTTCATAAGTCTAGTTACATGGCTAAGTATACCATGAACGGGTAAGCCTTGTTGACATGCTGGCATGAAAGGTTCGATATATATATATCTCATGATTTTTTTTGCAGGTATGCTAACCATGATTCGATAGGTTCTGAACGGGTAGGATTATCAACTAGATATTACAGGGAGAGACGTATTTATATTGTGCCACCGTAACTAACCATGTAAGACCAAGGTTACTTGGCAGTTATTTTTTATTGTAAGGACGATAGAACGTGCATGCATCATGCCATCTTGAATTAATTTGATTGCCTTGCTTGTTACGTTGTTGTACTAAAATATGTTGCTTGTATCTGAATGCCCGCCTAGACTTTGTGTTGTAGGAGCCAACGTAATCTGCTAAGCTAACTTAGAGTTGAGAAAGTCTTTTGTGAATCAAGTGGATTAGGTCATGTTAGGACTTTATCGCCGATCTTAGCTTGACAGCCAAATCAAACCCTTGATCTTGTTTGAATCTGTTTCGGCAGAAGCACTAAGCTTTTTCTTTGATGGTTAAACCTTGATAATTATCAGCAAACCCTTCAATCCATCATTCAGTGATTCATCTATCCTCTCTTGATGTTGTACCTTATATTGTTGGCTACTCTGGTTACAACATCTGAAAGTTGCATCTTCAATTTTTGCTCAGATGATTTTGGATAAATTAAAAATATTTATGACAATAATTACTTTTTGAATATAATTCTCCCGGCAAAAGTCATTCATCATAACATATACCATCTTTGGTCAGTGCATGGTGTTGCATCGTCATCGAAAATCCGTAGACTGACTAACGGGTGTGCCTCCAGTACAACTTTGGGTTGTCTTCGGTTTCCTAAATCTATCATGTTGCTGTTGGCACTACAGGGTTGTTATTCCTCTTTTGTGGTGGTGTTTAATCACATGACCATGATGCCGTGTCGGAACCTAAGGCCTCATGTGCGCTGCAGCCACATGATTGAGCCATTAGGAGTGCACTGGTGCCCAGGTATATGTGACGTAACTCACTGCAGTCTCTTTTTATGCAACCTTACTAGTGTCCTAACTTTTGATCCTCGCTCAAGGATATAGAACTACCCAGGTGTTAGTTATGAGAAAACGGTTGCAGGGTGCGAGTCATGTGCGTCATTAACTCATGAGGGTATGCATCATACTTTATGCATTTCTACGTGCATACATTGCAAGCATCGTCGTCCTTGCATCATGGTGTAAACATTGCATCATGGTAATTGCATTGTGTCATATGCACCATTTCTATCGTGCATGGAATCCTCCATCCTCATGTTGCACCATCATAGTAATCATACATTACAATAGTGCATCACGTTCATGGTTATATATCGAGTATTGCACTCTGAATTGGAGCATTTTGTCATTATCCCTTGATTGCGTCGGTATAAATAGGCATGTTTTGCAATCAACATCATCCAAATCATTCAGGTAATAAACTCTGAGCAGGGGTGTCTCAAAAATCACTCATAAATCAATCTCCCGTACTATCCTCACTTGCTATCCATAAGTTGTGTGATGAATGTCGCCGACATTTATCGTCCTCATGTTGTGATCTCAACTCTGTGAGAACTTGATCACCTTTCTCTCTCTTCTCTCGTCATACCCATCCATGCACAATCTATCCATGCTTTCTTTATACTCATCTCATCATACTCCAACGGCTTTTATCATCAACATCAATTTTCTCTGGTGTGATTGCTTCCTGCGACTTTTGATGGATAATTTGCTTCTCTTCCATTAAGAGTCTTTCGTCCTGAATATCGGGATGAGATTCTTTTTAGGGGGGAAGGCTATGACAGTTCAAGTACCTGTAAGCTAGGCACATAATTTGTTAGTGTGAAGTATGTGCTTGTTAGTGTAAAGCTTGTGTATGTTTATGTGAAGCTTTTGAAAATTTAAAGTGCAAGTAAAAAGGGTATTTTTATAATTATAGAAAACCTAGGGTTGTTTTTGCAAAATGTATTTGGATGGGAGGTAATTTCAAAATAAGGATGTTTATATAATTTCACAAAAGTACAAGTCCTTTTAGGCAAGTAGTTGAATTACAAAAGTAACTTTCAAAGTTACTTAGGGCTAAAGTGTAAAAAGGTGCAAGTCATCATGACATGTCTATCCAATTATTATGACGTGTCTATCCCGTCATCATGACATGTCATAAATGCTTGCATTTAGGTCCTAAATATTATGAAATTACACTCTTTAGCACAAAAGTAATTCAAATCCAACCTTTGTTCAAAATTTAGCATGTAAAGAGATAAGCTTTGAGTTTTTGAACTTGAGCCCTAAAGCAATGTTGTACAGTTTGAAAAACTCTCCAACTTTCGTTTTGGGAATTTTTTCATTAGGGTTTTAGATTAATGAGAAATTTTACTTTACCAAGAGGTCCCTGCAATTTTCTAAATTTGCGCAAAAGTCCTTGGGAAGTCCTATTTCTCCTTCTTCTCTGTTCTCCCTCTCTCTGGCATCCTTTCTTTTTCCCCACCGGCAGCGCCTCTATCCAGGGATTTTTCCCCTGCCTCCCTCCCTCGGCGCGGCTCCAGGCGGCGGCGCGGACGTCGGCAGGCGGCAGGCCGGTGGGCCCCGTGGGTGAGGTCCTCCAAGCGGCGGCGCAGGCGTGCGTGCGCCGGAGGAGCCGCGGCGCGGCGGCTCAGCGTGGTCCCGCACGGGGGCAGCAAGGCCCCACGCGTGAAGGACCCGAGGTGGCCCAGCGCCGAGCTCCTGTGCAAGGGCCTGGCGACGCTGGAGCGGAGCTCGGGGCGGCGGCGCCTGGGGCGCTCCTCCCCTGGGCAAACGGCGGCGAGGGCGGGGCAGGAGCAATGCGGCGTGGGTTCGACGCGCAGCGCAAGACCGGCGGCGGTGGTAGGCCGGCCGTGATGGCGTCACAGCAGGTGGAGAGGGCGGCGGCGCTGCAGGACCCGGAGGTCCGGGCGGAACTGGACCGGCGTGTCCGCAAGTGCATGAGTATTCAAAGCAACAGACCACGCACAAGCAGGCTGGGGGTCGTTGGTGCGGGAGCAGAGCGGGAGCGGCGCACAGGAGATGCGACCAGGCGCGGTGGTCCTGCAGGAGGCTACGCAGGTGTGCCGGCCGTGTTTCAGCAGCACACGTGTGTGAGCAGTGGAGGCTCAGCCCGTGAGCAGGAGAACCCTGAGGTTCGCGGAGGAGTCAGCATAGAGAACCAATCCGGCCCCATCGTCTCCTCCCATAAATCCACAATGTCCAGCAGCTCCTATTCCTCGTCGATCGCCCGAGCAAGACCACAACACCTCGAGGAAGCTCCTGGACCCCCTTATCGAGCCTCTTCGAACCCCTTTGCCAAAACATCATCGTCGTGGCAAAGCCAACCGCCGTCACCACAGGTCACCGTGAGGAATAACCCTCCGGCCATCCTCCACCCACTACAATCCCCGACAAGCTTCTTCGTCACCCGATGAACCTCTCCAGTCCCACCTCGCCATCCTTCCCGTACCGGAACTTTGTCACCGTCGAGCACTTCTCACCGCCCATCCTATTCGCCGCGGGAATTCACTTTCCGCCCGTTCTCCTCCACAACCAAGGCTACCCCAAGGTTTGCCCCGACCCACTGAATCTTCCTAGCACCGGCAACCCCCTTGCCGGAATGTTGTCGTCTTCTTCCTATTCTCTGTTTTCCCCGACTAGGGACTTAATTGCTTCGATTTAGAAGGTTCTAGGGTGTTCTCTGTAAAATTTCCAGAACCCTCTTTATTTCAAATCAGTGAACTTCTACATTCCATAGAAATTCGTAGAAAATTCATAAAAATACAAAATCAGTTTTGTTTGAATCCTTAGGTCAAATCTACAAGTTTAATGTTGTGATTTTGAACTGAAAGTCCTTGATTTGTGATCTAGGTTAAATATTTGGGAATGAGTGCTTTATTGTACCTTGTGTTATATGCATGTGTTATAGCTGAAAAGTAAATTATAGGATGTATGTCTCAAGTAGAGATGTGTGATATTTAGTTAATCCTTTCACTCGAGTGCTCATATCCCTGCCATCAAGACATTATCCTTGTTTTGATTGCAGTCTCCTTAAGGTCCTTTTCATATAAGGATCCTTGTTAGTTCTTGTGTATCTGCTGCTTAGCTAATATATCTCTGTAGCTATACTTCAGCATCGGCTATTAACTCAGCCGCTAAGCATCCTTTTCAATTGAATCTATGATGTTTCTGTGTAACAGCTATCAGCCGATGCATTTCTTTTGATATGCTTCTACCATCGGCTGATTAGCCGATCCGGTTGTTACCCTTCTAATATCAGATATTGCCGATACAATTCTTTTGTTCTGTCCTACATCGGCTGCACATAGTCGATGTATCGCAGATGCACACACAATCATAGAATTCTTGCTATCGGCCGATCCAAGTCGATTCTAGTTGTTTTCCATATCGGTCAAATATGGCTGATCAATCCTTAGTTTTCCCATCCTTATCCACACATTCTATCAGCCGATTTATCAGCTAGGAAATCGGCTATATATCTATCGGTCACATACCCTCAACCACACTCCAACCGGCTGCACATCTGTAGAACATATCCCCATCGTCACAAACCCATCAGCCACATCCTCTTTAGTCTAATTCCATACTTGCGGTCTCATCAGCCTAGTCCGATATTAGTGTTCTGTTCCACCTAGTTCTTGTAACATGTCTGGCTTAGATAACCCCATCAGCTGTACGTCACTCAATTGTTGTGCTGACGTAATCAAACCGATACAACCACACCTAGTTACCTAGGATAGCACTTAGGCACATCTCAGTTAGACAATCAGTGCAAAGTAGGATAATCAGCTACACGGCTGATATGCCCCAGTAAATATAGGAGAACATTAAGGATGAAAACCAGCTACACAGCCAACCCACCAATCGGCTGAATACGCCGAGACACAGACCATACGAATACATAGTTCGACTAGTCTACCAACACACCTTTGGCTAGTTACTCACACTAGTCAACTAGCTATGCCGATACATCACTTGACTAGTTCTGTCTGATGTGTAAATCGGTTAATACGCCGATTCACTGATCGACTAGTATACGTACACAAATCGGCTATGCCGATGCGCATAGTGATCAGCTAGACCTCCGATCTAGATGGCATATCGGCTGCACCTGCCGAAATGCACCACCACAGATCGGCAAGTTAGCGCAGTAAGAGTCTCTTTTAAGCACGGCCGATACAGCTTTAGCCAAACAACTAGCACCAGTAGACCTCCAATCGGCTAGACCTGATGCACATGAATCGGTTAAGGCCAAGACCCATGCACCAACCAATTAGATAGACCAGAAACATGCTAATAATCCAATCGGCAAATCTTTCCTTGTTCTATCCTTGGAACACTGTACCTTTAATATTCCTGCCTCTATCAGTCGTTTTAACCTTAGGTGAACCCAAATCGGCTACTCCCCTCTGATCATACACAGAGACCGCTCCTGCCGATTTCTCTTCCAAACCAAAATCAGCAGATTTCCTAAAACTGTGTAGCTAGCTCCCTCCTTTGCCAATTCTATCAGCTGAACCCTGTTGTTTCCAATTGGCTCTGTTGTAACCTTCAACGAATAGCCAATTTTAATTGGTTGTCCACCTAAAGCTCTATCCAAGTTTAGTTGCAAATCTTTTTTATTGTTATACGAGTAATATGTTAAATGAATGTTGGATTGCAACTTTATCGTGAAGTAAAATTGCTTTATGTGCACACTTTGAATGTAATGTTGCATTGCATGTAGATACGACTACTTCCGCAAACGGTACCTACAAGATCTCCCAGGAGTCTGCGGAAGATATTTCTGAAGACCAAGTGAACGTCACCAAGGGATTATCGGAAGCCCCGAACCAAAGTTCGGAAGCTAATAATACTAACATCTCTGACTTCAGTCCCACCAGTAAAGGCAAGCCCTAGTGTATAACCCAGTATTTCAAATTACTACATTATGCAATCTTATACTTATATATTATATCTTGCATTAAGTCTAGGAGATGAAATGGAACCCTAGATGCATGAATCCTAGGAACCTATGTATCGCACCTGAGTCCTTATCGCATAGATGCTCTGCTAATAGGACCGGTAGAAGTCGGGTGATTTCCTGTCACTCGCGCGATATAGGAGTTGAATGTTTACCATTTCGCAATCACTATAAGGATCATGGACGGGGTCATGTGCAATAACATGACCTGGAAGTTTACCCCGTCTATGTTGATAAAAGTTGATAAGGTCGCAGTGTGTGGTAGCGGTGGTTAAGCGTTTGAAAGTACTAGCCACATGCCATGAAATATGGTAAGCGGTAAGCCTAGTAACCAATCGGCCCAAGGAGTGGACATACCTCCCACCACTCGTATTTTGGTTCTTCCTGTTACTTGATTCGACGTGTAGGAATACGTGTTGCAGGGCAACCAGGAGTTTGGTCATGTAGTCGCGCTACAGACATACGTCCTGCACATTGGATGTGTGTATGGTCCTGCAGTCGCTTGTGGTGGATCTGATCCACGAGTCAGAATGAAAGGCAAACGGTTGCTTTGGAACAATCGTTGGATGTTCCAAGCGTGTGAGTTAGGTTTATCTTGCAAGGCTGAAATTTGATTCAGGAATCGTCCGTTTCTCGCGGAGATTGCGACTGCTTGGTCCCTTTACCACATAGAGTAACAAGAGCAATTATATGCTTATCAAAGATGATGTTTGACCAAAGATTCTACCATGCTTGAATAGCTATAGGTGCTTATGTAGAATAGATAATCACATGTAATTTGAAAGCTAAAAATTGAAATTAAGGATCTACTCTTTGTTGCTTTTCAGCTGAAATTAAACCCAGAACCATTTCAAGCTTTCATGGGTCTAGTTATGGGCTAAGTATACCCTAATCCCGGGTAAGCCTTGCTGAGTATTAGTATACTCAGCCTTGCTAGTTATATGTTTTTCAGGTAATGTCTTTGAAGACCCTACTCTTCCCCTGCCTTGGCCCTGTGCTCTTCCAGATGGTTGGTCCATAGAATGGGATCCGTCCCCGGCCAACACTGATGATACCGAGTGATGTCGTGCCTGGGCTTAGCATGACATTCGTCTTGACGACGTGCTGTAAATCATCGCGTACGTTTTCCCCTGCCAAAAACCATAACTCTAATAGTTTGTAATAATTTTTCTAAATTTAGAACTTCGTACTACTTTTGGAAACTCTTGTAATGTATTTCCCAGTGATGTAAAATATGATAGTGACTGTATCTCTGGACTCACCTTCGTGTGAGGTAAGCTTATTTGATCCTGTATCGGTGGTTTATCAGAACGCTACCCGACAGGCCAAGGGATTATACCGTTTGAAGTATGTTGGAGCCCTCTGGAGTGGACTCGCGTACTTGAGCCGGTATAATTCAGGTTGGTTCTGCCACAGTGAGTATCCCGATATCTTTCCAGATGACTTGCTTAGAATGCCACCAGATAGAAATATCGAGTTCATCATTGAACTTCAACCTGGCACTGCTCCTATTTCAAAGAGGCCGTATCGCATGCCTCCAAATGAGTTAGCTGAACTGAAAATCCAACTCCAAGATCTTTTTGACAAGGGTTTTATGCGCCCAAGTGCCTCATCTTGGGGTTGTCCAGCTCTCTTTGTAAAGAAGAAGGACAATAGCCTAAGGTTATGTGTTGATTATTGTCCACTCAATGCGGTCACTATCAAGAATAAGTATCCTCTTCCCCGCATTGACATTTTGTTCGATCAACTAGCTGGAGCTAAGGTCTTTTCTAAGATTGACTTACGCTCTGGTTATCATCAGATCAAAATCAAGCCTTGTGACATTCCAAAAACGGCTTTCTCGACTAGATATGGATTATATGAATATCTGGTTATGTCATTTGGGCTTACTAACGCACCGGCATATTTCATGTATCTCATGAATTCAGTCTTTATGCCGGAACTCGATAAATTCGTCGTGGTCTTCATTGACGATATTCTGATATATTCCAAGACTAAAGAAGACCATGCTAATCACATACGTGTCGTTCTTCAACGACTATATTGCCTTTACGCCAAATTCTCGAAATGCGAATTCTGGCTAGATAGTGTGAAATTCCTAGGACATACTATCTCTAGTGAGGGCATATCAGTTGATCCAACCAAAGTTCAGGAGGTTATGGATTGGAAGCCTCCGACTTCAGTCCATCAAATCCGAAGTTTCCTTGGATTGGCGGGATATTATCGCCAATTCATTCTAGACTTCTCCAAGATAGCCAAACCAATGACTGATCTACTTAAGAACGAAGTTAAATTCCGATGGGACGATAAGTGTGACGAAGCGTTCCACACCTTAAGAAAACTTCTAACAACCGCTCCAGTACTAGCTCAGCCAGATAACACCCAGCCTTTTGATGTCTATTGCGATGCCTCTGGAACTGGCCTTGGTTGTGTTCTGATGCAAAACAACCGGGTCATTGCTTATGCATCCCGAGCACTCCGAAACCATGAACAAAACTACCCAACCCATGATCTTGAATTGGCAGCAGTTATTCATGCTCTCAAGATCTGGAGACATCATCTTATGGGCGCCAAGTGTAATATCTACACTGACCATAAGAGCCTCAAATATATCTTTACCCAAGCTGACCTAAATATGAGGCAAAGGTGTTGGTTAGAACTGATTAAAGATAACGATCTTGAGGTACACTACCATCCTAGCAAAGCCAATGTGGTTGCGGATGTGTTATCGCCATAATCTGACCGGGCCAGAAGTGGGCCATGGAGCAAGATGGGCCTAGAAGACAGTCACGATAAGCTTGCGAATCGGACCCTGTGCAGGAGATTAGGGCTAGAAAGGCTGTGTAATTTAGATTTAGGTAGTTAAGAGTCGTGTCGTGTTTGGTTAGGGTTAGTTAAAGAGGATAAGTCTACGGACTATAAATATGTACCATGAATAAACAAGAAACACAGAATCATTCGTCAACAACTCTCGGCGCATCGCCTCCCTTGTTTTAGGGTTTTCATCGGGTAAGTGCCATGCGGCCCCGATCACGCTTTGCGTGATCGGGGTAGCATCACCCTTGTTTGTTTGTTCATATGTTGCTCGTTCTGAAGCCTTGTAGATGGCGAGTAGCATTGGTTATCGTAGCACGCATAGAGTAATGTTATCCTTTTTGCATCTTAATCTTGCTTTGTTCGTTGCTCTCGTGCGCTTAATCGTTGTGTCTGATCACGGATGCGATGGTTGTATCTTGTTTTGTCTTTATCAGTAGATCCAATCTGTTATGGCTAGTTTCTGTTTACTTAGAGGCTTAGTTTGATATGTGCATGATTAGGCCTTGCAAACGAGTTGAATGTTCCGGCAGTATGTTTTAGTATCAGCTTGTAGCTTGAATAGAGGTTGCTCCAGGAATCGGCTTTTCGATTGTTTCTATGATCTCTGTTTAGGTTGTTTGTTCCGATGCTTTCGTGTATCTGTTAGACTCAATCATGTGTAGGATGTTCCGATCGTGCAATGAGGTCTTTGTTGTCGTGGGTTGGATTAGATTGATATTTATGAAACAAGATTTATTTAAATATATATCTGCATGTTGCCTGTTCCAAAGATCCGATCCGGTATTGATGCAATCGAATCTCTATAGCCAATACCGGGGAGGAGGTGATGAGCCGATCACGGCTCGGACTAATCTTTACATATGTCTGTGCACGCAGGAGTTTGACACGTCACACCTTCCTGATCAGGTACAGGATCAGGTGGCACGCCTAGCGACTCTAAGCTAGGGTGTGCGCCAGATCGCTAGGCCGTTGACCGAGGGACCGGGGCCCACCAGCCGTCCCGGAAGCCTCCCGGCTCCTCGTGTTGCCGGTCACTGCCCGCCGGTGGGTTTTGACCGACAACACATTCTGGCACGCCCAGTGGGACTATTTCCATCGACTTCGTCATCATCATCGATATCATCTTCATCAACTTCATCATCACCGTTGACTTCGTCAATCGCGGACGGTGGAATGGCAAGAGATGATCCAATTACGTATGAGGAGCTCTCTGCCGAGCACAAGCAAAGATACGACGAAATCAAGGCTCAATTTGAAGCCGACCTCATCGGCTCTTTTGAAAGGACTCGTAACCATGGTGTCAGGTGGAGAGGGTTTTCACCTGAAGGTGCTCTTGACGAAGTAGATCTGTCTACCCCTTCTGAGGATCGTACCAGAGCTCTACGGCAGGAGGTAAATTATGCGGTGGCTCATTCGTTGCACCGGCATTCTGAAAGTTTGGTTAACGCTTTCGAGCGTGTAGCTTTGCGAGTGGTCCAAGAAATTATGAAGCATCAACATTCTCCAACTGGGCCTACTTTGGGAAGTCATAAGGGAGAATTGTCGTTCCAGACTAGACCTCCATTGCCTTATGCGCTCGCAGCTGCAGAATCACATGGTGCTCCAGCTTATGTGGTTTATAAAGTGGGAGGTGATCCCATGGATCACCAGTTCTTTAGCGAGCCACCCAAGGAAATCCCACATGGATACATGTGTGCATACATACCGGACAGCAATAACCCGGTACATTCTGCACAAAAAGTAGTTGGAGGGGTTTCTGGAGCCGACGCAGACAAGCAAGCATGGTTAGCAACTTATGCTACCGGGCCGAGTCATGACAGTATGCACTCGGCCCCTGGGATACAAATAGCGGAGCAAATCAGCACCATTCTGAGAGATCAGTTTGGCATATTACCAAAGAGGAGACCGATCGGCTATACTAAGCCGTATCTAGGTGACTATGATCTAATTCCATTGCCGCCCAAGTATCGGCTCCCTGAGTTTACCAAGTTCAGTGGGGCAGAAGGTTCTAGTTCCATCGAACATGTGAGCCGATATTTGGCACAATTGGGTATGATCTCCGTATCGGATCCGTTGCGAGTAAGGTTCTTCTCGCAATTGCTCACAGGATCGGCCTTTGGATGGTATACGTCATTGGGTCCTGATTCCATCCGTACCTGGAAGCAGCTGGAAGAACAATTCCATATTCAGTATCATTCAGAGGCTGCGGAGGTGGGAATTGCCGATCTGGCGCAGGTACGACAGAAGCGTGGAGAGACCGTGGCAGAGTTCGTTCGATGCTTCAGGGAGATGAAGAACAGGTGTTATTCAACACGGATCTCAGAAAAGGAAGCAGTTGAATTGGCATCATTAGGATTGTTGAAGCCGATTAGAGATCTGGCTTTTTAATTGGAATTTACTTCTTTGGCGCATCTAGTCCAGAAGCTGACGATGCATGAGCAGCGTCATCCTGAGCTGTACCAAGAGAAATTTAAGCGTCAAATAGCGGTAACTGACACAGAAGAAGCCGATGACTCCGGAGAAGAGCTAGAAGTATTAGTCGCAGAATGGGCTCGCGGTGCAAATCCTGTACCTTGCAAGTGGGTGAAGCAAACTGGGCCGGCGAAGGGGTTTGATTTTGATGTGAGTAAAGTTGAACAAATTTTCGACTCATTATTGAAAGAAAAGCAGTTGAAGTTTCCAGAAGGATACAAACCTCCCACGGCGCAGGAGTTAAAAGGAAGATCATATTGTAAATGGCATGATTCTTTTACCACAGCACCAGTGATTGCAAGGAGCTCCGTCGGCAAATCCAATCGGCTATTGAGCAGAGCCGATTGATTTTAGGCCAGACCGCCATGAAAGTCGACACTCAGCCGTTCCCTGGTGTCAACATGGTGGAAAATTACGACCGGTCTGCAAGGCGACAACTGGACTTCGCACTTGGCATCAACATGGCGGGGGTGGCATCACACCGCCAGGGCAAGAACAGAGAGGCTGATCCCAGCGACCGGCCCCAAAAAGAGAAGAAAGAGTACATCACAGAAAGACAAGTAAGGTATGTAAGGAATCAACGGCCAACTTCCTCTGATCTTCTTAGGAAATATGAATACCAGTACCAGCAGCGCCTCCAGCGGGAATCTGAGGAAGAAGAGTATGAGCGTCGCACCAGAAAGCGTCTGAGGAAGCACGAAGATGCCCGTGATCATTGGCACTGCCCGTTCTTCAGGTACTGTTGGGATTCAGGTATGAGCCGGCTGCCTACTATCAGGGATTGCCCAGAGTGTGGACCAATGAAGTCAGAAGCAAGGGATTCAGTTTTCCGGTGGCTAGGATATGCTCCAACCCGGCAAGAGCGGGTTCAATCACCACGAAGGGAAGATGAAGAAGAAGGTCAGTATCATCGCCCACGTTGGTGCCCTGATGGACTTAATCGTTCCCAGAAGCGCAGGGTTCAGCGGCTGCGTAGCTTGGAGGAGGCTGAGGCCAAGTATATCAAGACTTTAAGAAAAGCGCGACCAGATCTGGCAGAACAAGTCCATTATGTGCAGGAGAAAGAGTCGCGCCCTCCCAGGAAGGAATGGCGGCCCAAGTCAACAAAAGCCAATAAAAAGGTATCGGCTGATGCACACATGGTTTTTGTACTTCCTGCAGAGTTCCATGCTCGGACCCAGGAGGAGCCATCAGTAGCCCAGCTTGATTTGGGACCACGGCCGGTGATATTCGAAAAGCCACAAGCCAAGAACTACAAGCACCTGAAGGCCTTGTATCTGAAAGGGTATATTAATGGTCAGCCCGTTAATAAAATGCTGGTGGATATGGGAGAGGCAGTTAACATCATGCCGTACTTAGTTCTGCACCGTTTAGTGCGGTCCACCGGAGATCTGATCAAGACCAATGTCACGCTAAGTGACTTTAATGGGCAGACTTCAGAAGCTCAGGGCGTCCTCAGTGTAGACCTCACCATTGGAAACAAGACTGTCCTGACTTCGTTCTTTGTCGTCAAAAGCAAAAGTACCTACAATGTTTTACTTGGCAGGGACTGGATTCACACTAACTGTTGCATCCCCTCCACAATGCATCAATGTTTGATCCAGTGGGATGGGGATGAGGTGGAAGTGGTCCAGGCAGACGACTCGATTGAAATTTCGCATGCCGCCATGAGCATCTGGGATGCGGAGGATCAAGAGCCGATTTCAGGGATGAGCTTGGAGGGGTGTGGTTGCATTGAGGCTACAAAAAATGGAGTAAGGCTGGTCTTATCCACCGGCCTCACAGAATAAAGGAACCGCAAGAAGCGAGACGTTGCAGCGAAGCTATAGAGGCCGATTCCTGCAATCGGCCCCAAAAAATTGAATTTTTGATGTCAAGTATTTTACATAGTTGTTATGGGATGGCCAGCGCTGGCAGCCAGCCTTATTCTTTTTGTAAGAACTTGGAAAATAATGGGATGCGTGGAGTGGCCGATCTTAACGATCGGCTGGAATTCTTTTTACTATCTTCCTTTTCCATCTGCAGCATTGATCTAACGGAGGATGGGAAGCTAGGATATGGTTTCACATCGGCTGACGAACTTGAGGAGATAGATATCGGTCCTGGGGATAAGCCACGACCAACATTCATAAGTAGGAAGTTGCACCCATCCTTACGAGAGCCGGTGATAACTTTGCTGAAGGAATATGCCGATTGTTTCGCATGGGATTACACAGAGATGCCTGGGCTGGACAGGAGTATAGTCGAGCATCGGCTCCCTCTTAAGAGTGGATTTCGACCATTCCAACAGCGGGCCCGGCAGATGAAAGCTGAAGTCCTGGTTGAAGCAAAGAAAGAAGTAGAGAAGATGTTAGAAGCTGGATTTATCAGGACTTGCAGATACGCCGAATGGATCTCTAGCATTGTGCCCGTACAGAAGAAGGACGGCCGATGGCGGGTGTGCGTGGATTTCAGGGATCTCAATAGAGTCAGTCCGAAGGACGAATACCCAATGCCTATTGCAGAGACATTAATCAATGCTGCTGCCGGCCACAAGATTTTGAGTTTCATGGATGGTAATGCAGGTTACAATCAGATTTTCATGGCCCCTGAAGATATACACAAAACTGCATTCAGAGTGCCCGGTGCAGTGGGCCTGTTCGAATATGTGGTTATGACCTTCGAAAATGCTGGTGCTACATATCAGCGTGCTATGAACCACATCTTCCATGATTTGATTGGCAATCTGGTGGAAATTTACATCGATGATGTTGTGGTAAAGTCAGCATCGGTCGAGGGACATCTGGATGATCTACGGCAGGTTCTGGAACGAACTAGAAAGTTCGGGCTCAGGATGAATCCAAAAAAGTGTGCTTTTGGTGTGTCAGCTGGGCAGTTCTTGGGCTTTCTGGTTCATGAAAGAGGAATAGAGATTGGCCTAAAAAGTCAAGAAGCCATACGCACTATGGTGCCACCCACCACCAAGAAGGAGCTCCAGCAACTTATTGGCAAGATTAACTTCATCAGGAGGTTTATTTCTAATTTATCTGGGCGGATTGAACCCTTTATGGAGTTAGTGAAAATCAAAACCAATGATGAGTTCCACTGGGGGGCAGAACAGCAACGGGCATTCAAAGAAATTAAAAAATATTTGTCGAGGCCACCTGTGTTGGTGCCACCGCAACAAGATAGGCCATTTTACATATATTTGTCAGTTGGCGACACCTCTATTGCTTCAGTGGTAGTACAATTATATGATGGCAAGGAGAGGGTGGTATTTTATCTCAGCAGGAGGATGTTGGATGCAGAAACAAGGTACCCCGATATGGAGAAACTTTATCTTTGTTTATTTTTTACGTTTACCAAGCTTCGCCATATCCTGCTATCGGCTGAGGTAATCATCATTTGCAAATCATAAAGCACATGCTATCGGCTCCTGTATTGAAAGGCCGATTGGGAAAATGGATGTTTGCATTATCAGAGTTTGATATCCGTTGTCAACCCACAAAAGAAGTTAAAGGGCAGGCGTTAGCGGATCTCATTGCTGAGAGGGTCAATACCAATATAGCAGCACTTTCTGTACGAGCCTAGGCTATGTACTTCGATGGATCAGTTTGTGGAGACGGATGTGGCATTGGCATCTTACTGGTATCGCCTCGAGGGGCAACGTATTCTTTCTCGATCAGATTACCTGCTACCTGTACCAACAATCTTGCAGAATATGAGGCGGTGCATAGAGGCATGGAATTGCTTCTGGAAGCCGGAGCTGAAGCAGTGGAAGTCTTCGGGGATTCAAAATTGGTAATCTCCCAACTTACAGAAGAATACAGGTGCAAAAGTGAGCTGCTATTCCCGTTGTGGGTTCAATGCCAGGAGCTAATGGCCCAGTTCAGGTATATAAATTTTTATTGGATACCTAGGGCTCGGAATGCAGAGGCCAATGATCTAGCGCAACTGGCTTCAGGGTACAAAACCGATGGGTCAAATCATCAGGTGTACTTACTGGACCAGGGAGATTGGAGAGCCGATATCTTCAATTACTTGAAGGATTCGGCTCAGGGGGCACCCAAGAGGATACGGTACAAAGCCATGAGGTATGTCCTGATAGGGGATGATATGTTTTACAAAACCTTGGAAGGGTTATTGCTTAAGTGTTTGGGGCCGGTCGAATCCAATCAGCTCCTGCATGAAGTTCATGAAGGAACATGTGGGACTCATCAGTCGGCTCACAAGATGAAGTGGCTAATTGGCGATCAGGGTACCACTGGCCCACCATGCTTGAAGATTGTTTTAAGTATTATAAAGGGTGTCAAGCATGCCAGAGGTTCGGAAAGATCCAGATGGTGCCAGCGTTCGTGATGAACCCCATCATTAAACCATGGCCGTTCAGAGGCTGGGGTATGGATATGATCGGCAAAATCAATCCTCCATCTAGCAAGGGTCATCAGTTCATTTTAGCTATCACAGATTATTTCACCAAATGGGTGGAAGCGGTCCCAATGAAATCGGTGGCATCTAAGGATGTTATTCAATTCGTCAAGGAGCACGTCATTCACAGATTTGGGATCCCACAGACCATTACAACAGATGGTGGTTCAGTTTTTATTTCAGAAGAATTCAAGAAGTTTGCCGCTGATATGGGTATCAAGCTAATTAGATCATCTCCGTATTATGCTCAGGCAAATGGACAGGCTGAAGTGTCCAATCAGAGCCTTATCAAGTTGAGCAAGAGGAAGATTGACGAATACCCCAGACGCTGGCATGAGGTTTTGTTGGAAGCGTTGTGGGCATACCGTATATCCTATCATGGGGCGATAAAGACTTCCCCTTATCACTTGGTCTACGGGCAAGAAGCCGTGTTACCATGGGAAGTTACGGTCGGGTCAAGACGCATAGAATTCCAGAATGACTTATCTGCTGAGGAATATGCTACTCTGATGAGTGACAATGTGGAGGACCTCACGGAACTCAGGCTATGGTCGCTAGAGAAGATCAAGGAGAATAAGGCTAAGGTAGCCCGTGCATATAATAAAAAGGTCAAACCGAAGGAATTTCAAGTAGGAGACTTGGTCTGGGAAGCAATATTACCACTGGGAACTAAGGACGCGGCATATGGTAAGTGGTCCCCAAACTGGCACGGGCCGTACAAGGTTGACCAGGTCCTACCTGGGAATGCGTACATGCTTGAAGAATTGGATGGCGTCAAGTTTCCAGTGGCAGTCAATGGCCAACATCTTAAGAAATACTTCCCAAGTATGTGGGCTGACGAACAGTGAAGCCGATGGCACCCATCAGGCAATAAGCCGATATGGCCAGCAAGCTAAGAAAGGTGACACGGGCCAAGCCGATGGCGTTTTGGCAAGACAAGAAATGAAAAAGGGGGCCGATGAGTATGATCAGCCAATACGTTAACAAAAGGCATCAGAACAGCCGATGTAAAACCATCGACTTTAGAAGTTTTTTTAGCAGGAAATCACCACAGGATTATCAAATAGCCGATGTACAACCATCGACTTCAGGGTCACGACATGAAAATACAGAGTTCATCTTGGGTGGGTCTTCTGGAGGAAATCATCGATGGCAGCAATGGCGTCAAGGCGGATGCAGTCAACTTCAGCGATCACCGCTTCATCTTCTTCGTCCACCCCCGGCACCACTTGCTTGCTCAGACTGCTCAGCTCGGCCAGGTCTGCCTTCAGCTCAGCGGTCAAGACTGCTGCCTCCTGTTTGGAACCCGCAATAAGATCCTTCTCCTCTTGAATGCGCTGTTTGGTGGCCCGGACTTTAGCCTCAAGGTCTTCTAGTTCTCTCTCCAGGAGATGAAGCCGCTGGGCAGAGGCAGATGTGTCAACCTTGGCGTCGAGTGCTGCTTTCTTCTTGTTGACTGATTGACACATCTCGGTGATGATAGTTCTTAAGAGCAATTGGGAACGCTGAGTCTCAATCCGATGGTGAGCCTCTGCCACTTTTGCTCGGAAAAAAGGGAGGTACCCGGCTGGCAAAAGCTTGACTTGAAGGCTCACAGGGAGCTGGGAGTTGACCTCATCAAGGATCTGCTTCACCGTGTTGGAATCCTGGATCAGGGCATCGATCGGACCCGATAGGAGATCCTTCATACGGAGAAGTCGATTGGCAATGCTGGTCAAGCCCAAGAGAGAGTCATCGGCTTCCAATATGGCCGATCCGATTGAGGCAGGATCGAACGCGAGGAGCGCTGAAAGATCTAGATTCTGGTAGAAAAGAGGGTGAGTAAGGCACAGAGGAAAAGACCGAAGTAATTAAAAAGAATAAGGCATACCTGTCCCGAGAGAGATGTAGTGATAGCCGATGAAGGAACGATCGGCTCCTGAGGGCGCGCCCCTTCCGAAGGTTGAACGACGACGGTATAGGCCAGAGGAGCCACGCCTCTAGAAGAAGAAGCAACAACCGGTAAAATAGCGGTCGGCTCTGCTGGAGCAATAGCCGATGAGGTAGCGGTCGGCTCTGCTGGATGTGTCTCTCGCGCAGAGAGGTCGGCAGTGGCTGAGGTAGTGGTTGGTCCTACTGGAGAGGGGCTAACAAGGGACGCTATCACGACTGGCTCCTGCGTACCTGGCGAAGCAGCCGGGACGTCAGCCGATGCAGAAGGACCCTCCAGGACTGCCGCGTCAGGATCATGAAGGGTGATCAAAGCTCTGATGGGCACGTCCACATCCTCCGGTACCTCCAAAGCCAAGCCCTGCTGGCGCGGGGGTTCTTCCCCACTGGAGACATCCACAACGACGGGCTGCAGAGGGAAAGAGTGAAATTAAAGAAGAGTGGCCATGAACAAAAGGCTGGTCATGTAAAAAGGGGAAGGTGATCCGAACCTGGTTGGCGACCGGGACTTCTAGGTTAGGAGGAGATGGTGCAGCTTCCTTCCAAACCTTTCTGACCAGAACCTTCCTCGTCTTAGCGTGAGCTCGGGGGCAACAGCCTCAGAAGATTGCCTCCGCTTGGGGGTCAGCTTTGCAGTACTGGGCTGGATTTGCATGATGCTCTTCGAAGGAGGAGGTGCGTTTTTGCCGAAAAGGACCAAGGGGCGATCGGCGAGAAACGGAAGGGCGATCCATCATCATTTGTCAGCTCTGGGCCATCTTCCTGCTGTAGAAATGGAAAACGAGACCAGAAAGAGTCCAATAGAAGTCAAAAAAGAAGCGTTAGTCAAGAGGCAATACCTCTTCGGCAGGGATTTCATATTCGGAATGGATCTGCTGCAGCATCGGACCTAGAGCTCTTCGGAAAACGTGAGTTTTCCACATCGACCACCACCCCTCAAAATCGACAGCCGAAGAGGTGAAGGTGAGATTGGCAGGGATAGACAGGGGAAGGTCCAAAAAAAGACTGTAACACCTTTGGGTGGTTACAGCATCAAGGAGATCCACTCTGTTTGACGTCAGGAGGTGAAGAAGGAAATGAGGAGGTACTTGTCCAAGACCAAGCTGCCAGGCTGCTATGACCAGCTGGTAAAACTCATACCCTAGCTGTGCTCATGCCAACCGGAAGGAGACAAGGCTGAACCATAATGGAATACAGACGCCTGGTGTCAGCGTCATAGTCAAAATCAGCTAGCCGGAACATGGCTGGGTTCTCAAAAAGTTCAGAGTCAATATACGGGAGAAAGTTTGGGCTGTCTAGGCCTTGGTAAAAGATCCTGAACCAACGTAAGGCATTTGGAGGGTTCAATTTCCCGCCGGGAAGACTGTACAGAGCCTGCCCAAATCTAGTGCACCTAATCTGCCTCCCACTCGGGTCAGGAAAAGAATTGCCGACTAGAGAGGGAAAATTGGGGATGAAGCTCTGGAAGTAAAGATGAGCCCATAACTAGATGAACCACCACGGACCACCAGTTCTGAGTTTTTTCTGTGAAAGAAGGCTCGAAGTCATTAGGTGAAGGTATCTGTAAAGTTCCCCAAGGAATAATTTACCAAGGCCGACAGGGTGACCCTTGGCCAGCTCGTAAGCCAGAGAGAGGTAATTCTTAGTCGGAGCAAGGGAAGGGCCACAAAAGAGGAAATGTTCAAGCCACAGGTTTAGGAAGGCCGTGTGTTCTTTCTCCGATACAGGACCCTTGCTTTTCTGATGTTGGTTCAAGTATGTACTCCAGTTAGCACATTCTGCTTTGGAAGACAGTTTGAAGGGAACTACAGAGAGCCTGTAAGCAGAGGGACAAGCTGATGATATGTCTAAGCCAGTGATCATCATAACATCCAGCAGTGTTGGTGTCATCGGACCATGCCCAAAAATAAAACAATTCAGGGCATCGGACCAGAAGTAGCCGATGGTTTTCAGAAGGTTCTCATCTTTTTCAAGAGGAGAAAGGGATAGAGACAGAGCATCGGCTATCCCGATGGATTCCCATAAGGGCTGATAGGCATCCGCCATTCTGTTATATCAAACTATCCAACCTTCAGGAGGATTTGGCCAAGCGCGGAGGCTATCTGACCAAGACTCTAGATCTATGTCCTGACTCACGAAAGGGATCCGATTGGCTTCAGATGAAATCAGATCTATGGGCTTCTCGAAGGAACGAGGCCCGAGGCAGAAAGAATTAGGGGAAGAAGGGTGTGGTAAGAAGATATCGGAAGCCTGAAAAAACCCCAAGAAAAACAAGGTTGCCGAGGAAAAAGTCATTTAACCACGCAGTAAATTTTACGGTTGCTGCATTAAATTAATGGGGGTCGAAGTTTACCTTCAGACCGAAGACGGCGGCAGCGGTCTTTGAAGATTCCGCCATCGGGAGTCTTGAATCGAGATTTTGGAGAATATTTCTAGGGTTGGTGGCGCAGGATCGAATGTGCGTTTCAAGGAGCAGAGGAGGATTTTGCGGCTGGGGTTTATGAGCAAAAGAAGTGCGCAGTCAGCCTGGATTCCAGAATCGCCGGAGATCTGCTTTGGATTTGAGGTCCGGTAGAGGGTAAAGCAAATTGGAAGGTTATTTTGGATCCGGATTGGTATATTTTAAGGCCGATGCGTTGCCATCGGCTCTTGAGCAGATTGTTATGCGCAAGAAAATTATTGATACAAAAGAAGGTTCCATTCACAGCAAGCCAGTAAGTACAAAAGAAGAGCTAACTGCTCTTTGAAACAAACTAATGGTGGCGCTACAGCCTACCACCTATACACACCAGTAGTTTTGCGGCGCTTGGTCGGCAGAGCAATGCTAGCACCACTATCATCGCTACTGTTGTCGCCGCTGTCATCATTCTCGCTGCTGGTGTTGGTGAAGCCGTCATCGTCTTCGGCTCCTTGGGTGTCGTCGGAAGCTTCGTCCGATGACCTACCAAAGAGGAAGTTACCTGCCATCGGGTCTTTGTCGGAGGAAAAGGAATCGACTTTTTCCTCTGAGGAGGAGAAGTCTTCCCCCCAAGATGCATCCTCTTCGTCTTCTTCCAGCTCGGCTTCAAAGAGGAGTGAAAGATCCTCACCGTCGGTCAGGGATTCATCATCCTCCAACTGGAAATGGAAATCCCATTCTTCTGCATCCCAATGCAGGGGGGCATGGACTTCGTAAGCAGCTATCGGATTATATTCTGGAGTTGGCTCTCGGGAGGTTTCGGATTCAAAAGAGATGACGGAGGAGGTAGAAGAAGAAGAAGCCATAACAAGAAAAAAGAAGGAAGCGTAATGGCTAATGGCTGTGAGAGAAAGATGATTGGGGAAGATGCCGGGGGTAAGTTTATAAAGGTAAACAGAAAGGTGAAGTGAATTGGCACCGTGACGGTTCCCTAGGAGACTGATACAGAGCAGTCACATCCATTGGAAGTCGAAAGGGCGTGGCTGTACGGATCGGAAGCCGAAGGGTCGAGGCGATTTTAAAATAGGTGATTTCGGAATTACCATTGCCGAAACCAGGGGGCATGTGTTATCGCCATAATCTGACCGGGCCAGAAGTGGGCCATGGAGCAAGATGGGCCTAGAAGACAGTCACGATAAGCTTGCGAATCGGACCCTGTGCAGGAGATTGGGGCCAGAAAGGCTGTGTAATTTGGATTTAGGCAGTTAAGAGTCGTGTCATTTTTGGTTAGGGTTAGTTAAAGAGGACAAGTCTACGGACTATAAATATGTACCATGAATAAACAAGAAATACAGAATCATTCTTCAACAACTCTCGGTGCATCGCATCCCCTGTTTTAGGGTTTTCATCGGGTAAGTGCCATGCGGCCCCGATCACGCTTTGCGTGATCGGGGTAGCATCACCCTTGTTCGTTTGTTCATGTGTTGCTCGTTCTGAAGCCTTGCAGATGGCGAGTAGCATTGGTTATCGTAGCACGCATAGAGTAATGTTATCCTTTTTGCATCTTAATCTTGCTTTGTTCGTTGCTCTCGTGCGCTTAATCGTTGTGTCTGATCACGGATGTGATGTTTGTATCTTGTTTTGTCTTTATCAGTAGATCCGATCTGTTATGGCTAGTTTCTGTTTATTTAGAGGCTTAGTTTGATATGTGCATGATTAGGCCTTGCAAACGAGTTGAATGTTCCGGCAGTATGTTTTAGTATCGGCTTGTAGCTTGAATAGAGGTTGCTCTAGGAATCGGCTTTTCGATTGTTTCTGTGATCTCTATTTAGGTTGTTTGTTCCGATGCTTTCGTGTATCTGTTAGGATCAATCACGTGTAGGATGTTCCGATCATGCAGTGAGGGCTTTGTCGTCGTGGGTTGGATTAGATTGATATTTATGAAACAAGATTTATTTAAATATATATATCTGTATGTTGCCTGTTCCACAGATCCGATCCGGTATTGATGCAATCGGCTCTCTATAGCCGATACCGGGGAGGAGGTGATGAGCCGATCACAGCTCGAACTAATCTTTACATATGTCTGTGCACGCAGGAGTTTGACACGTCACACCTTCCTGATCAGGTACAAGATATGGTGGCACGCCTAGCGACTCTAAGCCAGGGTGTACGCCAGATCGCTGGGAGTTGACCGAGGGATCGGGGCCCACCAGCCATCCCAGAAGCCTCCCGGCTCCTCGTGTTGCCAGTCACTGCCCGCCGGTGGGTTTTGACCGACAACAGGATGCACTTAGTCGCAAGGCACATTGTCATTGCTTATCCGTAGCAACTTTCAGTGACACTCTCTGCGATCAGATGAGAAAACTCAATCTAGAGATTATCCCTCAAGGTAGTCTAAATCTATTATCTATCGAGTCTACTCTTCAAGATAGAATCATTATGTCGCAATTCCATGATGAAGGTATCAAAATTATCAAATCAAAACTATCTCAGGGAGAAACCAAATATAAGTGTTTCCACACAGATCATCAAGGAGTTCTATGGTTCAACAATCGTATTGTTGTACCTAAAGATCACCAACTTCGTAAACAAATCCTTGATGAAGCCCATCTATCCAAATTCTCTATTCATCCTGGTAGTACCAAAATGTATCAAGATCTTCGACAGAATTTTTGGTGGACCAGAATGAAAAGAGAAATTGCTAAATATATATCTGAGTGTGATACGTGCCAGAGAGTCAAAGCCAGCCATCTAAAAGCATCTGGTACACTCCAACCATTACCCATTCCGTCATGGAAGTGGGAAGACATTAGTATGGATTTCATTGTTGGTCTTCCTAACACGTCACAAAAACATGACTCCATATGGGTAATTATTGATAGACTTACTAAGACTGCCCATTTTCTTCCTGTGCATACCACTTACTCTGCTAAGAAGTATGCCGAAGTCTATCTTGATCAAATTTTTCGGTTGCATGGTGTCCCTAAAACTATTATTTCCGATCGAGGGGCACAATTCATTGCACACTTCTGGGAACAATTGCAGTCTGCTCTGGGGACCTAACTAATTCGAAATTCTGCATATCATCCTCAGACTGATGGACAAACTGAGCGAGTCAACCAAATTCTTGAAGACATGCTCCGAGCTTGTAGTATTCACTATGGTACAAGCTGGGAGAAATGTCTTGCCTTGGCCGAATTTTCTTACAACAACAGTTACCAATCTAGTCTACAGATAGCTCCTTTTGAAGCGTTATACGGTCAAAAATGTCGAACTCCTTTGAGTTGGTCTGAGACCGGTGAATGTAAAATCTTTGGACCAGATCTAGTCATCGAAGCCGAAGATAAGGTCAAGGTTATTCAAGCCAATCTTAAAACTGCCCAGTTTAGACAAAAGAGTTATGCAGATCGAAGAAGGAAACCTCTGCAGTTCCAAGTAGGAGACTTTGTCTATCTCCGAGTATCTCCTACCAAGGGTGTCCAGCGCTTCGGCATAAAAGGAAAGTTAGCACCCCAATATGTCGGACCCTTCGAAATCCTCAAAATCTGTGGCCCAGTGGCCTACAAAATTCGCCTTCCATCTCAATTGGCTACCATTCACGATGTTTTCCATATCTCTCAACTTAAGAAATGTATCAAAGTACCCACGGAAATTGTTGAAACCCGTGCCATTGAGATCGAACCCGATCTATCTTACACCAAACAACCTATCCAAATCTTGGATACCAAGGAGAGAGTCACTAGGAGGAAGAAGATCAAAATGTATAAGATCTTATGGGATCATCACACCGAAGAAGAAGCAACTTGGGAAACAGAATCCTATCTTCAACGAAATTTCCCAAACTTCCTTCAAGCTAATCCCCAAGTCTAATTATCCAACTCCATTCTACATCGAAATCTCGGGACGAGATTCTTTTTAAGGGGGGAAGGCTGTAACATTTAGGTAATTAGAAACGTAGACACTAGGTTTTAGTGTGAAATATGTATGCTTGCGATGGTATATGTGAGTAGTACAGAGGACTAGGGGTATCATTGTAATTTCTGTGAAATATAGGTCCTTGAGTGCTAAATTGGGTGAAATGGAAGATAACATTAAAACCTAGGATAAATATAATACTAGGTGTCAAATTTATATTACGATAGGAAAGAAAGTGTAAAAGATAGGTTAAATCCTAAGAAAAATAAGTCCTTAAGTAAAAACAGGGACCTAAGCGTGATTAAAACAAAATTCATAGGGCCTTTTATGTAAAATAGTTGAACTGTAAAAGTAACTTTCATGTCTACTTAAGGACTAACATGTAAGAATACAAGTCATCATGACATCCCATGAAAACTTGTAAACATATCCAAAATTTCATCAAATCCACTTTGGTAAGGACAAAAGAATTCAAATTCTACCTTTACTCAAAAATTTAATATGTAAAGCTGTAAACTTTGGCTTTTTGAACTTGAACCTTAAAGAAATATTGTAGAGTTTGAAAAACTCTACAACTTTCATTTTGGGCATTTCCTCATTAGATCTTTATATCAGTTTTAGTTTACCGAGAGATCCTTGGAGTTTCTGAGATTTCCAAATAGGCCCCCGGACCCCCTCCCCTCTCTTCTTCTTCCTCACGCACGTGTTCCTCTGCTCTTCTTCCTGCCGCTGGCAGTGCTTCGCCCCTAGCCACCGCTCTGCTGCCGCCGCCGCGCCACCTCCTGCTGGATCAACTTCCACGCGTCGTCCTCTCCCTGCCCCAATCCTCTTCCCTCTCCCCGCTGTCCCCGTTTGCGCGCGCCACGGCTGTCGGGAGCCCTGCTCGGCCGCCACCTCGCCGTCGCCGTGGAGAGCTCACTGCGGCGTGCCAAGGCCTTATCTTTCATGCGCAACAGCACTACCAAAGCTCCTACATTCTGTTCTCCTGGTTCTTCTGAAAATTCGCGAACCCCAGCTACGATTTCCAGTGCCGCCTCTTCTTCTTCCACTCCGGCGACTCCTACTCATCGTGGGCAGCCACGGTCGACCGCCCACTGCTCTCACCGATCCCCTAATCAGCTTTCCCGACCTCTACTCGTGCTCCCCAGCCCCCAGTCGCCCTCCAATTTCAACCAGAGCACCCTTGCCGACGATCGCCGTCCGCCGCCGCCTCCTGCTCACCGTGGGCAGCTCACTCCGAGCCTTCCCGCGCCACCACAACCCCTCAGCTAGCACTACAACAACCCCGTCAAGCTCTACGACCCCTTCGTTGATTCCGTAGTACACTGTATCACCTTCCCGACGCTCGCCAGCGTCTACCTCCGCCGCCACCGCCACTGTCTTCGCCGATCGCCCCTAATCCAAAGCGTATGTTCCCAATTGACGGCACCAATACCTTCCCCACGGCTCACTGGTGCTTGCGCACAGGTTCTTCGCCGGTGTTGGCTGCTAGAGCACCGCCGTCGTCGTTGACCCCTCCGCCGCCGCTTCGGGCTCTCGTCGAAATCCCCTTTCCCGACCACCGCAACCCTCGACACGTGGTGCAATCGAACCGCCGTGAGCCCCTGAGACTTTCCCTTCCCTCGGACCTCGCCGCCGGTGACCCCCCTCGCCGAAACATGGCCGTCCAGTCCCTGCTCCCCTTCTGCCCCTGACTGAGGACCTCGAGTTTAGAAGAATTGAAAACCCAGGGGGTTATCTGCAACATTTAAGACACATATGAATAGTGCTAGAAGGACCTCGTGATGTTAATTGTGCTGTCCACTTTGAAATTCCATATCAAATAAAGGAAAAATCACAAAAATGCAAACTAAAATTTGATAGAATCCTCATTTTAAGATCTACAACTTTCCTTAAAGGATGAATTTCAGTTTCTGAATAGTTTGTGCTTTAATTTAAATACTAAGTTTAGTTAGTTGTAGGCTAAAGAAAGGTATAGTAAATAGTAGAAAAATGATAAAAATATGAAACCAATTGTGTTAGTCTTGTTTTAATAGATAGTATTTAGGAAAAATAATTAACCTACTATTTATATAATATTTTCTTAATATGTGGATTTAATTATGAATAATGCATAGTTAACCTTGTATAATAAATATCTATGGATTTAAATGTTGAAAAATCATGAAAATAATTTGAAGTACTGTTCTAGAGTAGTATAGCCTATCCCTAAATTTCCAACCTAGGGTCAAGTACAAATCAACCCAAAACAATTAGAACATACTATGATAAGTCCATAGTTTAATAATAACCTAGAGTTAGTATGAATAATTAGCAAAACAAATAAGTAAAGCTATTCAAAATAATTATTTTGGTATTTAAAACCAACTCAACATGTTACCCCATGCCATTAGTTAAATAATTAGGGTAACCAACCCTGTTGCTTAATGTAACTAGATAAAATAATTAATACCCGATAAATAACTGCCCAATAGAGAAATAAATAATAAGTGTACAAAGTAAATCATATTTTCGTTGGATTGCAACTTTATCATGAATTAAAATACAAGAATATGCATTCCTTAACTTATAGCTTTGCATATCATGTAGACTAAACTACTCTCGCTGACGGTGGCTATGAAGTAATCCTGGATCAGGAAGTGGAAGTTTCTGATGACCCTGGGAACACAGTCGAAGGTCTAACTGAAGCTCCGAACCAAAGTTCGGAAAACTTTGACCCTACTGCCCCCAACCCCACGCAAGAAGGCAAGCCCCGGACATAACCTCTACTTTATTTACACTGCAACCTATATTATTTACATCTATCTATGCATTACGTTCATAGGTATTGTATGAAAAACCCTAGTTACATTTTCCAAGGAACCAGTGCATTGAATACTAGCACTTGAGTTTGAATAACTGCTCTGCTAATAGGACCGGTAGAAGTCGAGTGATTTCCTGTCACTCGCGCGATATAGGAGTTGTAATGTTTACATTCCTGTAATCACTATAAGGATGACCGACGGGAATTTCGTGAGGTATCATGGTTGAGATGATACCCCATCTGTGTTGTTGAATTTGATAAGGTCGCAGTGTGTGGTAGCGGTGGTCAAGCGCTTGAAAGTACTAGCCACATGCCACGAAATATGGTAAGCGGTAAGCCTAGTAACCAATCGGCCCGAGGAGTGGACATACCTCCCACCACTCGTATTTTGGTTTTTCCTGTTACTCGATTCGACGTGTGGGAATACGTGTTGCCAGGCAACCAGGAGGACGGTCGTATAGTCGCTCTACAGACGTACGTCCTGCACATTGGATGTGCGTATGGTTCTGCAGTCGCTTGTGGTGGCTCTGATCCATAAGTCGGAATGAAAGGCAAATGGTTGCTTCGGAACAATCGTTGGATGTTCCAAGCATGTGAGTTAGGTTTACCCTTGCAAGGATGAAATTCGATTCAAGAATCGTCCATTTCTCGCGGAGATTGAGACTGCTTGATCCCTTTACCACGTAGAGTAACAAGAGCAACTTTGTGATTATTAAAGAGGTTGTTTGGCAAAAGATTCTACTATGCTTGAATAGCTATTGGTGCTTATCTAGAATGGATAATCACATAGAACTTGAAAGCTAAAAGTTGAAATTAAGGACCTACTCTTCGTTGCTTTTCAGCTGAAAACTCTACCCAAAACCTGAAAAGCCTTCATAAGTCTAGTTACATGGTTAAGTGTGCTATGAACGGGTAAGCCTTGCTGAGTATTAGAATACTCAGTCTTGCCTTGAAACTTTTTGTTCAGGTAATCCCCCTGATGACTCAGCTCTGCCTGTACCGTGGTCCTACCCTCTACCTGATGGTTGGTCCGTGGAGTGGGACCCGTCCCCGGCCAACATAGATGCTTCCGAGTGATATCATGCCAGGGCTAGCATGATATCTGAACTGGCGACGTGTACAGTGCCCATGCTTTAAACTCCGCTGCTTGACTTGAAACTTTGAATTGTTTGTAATAATTTCCATCAGTCGGGAACTGATATTACTTTAAAAACATGCATGTAATATTTCTGCCTGTGCTGTAAAATGTGATGGCATTTGTATCTCTAGACTCGCCTTCGTACGAGGTACCTTGTTTGATCCTGCATTCGGTGGTTTATCGGGACATTACCCGACAGGCCAAGGGGTTACACTGTTTGAAGTACGTTGGAGCCCTTGAGAGAGGACTTGCGTACTTGATCCCGTGTAATTCAGGTTGGTTCTGCCCCACTGATGGACCGTTTAAAGTGGTAGAGCGAATTAATGATAATGCATATAAGCTAGACCTACCTGTAGATTTTAGGGTTAGTCCCGCATTTAACATTGCAGATTTGAAGCCATATTTAGGAGAGGATGATGAGCTTGAGTCGAGGATGACTCAAATGCAAGAAGGGGAGGATGATGAGGACATCGCCACCAACGATACATCCGCACCTACACCAGTATCTACTTCACCAACACCACTTGGTCCTATTACTAGCACTCGTGCTCGTCGGCTTACCCATCAAGTAATTTCACTCTTAAGCTTGGGTTCATCATATTTAGATAATGGAGACACATGCAATTTTGTTTTACTCAGGAATAATGGATTGGATCAAAAGGGAAGAGGCATCGTGTAGGTTGGATTCGGACTGCAGGATGATGGCCGCCACGACTTCATCCGAACTCCGTTTTGGTCATTCAAGTACTTCCTAGAAAGCTTATCAAATATACTTTCAAAGGAATCCAGAATCACCTCCATATCTTTTCGGAGTCAACCGCAATTGTCGATTTACTATAGAGTCCTTTTCAGCCCACGGTGCTGCGTCACCCTATTTTGGCCCAATGGGCCGTGTATCAAGTTGAGTCCAATTCGGACGCATCCTAGGGTTGGAACACAACCCCAGCACCCTTGTGGTCATTCTCCCACTTCTTTATAACCATTAGCCACTGCCAAGAATACTCACATTTTGTTAGATGCAATTTAGCTTTTGCTACTTCCTTGTAGGCGCGTGTGCTGATCCAGCCGCCCGTCTACTTGTTTTCGGAACCCCACCATATTTGAGATTCAGTTTGAGACCTTCAATTATATCTTGTATTTTCAGTACTTGTTCTACTTGTTCTTGCTAGTTCTTCAATTGCTTGCAGGACGAGTGCCCTATTGGTCGGGTGTCGCGCTCCACAAGATCACGACAACCATAGGAGGTGGTGTATCAGTTGCTAAGGCGCAGCATCCTTGGAAGGCTGCAGTCGGGCCGTGAACGTCGTCTCCTCCATCAATCGAGTTATCCCACGCCTCTAATCGAAAGATCAGGAACAAACCCTAGCGGATTCGCATCAACATCTTTTGTAGAATTCCCAGAACTCATACGAGTGGAAATTGGATCCCAGATCCAAGATGATAGTGTTGGGGAAGCCGAATCAATGCAAGATATCATAGATGAAACTGAATACTCGATCTGCAAAGAGCTTTGTAATCGGCTTGTACTCGATCCACTTTGTAAAATTGTCAATAGCCACCAACAAATGAGTGAAACCTCCTAGCGCTGTTGTTATAGGCCCAATCATGTCAAGACCCCAGCATGCGAACAGCCAGGAAGGTGGTGTAGTGATGAGGTTGTGTGCCGGGATGTGAGCTTGCTTGCTAAAGAACTGACAGTTGGTACACCGACAGATGAGTTCTTCAGCGTCTGCAAAAGCCATCGGCTAGTAAAAACCTAATCTGAATGCCTTCCCGACTAGTGTCCTGGATGCTGCGTGGTTACCACAGGTTCCTTCATGAATTTCCCCGAGTATTTCTTTGCCTTCCTTAGTCTGGACACACTTCATGAGGATGCTTGTTGCTGATGCATGCTTGTAGAGTTTATCGTCGATCAGAATATACCCTTTGCTCCACCTAATGACACGTGCAACCGCGGTGCTCTTCTCATCGATGCCAGGGTGTAGTGTCTGGTCTTTGATGAAGTCGATGAAGGTTTGCCGCCAATCAAATTCGATCATCATGACCTCTCGACTAGCTTCTTGGGGAGCTTGATTGATGGTCTTTGGATCTTCTCTTTTGATGGACGGGTGGTGTAGCTCGTGAATGAAAACACCTGGTGGGATGTTTGCTCGATCGGAGCCTAGCTTGGATAGCACATCAGCCCCCACATTGTTGTCTCGGATCACATGGAGAATTTCCAGACCCGATAATTTGTTCTCCATCTTGCAGATTTCTGCGACATACGCGTCCATGGTTTCTTTGTTGATATCCCACTCCTTGTTGACTTGTTGGACTACTAGCCAGGAGTTGTTTCATGCCAAGCCAGATGTAGCCCGTGCAATAATGCCTCATAGTTGGCTTCGTTGTTGGAGACCTCAAATAGTATCTGAAATATGTATTTGAGCTTTTCGCCCTTTGGTAAGATGAAGAGGACTCTTGTGCCACTGCCTCCAAGCTTGAGTGAACCATCAAAGTACATGACCCAATGCTCTAGCATATTGGCTGGAGCTGCAACTTGATTTTCTCACCATTTTGCCATGAAATCAACTAGTGCTTGCGACTTGATGGCGATGCGAGGTTTGAAGTCATGCTGAGAGCTCCCAGTTCCACTGCCCACTTGGAGATATGTCCATTGGCATCCCGATTGTAGAGTATATCCGCCAATGGGAAATCAGTGACCACTAAGATCTTATATTCGTCGAAGTAGTGGTGAAGCTTCCTAGATGTGATAAGTATAGCATGATGGGTAACGAACCTTAGATTCAGAAAGAACTTCATTGACGAAATACACTGGCCGCAACACACCAAAGGCATGGCTTTCCTCGGAGAGCTCCACCATGATGGCCGTGCTGATGACGTGAGTAGTCGCGGCAATGTATAGTAGCAGGTTCTCATCTGGTAATGGAGTCGTGAGGATGGGGGTTGTCACACCCTAAAATATTTAATTTTAGGATGTGAATGTCTTTTAGAATGTGTTCATCCATCTTTAGGGTTTTTCGAGAAATTTTCCAGATGTTTCTGGAAATTATTCTCTTTTTTCATAGACCTAAATCCAATTATTGGAAAGCTCTAAAATCTTTTTCTTGGGCTCCGAGTTTCCTTGAAATTTTTGGGATTCTTCAGGATATATTTTTTGTGGTTTAAAAGATTTATCTGGACTTTTCTAGATTAATTATAAGCTTGAAAATATGTTCTAGAAAATGAATTCTTTTTCTTTTCATCTCAAGCTGGACTTAATTCATTTTTGGTCCTATTCACCCCAAGACCATAGAACCGTGCTGTTGAACTTGGCCACCGCCGTAATCTCGTCAATTGTCGCATTTTGACGATAAAAGGTAAATCAAAATCTTCTTCTTGAGGTACCGAAGCGGACACCCATGTTTCGCTTTTTGCCTTTCCTTTACAAAGCTTAATAGCTTGTCAAGCTACCTGACCGCCACTCGCCGTCGATCATCTTTCTTCACTAAGCTGGAGTTATCGAGAAGCCTTTCCATTTGCCCTTTCTTTGTTTCTTTCTTTATCTCGTAGTCAGGCTGAGCCGTTTCTTTGTTGTCCATCCTTTTAACTCTGCCCTCTCCAACTCCCTAAGATGCCCCATCGAGTTTCTCGTTATCCAATCCTTCTCCCTAATCAAATCACACTATAAAGGAGCCATAGCTCGATTTTGATGTTTTCTGACAATGCTCCGGTGTCGTAAATGCTAGCTACGGCGACCTGCGTCGTTGCTACATGACCTTGACCTCTGACTCGCCAAAACCTAAACCTGATCCGACCTAGTTCAGCCATCAACATCCCTCTCCTCCCTTTTTCCTCCCTCAACACGATAGCTATATCATGCCATGCTCATGTTAGGGTTACTGCACCTATAAATTGCAAAGCCAAGCCCTTCATGCTTTACCTCTGTAGAAATCATGCACCTCCGTGCAGCGCAAGCCCTGGCTTGCTTCGCACTCTTGCTGCATTGTCGCTCTACACCTCCTGCCGTTTGCCCATCAAGGCCCTGCGCGCCTTGGTGCTCATCCCCACCTCCCATCCACTAGCAGCCGGCCTCGACCGAGTCCAGGTGCTACACGACGGCCCCTTCTCCTTGGCATGCGTACCACGCCGAGCCAGGGTGTTTCACCCTATAAAAAGCCGTGAGACGAGCCTCCGTTCCAATCTGTTCCTTCTGCACGCCGTGCACCCCCACAAGCCCTCGCGCCTCCTGCAGCCAGCGCCGCTGTCGTGCACCCCTGCATGACCCCCTACTCGCACCCTTCCCTCCACCTTGCGCTGCACGCCGTCACCAACACACGAGGAAGTAGCACTGCTACTAAGCTGAGCGCCCAGGCCCCCTCCCGTTCCTCTCCTGCTGGTGAGGCAGCATGAAATCGGGAGCCAAGCCAGCGCCGCCGCCGATCCCTTCTGCTCGCGATGCTGCCTTGCCCCTGCTGCCTGTGCTCCTATCCCTGTGCAATGATACTATGAGATACTATGAGACTTCTGCAAGTGATCTTTGCAAACACAACAACTTGGGTACACAGATCGGCACAAAATAGATTCTAGGTCAACAAAAACTAAATAAATGCAAGGGTTTTTTTTTGTCTCAGGGACAGCACGAAATAAAACTGGTTTTGTGTGCAGCACACTCCACTCCTTGATTTAGATCCATGGACACTGAAAAAATGTGATTTTGTGTGAAACACACTGCCCAATTAAATTAGTCTACTCCAGCCTGGGGAGTTGGAAAACGTCTAGTAAAAAGACTGAAATGCCCCTAAGGAACAAGACCACCAGCCAGCCTTGCAGCAATTAAATATCATTTATTTAATATATTTGACTAGCAGCAACACCATACCATATTAAAGTGTACACACATAATATTTTTTTACATAACTTAACATGCTACAAAATAACTAATATGACATAAGTGAGCAAGATGCTACAAATTTTAACATGTATCAAATTTACATCAATTTGGCATGTCAAAGTTATCCAATTTACTTCCACACAGAAGCATACATAAAAACAGGCGGAAAAATCACTCCACCATCCACTCGTGGCTCACCTGTCTGCGAACTACGAAGCGTGGCAGCAATTAGAAACGGCCGTGTGGTGCCGCACCGCGGCAGGCCATGAACGGAGGCACAGTGTCTGTGGACCAGAAAATGCGGAGGAAGGGATAGAGATGAGGCAGCATGCTGCATGCAAGCAGGTGGCCGCTGCATTACCATGGTACAGCTATAAAATGAAGCAAGGGTAAAATGGTCTATTTACCATGCATCCTTTTCCCTCCCTAGCTGCAATTTTTTTTAACGTGGCCGGTGTGCAATAGGCAAAATCCTGTTTCAGAATGTCCAACCCGCTAAAACAAAGAGTGGAGTGTGTGCTGCACAGAACCACATTTTGGGAGTGTCCCATGGACAAAAAACCCTAAATGCAATAAGCGGTGGACACAAGAGATTTGTTCCCAAATTTCACTCCCACTAAGAAAGCTACGTCTCCGTTGAAAAGCTCACAAAGAGCCGGATCTTCTACTAACCCTTTACCTCAATCAACCAAAAATGAGAATGGAGTCACTTACTATGAAATTCATAAAGGATGGGTAATACAAACATTCCGAGGAGCACACACACGAGAGGACGCTCAATCGGGCGACGCCGAACCGTCTATGAAATGAACCGGATTCCCGAATCGAGGAATCCGATTCCCTGTATCATCGTGATAGTCCCTGGATCAAGCGCTATCACATACAGAACTCATTTCAGGCATAATATCACAGTCATGCTCATTGTGAGGTCAAACACGGGTTTAATTATTATATAAATCCAAAGGATCTGTAGTACGGGATTTATTACAAGCCTCTCGGCTAAATCGTATAAGCGGAAGGCGCAAAACGGTAGCTAGGTCTTCGGCCATCCTCCATCTTCGGGATCCACCTCCACAGGCGACTTGAGCGTAGCTCGGGCCTCAGTCGTACCATCCGTCGTCGTTGGGGTCGAATTCCGGATCGGATCCTGCATCGTAGCAGGCTATCCCCAAGGAATGGGATAGGTTCACGTCACCATCTGTATGCAAGCTTTATTGTGGTCTACACTACGGATATACAAGAGTTCAAGAAGTAAAGCTGGGGTTTCCCTATGCATGCAATATATATATAAATAAGAATACACATCCCCTATCGATTCCGACTCGGGCTTTTCCGGCATCCCGGACTCCCGGTCACACACACCTTCCAAAGCCACCAAGTCGATGCGAGGACTCCCTCTCCTCGCATCTCAACTGCCCCCTGGCAGGAAAATATTCTAGAGGGAGGTAGAAAACATGAGTAACACTAACTAATAAGAGCAACAGAGGAGTAGGGATGTCCATAACCGAGGACGCGGCTATACGTATAGTTTTCACCCTGCAGGGGTTGTACACCTGGACCCACTCGAATTGACACTAGCCGGAGATCAGCCGACTAGTATACGAAACACCGGTCTATAGAAACGGAATTAGGAGCCACGGCACCATCCGGCTTTCCCGGGTCTTGGGCGCATCCTCCCACGAGAGGTCGCTCCGGGACTGTGAAGCCTCCCATGCATCTCGGGGAACGTGAGGTCAGCACCTCCTTCCTCTGCACCGATACTCGATCCTCCTACCGGCTTGGTACCGCGCTTGCTAAATCCGGACCGGGCCCACCCTCATAATGGGTAAGTGGTTTGCACGCTTAACAAATTTCCACAAGTCATGGTTACACTCACCCGGTCCTTAACTGCCGAAGCGGGCATCTTCGCCAAAAGCGTATCCACCACGGTGGTCCGCAACCGCACCCTTAACGGGTGCCCCAAACACCTCAAACACGTAACCAAAACTGTACCCGCCACAGGTACTCCGTAGGGTGTGCCAAGATACACACCCCAAGCCCTCGATCCACTGTCGAGTTGGGTTGCCCACTCCCGGCTAAACCCTAATCACCAACTCCTGAAGAGAACCACTTCACACACGCCAAGACTATCCATTCATATCCCACACATACACATTCAAGGATTTACAAGGCATTTATATAGTCAACGAGTAAGATGGGTTTGCAAGGAGCAAGGTACATAAAAGAGGCCATGCGGGTTTATCTCGATATATATACATATATACACATAAAGCGATAGCATATCTACAAGCAAATGCCTAATAGGGATTCAAATCATAGATGGGCGTGAACCGGGCGTCTCTTCGAAGTCCTCCTGGGCCTCCGGGTAGTCCTGGTCGTCGGTCAGCTCCTCGCGGACGCGTCCTATTCGTAAATACGGGTAAGAGTAGGGACCAAAGTGCAAATGTGCACAAAAGGCTGCAAATAAGATCCAAATCACCACAATGCCTATTCTAACAGGTGGTTCATGATTTTAGAAGAATTATGAAACTAGTTTCATAATTTTCGGAGGTCCGGATAATTTATTATGAATTTTTCTAAGGTAAAACCTATTTCTGAAATTAATAAAAGAGTTTCAGAAAAGAAAAGCCTTTGAACAGAGACACGTGGCAGCACCAGGGCGTGCCACGTGGCATGCTGACGTCAGCATGACATCATCAGGGGGGTCCGGGATGCTGACGTCAGCAGTGGGCCCTGCTGACGTCAGTGTTGACCGGTCAACATTGACCGGTCAACGGTCAACGGTCAAGGTGGGGTCAGCGGTCATTGGGCCCCACTGGTCAGCCTCACCCCGAGGCTGACAGGTGGGTCCCTCGGGTCAGGCTGCAACAAAAAGAAAAGGGTCACGGTTTGATTCTGGGCTGGAAGCGGTGACGGGCCGGCTCAAGGCCCATCGGCTCGGCTTAGGCTTCGCAGATCAGCTCGGGATTCAGCTCGGCCTGCGGTTCAGCAGGCCGGCTCGGGCAGTGGGCTGGCTAGGCGCGAAGAATGGCTCGGCTTGAATCCTTCGCAGGCCGGCTTCTCTCCTCCGTGGGCTGGGCTCGTCGCTTCAGCTTCTCCTCCTCGCGGCCCGGTGGCCTTCGTCCTTCTCCTCCGTGCTGACAGGGCGGTCCCACTTGTCGGCCTCCGCGGGATCTGGTGTGGCGGGTCCGGATCCGGTGCGACAGAAAGGCGTGCGTGTGTGCGTGTGGGCGCCCAAAGGGCGCTTGGGGAAATGCCTCAACTACTTGGCCGCGACGCGAACGCAACGTCGTGGCCGCGTCGCGGGGGCGAATGCGCACGGCGAGGCCATGGCGCGGGCATGGCTAGGCTGGGGTGTGGCCAGTGAGGAGGCGGGCACGGCCGTTGGGCAGTGCAGGGTGTGCGTGCGCGCAGCATGGTGAAGGCGACGGCGGCTGTGGGGTGCGAAGGTGGCGCGTCGGGCTCCTGCACAAAGAGACGGCACGGCGGCCGGAGGGAAATTGGGGCTCCTATGGCCGGGCTACGGTGGGCTCATCGGCAACGCCGGCAGCAAGGGAAGGAAAGAAGGGAACGGCGGCGACGTGGCTCACCGGCGGTGCTGGAGCAGAGGGTGCTCAGGGCAGCGGTGAGGCGAGGCCGGTGGGTCGGGGCCGTGCAGGAAGAACCGCAGTGTTGATGTCATCGTATGGGACGCCGGCCTGGTGAAGCTCCGGTGGTGGCGTCGGCGTCCTCCTCCTCGAGCTCGTCTCCTCCTCTCCCTCCTCCCCTTGCTCTTCCTCTCGTGTGGCGACGGCGGAATGGTGAAGGGCTCGGGTGGCTAGGGTTTTGGGGCGGCGACCGAGGGGTTCTTATGGGAGGCGGCCCTAGGGTTTGCGGCGCGGGCCCGGACACCGAGGGCGGCGATGCCCGGCGTCCGTGCCACGGCCACGCGGCGGGCATCAGGCGGCTGCAGCGCGGGTTAGTGCTTGGCAGCGCGGGCGGCCGAGGCGCGGGGGAAAAGAGGCGCGCGCGGGTGGGCGGTTGCGCAGGTTGTCGCGGAGCGGAGCGACGCGTGGGCTGGCGGCTGACGCGAGGGTGCGGGGCCGCGGCAGGGAAAAGAGGAAAAGAGGAGCGGGCGGTTGGGGGCTCCTGTCGCGGAGCGGCGGCGAACGACAACGCGGGGCGGAGTGAGCCGGGAGAGGGAGCGGCGAGAGGAAGGGGAAAGCTGACGGGTGGGACCCGCCCGTCAGCTGCCCCGGCGGAAAGAAGGCGTGGCGTCGAGACAGATCGCGATGGTGGGCTGGGCCGGTTTGCGTGCGGGGAAGAAAGGGAGGAAGGGGAGGTTCAGCTGGGCTTGGTTGCGTGGGCCGGTGGGCTGGCGGCCCACTAGGGGTGTTAGAGGTTAGACTTTAGATTTAAATTTGAATAGCCTCTTCAAATTCAAATCCCACACAATTGAATCAAACAAACTCGAAAATCCAAATCAATTAAAATGCACCAACCCCTCCAAACCAAGATCATACACAAAATTTTTTGAAATTCATGGTTTTTGTTAAATAAACCTTCTAGGGTTTAACATGGTATGTTACAAACTCCCCCCTCACAAGAATCTCGTCCCCGAGATTAAAGGTTTACCTGGTCTTCGAAAAGGTGTGGGTATTTCTCCTTCAGATCGGACTCTTTCTCCCAAGTGGCTTCCCGTTCAGTGTGATTACTCCAAAGAACCTTGCAGTAGGGAATGGAGGTCCTCCTAGTCTCCTTGTCTGCCCGGGCCAGAATCTTCACGGGATACTCTACATACTCGAGCGTTTCTTGCAAGTCCACTACCTCTGGGGGTATTGTTTCATCCGGCACTCGCAAGCATTTGCGTAGCTGAGATACGTGGAAAACCGGATGTACCCCAGCAAGTCCTTCTGGTAGCTTCAGTTTGTACGCCAATCCTCCGATCCTTTGGATCATCGGATATTGTCCAACGAACCTCGGGGCTAGCTTCCCGTTGACATGGAACCTCTTGGTGCCTCGGAGTGGTGACACCTTCAGGTATACGTGGTCTCCGACTTCAAACGAGAGGTCCCTCCTTCTCTTGTCGGCGTAGCTCTTCTGTCTGCTCTGCGCTATCTTCAAGTTTTCCCTGATCTTGGTAACATTCTCCTCAGCCTCTACGATAGAGTCTGGACCAAAATACGATCTCTCCCCGGTTTCTGACCACATCAGCGGTGTTATGCATTTTCTGTCGTAAAGCGCCTCGAAAGGTGACATCCGCAAACTGGCCTGATGGCTGTTGTTGTACGTGAACTCAGCATAGGACAAACTCTTCTCCCAATCACTCCCGTAGGCTAGCACGCATGCTCTAAGTAAGTCCTCGAGTATCTGGTTCACTCTCTCGGTCTGCCCATCGGTTTGGGGGTGAAAGGCGGTGCTGTAATCTAGCCGAGTCCCTAGGGATTTGTGCAAGCTCTACCAGAATTTCATGGTGAATTGAGGGCCTCGATCTGATACAAGGCTTCGTGGTGCCCCGTGGAGTTTCAGAATGTTCTCTATGTACAGTTCGGATAGTCGGCTCACGGGGTACGTGGTCTTGACGGGAATGAAGTGTGCCACCTTAGTCAGGCGATCGACGATTACCCAAATGGAGTCATTTCCCTTCTGAGTCCGGGGTAACCCTGCTATGAAGTCCATGCATATGTCGTCCCACTTCCATACGGGAATATCAAGTGGTTTCAGCAGGCCGGTAGGGCGCTGGTGTTCAGCCTTGATCCTTCTACAAATGTCGCACTTAGCCACGAACTCGGCTATGTCCGTTCTCATGTCGTTCCACCAGAAACGGTCCTTCAGGTCTTGGTACATCTTCGTGCACCCTGGGTGTATGGCGTACTTGGAGTTATGCGCTTCATCCAGAATCTCGGCACGGATCCCTTGATCCTGGGGTACACACATGCGATCTTTCAGCCATATGGTCCCTTGGTCGTCGACCCTGTAGTCGGTCGCTTTTCCGTCTCGCATTGCTCGCTTGAGCTTCAGAAGTTCTGGGCATCGTCGCTGTGCTTGCCTGATTCAATCTTCCAAATCGTACTTGACTGCCATTGTGTTCAGGTGCCCTTGCTCTACTATTTCCAACTTCAACCTCTCGAGTTCATTGCACAGCACAGGCTGTTCGTCCCGAACCATCAGATTGCTGCAATAGTGTTTCCTGCTTAAGGCGTCTGCTACGACGTTAGCCTTGCCGGGGTGGTACTGAATATTCAGGTCGTAGTCCTTGATCAGCTCTAACCATCTCCTCTGCCTCATATTCAGCTCTGCCTGAGTGAAGAAATTCTTTAGGCTCTTGTGGTCAGTATAAATATCGCACTTATTGCCAATTAGGTAGTGCCTCCAAATCTTCAAGGCGTGCACAACAGCTGCGAGTTCAAGGTCGTGGGTAGGGTAATTTTCCTCGTGTTTCCTCAACTGTCGGGAGGCATACGCCACAACTTTGCCATCTTGCATCAGCACACAACCCAGGCCTTGACGAGAAGCGTCACAATAGACTACGAAGTCCTTCCGGATGTCCGGAAGAGTGAGGACTGGAGTAGTAGTGAGTCGGGACTTGAGCTCTTGAAAGTTGGCTTCGCACTTTGATGACCATACGAACGGTACGTTGTTCTTGAGTAGCTCGGTCATAGGCTTGGCAATCTTGGAAAAGTTCTCAATAAATCGCCGGTAGTAGCCTGCCAAACCCAGGAAGCTTCGGATATCGGTAACGTTTTTCGGCGGCTGCCACTCGGACACTGCTTCGATCTTCTCGGGATCTACAGCAACCCCGTCTGCAGTCAACACGTGGCCTAGGAAGGCAACCTTCTCTAGCCAAAACTCGCATTTACCAAACTTGGCATACAGCTGGTTCTGTCTCAACCTCTCGAGTACTATCCTCAGGTGCTCAGCGTGTTCTTCGGCTGTCTCGGAGTAGATCAAGATGTCGTCGATGAAGACTACGACGAACTTGTCCAGTTCTTCCATGAACACCTTGTTCATCATGTTCATGAAGTAGGCGGGTGCATTGGTCAGTCCGAAAGATACTACGGTGAACTCGTACTGGCCATATCTGGTCACGAACGCTGTCTTCAGGATATCGCTTTCCCGGATCTTCATCTGATGGTATCCGGATCTCAGATCAATCTTGCTGAAGAATTTGGCCTTCCTCAACTGGTCAAGCAGATCATTGATTCTGGGCAACGGATACTTGTTCTTGATGGTCACGGCGTTCAACGACCGGTAGTCGATGCATAACCTCATGGTTCCGTCCTTCTTCCTCACGAACAACACGGGTGATCCCCATGGTGATGCACTAGGCCTGATGTACTATTTATCCAGCAGGTCCTTCAGCTGATTCTTCAACTCGCTGAGTTCTTCTGCGGACATGCGGTAGGGTCGCTTCGCGATCGGTGCCGTTCCTGGCACAAGGTCAATCACGAACTCGACATCCCTGTCCGGTGGTAGACCTGGCAGCTCCTCGGGAAACATGTCAGGATACTCGCAAACCACTGGCACATCTTCGAGTGTCCTCTTCTCCAGGCTGTTCAAATTGTACACCTGAGGTACATCTCGGGACTTCAACGGTTCCACCTCGATCTTCTTCCCACTAGGGTGTTCCAGGGTCACCAACCTGGGCGAGCAAGATATGACACCCTTGTGTGCAGTCAATCAGTCCATCCCCAAAATAACATCTATCCCTTCTGACGGCAGTACTGTCAGGTCAGCTGTGAATGGCAGTCCCTGAATCATGATTTTCACTCCCTTACATGCTAATGTGCACCTATGATCCCCCAGCGGGGAGCTAGTGATGATAGGATGGCTTCTCGGGGTCATCGGAAGGGATTTTTGTGCAACACACTTTGAAGAGATGTAGGAGCAAGTGGCTCCAGAGTCAAACAACACCAAGGCTTTAGAGCCGTTGATAAGGTACTCACCTGACACGACGTCGGGGGCATCCCGGGCCTCCTCCTCAGTCAGGTGGGTGAGGCGGCCACGGTCTGAGGAGCGCGGAGCTTGAGCGGGCCTGCCGGCGGAGCCAGGCGCGTGAGCTGGGGTCGAGGTCTTCTTCTCGGGGCACTCGTAAGACTTGTGGCCCGGTTTGTTGCAGGTGAAGCAAACAAACGGCATCGAGCCACCGTTGGTCCTCTGTGCCGGCTGCTGGCGGTGGTAGCTGCCTCCTCCCTGGTTCTGTCCTCCGTGGGTCCTGTTGCCGGAGTAGTGGTTGCCTCCCCCACCGAAGTTCCTGCTCGGCTGACTGGAGCCAGAACGGAAACCGCTCCTCGGTGGCAGAGGTGGCGCGTTCCTTGCCTTCTGGAAGGGCCGGTCTCGTACCTGGTGGTCGGTCTGGCGCTTCTTGTTGCGCTGACGGTCTTCCCATCCCAGTCTCTCCCTCTCCACAGCAATGGCACGATTGACCAAGCTGCGGAGCGATGGGTACTCGCATCCCGTCACGATCTGACGGATGCCGTGGCGTAGTCCTCGGAGAAACCAGAACTGTTTCTTCTCCTTAGTGTTGGTGTCGTCTGTAGCGTACCTCATCATCTTGGTGAAGTGATGCTCGTACTCCTCCACCCTCATCGTACCCTAAGTCATGGTACGGAACTCCTGGGCCTTCTGGATCATCACTTGCCGGGGCACGTGCTGCTCACGGAACGCCCTGGCAAACTCCTCCCACGAGATGTGTGCTGGGTCATGATGGGAGTCGCAGTAGCTGTCCCACCATGACTTGGCGGTACCCTCAAGCTGGTGGACTGTGAGCGCGACGCACTCCTCGTCGGTGCAGTTGGTGAGGTCCAGCTTGGTCTCGATCACCCTCAGCCAGTCATCGGCCTCCAAGGGGTCTTCCGCGTAGCTGAAAGTCGGGGCCTTCAGGCGGATGAACCTCTCGATCTTGCGCTGGAGGTCCTCTTCAGGCGGGCCATGACGGTTGGCCCCGTGGTTCCTCTGATCAACTGACTCGGCCAGACGCTGGAGTAGCTGAGTCTGCCTGTCCATGATCTCTGCGAGTGTTGGCGGTGGTGGCGGTGGCTGCTGTGCTGGTTCAGCGTCGATTTCCTCATCGACCTCCTCCTCATCGGCTCCGTCCCCTCGGTGTGCCTCCCCAAAGGCATGGGGTGCGGCACCCGCGGCAGGTCCTCTACCTCTTCCACGCCCTGCTGCCGGGGTACATGCTGGGGCAGCACGTCTGCGGCCCCGGCCAAATGGGCGGCCTCATCCGCGTGCCTCGGCTGCGGCTTCCTCCTAGGCGGCTTGCTCGAAACGGGCCATCAAGCGATTGGATCTCCGGATCGACATTTCTTGTATAGGGTGAAGGGGGAAATTCTCTCCTATAAACATCGGCACTCACCACCCAAAGTAAAACAATACACACATGGGCAAACATGCCAATTATCCGAAAAAGATGCAAGAATAAAAGCAATAACATTTTAAAATGAAAGCAATTATCGAACAAAATAATGCGAGAAATAAAGAGACATAACATCAATCCATTTAAACATCATTCAGGCGGTACAAGGAATCACCGGTGTTATCTCGAGGTCAACACAAAAGCCTTCAAGATAACACCCCCAACTCACACTCTAAGAATACATCGTGAATGTTTACAAAAGAGTGGAGACTCCTATCATGTCTACCTGGACTCGTGACATCGTAGGACGCTAGCCGGAAACATGTCATCGGCTCAGAACAAGACTCATGAGAACTCTCGCCGGAATGAACCATCGGCGGCTACTTATCCTACATCTACCCCTACCTAAGACACTGACTCACTCCCTAGAAGAAGGTGACGCGTGGCTTCTTGTAGGACAGCACACGCTTGTACTCCTCCGGGTAGTCCTCCGGGAAGATGGCGTCGATGGCTGCGACGGCCTCCACCACCTCCTCGGTCTCGATCGCGGGCGGCATCTCCTCATGAGGGCACAGGTGCAGGCGAAGCTCCGTGGGGATGAGCTTGAAGTCCTCCTTCCTCACCAACGGTTGACTCTCCTCGGGTAGCTGGTTCCTCAGCTCGTGGATCTCATCGACGTGGATGGAGTCGGAAATCTCCCACGTCTGCAAGGCGCGTGCGGCCTTGTCGCGGAGGTACACGGCGGTGCGGGTCAGCAAGGCGATGTTCTTCTTGTTCCTCTCCAGCCAGGTCTCCAGTTCCTTCACCCGGTCCTCCACCTTGGCTTCGAAGTAGCCGTGCAGGGTCATGAAGTCCTGCTGGTCGTCCACCTGAGTCTGCAGCTGGCGGCACTCGGCCTCACTGTCGGTGGCCCGGTCCTTGAGCTTGCTGATGGTGGCGAGGTAGTCCTTCTCCTTGAGCTTCCACTCGGCCTTCTCCTCCCGGAGCTTCTGGAGCTCGGTCTCAGTCTGGAGTAGCTTGGCTTCGGTGGCCGTCCTCAGTTGGGTCTCTGCCTGACGCATCAAATGCGCCTCCATGTAATTCCTCTGGTTGCGGCGGGCCTCTCTCTGGGCTATGGTGTAGAGCTGGTTCCACCCCTGAATCTCATGCTGCAGGACGTGGATGTGCCTCACACTGTCGTAGAAACCCAGGTGGAGCTATTCGCTCTCCGAGGAGAGGTTCACAGCTAGGTGGTCCAGGTCGTAAAGGTAAGAGCCGGTGGTGTGAATCATGGACTGGTCCCCTCCGGTCTCCTGAACCGGGGCAGAATACATCTCCAGGTAGACGGCCTCAGGATCCTCATTGGGCAGGACGGCCCGTGGTAGCAGGCGGAAGGAGGAGTCCGCAAACTTGGTCTGCCAGAACTGGGCAAGCAGCTCCATCGTCATCTTCCGAGCGGCTGACTGGACGGCGGTCTCGGTGAGTACGCCGAAGCTGTAGACCATCTTGCCCTCGAAGGCGGGCACTGCGGGGTCTGGCAAGACGACGAGCGTGGCCATCTTGGAGTAGTATGGGGGAGCGGTGGTTGACTTCAGGGAAAGCTTGACGTAGGCCAGGTCGATGCCGATGTGCTCCACCACACGCTCGAACCACTTGAAGACACCCCTCTGGTGGTACTCCTCGTACAGCTCGAGGTTGTGGGTCACACTCTCCATCGAAGCTGCCATCGCGGTTGCTACCCTGCGTAGGAACGTAAGAATTGAGTCAGCGTAGGTAAGAGAGTAACTCAAGAGTGGAGGAAAACTGAGTCAAGGGGTCGACGAAAAATAGTCCAAGGTATTATAATAAGTGGATAGAATCGTATAGATTTCCCTAGGTCTACCGACCATGTCTAAGGCCCGTGCTACGGTCAAGCATGGCTCTGATACCAACTGAAATGAACCGGATTCCCGAATTGAGGAATCCGATTCCCTGTATCATCGTGATAGTCCCTGGATCAAGCGCTATCACATACAGAACTCATTTCAGGCATAATATCACAGACATGCTCATTATGAGGTCAAACAAGGGTTTAATTATTACATAAATCCAAAGGATCTGTAGTACGGGATTTATTACAAGCCTCTCGGCTAAATCGTACAAGCGGAAGGCGCAAAACGGTAGCTAGGTCTTCGGCCGTCCTCCATCTTCGGGATCCACCTCCACAGGCAACTTGAGCGTAGCTCGGGCCTCAGTCGTACCATCCGTCGTCGTTGGGGTCGAATTCTAGATCGGATCCTGCATCATACCAGGCTATCCCCAAGGAATGGGATAGGTTCACGTCACCATGTGTATGCAAGCTTTATTGTGGTCTACACTACGGATATACAAGAGTTCAAGAAGTAAAGCTGGGGTTTCCCTATGCATGCAATATATATATAAATAAGAATACACATCCCCTGTCGATTCCGACTCGGGCTCTTCCGGCATCCCGGACTCCCGGTCACACACACCTTCCAAAGCCACCAAGTCGATGCGAGGACTCCCTCTTCTCGCATCTCAACTGCCCCCTGGCAGGAAAATATTCTAGAGGGAGGTAGAAAACATGAGTAACACTAACTAATAAGAGAAACAGAGGAGTAGGGATGTCCATAACCGAGGACGCGGCTATACGTATAGTTTTCACCCTACAGGGGTTGTACACCTGGACCCACTCGAATTGACACTAGCCGGAGATCAGCCGACTAGTATACGAAACACCGGTCTATAGAAACGGAATTAGGAGCCACGGCACCATCCGGCTTTCCAGGGTCTTGGGCGCATCCTCCCACAAGAGGTCGCCCCGGGACTGTGAAGCCTCCCATGCGTCTCGGGGAACGTGAGGTCAGCACCTCCTTCCCCTGCACCGATACTCGATCCTCCTGCCAGCTTGGTACCGCGCTTGCTAAATCCGGACCGGGCCCACCCTCATAATGGGTAAGTGGTGTGCACGCTTAACAAATTCCCACAAGTCATGGTTACTCTCACCCGGTCCTTAACTGCCGAAGCGGGCATCTTCGCCAAAAGCGTATCCACCACGGTGGTCCGCAACCGCACCCTTAACGGGTGCCCCAAACACTTCAAACACGTAACCAAAACTGTACCCGCCACAGGTACTCCGTAGGGTGTGCCAAGATACACACCCCAAGCCCTCGATCCACGATCGAGTTAGGTTGCCCACTCCCGGCTAAACCCTAATCACCAACTTCTGAAGAGAACCACTTCACACACGCCAAGACTATCCATCCATATCCCACACATACACATTCAAGGATTTACAAGGCATTTATATAGTCAACGAGTAAGATGGGTTTGCAAGGAGCAAGGTACATAAAAGAGGCCATGCGGGTTTATCTCGATATATATACATATATACACATACAGCGATAGCATATCTACAAGCAAATGCCTAATAGGGATTCAAATCGTAGATGGGCGTGAACCTGGCGTCTCTTCGAAGTCCTCCTGGGCCTCCGGGTAGTCCTGGTCGTCGGTCAGCTCCTCGCGGACGGGTCCTATTCGTAAATACGGGTAAGAGTAGGGACCAAAGTGCAAATGTGCACAAAAGGCTGCAAATAAGATCGAAATCACCACAATGCCTATTCTAACAGGTGGTTCATGATTTTAGAAGAATTATGAAACTGGTTTCATAATTTTCGGAGGTCCGGATAATTTATTATGAATTTTCTAAGGAAAAACCTATTTCTGAAATTAATAAAAGAGTTTCAAAAAAGAAAAGCCTTTAAACAGAGACACGTGGCAGCACCAGGGCGTGCCACATGGCATGCTGACGTCAGCATGACGTCATCAGGGGGGTCCGGGATGCTGCCGTCAGCAGTGGGCCCTGCTGACGTCAGCGTTGACCGGTCAACGTTGACCGGTCAACGGTCAACGGTCAAGGTGGGGTCAGCGGTCATCGGGCCCCACTGGTCAGCCTCACCCCGAGGCTGACAGGTGGGTCCCTCGGGTCAGGCTGCAACAAAACGAAAAGGGTCACAATTTGATTCTGGGCTGGAAGCGGTGATGGGCCGGCTCAAGGCCCATCGGCTCGGCTTAGGCTTCGCAGATCAGCTCGGGATTCAGCTCGGCCTGCGGCTCAGCAGGTTGGCTCGGGCAGCGGGCTGGCTAGGCGCGAAGAACGGCTCGGCTTGAATCCTTCGCAGGCTGGCTTCTCTCCTCCGTGGGCTGGGCTCGTCGCTTCAGCTTCTCCTCCTCGCGGCCCGGCGGCCTTCGTCCTTCTCCTCCGTGCTGATAGGGCGGTCCCACTTGTCAGCCTCCGCGGGATCCGGTGTGGCGGGTCCGGATCTGGTGCGACAGAAAGGCGTGCGTGTGTGCGTGTGGGTGCCGAGGCGTGCGTGCGGGTGTGGGCGCCCGAAGGGCGCTCGGGGAAATGCCTCAACGACTTGGCCGCGACGCGAACGCGACGTCGCGGCCGCGTCGCGGTGGCGAACGCGCACGGTGAGGCCGTGGCGCGGGCATGGCTAGGCTGGGGTGCGGCCAGTGAGGAGGCGGGCACGGCCGTTGGGCAGTGCGGGGTGTGCGTGCGCGCGGCACGGTGAAGGCGACGGCGGCTGCGGGGTGCGAAGGCGGCGCGTCGGGCTCCTGCACAAAGAGACGGCACGGCGGCCGGAGCGAAATTTGGGCTCCTATGGCCGGGCTACGGTGGGCTCATCGGCAACGCCGGCAGCAAGGGAAGGAAAGAAGGGAACGGCGGCGACGTGGCTCACCGGCGGGGCTGGAGCAGAGGGTGCTCGGGGCAGCAGTGAGGCGAGGCCGGTGGGTCGGGGCCGTAAAGGAAGAACCGCAGCGTTGATGTCGTCGTACGGGGCGCCGGGCTGGTGAAGCTCTGGTGGTGGCGTCGGCGTCCTCCTCCTCGAGCTCGTCTCCTCCTCTCCCTCCTCCCCTTTCTCTTCCTCTCGTGTGGCAACGGCGGAATGGTGAAGGGCTCGGGTAGCTAGGGTTTTGGGGCGGCGACCGAGGGGTTCTTATGGGAGGCGGCCCTAGGGTTTGCGGCGCGGGCCCGAACACCGAGGGCGGCGATGCCCGGCGTCCGTGCCACGGCCACGCGGTGGGCATCAGGCGGCTGCAGCGCGGGTTAGGGCTTGGCAGCGCGGGCGGCCGAGGCGCGGGGGAAAAGAGGCGCGCGCGGGCGGGTGGTTGCGCCGGTTGTCGCGGAGTGGAGCGACGCGTGGGCTGGCGACTGACGCGAGGGTGCGGGGCCGCGGCGGGGAAAAGAGGAAAAGAGGAGTGGGTGGTTGGGGGCTCCTGTCGCGGAGCGGCGGCGAACGACGACGCGGGGCGGAGTGAGCCGGGAGAGGGAGCGGCGAGAGGAAGGGGAAAGCTGACGGGTGGGACCCGCCCGTCAGCTGCCCCGGCGGAAAGAAGGCGTGGCGTCGAGACAGATCGCGATGGTGGGCTGGGCCGGTTTGCGTGCGGGGAAGAAAGGGAGGAAGGGGAGGTTCAGCTGGGCTTGGTTGCGTGGGCCGGTGGGCTGGCGGCCCACTAGGGGTGTTAGAGGTTAGACTTTAGATTTAAATTTGAATAGCCTCTTCAAATTCAAATCCCACACAATTGAATCAAACAAACTCGAAAATCCAAATCAATTAAAATGCACCAACCCCTCCAAACCAAGATCGTACACAAAAATTTTTAAAATTCACAATTTTTGTTAAATAAACCTTCTAGGGTTTAACATGGTATGTTACAGTCTAGAAGCAAGCTTCAAGAGTAACAAATGCGAATCGATGGATGGAGATGCTTCAAGTGCTCTTTAGATGAACATCACTGTCTTCTCACTCAAATGCTCAAGCCTTACACCTCAATCTTGCTCTCACTCAAGCCCTAGCTCGAATCAACTCAAGGATTTGCTCAAAGGAAGGATTGGGGAGTGGAGTAGAAGCTTGTGGAGGTGTTTTTCTCTGAGAAGAACTGCAGCAAGTGAGGAGGGGGGCGGAGGGGTATAAATACCCGACCCCCAAAAACTAGCCGTTAGTGTGCTGGTTAAGTGATTGTCAGAACTTCCGACCCAAGGTCAGAACTTCCGACCCTATTAAAAACAGCCGGCCGAGGACCCCCTGTCAGAACTATCAAGCAACTTCCGGTAGTGGTCGGAACTTCTGACCCGTGGTTGGAACTTTTGACACACACTGAGTCGGTGAGAAAATAAAGTGTACAAGTGTGTGATTTTGTATCTCTCTTGGGTAGTTAGCATCTCAATTAAGCACTTTGACGTCTTCAAGCTATCCATTCGCATCTCTCTTAATAGTACGGTGTTTTCTATACTCAAATTCAAAATACAAACTAAATAAAGATCTTCTTTTGAGCTCCATCACCATCTATCAAGTAGATTGGCATCTTTTCACGCAAATATTTCATTTCATTGAATTTTAACCTGTCCATAGTTCGATGAACACATTAGGTCCTTAATTATGGATATCATCAACACCAAAACCCACTTAAGGGGCCAAATGCACTTTCAATCTCCCCCTTTTTGGTGATTGATGACAACACAATTAAGGCTCAAAAGTAATACCATAAACCATCTTGAATTCAATTGTATAGTTGAACTCCCCCTTAGTATGTGCATTTTTCAAGATAGAATGAAAAATGGCCTCAAATGCCATTTGCACATATTAAAAGAGCTCCCCCTATATCATTGCATTCGTGGGGTGCAAAGTGTGAGAAAAATCATCGTGATGCATATGACAAGATATATCACAACAACAAAGTGGAAATAAACATTACATCAAGTCATGATCATCGAATAGGAAATAAGTTCTAAGATCACACTAGCAGAGATAAACATAAATAAATCTTACAAATTTAAAAGTCTCACTTGGCACACCACCACACAGAACACAAATACAAGTCTCATTTGTCCACAAGCACAAGGGTTCAATGTTCAAGCTACTAGATGCTAAGATAGATAGATAGATCATCCACATCCACATATGGCCCTATGGTGAGCTCACTTCCCCTTTGGCATCAAGCGCCAAAAAGTAGAGGCCTTTCATAGCCATCACTCATCATCCTCATCATCTTCATCATCACCTTCTTCTTCATTCGTGGGTGTGTCGGCAGCGGGAACTTCCTCTTCTTCTTCATCATCCGACTCCTCATGCCCACCCAAATCTTCTTCAATACTGTCATCATCTACTTGGGGAGCACCAAACATCATGGAGGGACCTCCCATCTCCTCCCAAGGATTGTAGAAGGTTGGTGGAGGAGGGAAGTCCATTGGAGCACGAATAGGAGAGTGTGGAATATCACTTTTAGCCATTATCTCCTTTTGCCTTGCCTCAAATTTGAGGAGCTGCTCATCAACATACTTCTTGTGGGCATGAAACTCCTCCGCATTGTGGCGACCCACATTGAAGCATGCAAATAACCCTTGAGATATGAAATTGACAATCCCTTTCTTTTTTGGAGCACGAGGAGAAGGACCATGAGAGCTTGAAGGACCATGAGATGTAGATGGACCTTGGGAGCTAGATGGAGCTTGAGATGGTCCTTGAGTTGAGTGGCGAGGCGCATGAGATCCAATTTTGTGGAGATGCTCAAGGTGACCCTTCTTTGGTTTGTAGACTTGATGACCCTTGTCGGTTAAGATCTCAACACCGGTCACTTCTTTGATCACTGCAAAGATGTAGGATGCATAGTGATAGCCCATCTTGGGTGAAACTAAATAGATGATGATCTCCTCCCAAATAAAGTCAAACACGCTAAACTCGTTTTGATTGGGAGCCATTCTTGAAAGCAAATTCTTGGACATGTTGGAGATTTTTTCCGAATCACCACTTTTGGGACACAGAGTGTAGCGGAAGAGTTGGTTGAGCAGCTTGTAGTAAGATGTCAACCCATATATTATCCCAAACTTAGTGTCACCATAAATATTGTCATACATGAAGTGAAGTTCTCCATCCGTTGGTGTTTTACCGCCATGCCCACTGAGGGATACCCCCGAGATGGTGAGTTTGTAGGTAGGGTGTCGCCGAGATCAGAAACTCGAAGGTTCAAGGAATACAAAGTTTAGACAGGTTCGGGCCATCGAGAGCGTAATACCCTACTCGCTGTGATCTCTTATTTGGAGGGGGTCCCTGTCTGCCCTTATATAGTCTGGGGGGATAGGTTTACATGGAAGTCCTAGTCGGGTACAAGCCCATTGAATCTTCCATAAGCTGTTGAATGTTTCCTCGAGATCAGGGATGAATTTGTCATGGGATCTGGTCTTGATGACCACGTTGTCCACGTAAGCTTCAATGTTGCGATGTAGCTAGTCCGCAAGGCATAGTTGGATAGCCCGTTGATAGGTGGCTCCTGTGTTCTTCAACCTGAATAACATTGTTGTGCATGCATATGCTTCGAAGGGGGTGATGAATGCCGTTTTGATCTAATCTTCTTCCTTGAGAGCGATCTAGTGGTAACCCGAGTAGCAGTCAAGGAAGGAGAGCAGGAGGCAGCCAGCTGTAGAGTCAATGACCTGGTCAATGCGTGGGAGCGCGAAGGGATCCTTCAGGCAGTGTTTGTTGAGATCAGCATAATCCACACACATCCTCTATTTATTATTATTCTTTTTTAAGACTAGTACAGGGTTAGCTAACCACTCGGGGTGGTACATTTTTTTTTAATAAAACTAGCCGCGAATAGTTTTGCTATCTCTTTCTTAATAGCCTCCCTCTTGTCGGGGGCAAAGTGTTGTAGTCGTTGCTTCTTCGGAGTGGCTTTAGGGTGAACTTTTAGGCAATGTTCAATCAACTCCTTGGGCATCCCTGTCATATCTGCTAGCTTCCATGCGAATATGTCTCGATTAGCCCTAACGAAGCTGACGAGCATGCTTTCCTATTTGTTACTCAAGCCGCCTCCGATCAAAGCAATCTTGGACGGGTCGCCTTCTTGCAGCTGGATGGCCTTGATGCCGATGTCACTAGGGTTGGGTTTAACCCTCAACTGGTTAGGCAGCTAGATGGAGATCTCCATCTCTGAGTCGATGAGCTTCTGCGTGGCCATGAGTACTTTTGTAGACGGCTCTAGCACATGTGATGTTGTGGTGTACTCGATCGCCTCCTGGTCATAGTCGTACAACTTCTTCAGGTCACCACGGAGCGTGAGTACGGTTGTCTTGCCTGGCATCTTGAGTAGCAGGTAGAAGTAGTGGGGCACGGCCATGAACTTGGCCAGTGCCGATCTACCGTGGATGGCATGGTATGATGATTCGATGTCAGCCACCTCAAACTTGATGTATTCGGTGCGGTAGTTGTCCTTCATCCCAAAGGTAACTGGCGGGACCACTTAGCCAAGTGGTGTACCCACGTTTCCTGGGACGATGCCGTAGAACGGAGCTCTACTAGGGGTAACCATCTTGGAGATGTCCAGGCCCATCTTCTTCAGAGTACTCGTGAAAAACAAGTTGAGGCCGCTCCTACCATCGATGAGTACTCGGGTCAGTTATGAGCCCGCCACGAGCGGGAATTTTCCTAGCTCGAAGAAGCTGGTCCGTTGATCATCTCTAGAGAAGGAGATCGGGACCATGCTGTATCTCAGAGGCTTTTGCGTGGCCGGCTCTACAGAGAGAATTTCGCGCAGGGTCAACTTTTGCGCGCGCTTGGAGGGGAATCCGCCCTCTCCGCTAAAGATGACGTTGATGATGTTCTTTGGATCCTGGAAGTCCTAAGCCCCGACTTGTCACCCTCGTCATCGTCCTCCTGGTCCTTTCACTTTCCTGCTTGGGGAAGGGGTGGGGCGTTGAGTGACTTGCGGAGGCTGGCGCACTTGAAGAGCGTGTGTCATGACTTCGGGTGCATCAGGCATTGTTTGTGGAAGACTTTCTCAAATTGTGTGTCATTGTTCCCTGACTTCTTGCCACACGGATTGTGCTCAACAGTTGTGACTTCTTGGTCTTGCTTGCGCTTTCGAGGGTTCCCCGAGTGGTTCCGCTGGCCCTTGTCGAAGTGGCCATTGCCATTGCCCTGCTTGTCGCTGTTGCACTTGGGGAAGCGGTCATTCTCCTTGTCCTCCTGGTTAGCCCACCATGCCATCATGTCATGTTGCTCCACGGCAGTAGTCGGGCGCCCGAAGTTATGGTATGTGTTCTTCGAGAAGAGCCTGTTCTGGAAGCAGCGGATAACGTCCTCGTCGGTGATGTTGGTGATGGTGGCACGCATCTTGAAGAAACGCCGGGTGTAGGACCTCAGGGTCTCGTTCATCTCTTGCTTCACCTAGGACAGATCGTGGTGAGTGCCCGCTCTAATCATGGATCCTTGGAAGTTGTCGATGAAGGCTCGCTTGAGGTCCTCCCAGGAGTCGATGGAGTTTGGCTTGAGGCTTTCAAGCCAAGTGAGTTGCCGCGGACTCCAAAGCTACCGGGAAGTAGAGAGCTTTGGTGGAGTTAGATCCCCCTAAAACCTTGATGGTAATAAAGTAGCATCGGATACACTGGCGTGGGTCCTGCTTGCCGTCATACTTGGGGATTCCGACTGGTTTGAACTCCTTGGGATAGGATTTTTTGGTGATGTTGGAGGTGAAGGTGGGAAGCGGTTGTTGTCATCATCGTCATGGTACCTGTCGGGACGGTCTCTTCTCCTTGCTTCGATAACATGCCACGCGTCGTGGTCATCATTGATCTTCTGCCTGAGGTCGATCGTGGGGGCGTCGTGAAGGCTGACCTCAAGTGGGGCTTGGCCTTGAGGCTTTGCACCACACTGGTTGCGATGTTGGCGAGTAGATTGTTGTACTTCATGTTCAGCATTGCCACATGCGGACTGGTGGCCCTCGTTGCTGTAACACACTAAGGTAATTTTCTTAAATTTTAATGAATTTATTTGGGCTTAGATAAAATTTCTAAGGTTTTTCTTGATTATTCTTGCATTTAAAGTAATTTTATAACACAAGAAAATAAAATTCATTATAGGATCAACTTATTTGTGCATTCATGCTGGAGCATTGTTTTATTTGTGTTGAGGGTAAAGGGTTTGAATTCAAATTTATTTGAATTCAAATAGAATTGTTTGAATAGTTTCAGTGTAGGAAAGAAAAAGAAAAGAAGAGAAGAAAGAGAAAGAGCTCAGTAGCCCTCGCTTCTTTTTCTCTCAGCCCGGCCTGCTCTTGCCTCCCCTTCTTTCCCTCTCGGGCCAACACTTCCCCGGCGGACCATCTCCTTCTCTCTCTCCTTTCCGCTCTTGTTCCACGGCCCGCTTCCTTTTCCAGCCAAACCGTGGGCTCCAGTGCCATCTCCCACTCCCTCTCTCTTCCTGGGCCGCGGCGCCTCGCTCTGGCCCAAAATCTCGTGCGCGCAGCAAGCCCCGCCGGCCCAGCCCCATTTCCTCTCCCCTTTCCTCCGCTCGCTGGCAGGCGGGTCCCGCATGTCTGGACCGTCTTCTCCCTGAGCCATGCTCGAATCCGAGTCCGATCCCGGCCAGACGCCCCGACCGCACCGCGTCCGCCCTGACCCGCACGTCGAGGCCTAACCCCGCCCTATTTAAGGCTGCGCCTGCACCTAGGGTTTCCCCCAAGTCGCCACCATACCCCGCACGCCCAACCCTAGCTACCGATCGCGCCGCCGCCGCCGGTGCCACGGGCCGCCGCCGTGCCGTCTTCCCGCCGCCCTCTGCCATCGCTCGAGCACCGTGGGGTTACCCCGGTGGGGTAAGGACGCTCACCCGCCTCACTTCTCCCTCGGCCTCATTTCCCCGCAGCCGCGCGGGCTCGCCGGAACTCCCGAGCCACGGGCCGCCGCCGCCCGGCCGCTACGGCCAAGTTGGCCGCCTCTCTTTCCCCCAAAACGGTTCCCCGTGCGCTCCTCTATCTTCTCGGCCAGATCCCATCCCAAACCGACAGCGGGAGCGCGAGATCGCGTGGCCTCCGGCGAGCCACCGCCGCCCTCCGCCGCGTCTAGCGTCCCGCCGCCGCCGGAGCCCCGGCCGGGAATCCCATCCACCCGACCGACCTTTTCTCAACCTACAGATTTAGATCTGGCGGCCGTGATCAAACCCGCCAAGTCAACCGAGCCCTATACCAGTGAGCCGTTCATTTTTTTTGCAGTTTAGCCCTTAAAGTTTTCAGGAATCAACCCGCAGTCCACCCGTAGTTCAAAAGTATTTGCAGAAGGTCCTGTTTTATTCGTTTAGGCCCCTGAGTTCTTTAGAATTTAGAACCCGCCATCCACCCCCGGTGTTTTTGCGAGTTAGACCCCAGATCTAGTCTTTAATTATGTTTAGGCCCTCGGTTTTCGCACAGAAACCCTAGTTTTCCTATTTTCTTACAAAAAGGCCCCTGGACCTTGTTTTAACCATAGATTTCACGTCTTAGCTCCGTTTTAGGCGGTTTTCACGCTCACGCGATCGTTGTAACGCGTGGAATAGTTCTATCATAGTTTTGTGTGCTGTTTTTATGTAATGTTGTACTGTTTCTTATCTTTTGTCTTTGTTTGTATGTATGTGCATGTGCTGGACCATGTTTTGGGCGTTGCGATCGTGAGTAGACGCTGAGCCTTTGGACGAGTACCAGGAGCCCCTTTCTGCAGAGCAGTTTAAGCAGCAGCAGGAGAACTTCGAGGAAGGCAAGTATAACATGAATATCCTATCACTTTTAAATATAATTTCATACTGCATTTTAATTCTATATGCCTATAAGGACTTCCTAGCCACCTTTTATCCTTTATAAAAAATACCTTGGGTTGCATTTTGGTTAGTTGTGCTAGGTGCTGCGCTCTCACACACCTCGGTCCTTTTTAATTAATTTGACTGATGGTTATATGCAACTTAATCCTGAGAGTGGCCCTCTATGCTGTGTGCTTGAGCGGCTCACGTCTCCTTAAAATATGTTTTTGTTAGAAACATGGTTTAGGGGGCCAGCACGGTGCTTAGTGCTTGGTTGGCCACTCTCCATAAGGACCGGTTCATAGAGCGACAACCTGGGACAACCGCGCAACCACAAGACTGGAATGGGACGGTCTTGACTTACTAATTAGGTCATTTTGGTTCGGGAGTAATTTACCTGCGTGGGAAAGAGGGGTGGTAAGCTTCAATGGTCCCTGCTCCTCCAGCTTGGTCTGTGCTGTGTGCTTGTACCCCCGTGAGGTGGGCCCCATCGTTGCTGATCCAGAAACCTTAGCGGTTACACCTTACTAATGTGATCCTTTGTAACGGTCTCGTAGTGTGCTGCTAGTCATCTCACCTAAGGAAGTGTGATGAACAACTAGTGTAGCTCACGACTTGTGGGTAAAGTTGTGCAACCTCTCGAGAGTGTAAAACTGGTATACTAGCCGTGCTCACGGTCATGAGCGGCCCAGATCCTCCGTCTGATTAGTGGGTTGTACCTTTGGTGGTTTGGCTTGGTTTTCAGTAGTCTTATGCTTAACCTTGATTAATTATTATGTAACTTGGGTTATGGTAATCCATCCACTTGTAGTAATTAGCTTTAACAAAATTTGCCAAGATTAAAAGCTAATGCAGTTGAGTCAGCTAACCCTAGAGCCTCATAATTCGTGTTATACTCGTTGAGTACAAGTTGTGTACTCACACTTGCCTTCTCTACTCTTATGTTCTCTCTGGGATATCTTCGACTGCTGCTCAGTAGCAGGCGACGCAGAGGACTACATCAGCGGACTCGACGATTTCTAGGCGTTGTCTCCCAGCCGACATCCCTGTGGTGCCCTATTCTTCATGTACTTATTTTACGCTTCCGCAATTCCTTGAACTGATTCTTGATTCAGTTGTAATAAAGATATTCATTTATAATTTGTACACTTTTATTTCGGGATATGTGTTGTGATATCTTGAAAATTCTGTTGTATATATGCGTGACCTGATCCTGACGCATATATGATTGCTCGATTTATGTTCTTATAAATCGGGTGTGACAGAATTGGTATTAGAGCCGTGTCGACTGTAGAACGAAGCCTAGATAGAAATGGTCGAGTTCACGGATTTCCTTTCGCTTGCCTTGATTCCGAAAAACTCAAACATTCATTTCTGCTTCTATTCCTTGAGCTCTAAACCTCGAGTTTGCTAATCCTCTCTGCATTTTCCGAGAATTAGTCTGATAATTTTAGTAGACGTGGCCTGCAATTTTCTGACGGTCCTCGTAAGTATAGGTTGCCTTTGCAAAAATTCGCTAGAGCGTATGTTTGTTTTAGTCGAGTGGAGTGATGAACTCGACTAACGTGTGAATATTGAATGTTTGTGATTGTGCAAAATGTTTGAGTTGGATTTTTGGTTGATTGTATAGTTTAGAAGTTAAACTTGTTCATGCCAATCGACTTTAACGCAGACTTGAATTAAATAATAAAAAAATTGAGTTTGATCGTTGGGGGTAAAACCGTACACTCTTTTCTCTTTATTTTATCCTGTCAGAGTTTTCTTTCCGGAAGTTGTACAATAACTATCTCTTATGAATTTCGTTCTGCTGCAAACAGATGGTTAACACCAGGAGCACCGGCACCGGTTCTGGCCAGCAAGGGTAGAACAACCAGAGTACCGACCAGCCGCTGCCGATGCCTCCACCTCTGACTCCGGAGCAGTTCTTCCAGCTCCAGATGCAGATGATGGCCACTCTGAACAACACTGTTCAGACACTGCAGCAGATCCATGCTTAGCCGCCACCTCCTCCACCGCAGCAGCCCCGCGCGCGGACTTTCTGAGGGGTCACCCACCGATGTTCTCTCATGCGGCTGATCCACTCCAGGCGGACGACTGGCTTCGTTCAGTGGAGCGTCAGTTGGATGTCGCTCAGTGCGACGACAGGGAGCGAGTTCTGTACGCAGCAGGGCAGCTGCGAGGCTCAGCTCTCGATTGGTGGGAGTCCTACCCAGCTCGGGACCGCGACGCCCTCACTTGGGTCTAGTTCTGGGAGCATTTCAGGCACCACCACATCCCTGCTGGAGTGATGAAGATGAAGCATAAAGAGTTCCTTGCGCTTAAGCAGGGAGCTATGACGGTGACCGAGTACCGTGACCATTTCCTCCAGCTCGCTCGCTACGCCCCCGCTGAGGTCGCCCATGATGGCGATAAGCAGGAGCGCTTCAGGGAGGGACTCGATGACCACCTAGAGTACGCGCTCATGAACCACCGTTTCGACAACTTCAACCAGCTGGTTGACGCTGCCCTCAACACTGAGCGCAAGCGCCGGGAGATTGAGGACAAGAAGAGGAAGATGGCTCCTACTGCGTCTGGCAGCAACACCCGGCCTCCGTACCAGTACCCGCAGCAGCAGCAGCACCAGAGGCAGATCCAGCAGTACCAGCAGTGCCAGCAGCAGTACCCGCCCCGTCCCCAGCAGCAGCAGCAGGCGGGGCAGGGCCAGAGGCTTCCAGCGCCTCTGGCACACTCTGCTCCACCAGCTCCACCAGCTCCGCGGCAGAGAGTGCCTACTCCTCCTGCCGGGCAGCAGGCTCCAGCACTGCCACGAGTGTGCTTCCACTGCGGCGAGCCGGGACACTATGCCAACGTCTGGACAGCAGGGGCGCCCAGCTTAGCCCAAGGCGCCATCCTAGGGTAGGGTGAACCACGTGATGGCTAAGTCAGCGGCCGAGGCTCCCAATGTGGTTATTGGTACGTTCATGGTCAATACTCACCCTGCTACAGTGCTTTTCGATACTGGTGCTACGCATTCTTTCATTACTCAGTCTTTTGTTGAGCATTATGGCATTCATACTAGCACATTAAAGAAGGGCATGTTGGTATCTTCACCGGGAGGGCAGTTAAGGTCTCATATCTTCTGCCCCAGAGTCAGTGTTGTCATAAGGGGGGTAGAGTTCAGTGCTAATCTGATGGTGCTAGACACCAAGGGTATCGATGTGATCTTGGGAATGGAAACCCTTGTTAGATGGGGTGTCAAGATTGATTGTGCTCAGAGAACTGTCCACTTGTTGGCACCGGATGGACAGGAAGTCACAGTCAGTGCTTCGGAGCCTTCTAGAATTCTCTGTCAGATGGAGGCTAGACCCACGGACGGTATTGGTGTAGTGTCTGAATTTCCGGATGTCTTTCCGGATGATTTGCCAGGTATGCCGCCTGATCGCGACATTGAGTTTTCTATTGATCTCTTGCCGGGCACAGCTCCTATCGCTAAGCGGCCCTATCGTATTGCACCCATTGAGCATGAGGAAGTTAAGAAGACTATCGATGAATTGCTAGCCAAGGGTTATATCCGTCGTAGCTTCTCTCCTTGGGCTTTTCTTGTATTGCTTGTAGAGAAGAAGGATGGCGCGAAGAGGATGTGCGTCGATTATCGGGATCTGAATGCAGTCACCATCAAGAACAAGCATCCACTGCCTCGTATTGAGGATCTTTTTGATCAGCTTCAGGGTGCTTGTGTATTCTCGAAGATTGATCTGTGCTCAGGTTATCACCAGCTGAAGATTCGTTCCGAGGATATTCCGAAGATGGCATTCACCTGTAAGTATGGGCTATACGAGTATACGGTCATGTCCTTTGGCTTGACCAATGCTCCGGCTTTCTTCATGCATCTGATGAACAAGGTTTTCATGGATTATCTAGACACCTTTGTGGTGATATTCATTGATGATATCCTGATATATTCCAAGTCAGAAGCAGAGCATGAGAAGCATCTAAGGCTTGTGTTGCAGAGGCTCAGAGAGCACAAGCTGTATGCCAAGCTCAGCAAGTGCGAATTCTAGATTGACGAGGTTCCATTCCTCGGTCATGTCATCTCCAAGGGAGGTATTGCTGTGGACCCCGGAAAGGTGAAGGATGTACTTGACTGGGTGGTACCGCAGACAGTGAAGGAAGTCCGCTCTTTTATGGGCTTAGCAGGATATTATCGGAGGTTCATTGAGAATTTCTCCAAGATTGTGAAGCCTTTGACTTCCTTGCCGGAGAAGGGTGTGGATTTCTCCTGGACTGATGAGCGTCAGAAGGCCTTCGAGGAGCTGAAGAAGAGGTTGACTACGGTGCCAGTCCTTACTCTGCCAGACCAGAGCAACAGGTTCACAGTGTATTGTGATGCTTCAAGGGATGGTCTTGGTTGCGTTCTGATGCAGGAAGGCAGAGTTATCGCTTATGCTTCGCGGCAGTTGCGCCGGTACAAGCTGAATTATCCCACTCATGATCTGGAGTTAGCCGCAGTTGTGCATGCTCTGAAGATATGGAGGCATTACTTGTTTGGGCAGAGGTGTGATATTTACACTGATCACAAAAGCCTCAAGTATATTTTCACTCAGAATGAGCTGAACATGTGGCAGAGAAGATGGCTAGAGTTGGTCAAGGATTATGACCTGGAGATTCACTACCATCCGGGCAAGGCCAATGTTGTAGCAGATGCTCTGAGCAGAAAGAGCTATGTTAACATGGCCGTGGCTTTTCAGATGCCTCAGGAGTTATGCGAGGAGTTTGAGCAGTTAAGTCTGGGTTTCTTGCATCACACCTCGGGTACATCATTCGAGGCAGAACCCACTCTAGAGGCGGAGATCAGGCAGCATCAGAAAGAAGATAGGAAGCTGCAGGAGATTCATGAATTGCTCAAGATTGGCAAGGCACCTCATTTCAGAGAGGATGATCAGGGTACCTTGTGGTACAAGGGTCGGATATGTGTGCCGGATGTAGCGGATCTCAGGAAGCTGATTTTGAGTGAGGCTCATGATACGGCATATTCCATTCATCCGGGCAGCACGAAGATGTATTATGATCTCAAGGAACGATTCTGGTGGTATGGAATGAAGCGTTCCGTTGCGGAGTACGTGGCTATCTGTGACACTTGTCAGCGTGTCAAGGCAGAGCATCAGAGACCAGCAGGTCTATTGCAGCCATTGAAGATTCCACAGTGGAAGTGGGAGGAGAACACCATGGAGTTCATTGTGGGATTGCCTCGTACTCAGAAAGGGTATAACTCTATATGGGTAGTAGTGGATCGGTTGACGAAGGTTGCTCGCTTCATTCCGGTAAACACTACTTACTCCGGCGCTAGACTCGCAGAGTTGTACATCGCCAGGATCGTCTGTCTGCACGGAGTTCCGAAGAAGATCATATCTGACCGAGGATCTCAGTTCACTTCACGGTTCTGGGAGCAGTTGCATGATTCGTTGGATACAAAGCTGCGTTTCAGCACTGCTTATCATCCTCAGACAGATGGGCAGACAGAGAGAACCAACCAAGTGTTGGAGGATATGCTTCGAGCCTGCGCTATTCAGTATGGTACCAGCTAGGATAAATGCCTGCCGTATGCAGAGTTTTCATACAACAATAGCTATCAGGCCAGTCTGAAGAAATCCCCTTTCGAGGCCCTGTATGGTCGGAAGTGCAGGACTCCGCTATATTGGGATCAGATTGGCGAGAGGCAGGTATTTGGTCCAGATATTGTTGAGGAGGCAGAACAGGTGGTACAGCAGGTGCGAGAGAACCTGAGGGTCGCACAGACTCGTCAGAAGAGTTACGCGGATGTTCGTCATCGAGATCTGACCTTTGTAGTGGGTGATCATGTGTACCTGAAGGTCTCGCCGATCAGAGGGATCCGCAGGTTTAATGTGAGAGGGAAGCTAGCCCCTCGATACATTGGTCCGTTCAAGGTGCTGGAACGGAAGGGTGAGGTGGCTTATCGTTTGGAGTTACCTCCCAACCTCTCGGGAGTGCATGATGTGTTCCACGTGTCTCAGCTGAAGAAGTGCTTGAGGGTGCCAGAGGAACAAGCGCCGTTGGAAGGTTTGGATGTGCAGGAAGATCTGACCTACACCGAGCATCCAGTGAAAATTCTGGAGATATCCGAGAGAGTTACCAGGAACAAGAAGATCAAGATGTGCCGTGTTCAGTGGAGTCATCACACGGAGGATGAGGCTACCTGGGAGCGAGAAGATGAGCTGAGAAAGACATATCCCGATCTCTTTGCTAGCTAGCCTATTCGAATCTCGGGACGAGATTCCTGTAAGGGGGTAGGTTTGTAACACCCTAAGGTAATTTTATTAAATTTTAATGAATTTATTTGGGCTTAGATAAAATTTCTAAGGTTTTTCTTGATTATTCTTGCATTTAAAGTAATTTTATAACACAAGAAAATAAAATTCATTATAGGATCAACTTATTTATGCATTCATGCTGGAGCATTGTTTTATTTGTGTTGAGTCTAAAGGGTTTGAATTCAAATTTATTTGATTTCAAATAGAATTGTTTGAATAGTTTGAGTGTAGGAAAGAAAAAGAAAAGAAGAGAAGAAAGAAAAAGAGCCCAGTAGCCCTCGCTTCTTTTTCTCTCAGCCCGGCCTGCTCTTGCCTCCCCTTCTTTCCCTCTCGGGCCAACACTTCCCCGGCGGCCCATCTCCTTCTCTCTCTCCTTTCCGCTCTTGTTTCCACGGCCCGCTTCCTTTTCCAGCCAAACCGTGGGCTCCAGCGCCATCTCCCACTCCCTCTCTCTTCCTGGGCCACGGCGCCTCGCTCTGGCCCAAAATCTCGTGCGCACAGCAAGCCCCGCCGGCCCAGCCCCGTTTCCTCTCCCCTTTCCTCCGCTCGTTGGCAGGCGGGTCCCGCATGTCGGGACCGTCTTCTCCCCGAGCCAGGCTCGGATCCGAGTCCGATCCCGGCCAGACGCCCCGACCGCACCGCGTCCACCCTGACCCGCACGTCGAGGCCTAACCCCGCCCTATTTAAGGCTGCGCCTGCACCTAGGGTTTCCCCCAAGTCGCCGCCATACCCCGCACGCCCAACCCTAGCTACCGATTGCGCCGCCGCCGCCGGTGCCACGGGCCGCCGCCGTGCCGTCTTCCCGCCGCCCTCTGCCGTCGCTCGAGCACCGTGTTGTTACCCCGGTGGGGTAAGGATGCTCACCCGCCTCACTTCTCCCTCAGCCTCGTTTCCCCGCAGCCGCGCGGGCTCGCCGGAACTCCCGAGCCACGGGCCGCCGCTGCCCGGCCGCTACGGCCAAGTTGGCCGCCTCTCTTTCCCCCAAAACGGTTCCCCGTGCGCTCCTCTATCTTCTCGACCAGATCCCATCCCAAACCGACACCGGGAGCGTGAGATCGCGTGGACTCCGGCGAGCGACCGCCGCCCTCCACCGCGTCTAGCGTCCCGCCGCCGCCGGAGCCCCGGCCGGGAATCCCATCCACCCGACCGACCTTTTCTCAACCGACAGATTTAGATCTGGCGGCCGTGATCAAACCCGCCAAGTCAACCGAGCCCTATACCAGTCAGCCGTGCATTTTTTTGCAGTTTACCCCTTAAAGTTTTCATGAATCAACCCGCAGTCCACCCGTAGTTCAAAAGTATTTGCAGTTAGGTCCAGTTTTATTCATTTAGGCCCCTGAGTTCTTTAGAATTTAGAACCCGCCGTCCACCCCTGAGTTAGACCCCAGATCTAGCCTTTAATTATGTTTAGGCCCTCGGTTTTCGCACAGAAACCCTGGTTTTCCTATTTTCTTATAGAAAGGCCCCTGGACCTTGTTTTAACCCTAGATTTCGCGTCTTAGCTCCGTTTTAGGCGGTTTTCACGCTCACGCGATCGTTGTAACGCGTAGAATAGTTCTATCATAGTTTTGTGTGCTGTTTTTATGTAATGTTGTACTGTTTCTTATCTTTTGTCTTTATTTGTATGTATATGTATGTGCTGGACCATGTTTTGGGCGTTGCGATCGTGAGTAGACGCTGAGCCTTTGGATGAGTACCAGGAGCCCCTTTCTGCAGAGCAGTTTAAGCAGCAGCAGGAGAACTTCGAGGAAGGCAAGTATAACATGAATATCCTATCACTTTTAATTACAATTTAATACTGCATTTTAATTCTGTATGCCTATAAGGACTTCCTAGCCACCTTTTATCCTTTATAAAAAATACCTTGGGTTGCATTTTGGTTAGTTGTGCTAGGTGCTGCGCTCTCACACACCTCGGTCCTTTTTAATTAATTTGACTGATGGTTATATGCAACTTAATCCTGAGAGTGGCCCTCTGTGCTGTGTGCTTGAGCGGCTAACATCTCCTTAAAATATGTTTTTGTTAGAAACATGGTTTAGGGGGCCAGCACGGTGCTTAGTGCTTGGTTGGCCACTCTCCATAAGGACCGGTTCATAGAGCGACAACCTGGGACAATCGCGCAACCACAAGACTGGAATGGGATGGTCTTGACTTACTAATTAGGTCATTTTGGTTCGGGAGTAATTTACCTGCGTGGGCAAGAGGGGTGGTAAGCTTCAATGGTCCCTGCTCCTCCGGCTTGGTCTTTGCTGTGTGCTTGTACCCCCATGAGGTGGGCCCCATCGTTGCTGATCCAGAAACCTTAGCGGTTACACCTTACTAACGTGATCCTTTGTAACGGTCTCGTAGTGTGTTGCTAGTCATCTCACCTAAGAAAGTTTGATGAACAACTAGTGTAGCTCACGACTTGTGGGTAAAGTTGTGCAACCTCTCGAGAGTGTAAAACTGGTATACTAGCCGTGCTCACAGTCATGAGCGGCCCGGATCCTCCATCTGATTAGTGGGTTGTACCTTTGGTGGTTTGGCTTGGTTTTTAGTAGTCTTATGCTTAACCTTGATTAATTATTATGTAACTTGGGTTATGGTAATCCATCCACTTGTAGTAATTAGCTTTAACAAAATTTGCCAAGATTAAAAGCTAATGCAGATGAGTCAGCTAACCCTAGAGCCTCATAATTCGTGTTATACTCGTTGAGTACAAGTTGTGTACTCACACTTGCCTTCTCTACTCTTCTGTTCTCTCTGGGATATCTTCGACTGCTACTCAGTAGCAGGCGACGTGGAGGACTACATCAGCGGACTCGACGATTTCTAGGCGTTGTCTCCCATTCGACGTCCCTGTGGCGCCCTATTCTTCATGTACTTATTTTACGCTTCCGCATTCCCTGAACTGATTCTTGATTCAGTTGTAATAAAGATATTCATTTATAATTTGTACGCTTTTATTTCGGGATACGTGTTGTGATATCTTGAAAATTCTGTTGTATATATGCGTGACTTGATCCTGGCGCATATATGATTGTTCGATTTATGTTCTTAAAAATCGGGTGTGACAGTTGCGCTGGCTACTATCATTGCTCCGGTTCCCGGGGCCTCTTCTGGGGGTGCGACTGACTAGTGCGGTGTCACCATGGTGCTCAGATCTTGAGGGCATGTTCCGAGTGGAAGACACTGGATGCTGCCCGTCGAGTTGCACGAGCGCACGCTGGGTTAGATACTGTAGCCTTTGAATCTGTGGTTTGGGAGGTAATTGTTGGGTTAGGAGCACTGCTTCTGTGATGGCGCCAATCAGTGTACGATACTCCTGATCCTCGGCTGCTGCAAAAGCATTATTGAGGTTCCTTTAGTATATTGGATTGCGAGAGCGATTTTTCACGTTCTGTCTCACCCGGTTTAGAAAAGGTAACCGAATGCATCCCATATGTGCGCCAGGATCAAGTTCCGCACATGTAGTAGACGTCACAAGTGTATACCCGAAACAATACATTAACAAAATAGAGTATAATAGTATTTTATTACATGATCGACAGTCTTAATCTTAAATGAATAAATAAACATTTATAACTAGCAGTGGACTTCAACTTCACAAGCAGATGAATGGGAGACATACGCGTATTCCTAGAAATCTTTAGGGAACTCCGGACAATTATCTTGTTTTGAGCAGCATTTGTTTTAATAAAGCAAGTGTGAGTACACTTATAGTTGGTACTTAGCAAGTGGAGTAAATTATATGACATGGAAGGCCCAAGTCAAGGAAAAGCTGACATGGTTTGACTGTGATAGCATTTTTAGTTGATCAAATTTTATTAAGCAAGCATTAACTAAGTGTAAATAAATACCAATCCCTTAAACAAATATCAGAAATAGATAATCAATGACATAAATAAATAAATAAAATCGATTTAGATCATCTTTAAGTTTAATTATCATGTGAGTGTCCAAGCCGCTCTTAACCGTGAGCACGGCTGATATATCAGTTTTCACTCTACAGAGGTTGTACACTTTAACCATAATTCATGTTTCCCTTGATGTCCAGGTTTGCAAGGCTCTTAAACACTTCCAAGGTGAGTGGCAGTGATTCACTACGAGGCCTTTACAAAGATTCCCTAACTTATGACAATCCGCTAAGATTTCAAGTCAAAGCAGTCATAACTCTCTCCCTAATGAGGCAGACGCCTTACCCCAGACCATATCACACCCTCAAGCGGACCGAGCTATACCCTGATGATGCAACCCCTATTTCCCTTTCGGTAAGATCATCATAAGCTAAAGTTTCTAATTAATTAGCCAAGACCAGAGCCATGTAGTATTGTGGTTGTACTGTTTTCCTAGGGGGTTCTCCATGTTCCAATTAATGAAATATTCTTAATAATCATCAATAAAGTAACCCATAACTTGAGTAAAATAGTGTAACGTGACTTTCAGGTTATCCAACCATACTCTAGGTAAAAGCAACTAGCGTAACTACAACATAAACATAATATCCCAGGCTTAATCAAGGAAATTTAATAAAAACTAGGCACATCCTTAGTTTGGGATCCATCATATTCTAGACACATGCATGCATATAAAGTAAATATGTGTGTTTATAAAGTTATTAGGACTAAAGCATGATCAAGAACCACTTTCCTTCATCAATGAACTGCTGCTGCTCGGGAACGTCTTCAAAGCTCGGCTCTTGCGGAACCTCGAACTGCGTACCGTCTATCGTAGCACACAAGTACATACGAGCAAACAAATACAATAAATAAGAAACAGTACTCCAATCTGTATAAACAAAGAAAAATATTGTAATAAAACTACTAAATATTTCTTAAGGATCACGTGAGCGCAAGAATTGGTAAAAATGGAGTTAAAACGGAGAAGTTAGGACTAAAACATGATTCTAGGGTCTTATTTGTAGAAGATTTGAAACTAAAAGGGCTCTGACCGAAGAAACTGAGGGCTAGATTATAATTAAACCTTAGACCTAGGGGTTAGATTGTAAAATAGAAGGATTAGGACTGTGGGTTCTATTTTTGAAAAAGATAGGGGCCTAACCAGAAGAAAAAGGATCTATTCGTGAATACTTTTGAACTATCGTGGACTGCGGGTTGATGGTATCTAGATCTATTGACTCGCGTGGGATCTAGATCTGACGACGTGGGATGGTTGGGGGCGTGGGGCGGCGGCGCGAGGCGCCGGCGGCAAGGGAGAGCGGTGGCGGACGGCGGTGGCTCGCTGGGTAAAATGCGTAAACACGCTCCCGGCCTCATTTCTGAGCGAGGATTGCACTGGAAGCAAGAGGGTGACGTGAGGAACACATCTAAGGGGTTAAGAAGGAGCGCCGGTGACCGAAGGAGTCGCATGATTGTGTTGTGCGGCACGGCGGCGACGGCGAGGTTGCGTGGGTGTGAGAAGGCAGGGAAAAGGGGAAAAGAGAGGCAGGCGAGGATCCTCACCACCACGTGAAGCTTCTGGGCCGCTGGCTCGATGACAGGGAGCGGCGGAGCAGTGGTGCAGCGAGCACCCAAAGCTCGGCTATGGCGTGTGGCGGCGGAGCTTGGTTCTAGGGTTCTTTGAGCGAGAGGCGGCGGCTGCGGCTTGGGGAGACCTAGGGCACGGGACGGGGCTTTAAATAGGGGCGGTTGTGGCCTTGGCGTGCGGGCCTGAGGCCCCTCGCACCGCGGGGGAAGGCATGCCGGCGGCGGTTAGGGACAACCTTGACGGGTGGGCCCCGGCTGTCAGCGGAAGAAAGAGGAGAAGGAGAGGGGTGCGGGCGGACTGGGCCCGGGGAAAGAGAAAGTGAGCTGGGCCGTGTGGGGAAAGGAGAGAAGGAAAGAAAGGCCTCCTGGGCTGGGCCGTGTGGGAGAGAGGAGAGAGCCGGCTGGGCTGGGCCGCAACAAGGAAAAGAAAGTGGAAAAAAAGAGAAAAAGAGAAGTGGGCCGGGCCCAACTAGGAAATGAGAGAGAAAAAGAAATGCATTCAAATGCATTTGAATTTGAATTTGAAATTTAAATTCAAATGGACCATATCACACCCTCAAGAGGACCGAGCTATACCCCGACGATGCAACCCCTCTTGCCCTTTCAGTAAGATCATCATAAGCTGAAATTTCTAATTAATTAGCCAAGACCAGAGCCATGTAGTATTGTGGTTGCACTATTTTCCTAGGGGGTTCTCCATATTCCAATTAATGAAATGTTCTTAATTATCATCAATAAAGTAATCCATAACTTGAGTAAAGCAGTGACTTTCAGGTTATCCAAGCATACTCTAGGTAAAAGCAACTAGCGTAACTACAACATAAATATAATATCCTAGGCTTAATCAAGGAAGTTTAATAAAACTTAGGCACATCCTCACTTTGGGATCCATCATATTCTAGACACATGCATGCATATAAAGTAAATATGTGTGTTTATAAAGTTATTACGACTGAAGCATAATCAAGGACCACTTGCCTTCATCAACGAACTGCTGCTGCACGGGAACGTCTTCAAAGCTCGGCTCTTGCAGAACCTTGAATTGTGTACCGTCTATCGTAGCACACAAGTACATATGAGCAAACAAATACAATAAATAAGAAAGAATATATCAATCCATGTAAATAGAGCAAAATATTGTAATAAAACTACTACATATGTTGTAAGGATCGCGTGAGCGCAAGAATCGATAAAAATGGAGTTAAAACGGAGAAATTAGGGCTAAAACATGATTCTAGGGGCTTATTTGTAGAAGATTTGAAACTAAAAGGGCTCTGACCGAAGAAACCGAGGGCTAGATCATAATTAAACCTTAGACCTAGGGGTTGGATTGTAAATAGAAGGATCTAGGACTGCGGTTCTATTTTTGAAAAAGATAGGGGCCTAAACAGAAGAAAAAGGATCTATTCGTGAATACATTTGAACTACCGTGGACTACGGGTTGATTTCTAGAAAAGCAAGGGGCTAAAGTGCAAAATAACCTTGGGTTTACCGGTATCTGGATCTATTGACTTAGGTTAGATCTAATCTAACTCATTGGATCTAGATCTGACGGCGTGGGACGGTTGGGGGCGCGGGGCGGCGGAGCGAGGCGCCGGCGGCGAGGGAGAGCGGCGACGGACGGCGATGGCTCGCTGGGGAAAATGCGTAAACGTGCTCCTGGCCTCGATTCCAAGCGGGGATTGCACTGAAAGCAAGAGGGTGACACGAGGAACGCATCTACGGGGTTAAGAAGGAATGTCGGTGATCGAGGGAGGCGCACGACGGCGGTGTGCGGCACGGCGGTGGCGGCGAGGTTGCATAGGCGTGAGAAGGCAGGGAAAGGGGGAAAAGAGTGGCCGGCGAGGATCCTCACTACCATGTGAAGCTTCTAGGCCGCTAGCTTGATGGCGGGGAGCGGCGGAGCGGTGATACGGCGAGTGTCTGAAGCTCGGCTATGGCGTGTGGCGGCGGAGCTTGGTGCTAGGGTTCTTTGGATGAGAGGCGCCGGCTGCAGCTTGGGGAGAGCTAGGGTACATGACAGGGCTTTAAATAGGGGTGGCTCCGGCCTTGGCGTGCGGGCCCGAGGCCCGTCGCACGATGGGGGAAGGCGTACCGGGGGCGGACTCAGCCTCGAGCCCGAGTCCAGCTCGAGGTCGGGGACAACCCTGACGAGTGGGCCCCGACTGAAAGAGGAGAAGGATAGGGGTACGGGCGGACTGGGCCGGGGGAAAGAGAAAACGAGCTGGGCGCGCGGGGAAAAGAGAGGAGGAAAGAAAGGCCGCCTGGGCTGGACCATGTAGGAGAGACGAGAGAGCCGCCTGGGCTGGGCTGCAACGAGGAAAAGAAAGAGGAAAAAAGAGAAAAAGAGAAGTGGGCCGGGCCCAACTAGGAAATGAGAGAGAAAAAGAAATGCATTCAAATGCATTTCAATTTGAATTTGAAATTTAAATTCAAATGGAAGACAATCAATAAAACAATGCAATGGGGCATGATATGCACAAAACCTATAGTTCCTTATATTTCTTTTTATGGTTTATTAAATATCTATAAATCAGTTAAATGCTCTAAAATCAAAATGAGGAGATAAAAACCTTATGGTCCTAAGAGGAATTCTTGCAAAATTTATTCAAGTTCCCAAATTCAAAAATTAGTGTGTTACAAAACAAACCCCCTTAAAAGGAATCTCATCCTCAAGATTCAGCTGGGCTAGCAAAGAGCTGGGGAAATTCTACCTATAACTTGTCCTCTCGTTCCCAAATAGCCTCATCCTCTGCATGGTGACTTCACTGAACCCTACACATCCGTATCCTCTTACTCCGGGTGATGCTCTCTGCTGTGTCCAGGATTTTGACCGGGTGCTCGGTGAAAGTCAAATCATCCTGCACATTCAACTCCTCCAGTGGCAACTGTTCCTCTGGTACCCTCAAATACTTCTTCAACTGTGATATGTGGAACACGTTGTGCACGTCTGACAGTCGCGCAGGTAACTCTAGCTGGTAAACTACCTCACCTTTCCATTCCAAGATCCTGAACAGGCCAATGTAACTAGGTGACAACTTCCCTTTGACCTTGAATCTGCGCAAACCTCTGATAGGTGACACTTTCAGATACACATAATCTCCTTCCTCAAAAGTCAACTCTCATCGTCGAGTATCTGCATAACTTTTCTGCCTTGACTGAGCCACTTTCAAATTCTCACGAACATCCTGTACCTATCTTTCGGCCTCTTTAATGATCTCATGCCCGAACAACTGACTTTCACCCGTCTCACTCCAATACAATAGAGTTCTGCACTTCCTACCATACAATGCCTCGAACGGTGCCATCTTCAAACTGGCCTGATAACTGTTGTTATAGGAGAACTCTGCGAATGACAAACTCTTATCCCAACTGCCTCCACGTTTTAGGGCACAAGCCCTAAGCATATCTTCCAACTTGGTTGGTCCATTCTGTCTGCCCATCAGTCTGCGGATGATAAGCGGAGCTGAAATTCAACTTCGTATCCATTGACTCATGCAACTACTGCCAAAACCGGGATGTGAACTGAGTACCTCTGTCTGACACTATCTTCTTAGGTACCCCATGCAAACACACAATCCGAGAGATGTATAACTCCACTAATCGTGCCCTTGTGTAAGTAGTCTTCAGCGGTATGAGGTGAGCTACCTTAGTCAATCGATCCATTGTGACCCATATGGAATCATATCCATCTTGTGTGCGTGGCAATCCCACGATGAAATCCATACCAATCTCTTCCCATTTCCATTCTGGCACCTTCAATGGCTGTAACAAACCGGCTGGTCTCTTATGTTCTGCCTTAACTCTCTGACACACATCATACAGTGCCACATGAGCTGCAACATCATGCTTCATGCCATACCACCAATATCTCTCCTTTAGATCCTGATACATCTTGGTACTGCCCGGATGGATAGAATAAGCTGAGTCATGAGCTTCCTGTAGAATTTTCTCACAAAGATGATCCACACCGGGCACACATATCCTCTTTCAGAACCACACAATTCCATCCTTATCTTCTGTGAAGTCAGGTGCCTTGCCTGCTCCTACCATCTCCTTTATCTCCTGAATCTTAGGATCCTCAAGCTGACCCTTCCATATCTCTTGCTCAAGAGTTGGCTCTACCTCTATAGTGATTCCTTTCGTATGAGCGATGAACCCAAGATTGAGTCGTTTAAACTCTTTATACAACGCCCGAGGTATCTGGCTAACCATCATCGCGTTCACATAACTCTTGCAACTCAAGGCATTGGCAACCACATTTGCTTTCCCTGGATGATAGTGTATCTCTAGATCATAATCCTTTATGAGCTCTAACCATCTTCGTTGTCTTAGGTTGAGGTCATTCTGAGTGAAAATATACTTCAGACTCTTGTGGTTGTGTATATCTGACATCTGTGACCCAACAAATAGTGCCTCCATATCTTCAGAGCATGGATCACTGCTGCTAACTCCAAGTCATGTGTAGGATAGTTCTGCTCATGCTTCCTCAACTGACGATACGCATATGCAATCACGTGTCCCTCTTGCATCAACACATAGCCAAGACCCTGTTTGGAAGCATCAAAGTAGATGTTGAAACTCTTGTGAATGTCAGGCATAGCCAATACTGGTGCGGTAGTCAGCCTTTTCCTCAACTCATCAAAGCTATTCTGACATGCCTCTGACCATATAAACTTCTTGTCTGTCTCTAATAGTGATGTAAGGGGTTTCACTATCTTAGAGAAGCCTTCTATAAATCTCCTATAATATCCCGTGAGTCCTAAGAAACTCCAGACCTCCGACACTGTGGTTGGCGGTTCCCAATTCAACACATCTCTGACCTTTCTTGGATTCACTGCAATACCTCCGCATGTGATAACATGACCAAGGAACGAGACCTCCTTCAACCAGAATTCACACTTGCTGAGCTTAGCATACAACTGATTATCTCTGAGTTTCTGGAGAACAAGCCTCAGATGTCCCTCATGTTCCTCCTCATTCCTGGATTACACCAAAATATCATTGATGAACACCACCAAGAACTTATCAAGATACTCCATGAACACCTTATTCATCAGGTACATGAAGTAAGCTAGAGCATTAGTCAACCCAAATGACATGATTGTGTATTCATATAGCCCGTATCTGGTGGTGAAAGCTGTCTTGGCAATATCCGAGGGTCGTATCCTCAGCTGATGATACGCTAACCTCAAATCAATTTTGGAGAATACTCTAGCTCCCTTCAACTGATCAAACAGATCTTCTATACGTGGCAACGGGTACTTGTTCTTGATGGTAACCTCATTCAAAGCTCTATAATCAACACACATCCTCTGTGTACCATCTTTCTTTTCAACAAATATCACAGGTGCTCCCCAAGGTGAAGAACTAGGATGAATGAACTGTTTATCTAACAATTCTTTTAGCTGTTTCTTAAGTTCTTCTAGTTCACCAACTGACATTCTATATGGCCCTTTAGCAATAGGTGCAGTACCAGGTAGAAGATCTATGATGAACTCAATGTCGCGTTCAGGGGGCATACCTGGCAAATCATTGGGGAAGACGTCCGGGTACTCATAGATGACTCTGATGTCCTCAATCGAACCTGCCTTCAACTGATTCACTGCATAGTCTACTGCCGACGGAAGTGTGGCAACGAACTCAAACCGTTCACCTACTAGGCTCTTGAGGAGCACTAGCATGTGGTTGGACATGGAATGCATGGGAATACCATGTTTTGCGACAAACTGAGCAGAAATAAAGGAATGTGAAGCTCTAGAATCAAATAAAACTGATGCGGGGGCTGAGTTGACGAGGAACATACCGAATACAACGTCCTGAGCCTCCTGAGCGGTCTCCGCGGCCACATGATTCACATGCCCGCGGATGAAGTTCTGCTGACCCTTGTTGTTCTGCGGCGTCTGGTTGTTGTTCCTGGGCTGTTGCTGCTGTGGAGTCTGCCTCTGTCCACTGTTGTTGAACTGGCCTAGAGTGTTCTGGGCATTTCCCTTGGGACAACGGTTGGCATAGTGTCCCACTTCACCACATCTGAACCACGTGGTACCACTAGTGGAAACAGGGGTATTGTTCCTCATAGGTGTCCCAGTAGGGGTGCCCTAGCGTTTCTACAGAAAGTTGGGACGCTGCACTGACTAACCGGCACGCTGAGCTTGCTGCTGCTGCTGAGTCTGTTGGTTGGGGCGCTAGTAGTGATTCTGCCCGTAGTTGACATTCTGTCCTCCTGGGCGGAAAGGTGTTCCTTGTGGGGGTGTGAAACGAGGGCGGGAGTTGTTACTGAACTGCCCTGATGACTCAAACTTTATTTTCTGCTCACCCATGTCCTTGCGAGCATGCTCCACCAGGATGGCATTGTCCACCATCTTCTAAAAATTCTCGAAAGTATGCACCATCACCTGATACTTGATAGGACCAATCAGACCATCCCTGAAGTGATCCTGCTTCTCTGCTTCATCTCCTACATCTGCGGGAGCGTAGCGAGACAATTGGATGAACTTGTCCCGATACTCACTCACAGATATGGATCCCTGTTTCAGTGCAAGGAACTCATGCTTCTTGAGCTTCATTAGACCCTTGGGTATGTGGTGCTCCCTGAACTAGTTCCTGAACTCCTGCCAGGTAATGGTGTTGGGGGTGTCATGGGTTGCGGTGTAAGCATCCCACCAATCTGTAGCGGTCCCTTCGAATCTGCCTGATGCATAAAGGACCTTCTCCCTGTCAGTACACTGGATGATGTTCAGCATTTTCTCCACTATCTTGATCCAGTCATCAGCTTGAAGAGGATTAGATGAGTGAGAGAACGAGGGAGGTTTGTGGCTCATGAACTCCCTGTGCCTGTCTCTTGCTGGTGGTGGTGGAGGTGGTGGAGCTTGGTTCATCTGAGCCCGCATGTTGGCAATAGTGTTCGCCATGTTGGTAAGCAGCTGAGTCTGGGCGGGGAGAAATTGCTCCATCCCTGCAGGTGGCGCCTGGTGTGGTTGACTTTGTTCAGGATCGGGGTTGGTAGTGTTGCTCGTTCCCTGTCACGGCACTACAGGCTGATCAGCTCCTTACCCGGACCTCGTGTTCACCATCTGATCAGTTAGAAAAATGAGACTCATGAAATTAATCATGAAAAAAGGGTAGGAGGAAGGATAAGATAAAGATACTAAAGAAGATAGGCAACCCAAGCTTTACTAAACTATCTATTTGTATTATAAACTTGATATAATTGTGGTCATTACTCCACAATTTTATCGCAATCATTACAAAGATCCAAATCACATTGTTTTCAAAAAACCAAGCACACTTACACATTAATCTAAATTAAACACACTATCAAGACCATTTCAATCTAGCGATTACAAAAGACTCTTAGAAAAACTTCTATCTAAAAAAAATACTCCTATCTTAACTCCAAGATCTATCCTCTCTAACGATATCAGGTGCGGTAGCCGGGCTCTCCGTAGTGGACGTGCTTGCGAGGAGGTGACTCTGGCAGGTACTCCATAGGCTCGTCGCTCTCGTACTCTGGGGGTAACTCCAGATCTCCCCTCAGCTGAGTTTCAAGAATTGCCTTCTCCCTGATGGTCTTCATTAGCTTTCTCTTGACCTCCTGGAGCTTCTCCGGCAGCATCCAAGTCCGTGCTGAGAGCAGTGACCAGCTCCTGTGTAGTGTCCATGAGCAAGCTTCCTTCACCAGGGGGCGGGGCAGGAATCTGCGCACAGGTGGCTCCCCTCTTGCGCCGTGGAAACAGCTGAAACTCAATGCCCAGAAGTTCATCCTTGTAAGCGTGGCAGAGATAGTAGAGCGCTCTCCTGGCGGCTTCTCTAGTCCCTACGTCCAAGGTCCTCCTGGGCACATCATCAATGTGCTTAGAGTACTCCACTCGGCTGCCATGTCTCTCATCCGGAACACTGATCACCACTGCCACCAACCACTCCTCCTCCTGCTGGGCATTCTTGTACATGTGAGCTTCATAGCGTGGCATCAGCGGGAACCAATTCTCAGCATGGCCCTCCAAAGAAGCGTGGGGAATAGACCTTCAGCAAAGTCCAAGTGATGTATCTGCTTCTCATAGTGGGGCTCAGGTGGCGGTGGGCTTGCGGCGACGGCTGGCTCTGGATCATCATCTAGGTCATCGTCACCACCATCGGGTGCATCTGAGTCATCATCACCATCCTCATCCCCATCTCTACTTGCAGCACCTGGATCAGCTCCGTCTCCTCCTGCAGGATCCTCATTGCTACCACTTGAGACCTCAGGGTGGTCCTCCGGTAGCTCCATGGGCTCCTCCTCAGTGTCAATGTCCACCTAGCCTCCTTCAGGGTGGGCGTAGTAGTTGTCATTGTTGTCTTCGAGTATCACGTACTTGGGATCCGTCTGCTCGGACTCCTCTTGGTCGGACACTTCCTGCGGATGATGGATCGGATGCGACGGTCCACGGGTGCTCTTGCGGGCGGTCTGCTTGTTCCTGCGCATGAAGTCAAGGAGGGAATTATAGTGATATAATCAAGAAATAAGCAGTTTTCAAAAGCAAGCAAAGCAAGATGAGCCTTAAAATTCAACCATTACTAACTAGGTTAATGTCCTACAGTCAACACTACTCTGATACCACTTCTGTCACACCCGGTTTAGAAAAGGTAACCAAATGATCCCATATGTGCGCCAGGATCAAGTTCCGCACATATAGTAGACGTCACAAGTGTATACCCGAAACAATGCATTAACAAAATAGAGTATAATAGTATTTTATTGCATGACCGATAGTCTTAATTTTAAATGAATAAATAAACATTTATAACTAGCAGCAGACTTCAACTTTACAGGCAGATGAATGGGAGACATACGCTTAGTATTCCTCGAAATCTTCAGGAAACTCTGGACAATTATCTTGTTCTGAGCAGCATTTGTTTTAATAAAGCAAGTGTGAGTACACTTATGCTTGGTACTCAGCAAGTGGAGTAAATTATATGACATGCAAGGCCCAAAATAAGGAAAAGCTGACATGGTTTGACTGCGATAGCAATTTTCGTTGATCAAATTTTATTAAGCAAGCATTAACTAAGTGTAAATAAATACCAATCCCTTCAACAAATATCAGAAATAGATAATCAATGACATAAATAGATAAAGAACATCGATTTTAGATCATCTTGAAGTTTAATTATCATGTGAGTGTCGAAGCCGCTCTTAACCGTGAGCACGGCTGATATATAAGTTTTCACTCTCCAGAGGTTGTACACTTTACCCACAATTCGTGTTTCCCTTGATGCCCGGGTTTGCAAGGCCCTTAAACACTTCCAAGGTAAGTGGCAGGGATTCACTACGAGGTCTTTACAAAGATTTCCTAACTTATGACAATCCACTAAGGTTTCAAGTCAAAGCGGTCATAACTCTCCCTAATGAGGCAGACGCATTACCCAGGACCATATCACACCCTCAAGAGGACCGAGCTATACCCCGACGATGCAACCCCTTTTGCCCTTTCAGTAAGATCATCATAAGCTGAAGTATCTAATTAATTAGCCAAGACCAGAGCCATGTAGTATTATGGTTGCACTGTTTTCCTAGGGGGTTCTCCATATTCCAATTAATGAAATGTTCTTAATTATCATCAATAAAGTAACCCATAACTTGAGTAAAACAGTGCAACATGACTTTCAGGTTATCCAACCATACTCTAGGTAAAAGCAACTAGCGTAACTACAATATAAATATAATATCCCAGGCTTAATCAAGGAAGTTTAATAAAAACTAGGCACATCCTTAGTTTGGGATCCATCATATTCTAGACACATGCATGCATATAAAGTAAATATGTGTGTTTATAAAGTTATTACGACTGAAGCATAATCAAGGACCACTTGCCTTCATCAACGAACTGCTGCTGCACGGGAACGTCTTCAAAGCTCGGCTCTTGCGGAACCTTGAATTGTGTACCGTCTATCGTAGCACACAAGTACATATGAGCAAACAAATACAATAAATAAGAAACAATATACCAATCCATGTAAATAGAGCAAAATATTGTAATAAAACTACTGCATATGTCGTAAGGATCGTGTGAGCGCAAGAACCGATAAAAACGGAGTTAAAACGGAGAAATTAGGGCTAAAACATGATTCTAGGGGCTTATTTGTAGAAGATTTGAAACTAAAAGGGCTCTGACCAAAGAAACCGAGGGCTAGATCATAATTAAACCTTAGACCTAGGGGTTGGATTGTAAATAGAAGGATCTAGGACTGCGGGTTCTATTTTTGAAAAAGATAGGGGCCTAAACAGAAGAAAAAGGATCTATTCGTGAATACATTTGAACTACCATGGACTACGGGTTGATTTCTAGAAAAGTAAGGGGCTAAAGTGCAAAATAACCTTGGGTTTACCGGTATCTGGATCTATTTACTTGGGTTAGATCTAATATAACCCGTTGGATCTAGATCTAACGGCTTGGGACGGTTGGGGGCGAGGGGCGGCGGCGCGAGGCGCCGACAGCGAGGGAGAGCGGCGACGAACGGCGATGGCTCGCTGGGGAAAATGCGTAAACGCGCTCCCGGCCTCGGTTCCAAGCGGGGATTGCACTGGAAGCAAGAGGGTGACACGAGGAACGCATCTACGGGGTTAAGAAGGAACGTCAGTGACCGAGGGAGGCGCACGACGGTGGTGTGTGGCACGGCCGTGGCTGCGACGCATCTACAAAGAGAGGCCAGCGAGGATCCTCACCACCACGTGAAGCTTCTAGGCCGCTAGCTTGATGGCGGGGAGCGGCGGAGCAGCGGTACGGCGAGTGTCCGAAGCTCGGCTATGGCGTGTGGCGGCGGAGCTTGGTGCTAGGGTTCTTTGGATGAGAGGCGTCGGCTGCGGCTTGGGGAGAGCTAGGGCACATGACGGGGCTTTAAATAGGGGCGGCTACGGCCTTGGCGTGCGGGCCCGAGGCCCCTCGCACGATGGGGGAAGGCGTGCCGGGGGCGGACTCAGCCTCGAGCCCGAGTCCGGCTCGAGGTCAGGGACAACCCTGATGGGTGGGCCCCAACTGTCAGCAGAAGAAAGAGGAGAAGGAGAGGGGTACGGGCGGACTGGGCCGAGGGAAAGAGAAAACGAGCTGGGCGCGCGGGGAAAGAGAGGAGGAAAGAAAGGCCGCCTGGGCTGGGTCGTGCGGGAGAGAGGAGAGAGCCGGCTGGGCTGGGCTGCAACGAGGAAAAGAAAGAGGAAAAAAAGAGAAAAAGAGAAGTGGGCCGGGTCCAACTAGGAAATGAGAGAGAAAAAGAAATGCATTCAAATGCATTTGAATTTGAATTTGAAATTTAAATTCAAATGGAAGACAATCAATAAAACAATGCAATGGGGCATGATATGCACAAAACCTATAGTTCCTTATATTTCTTTTTATGGTTTATTAAATTGCTATTAATTCACGGTAAATGCTCTAAAATCAAAATAAGGAGATAAAAACCTTATGGTCCTAAGAGGAATTCTTGCAAAATTTATTCAAGTTCCCAAATTCCAAATTAGGGTGTTACACGTTCCGCCTGCGCTGGGCGCGCTTGGCGTTCTTCACCCGCCATATCCTTCGGTGCTCCTCGTTGTCATCCTGGGGGCGTGAGCTGTGGGCTCATCGGCAGAGACATCTGCAAGTTGCTCGTCATTGTACTCGGGACCTTGTCAGACCCAAGGCCACGGGACTGAGTACATAGTGTAGTTTAAAGAGGTTTAAGAGATTAAGTCCGTCTTGTCTCTTATTCATCTCGTTTATCTCTTATTTATCCCATTTAAATAAGAGATAAAACTAACCGATTCGGAAGGAATCTATCCGAGATATGTTCTGGTACAATTCCTTGGCTGATATCGGTTAGGATTCTTGTAACCCTGGCCTCTCGGATATATAAGGGAGGACAGGGACCCTCTCAAAACAAAATTATCAGATCATCCTACATCCAAAGGAATACAAACCACCATACAGGATGTAGGGTATTACGCACCTCGCGGCCTGAACCTGTCTACATCCTGTGTTCCTTGCACCTTTGAGTTCCTGATCTCGGCGTCTCCTCACCTAAATTTACCACCTTGGGTATACCCCTCGGTGGGTAGCCGGTAAAACACCGACAGCTGGCGCGCCAGGTAGGGGAGCGCATCGAAGATCCACCGGCGAACTCGATGGCATCTTTCCAATTTACCAGTCGGAATCGACTCCTACTGGTCGAGCTTCATCAACAAACCGTCGCAGCTCCATCAACAAGCTCCACGGCTTCGTCAACATTCGTCCACGAATCAAGGTAAATGACTTATAGCTTTTCTGACTTGTTCTTCACAGGATCGGCTACCTTTTCGGGTACACCTCTCGATGGGCATGAAACCCTCAGGGGCTACACCATGATCGGCTACCTTTTTGGTACACCTCTCGATGGGTATGAAACCCTCGGGGGCTACACCATGATCGACTACTTATCTGTGTACGTCTCTCGACGGCATGAATCCCTCCAGAGCTACACTTCGCCGACTACCTATCTATGTATGTCTCTCGATGGGCATTGAAACCCTCCAGGGCTACACTTCATCGACTACTTTTGTGCACTGTGCATCCTCTTTGTTGCATGACGACTACATTCTGCGTGTGTCTCCTCTTAACGGTCGCTAATCTACTCGGGTAGCACATGCCTTAATCCGTGAAACCTTGGCTCTTCTGTCACGCCTAACGCCTCTATGCGTACACGAGACAAAGATCTCATACACGCTATGAGCAACGGCTAAAATAGGACCAGGTGCTTAAACGTAACACGTGGACTGCTCGGGAGATTTAAATGGCCTAAAAAGAGCTCGACACAGCAATTTTTACACCGAATAAATTTTGGTGTCTTCACATTATTACTGAGTACTACTCGGTATCTTCGCATTATGCTATATAATGTGTGCATTGTCTTTTTTCAGGTCAAGCTTTAGCAACAACCCTCCAGGCAGCGCGGCGTGCCATCGCAATTCCGCCAGTTCTCAGGCTCGGGGGCTGGGCGATGCGCACTACTCGACATGGCTCCTTTCACTCTCCTAGCTTGTAAGCTCGGGGGCTGGATGCCGCAAAACTACTCGAAGATGACTCATATGAAGACTGAGAGTGCAGAAGAAACCTTAAGTCACTGCGCGGTTAAATAAACCAGCGGGAGGCTTAATTTCACTACGCAGAAGACGAAGAGTTTTTCTCGGGATTTCAGAGTAACACCAATGCAACGATTCTTGGATCCTTTTTCCCAAATTTGAGAGATTTGGATTCAAGGCTCGGGGGCTCCGGGATACGTGGCATCGACTACTTATTTTTCAAATTTATTTGGAAAGTAAGGAGGATTACAGACTAATGTGAGCTTCAGCCTGATTCTCCGATTCAACCTAAGGCTTGGGGGCTTTTTTCAATCGCATACCATACAGGACTTCAAGATGCAGCCGAGTAAGTACTCGAAGAAGGACTTCAAGATGGAGCTTCAAAGAAGCCGAAGACTACTACAAAAAGTACTCGATAAGCCTGCAGTACTCAGCTACGAAGAGCTCGGGGGCTTGTCAGACCCGGGGCCACAGGACTGAGTACATAGCGTAGTTTAAAGAGGTTTAAGAGATTAAGTCCATCTTATCTCTTATTCATCTCGTTTATCTCTTATTTATCCCATTTAAATAAAAGATAAAACTAACCGATACGGAAGGAATCTATCCGAGATATGTTCTGGTATGATTCCTTGGCTGATATCGGTTAGGATTCTTGTAACCCTGGCCTCTCGGATATATAAGGGAGGACAGGGACCCTCTCAAAACAAGATCATCAGATCATCCTACACCCAAAGGAATACAAACCACCATACAGGACGTAGGGTATTACGCACCTCGCGGCTCGAACCTGTCTACATCCTGTGTTCCTTGCACCTTCGAGTTCTTGATCTCGGCGTCTCCTCACCTAAATTTACCACCTTGGGTATACCCCTCGGTGGGCAGCCGGTAAAACACCGATAGACCTAGCTCATCATCATCCGTGTTGCGAAGGAAGGCCATGTAGACTTGACGATCCGATGAGTTGTTAGCCGTATGGCTGTACTCGAGTAGCTCTGTGCCACTGTCTCCCTCTTCCATGATGGGAGAGAGAGGTTTGCCCTCCTGGAAGGGTAGTTCCTGCGTGAAGGCTACAAGGCGGGACTCGTACTCGAGTAGTTCGGAGGGCTCTAAGCCCTTCCAGTACACGAAACCGCTTTGCGACGTAGATGTTATGGTTAAACCTAGATGGTTGCCCTAAAACAATTCAGGGTAGCCATTGGGTTACGAGTGGTTTTCAAGAGTAGGGCCCCCCGACTGGCGGTGGCTTCCTCATCTCCGAGTCCTCCTCAGCTCTGGCTTGAAGGTGTAGTACTAAGCGACGAGTACTCTTCGTTGGAGCCCGAGTTGTTGTCTAAAACGGGTGCCCCCTGGCAAGTGGTGTCTCCCACATCCTTGAGCTTGAGCAACAGATCTAAGTCCTCCTCCAAGTTTAGATTGTGTGGTTCCCTCAGATTGGTTTCAGTCTGATCCGACTAGTTCTAGTGCATCACGAGTGGGAGTCGCATCAAAAATGGACATCTTTTCGATCTATAGGGCCAGATCGGGGAGCCGCAACTCATCGAGGTTGTTGATGACCCTGTTGAGGTCGCTGCTCCGAGTTGATATGGAGGTCTCCAGCTTCCTGGAGTTGACTAGGTGGCTGTTGAATCCACCCAAGCCATTGGCAATGCATATCTAGGAGCCGAAGATGAAAGTTGTGCCCTCTTGTCACACCCGATTTTAAGGACAAAACCGAACGCATAACTATATGTATGCCAGGATCAAATTCCATACATATAGTGACTTCATCAGCGAATAATCAGCAACAGTATCACAAAAAGAGAATTAAAAGACTATAAAGATTATCAGAGTTATACAGCTTATCCTGAAAATGAAGACTCCAAACTTCACAGGCAATCGACCAGGGGTTGCATAGGCCTAGAACTCAACATCATCTTCAAAAGACTTCATATCACTTTCTCCTCTGAGCAGCAATTATAACAAGCATGAGTATACTTATGGTTGATACTCAGCAAGTGTTGACAATTATATGACATGAAGGCCAAAATTAAGGAAAGGCTGACTGGCTTACTGCGATAAGCAATTTTAGTTGGTCAAATTTTATTAGCACCTGATTACTAAGGTATAAGTTCATACCAAAACCCACATTAAAAGAAACAAAATAGGTATAACAGAAATATAACCATAACCATAAATATGGTCCACGATTTAATTCATCTTCAAGGTCAATTTCATGTGAGGGTCCAAGCCGCTCTTAACCGTGAGCACGGCTGATATATCAGTTTTCACTCTGCAGAGGTTATAAACTTTACCCACAATTCGTGTCTTCCAATTTGCCCGAGGTAGCTAGCCTCTTAAACACTTCCGAGGTGAGTGGCAAGGAATTCACTATGATGCCTTTACAAAGATTCCCTAACTTATGACAATCCGCTAAGGTTTTAGGCCGCAGTGGTCATAACCCTCCCTAATGAGGAAGACGTCTTAACCAGGATCATATCTAAGCCTGAAGAGGACCGGGCTATACCCCATCAATGCACTTCCCTTTTGCCCTTTCGGTAAAATCATCATAAACTAGAGTTTCTAATTAATTAGCCAAGACCAGAACCATATAATATTGTGGTTGAACTATTTTCCTGGGTGGTTCTCCATGTTCCGATTAAAACATATGATCTTGTGATTAACAACATAAAGAGCATGAACATGGATAAAATAGGTGTAGCATCATCATTGTTATCATCATGATTATAAATTATTCCCAAACCAGAACTAATTATAGCAACTAAACAGAAATTACCCAACAAGAAAGATAAAACCCAGGTTGACAAGGAATGATGGTAAAGACTAGGCATATCCTTAATTAGGATCCATCAAAATTAGAACACATGCATGCATATAGAAAAAGTTATATTTATTGTGATTATTAGGATAAAAGAATGATCAAGGAAACACTTGCCTTTCTTTAAGAGAATAGCTGCTCAGAGTCTTCAACCTTTCTTTAAGAGAATAGCTGCTCAGAGTCTTCAACTCTTGTTATTGAGACTCTAAATCTTCAAAACTCTTGGATTGCACTTCTTCTAACGTCACACAAGTATCGGGCCCAAGCATACAAGCAAATAAACAAACAAGAACAACTAAGAACAAATACACCCAACAAAGAGAAGCCTAACAAGAGCATATAAAGGATAGGGCTCGTTGCTACGGTCACGAGAGCGCAAGAAACGCGGAAAATGGAGGTACAGTTGAAAAGAAATAGCTATCAGAAAATTTATGTTATAAAAGAGAACAAAGAAACTATAAGCTTCATTTATTTTAATTTAAAAAAGTAATATAAAAGGTATTCAAAATAGAATATCCCTAATTATAATTAACTCATATTATATTTGTATTTATGAAGACGAGGTACAACTTAGTCAAATGTTATATATAATTAAATTACACTAATTAAATAATTAATTAGAAAAGAACTTGTGAGAGCATATAAACGCATAATTTTATGATTCGTGTTGAACTAAACAAATTATAACTAAAACACATTTAAGTTGACATTAATCAAATTAATATTAATTAAGTAAACCGGAGTAAAGACTTAATTGGATTTTAATTGGAAGAACTAGATGAGAGGTCATTAATCAAATTAAATCTATATTTAATTTTAAAAATAGGAACTATGGTACAATAGCACTACTAAACAATAGCTTAGTGTTTTAGAAGACTAACGCAAAAAGAACGGATTAAAACGGATCTAAAACGCGAAAACTACGCATGAAACAAGGCTGCAGGGACCTATACGTGATTAATTATAGATTTCACGAGCTAGCAAGGAAGATCTGCAAGATAGAAAATAGTGCTCGCAAATAAAGAAAAGTTTAGGGTTAGATCTGAAAAATACCACGGGTGGGGTTGGGTTGAAAAGATGCAATAGATCTAGGTGTTTTCTGCGAAGTTTGCAAGACGCACGAAAAACTGCAGGAATTACAAGATTTCCAGGGGGCTAAATTGCAAAAGCTTAGGAACAGCTCCTATGGCAGCCAACGCCCACTGTTTTACAAATTCCGGTCGTTCTAGGGCACGGCAGATCACGAGGAGCGAGGCAAAAGAAAGAGGACGACGAGGGAATTCGATTCCATACTTTCCTTACCGCGGGGATGCGTCATGGTGGCTGAATTTCGCCGGAGAAGAGGGCGGCGGCGCACTGCTCTGAGCGGCGGCACTTGTGTTCATAGCGAGGTGGCCTGGGCGGTCCAGGAGGGAGGGTGGTGCGGCTGCAGCGGTGTGCAGGGCCAAGGCGCGCACGCCCAGAACGGCGGCGGTCCACTGGAGGCGCTGTGCAGGGCGACGCATAGAGAGCAGGGGCGCAGGCATCAGGGGCGGCGGCGCTCGTGGTGACACGCGCTGCTACAGGGGGTGAAGCTACAGGACAGAGGGGGCACGATGCAGCAGTGCAAGGGGTAATGGGGAGGCCGGTAGGGACGCATGCAGGGAGTGATGCGGGGGAGGGCGACGGCAGCGCTGGCTGCAAGAGTCGAGCTGGAGGGGACGCATGCGGCAGGGGCAACAGGGGAGTAGGGGCTAGGGCACAGGAAGAAAATCAGCGCTGGGAGGTGGAGTGCGAGCAGCAGGGGGCACGGGGGACGGCGCCCACGACCAGGTGTGCGAGCTGGAGAGCGTGCTGTGGCAGGATAGGGTGGAGCCCTGAGGGTTTGCTCGCCCTTCATAGGGGTGCTTGGGACCCTAGCGTGATGGGCACACTTGGGCATAGGCTGCATGCCGGGAGTTCCTAGACTCGAGCGGCTGCAAGGCAGGCTGGGCCCAGTTAGGTCCACGAGAAGAGTTAGGAGACGCGGAGACCTTGGCCGACGCTGCCAGGCTGACCTGGTTGGGGTGCCGTGCGGGGAGTCCGAGCTCTCCCCGTGCACGGGTTGGGCCTGAACAGAAAATGAAAGGGAAAAAAATGATGGCAGGTGGGGCCATGATGTCATAGAGAAGGATCAGGGAGAAGAGCGAGGTCGAAAAGAGAAACGAGCTGTCCGAAGCCGTACGGGATGTTCGAGAGCATGAAATAGAAAAGAAAGAGGGATCGAGTGAGCTGAATCTTTTTATTGAAAGCAGACGGTTGTGCTTGCGTGATGCACAAATCGAGGATAGTAATGCCGGCCATCCACTCTTGGATGAAATCCAAAACAGGCACATGAAAAGCAGCTAGTTCGGGCTGCAGGTGGCGTACGAGGGTACGATGAGGTTTGGCATGCGTGGCCAAACCGGACTCGATCGGCGAGTTCAAATAAAATACTCAGAGCCCAAGAAAAAGATTTTAGAGCTTTCCAATAAATGGATTTAGCTCTACGGAAAAAGAAAATAATTTCTAGAAAAATCTGGAAAATTCTCGAAAAACCCTAAAGATGGATAAACACATTGTAAAAGACATTAACATCCTAAATTGAATATTTTAGGGTGCGACACCTCTCGAGCACAGCGCTGGTGAAGTTGAATGACGCCATCGAGTTCTCCGGTGGATGCTCGATGAACACCCCTACTTGGCGCGCCAGCTATCGGTATTTTACCGCCACGCCCACCGAGGGATACCCCGATGTGGTGAGTTTGTAGGTAGGGTGTCACCGAGATTAGGAACTCGAAGGTGCAAGGAACACAAAGTTTAGACGGGTTTCGGCCACCGAGAGCGTAATACCCTATGTCCTTTGTGGTTTGTATTGCCTTAGGTGGTGATCGGGTGATCTCCTATTTGGAGAGGGTCCCTGTCCGCCCTTATATAGTATGCGGGGATTGGTTTACATGGAAGTCCTAGTCGGGTACAAGGCCAGAAGTCGAGTAGTTTCCTACCCGAGTACTTTTTGGTGGTTTCCTACCATGTCCGACTAGCTTCATTACTGTATGAGTAATCCTACTACACTACGAGTAGTTACAACAGATGTAGGGCGTGGGCCATATCTCATCCCTTATCCTAGGAAAAGTACACTATGTGCATAGTCCTGTGGGCCCGAGTCTGACACCATCATCTAGCACATTTTCCTCCTCATGTATCTTCTAACTTGTGAGATCAGCATTAGAGAGCCCAAGAATGCTTGCAAACTGTGCATATTCAACTAAAAAGGGCTTGCCTTCTATGGTCCAATGGAAGGTCTTGGTTGAGCGGTTGACATAAAGAGATGCATAGAACAAAGCCACAGCCTCCTCATTCCAATCACAGTTGAAAGACATGATTGAGGAGAGATTCATTCTTCTACAAGTACCTTCTACATCCCTTACCACTCTCACACCCAATTTTGGAAGCAAAACCAAATGCATAGCATACGTGTGCCAGGATCCGTTCTCACACATATGTTGACATAGAGAGTGTAATATATAAAAGACAATGTTCGAAAGCGTAAACAAAAGGGAATAATAACATTTACACTCCGAATATTATAAATGTTCCACCGTTAACCTAAATGAAGTCTTTCGGCAATTTCTTCTTCCACAGGCAGTTGACCGGTGAACGCACGCCTAGAACGCTTCGAAGTCGTCGTAATTCTCCACTTCAATATTGTGACAACCAGGTAATTAGTTTTATAGATACTAGACTTAGTGTAAAGAGTATGTGCTTGCTATGGTATTTATGTATAGTACAAATAATTAAGAGTATAGTTGTAATTTCTATAGAATATAGGTCCTTGAGTGCTGATTAAGTGTAATAGATATGCTAGATCACATGAAAAATGGGTTTTTGCGTGGAAAACAAGGACCTAAATGTAATTAGTGCAAAAATATGGGTCCTTTTATGCAAATTAAGTAGAGTATAAAAGTGATTTCTAAAAGTTTACTCAGGACTAAACTGCTAGAATGCCAGTCATCATGACAGTCATGAAAACTTTTAAATAGGTCCAAAGTTGTGACCAAACCCCTTTTGGGTAAGGACAAGGTAATTTAAATTTTACCTTTATTCGAAATTCAACATGTAATGCCATAAGTTTTGAGTTTTTAAGCTTGAGCCCTAAAACAATGTTGTAGGGCTTGAAAAGTTCTACAACTTTCGTTTTGGGCACCTTCTCATTAGATCTCTGTATCGGTGGGAAAAGTTAGTTTACCGTAGGGTCCCTGTGTTTCTTCAGTTTTGCAAACAAGTCCCTGGGAAAATCCCCTTTCTATTCCTCCTCTGGCGCCGCTCAGTTCTCTGCTCTGCAGCCGCCGCTGTTCGACCACCCTCGTCACATCCTCCTGCAAGTTCCCGTGCGCATTGATTTCGTCCGCAGGCAACTGTGCTGCTCCCCCATCGCCCCATCCCCGCGTGACCTTATCCGTCTCCCTGCGCACTGCTTTTCTTCCACACTCTGCCTCCGCCACCACTTGCCCCACGCCATCTCCCTCCAGCGCGCCCTCCTATCCATCGCTGCCGTGGCCTCCTCCTCCCCGAGCCACTTCGCCGCGGAGGACCACCTCGTTACCACCTGAGGCCTCACCCGGGAGCAAGCCGCAGAGGGCACCAAATGCTTCTTCCACTGGAAGATCCCCGCCAAAGCCGACGCCATGCTCGCCTTCCTCACCGGCCTGGCGCTCGGCCTCTCCAGGGCTGACACGGCGTTCCCCACCTCCCGACGCCCTCAATCCCTCCCCTCGTTCCGTCTCGCTGCCCGCCCCCTCGCGCAAGGCCTCCGCCCCTGCTCACCCCCAAATCGGAGCTGCGCCGCCTGGTTCGCCCACTCAGCCCCTGGCACGTCGCCCTCCTCTGCGCGGCCGCCCCTTCCCTTCTGACCCGGCGAGGCGCCCTCGACTGTCCCCAATCTCACGATTCGGGCCCTCCCCGGCGACCATCTGCGCGTCTTCTGCTCTGTTTGCAGGTGATGGACCTCGTGCAGCAATTAAGACAAGTTCAGGGGTTTTTTTGCAAAGTCTAGACCCACAGAAATAGTGTTATTTGAGGACCTCTGTGTAAGAGTGCTTGTTATTTCATGTGAAGTGATGCTGCTGACTTGTAAAATTAATAGAAAATAGTAGGAAATTCCAAAAATTGCAAAACAAGTTTTGTTGGAACCTAGATTTTAAGCTCTACAACTTCTATTAAGTGAGATTGATATGAAACCAAATATTTTTGAATCTATGTTAAATCTAAGATAAAAAAGTGTAATATCCATAGCTCCTACATGTTAACTTTGTTGATCTTGATTTTTGGTATGCAATCCCTATAGATTAAGTATGAATTGATATGGAATTTTCAAACCTAAGTTTGTTTTGTAATTTAAATTCTTTTAAGTTGATCAATTCAATTTGTTTTATAGTAGAATTAGCTAAGTCTATTCAGTAAAGCTTATCTAATTAGATCTTTTGGTCAGAATCTTTTAAGTATGCAATGGATCTGTGTTTAAATATTCAAAACTTTATAACTTTAATTATCCAAGCTTCACATTCAAATTTGAATTTAATTTTGAGTATTTTAATTCTTGTTTTCAATTAAATTAATGCTATAGTCATGAGTTGAATGTTTAAGATTCAAAGCTTAGGTTCCTTTTTGTACCATGAGTTCTTGAGTGTTAACCTTCTGGAATTCAGCTTATCGTAAAATAAAGTAAAAAGACTATACATTCTTTAATTTTATATTCTTGCATATCATGTAGACCCGACTGCTCTCGCCGACGGTGTTTACGAGCTGATCGCGGACCAAGCCGTGGAAATTCCTACAGACCCCGAAGACGTCGTTGAAAGTCTAACTGAAGCCCCGAACCAAAGTTCAGAAGATCTTAACTTTGCTGACTTCAGCCCCACCAATAAAGGCAAGCCCCGGTGCACATCCCAATATTTCAAGTTATTACAATTTCATTATTATATTATATATCTTGCATTATGTCACACCCAATTTATAAGAACATAAATCGAGCAATCATATATGCGCCAGGATCAAGTCACGCATATATACAACAGATTATCAAGATATCACAACACATGTCACGAATAACAGGAATATAAATCGTAGATACATCAACACATGAATTATTTTATTACAACCGAATCAAGAATCGGTTCAAGAGTTGCGGAAGCGTAAAAGAGATACATGAAGAGCTGGGCGCCACAGGGACGTCGACTGGGAGACAAACGCCTAGAAGTCGTCGAAGCCGCTGACGTAGTCCTCCACGTTGCCGGGCACTGAGCAGCAGTCGAAGATATCCAAAATAGAACAGAAGAGTAGAGAGGCAAGTGTGAGTACAAACTCGTACTCAACAAGTATAACACGAGCATGAGGCTCTAAGGTTAGCTGACTCAACTGCATTAGCTTTTAGTCTTGGCAAATTTTATTAAAGCTAGTTACTACAAATGGATGAGTTACCATAACCCAAATTGCATAAGAATTAATCAATATTAATTGAGAACTACTGAGAACCATCCAAACCAAACCACCCGGGGAATCGCCCTCGTCAAAGGTTGATAACCCCACTAATCAGACGGAGGATCTGGGCCGCTCATGACTGTGAGCACAGCTGATATATCAGTTTTACACTCTCGAGAGGTTGCACAACTTTACCCACAAGTCGTGAGCTACGCTAGTTGTTCATCACACTTCCTTAGGTGAGATGGCTAGCAAGCACACTACGAGACCGTTACAAAGGATCACGTTGGTAAGGTGTAACCGCTAAGGATTCTGGATCAGCGACGATGGGGCCCACCTCCGGGGGTACAAGACACACAGCACAGACCAAGCCGGAGGAGCAGGGACCATTGAAGCTTACCACCCCTCTTGCCCGCGCAGGTAAGTTACTCCTGAACCAAAATGACCTAATTAGTAAGTCAAGACCGTCCCATTCCAGTCTTGTGGTTGCGCGGTTGTCCCAGGTTGTCGCTCTATGAACCGGTCCTTATGGAGAGTGGCCAACCAAGCACTAAGCACCGTGCTGGCCCCCTAAACCATGTTTCTAATAAAAACATCTTTTAAGGACGCACAAACCACTCAAGCACACAGCACAGAGGGTCGGCTCCAGAATTAAGTTGCATAAGACCATTAATCAAATTAATTAAAAAGGACCAAGATTTGTTGTAGCGCAGCAACCTAGCACAACTAACCAAAATGCAACCCAAGGGATATATGTAAAGATATAAAGGTAGCTAGGAAATCCTTATAGGTATATAGTATTAAATGCAGTATGAAATTATATTTAAAAGTGATAGGAGGTTCATGTTATACTTGCCTTCCTCGTACTCTCCCGGCTGCTGCTCGAAGTGCTCGGAAGACGGCTGCTCCTGGTACTGCTCCAAAGGCTCCGCGTCTACTCTCGATCATCAAACATAGCCCACACATACACACATGCATAGCAAGAACAAACTATAAGAAAAACAGTACACCAATACAACAGAACAGCACATGAAACTAGCCTAGAACTAATCTACGCATTACAACGATCGCGTGGATATAAAGAACGCTTAAAACGGAGCTAAAACGTGAAAACTACGCTTAAAACAGGATCCAGGGACCTATTTGTAAGAAAAACTGAGCAACCAGGGGCTTCTGGACAAAACTCGGGGACTAAAACGTAAATAAAGCCTAGATTCAGGGGCTAGCACGTGAAAAGGCATGGCTTGGACGGCGGGTTCAAATTCCAGAGAAGCCAGGGGCCTAAAAGCATAAAACAGGACCTATCCGTAATTTCTTTTGAACTACACGCGGACCGCGGGTTAATTCCCCAAAAAGGCGAGGGCTCTTTAGCAAAAAGACGTGACTGAAGCGGTAAGATCTGTTCTGGGCCCTCGGATCTTGATCGCGCGGCTGAGATTAGATTCACTAATCGAAGGGGTACGCGTGACTCTCGACCGTCAGATCCAAATCCGACGCTCCTGGCCTATACTTAAACGGATCTAATCTAGACCACCTAATCCAGATCTGACGGCTCCGATTCATCCTTACCCCGAACCGGTACGCCCGCTTTAGATCCATTGGATCTCGATCCTACGGTTCGGATCTAAGCTACCCTCGATCTAATCTTGCCCACCCATCCCGGGATCGCACGGCTCAGGACGAACGGCGCACAGGACGGCGGAGGGGGGTCACCGGAGTTCCTTCCCGCGGCGGCGCTTTGCCGGCGTAGGCCGATATCGGCCGTCCGACCTCGATTCAGGATGGGGCTTGGCCGGGGAGAGGGAGTGGGCGACGGTGAACCCGTCTGGGCGGTTAGCGCGACGGATTGGGGTCGGACCGAGGCTCCCCACGGTGGAGTGCGGCACGGGACATGGCGGCGCGGGGAACGCGCTTACGCGGAGGGAGAGGGGAAGGGAAAAGGGGCTCGGCAGGAGCCTTACCACGCCTGGAAGCTGCGACGACGGCCTGCGGGGAGGGATTGGCGGCGCAGAGGTGGGATTGCGGCGGCGCGGGGCTCGGCCGATGGCGGCACTGTCCTCGGGCCGAGCTGCGGCACGGTGGCGCTAGAGCACAGAGGGGAGGTGGGGGAGGTGGATGCGGCTGAGGAGGAACGCGAGAGAGAGGCCGCGGCTAAGAAGGGGGAGGGGACAGTCCTCGGCGTGCGGATCACGGCCACGGATCCCGTGCCTTCCGCGGTTCGTTGCGGCTCGGCCTTACCCAGGTGCTGCGGGGCTTCTAGAAGAGAGAGGAGGCTCGGGCGATGACCAGTGGGGCCGCGCGAGCGAGGGGAGGGGAGCTCCAGGGTGCGGCGGGGCGGCCCACGGTCAGCGGCAGGGCGGCCGGACCGGCGAGGGGAAAAACAGAGGAGGGGGAAATCGGGCGCTGGGAGGAAGGGGAAGGGAAGGCGCCGACAGGTGGGCCCGGAGTGGCAGCGAGAGGGAGAAGGAAGGGAGCGCGGGGCTGAGGGGGAAACGGGCCGGGGTCGTGGCCCACGCGGGGGAAGAGAGAAAGGGAGGGTGCTGGGCCTCGGGTTTGGCCCACGCGGAAAGAAAGGGGGAAGAGAGGGAGAGGGTTTTGGGCTGGGCTGAGGGAGAGGGAAGTGGGCCGGCTGGCTGGGCTCCCTTCTATTCCTTTTCTTTTTCTACACTCCACTAATTCAAACAAACTATTTGAATTCAAACTACAATTTGAATTCAAATCCATAAATTCAACACAATTAAAATAATGCACCAGCATGAATGCACAATCAAGTTGATCTTATGATAAATTTTATTTTCTTGCGTCATAAAATTACTTTAAATGCGATATAAATTAAGTAAAAGACGGGAAAATTTATTTAAACTCAAATAAATTCATCAAAATTAGGGAAAATTTACCTTAGGGTGTTACAAACCTACCCCCCTTACAGGAATCTCGTCCCGAGATTCGGATAGGCTAGCTAGCAAAGAGGTCGGGATATGTCTTCCTTAGCTCGTCTTCTCGCTCCCAAGTAGCCTCATCCTCCGTATGATGACTCCACTGAACACGGCACATCTTGATCTTCTTGTTTCTAGTAGCTCTCTCAGATGTCTCCAGAATCTTCACCGGATGCTCGACATAGGTCAGATCCTCCTGCACATCCAACCCTTCTATCGGTGCTTGCTCTTCTGGCACTCTCAAGCACTTCTTCAACTGAGACACGTGGAACACATCGTGCACTCCTGAGAGATTGAGTGGCAACTCCAGACGATATGCCACCTCACCTTTCCATTCCAACACCTTGAACGGACCAATGTATCGAGGAGCTAGCTTCCCTTGTACATTAAATCTGCGGATTCCCCTCATCGGTGAGACCTTCAGATATACATGATCCCCCACTGCGAAGGTCAAATCTCGGCGACGAACATCCGCATAGCTCTTCTGACGAGTCTGAGCGACCCTCAGGTTCTCTCGCACCTGCTGTACTAGCTGTTCGGCCTCCTCAACAATGTCCGGACCAAACACCTGCCTCTCGCCAATCTGATCCCAATACAGCGGAGTCCTGCACTTTCGACCATACAAGGCCTCGAAAGGGGATTTCTTCAGACTGGCCTGATAACTGTTATTATAAGAAAACTCGGCATACGGCAAGCATTTATCCCAGCTGGTACCATACTGAATAGCGCAGGCTCGAAGCATATCCTCCAACACTTGGTTGGTTCTTTCTGTCTGCCCATCTGTCTGAGGATGATAAGCAGTACTGAAGCGCAGCTTCGTATCCAACGAATCATGCAACTGCTCCCAGAACCGTGAAGTGAACTGAGATCCTCGATCAGATATAATCTTCTTCGGAACACCATGCAGACAGACAATCCTGGAGATATACAACTCTGCGAGTCTAGCACCGGAGTAAGTAGTGTTCACCGGAATAAAATGAGCAACCTTCGTCAACCGGTCCACTACTACCCATATGGAGTTGTACCCTTTCTGAGTACGAGGCAAGCCAACAATGAAATCCATAGTGATTTCCTCCCATTTCCACTCTGGAATCTTCAACGGCTGCAATAACCCGGCTGGCCTCTGATGCTCTGCCTTGACACGCTGACAAGTGTCGCAGATAGCCACGTACTCCGCAACGGAACGCTTCATTCCAGACCACCAGAATCGTTCCTTCAGGTCGTAATACATCTTCGTGCTACCCGGATGGATAGAATATGCGGTATCATGGGCCTCACTCAGAATCAACTTCCTGAGATCTGCTACATCCGGCACACATATACGACCCTTGTACCACAAGGTACCCTGATCATCCTCTCTGAAATGAGGGGCCTTGCCAATCTTGAGCAACTCACGAATCTCCTGCAACTTCTGATCTTCCTTCTGATGCTGCCTGATCTCTGCCTCTAGAGTGGGTTTCGCCTCGAACGATGTACCCGAGGTATGATGCAAGAAACCCAAGCTCAACTGCTCAAACTCCTCGCATAACTCCTGAGGCATCTGAAAAGCCACGGCCATGTTAACATAGCTCTTCCTGCTCAGAGCATCTGCTACAACATTGGCCTTACCCGGATGATAGTGAATCTCCAGGTCATAATCCTTGACCAACTCTAGCCATCTTCTTTGCCGCATATTCAGCTCACTCTGAGTGAAAATATACTTGAGGCTCTTGTGATCGGTGTAAATATCACACCTCTGCCCAAACAAGTAATGCCTCCATATCTTCAGAGCATGCACAACTGCGGCTAACTCCAGATCATGAGTGGGATAATTCAGCTCGTGCCGGCGTAACTGCCGCGAAGCATAAGCTATAACTCTGCCTTCCTGCATCAGGACGCAGCCAAGACCATCTCTCGAAGCATCACAATACACTGTGAACCTCTTGCTCTGGTCCGGCAGAGTAAGGACTGGCGCCGTAGTCAACCTCTTCTTCAGCTCCTCGAAGGCCTTCTGACGCTCATCAGTCCAAGAAAAACCCACGTCCTTCTCCAGCAAGGAAGTCAAAGGCTTCGCAATCTTGGAGAAATTCTCAATGAACCTCCGATAATAACCTGCTAAGCCCAGAAAAGAGCGGACTTCCTTCACCGTCTGTGGTACAACCCAGTCAAGCACATCCTTCACCTTTCCGGGGTCCACAGCAATACCTCCCTTGGAGATAACATGACCGAGGAACGGAACCTCGTCAATCCAGAACTCGCACTTGCTGAGCTTGGCATACAGCTTGTGCTCTCTGAGCCTCTGCAACACAAGCCTCAGATGCTTCTCATGCTCCGCTTCCGACTTGGAATATATCAGGATATCATCAATGAATATCACCACAAAGGTGTCCAGATAATCCATGAAAACCTTGTTCATCAAATGCATGAAGAAAGCCGGAGCATTAGTCAAGCCGAAGGACATGACCGTATACTCGTATAACCCATACTTGCAGGTGAATGCCGTCTTCTGGACATCCTCAGGACGAATCTTCAGCTGATGATAACCCGAACGCAGATCAATCTTCGAAAATACGCAAGCACCCTGAAGCTGATCAAAGAGATCCTCAATACGGGGCAATGGATGCTTGTTCTTGATAGTGACTGCATTCAGATCCCGATAATCGACGCACATCCTCTTCGAGCCATCCTTCTTCTCTACAAGCAACACAGGAAAAGCCCAAGGAGAGAAACTGCGACGGATATAACCCTTAGCTAGCAACTCGTCGACAGTCTTCTTAACCTCCTCATGCTCGACAGGAGCCATACGATAGGGCCTCTTAGCAATAGGAGCTGTGCCAGGCAAGAGATCAATAGAAAACTCAATGTCGCGATCAGGCGGCATACCTGGCAAATCATCCGGAAAGACATCCGGGAATTCAGACACCACGCGAATACCATCCGTGGGTCTAGCCTCCATCTGATGAATAAATCCAGAAGGCTCTGTAGCTCCAACAGTGACCTCCTGACCATCCGGTGCTGACAGAAGAACAGTCCTCTGAGCACAATCTATCCGGACTCCCCACTTAGCAAGAGTCTCCATTCCGAGGATCACATCTATGCCTTTGGAGTCTAGCACCATCAGATTCGCACTGAAATCTACCCCCCTTATAGCCACACTGACTCTGGGACAGAAGACATGAGACCTCAACTGCCCTCCCGGTGAAGACACTATCATGCACCTCTTTAATGTGCTAGTAGGAATACCATGATGCTCAACAAAAGACTGGGTGATGAAAGAATGCGTAGCACCAGTATCAAAAAGCACTGTAGCAGGATGGGCATTAACCATGAACGTACCAATAACCACGTTGGGAGCCTCGGCCGCTGACTCGGCCGTCACGTGGTTCACCCTGCCCTGAGCTGGGGCCTTGGGCTGCGCTGCACGCCCCTGCTGTCCCGCCTGCGCCTTCCGAGGGCAGACGTTGGCGTAGTGCCCTGGCTCGCCGCAGTGGAAGCACACTCGCGGAAATGCAGCGGCCTGCTGCCCAGGAGGAGTGGGCACTCCCTGCCTCTGAGCTGGTGGAGCCGGAGGCGCCGGAAGCCTCTGACCCTGTCCCGCCTGCTGCTGCTGCTGAGGACGAGGCGGAAGCTGCTGCCGCTGCTGGTACTGCTGTGGCGGCCTCTGCTGCTGCTGCTGAGGATGCTGATAGCGGGGACGGGTGTTGCTGCCCGAAGAGGATGGAGCCATCTTCCTCTTCTTTCCTCAATCTCCCGGCGCTTGCGCTCGGTGTTGAGGGCCGCATCAACCAGCTGGTTGAAGTTGTCGAAGCGATGGTTCAGCAGCGCATACTGGATGTGATCATCCAATCCCTCCTTGAAGTACTCCTGCTTATCGCTATCACGAGCGACGTCGGCAGGGGCGTAGCGGGCAAGCTGAAGGAAACGGTCACGATACTCCGTCACCGTCATCGTCCCTGAATAACGACACAGATAACAAGGATGGAAATCGCTCAATTGGTCAGGTTTACGAAAGAAATCAAGGATGATCAAGCTCAAAAGAATGGTAGGGAATTTCCGTTAAATTTTACCTGCTTAAGGGCACGGAACTCCTTCTGCTTCATCTTCATGATGCCCTCAGGAATGTGATGGTTCCTGAAACGCTCACGGAACTGGTCCCACGTGAGAGCATCACGATCCCGAGCTGGGTAGGACTCCCACCAGTCAAGAGCGGAGCCTCGCAGCTGCCCTGCGGCGTAAAGGACTCGCTCTCGGTCGTCGCACTGCGCAACGACCAACTGGCGCTCCACCGAGCGAAGCCAGTCGTCCGCCTGGAGTGGGTCCGTGGCGTGAGAGAAGGTCGGCGGGTGACCTCTCAGGAAATCCGCACGCCTGTCACGGGGCTGAGGCGGCGGAGGAGGCGGTGGCTGGGCATGGATCTGCTGCAGAGCCTGAACGGTGTTGTTCAGGGTGGCCATCATCTGCATCTGGAGCTGGAAGAACTGCTCCGGGGTCAGTGGTGGCGGCATCGGCAGCGGCTGACCAGTACCCTGGTTGTTCTGCTCCTGCTGGTCAGAACCGGAACCGGTGCGCCTAGTGTTCACCATCTGATTGCAACAAACGAAATTCATAAGATTAAGATATCGTGCAGCTGCGGAAATGAAACTTCGGAAGGATATACAGAAAGGAAGGAATATAAGTTTTTACCCCCAACGTTCTAACTCAATTTTATTCTTTAGTTCAAGTTGGGTTAGGTCGATTTGCATGAACAAGTTTAACTACTAGCCTATGCAATCAACCAAAAATCCAAATCAACATTTGCACAATAACAAACATTCAACATTCACAAATTAGTCGAGCTTTCACACTACTCGACCAACACACTCGTTCTAGCGTATTTTTATCGGGACAACTTAAACTTATAACTTACAAGATTAGGCGACTCAGGCCCCACGTCTACGGAAAACTCAAGCTTAAGACTCAAGGAATGGGAGCAGAAACATGATGGTTGAAGATTTGCGGAGGCAAGCAAGGAACAGAAGTCCTAAACTCGACCAATTCTACCTAGGCTTCGTCCTACAGTCGACACGGCTCTGATACCAATCTGTCACACCCATTTATAAGAACATAAATCGAGCAATCATATATGCGCCAGGATCAAGTCACGCATATATACAACAGATATCAAGATATCACAACACATGTCAGGAATAACAGGAATATAAATCGTAATACATTAACAATGAATTATTTTATTACAACCGAATCAAGAATCGGTTCAAGAGTTGCGGAAGCGTAAAAGAATACATGAAGAGCTGGGCGCCACAGGGACGTCGACTGGGAGACAAACGCCTAGAAGTCGTCGAAGCCGCTGACGTAATCCTCCACGTTGCCGGGCACTGAGCAGCAGTCGAAGATATCCAAAATAGAACAGAAGAGTAGAGAGACAAGTGTGAGTACAAACTCGTACTCAACAAGTATAACACGAGCATGAGGCTCTAAGGTTAGCTGACTCAACTGCATTAGCTTTTAGTCTTGGCAAATTTTATTAAAACTAATTACTACGAGTGGATAAATTACCATAACCCAAATTGCATAAGAATTAATCAATATTAATTAAGAACTACTGAGAACCATCCAAACCAAAACCACCCGGGGAATCGCCCTCGTCAAAGGTTGATAACCCCACTAATCAGACGGAGGATCTGGGCCGCTCATGACTGTGAGCACAGCTGATATATCAGTTTTACACTCTCGAGAGGTTGCACAACTTTACCCACAAGTCGTGAGCTACGCTAGTGTTCATCACACTTCCTTAGGTGAGATGGCTAGCAAGCACACTACGAGACCGTTACAAAGGACACGTTGGCAAGGTGTAACCGCTAAGGATTCTGGATCAGCGACGATGGGGCCCACCTCCGGGGGTACAAGACACACAGCACAGACCAAGCCGGAGGAGCAGGGACCATTGAACCTTACCACCCCTCTTGCCCACGCAGGTAAGTTACTCCCGAACCAAACGACCTAATTAGTAAGTCAAGACCGTCCCATACCAGTCTTGTGGTTGCGCGGTTGTCCCAGGTTGTCGCTCTATGAACCGGTCCTTATGGAGAGTGGCCAACCAAGCACTAAGCACCGTGCTGGCCCCCTAAACCATGTTTCTAACAAAAACATATTTTTAAGGACGCACAAACCACTCAAGCACACAGCACAGAGGGTCGGCTCCAGAATTAAGTTGCATAAGACCATTAATCAAATTAATTAAAAAGGACCAAGATTTGTTATAGCGCAGCAACCTAGCACAACTAACCAAGAATGCAACCCAAGGGATATATAAGGATATAAAAGTGGCTAGGAAGTCCTTATAGGCATACAGAATTAAATGCAGTATGAAATTTGTATTTAAAAGTGATAGGAGGTTCATGTTATACTTGCCTTCCTCGTACTCTCCCGGCTGCTGCTCGAAGTGCTCGGAAGACGGCTGCTCCTGGTACCGCTCCAAAGGCTCCGCGTCTACTCTCGATCATCAAACATAGCCCACACATACACACATGCATAGCAAGAACAAACTATAAGAAAAACAGTACACCAATACAACAGAACAGCACATGAAACTAGCCTAGAACTAATCTACGCGTTACAACGATCGCGTGGATGTAAAGAACACCTAAAACGGAGCTAAAACGTGAAAACTACGCTTAAAACAGGATCTAGGGACCTATTTGTAAGAAAAACTGAGCAACCAGGGGCTTCTGGACAAAACTCGGGGACTAAAACGTAATTAAAGCCTAGATTCAGGGGCTAGCACGTGAAAAGGCATGGCTTGGACGGCGGGTTCAAATTCCAGAGAAGCCAGGGGCCTAAAAGCATAAAACAGGACCTATCCGTAATTTCTTTTGAACTACACGCGGACCGCGGGTTAATTCCCCAAAAAGGCGAGGGCTCTTTAGCAAAAAGACGTGACTGAAGCGGTAAGATCTGTTCTGGGCCCTCGGATCTTGATCGCGCGGCTGAGATTAGATTCACAAATCGAAGGGGTACGCGTGACTCTCGACCGTCAGATCCAAATCCGACGCTCCTGGCCTATACTTAAACGGATCTAATCTAGACCACCTAATCCAGATCTGACGGCTCCGATTCATCCTTACCCCGAACCGGTACGCCCGCTTTAGATCCATTGGATCTCGATCCTACGGTTCGGATCTAATCTACCCTCGATCTAATCTTGCCCACCCATCCCGGGATCGCACGGCTCAGGGCGAACGGCGCACAGGACGGCGGAGGGGGGTCACCGGAGTTCCTTCCCGCGGCGGCGCTTTGCCGGCGTAGGCCGATATCGGCCGTCCGACCTCGATTCGGGATGGGGCTTGGCCGGGGAGAGGGAGTGGGCGACGGTGAACCCGTCTGGGCGGTTAGCGCGGCGGATTGGGGTCGGACCGAGGCTCCCCACGGTGGAGTGCGGCACGGGACATGGCGGCGCGGGGAACGCGCTTACGCGGAGGGAGAGGGGAAGGGAAAAGGGGCTCGGCAGGAGCCTTACCACGCCTGGAAGCTGCGACGACGGCCTGCGGTGAGGGATTGGCGGCGCAGAGGTGGGATTGCGGCGGCGCGGGGCTCGGCCGATGGCGGCACTGTCCTCGGGCCGAGCTGCGGCACGGTGGCGCTAGAGCACAGAGGGGAGGTGGGGGAGGTGGATGCGGCTGAGGAGGAACGCGAGAGAGAGGCCGCGGCTAAGAAGGGGGAGGGGACAGTCCTCGGCGTGCGGATCACGGCCACGGATCCCGTGCCTTCCGCGGTTCGTTGCGGCTCGGCCTTACCCAGGTGCTGCGGGGCTTCTAGAAGAGAGAGGAGGCTCGGGCGATGACCAGTGGGGCCGCGCGAGCGAGGGGAGGGGAGCTCCAGGGTGCGGCGGGGCGGCCCACGGTCAGCGGCAGGGCGGCCGGACCGGCGAGGGGAAAAACAGAGGAGGGGGAAATCGGGCGCTGGGAGGAAGGGGAAGGGAAGGCGCCGACAGGTGGGCCCGGAGTGGCAGCGAGAGGGAGAAGGAAGAGAGCGCGGGGCTGAGGGGGAAACGGGCCGGGGTCGTGGCCCACGCGGGGGAAGAGAGAAAGGGAGGGTGCTGGGCCTCGGGTTTGGCCCACGCGGGAAGAAAGGGGGAAGAGAGGGAGAGGGTTTTGGGCTGGGCTGAGGGATAGGGAAGTGGGCCGGCTGGCTGGGCTCCCTTCTATTCCTTTTCTTTTTCTACACTCCACTAATTCAAACAAACTGTTTGAATTCAAACTACAATTTGAATTCAAGTCCATAAATTCAACACAATTAAAATAATGCACCAGCATGAATGCACAATCAAGTTGATCTTATGATAAATTTTATTTTCTTGCGTCATAAAATTACTTTAAATGCGATATAAATTAAGTAAAATACTGGAAAATTTATTTAAACTCAAATAAATTCATCAAAATTAGGGAAAATTTACCTTAGGGTGTTACACCAGTTTGGGCATGTCGCCATTCGAAGCCCTCTATGGAAGAAAGTGCAAAACCCCCTTGATGTGGTCGGAAGTTGGAGAACGTGCACTAGTAGGACCCGCGCTTATAAAGGAAGCAGAAGAAAAAGTAGCGGAGATCCGCGAGAAATTGAAGGCGGCTCAATCTCGACAAAAGAACTACGCTGATAAGAGAAGGCGGGAAATAAGTTTCAACTCAGGAGATTTTGTTTATCTCAAGGTCTCACCCATTCGAGGAACGCGAAGATTTCAGGTACAAGGAAAATTAGCCCCTCGATACATTGGGCCGTATCGGGTTCTAAAGAAAGTCGGAGCAGTGGCATACCAACTGGAGTTACCAGAAGAAATGTCAGATATACACCCAGTATTTCATGTCTCGCAATTAAGGAGGTGTTTAAGAGTACCCGAGGGAGAACATGTGCCTGCAGAAACAATCGATCTACAGCCGGATCTGCGATACCAGGAAGTACCGATCAAAATTCTGGACACTGTCACTAGGAGGACAAGAAACTCCGAAGTACGGATATGCAGAGTTCAATGGAGCAGACACGGAGTAGAAGAAGCAACATGGGAACGTGAAGAGGCGCTAAAGAAGGAGTTTCCCCACCTATTTACAAGATAGCCGAATCTCGAGGACGAGATTCATTTAAGTGGGGTAGGTTTGTAACACCCTGAAAATTTTCGCCCGAAAATTTCGCGCTAAATTCTTCGTTTCGCCGAAACCCTTAACTCCCCGAAACCCTAACCTTTCCGAGACCCGAAACCGGCAACCGAATCCAACCGCAGTCACGCCATCTTTTCCCTCGTTCCGCGCGCGAGCGGCGCGCGCGCGTGGCCGACCGGCCGCGGTCACCGCCGCGAGTTTCGCCACGCGGTCGCCGCACACGGCCGCGCCGCCGGACCGCGCGCGCACGCGCTCCACGCGCACGCGCGCTCGCGCACGCCACCGCCGCTGGCGCCCCGGCCTCGCCGCGCCCCCGTCGCTGTGCCGCTGCCGCGCCCCGCCTTGCCGCCCGCGCCGCCCCTGTGCTGCGTAGTGCCAGCCCGCCCCCCCCCCCCCCCCACGTGCACGCCCGGCCTCGCCGCGCCCCCGCCGCAAGCCACGGGCGCCATTAATGGCCGCCCGTGGAGCCGCTCCGCCGGCCACCCTTTCCCCCACCGCCGGCCGCCTATAAATAGGCCCGGCCGCAGCCCCCTGCTCCCCACAAGCTGTGCCGCCCCTGCCTACCTCCTCTCCCGCGCCCAGACCGCCGCCACCCGAGCCGCACGGCCGCCGCCGCCTGCCCCACGCCGGCCCGCCGCTACGCGCCGCCCCCGCCCAAGGAGAGGGTAGGAACGGGACCCCCTCGCTCCCCTCTTCCTTTTTCCCCATGTGCCCGAGCCGCCCGAGCCCCTAGGCCGCCGGATTTGGGGCCGGCCCGAGCTCCCCCTCCCTCCTCTGTTCCACGGGTGAGGGGAGGAAGAAGAAGGGGCAATTTTGCCCTTAGCCCCCCCCCCCCCTTTCTTTCCATTTAGTTAAGAGCCCCTCCACCCTTGTATGCAGAAAAGCCCCTGTTATTTTATTTCTTTCAAACTAAGTTCCCCCACTATGTAATTTTATTTCCGAATAGGCCCCTCACACTTTTCACTGCCCCCAACATTTCTAGGATTTACAAATAAGCCCTTCCCTTTTTAGGGAAACTTACGAATAAGCCCCGGTAACCCTGTTTAACCCATAGACCTTCCTTTACCTCGTCATTTTATGTGTGAAATGACCTCCGATTGACCCGAAACTTTACCACGCCCTTTCTAGTATAGTTTTAGCCATGCCATTAAGAAACCACCCAGAGATATTGCCCCAACCTCCGTAACTAAATTATTTCCGATTCAACTCAACGATAAAAGCTTTTAGTTCTTGTGTTTGATTGTGTGCCTGTTTGTTTGCGTCGTAGGACACGGAGTGAACGAGGAAGGTCCCGACTGGGACCAAGCGAACGAGGACCAGTTCTGCAACCCCGAGCCCGAGGGACAGTGCTTCGATCAGGACCTCCTGCAAGGGTTTGACGATGGCAAGTTCAATTCCGCCCTTTGATGCATGTTTCTGTCCTAGTTTTTATAAACACAACCCAGTGGCCTGTTTTATAAAATTGCATGGTTTTGCGTGCTGAAAACATGGTAGGATAGCCACCCTTGTTTGAGATAACCCTACCTTGACCACCTGATTTTATAAAGAAAATGTGTGTGTGTGGGAAGGGATACAATGTGGTTTTGAAAGACGAGTTAGACGGGATGGATGGCATTTCTGTGTGAATTGCCGTTGGTGTGCTCGTACCTGTGTGGTTGAGCGAGGAAGGGAGATATCCATCCTGTCACCCCTAAGGACCGAGTTGATGTGACATCTCACCTAGCTTCTTGTCGTGCGAACCACTTGACCGTTGTATGGGCAACGGCTTAGCATAAATCCCACTAGTTAGCCTGATAGCCATCAGGAGAGCTGAGAGCAACGGGTGATCAAGGAGACGGGATAAGCTCTGTGTGACTTATGCCCCGGTTAAACCTCGGTGATAGGTCGAATGACCCCTTGATGGATCCCGTGGTGGCTAGTCAGGTCTAGCTAAGGTGGGTAATGGCTTTGTTGGGATCTGCACCGGCACTAAGGTGTTCGTGCTGTGGTACCCCACCTGTGGGTAAAGTTGCACACCTCTGCAGAGTTGAAAATCTATTCGAATAGCCGTGCCCACGGTATTGGGCAAGTTATGGTGTGGTCACATAACTAGTGTTTATCTCTGGGAATGTATGGGCTGGTGTGAGTTGTTTGGAAAGTGTCCGGCAGTTGTGCCGTGTGCTACGGCGGACGGGGAGTCCGGTAGCAGTTTAAAACTTGGATCCTGTGTGGATCAACATCGTGTGTTCTCGGTGCCAGAAAACTCGTTTTGGAAATTGTTTTTAAACGAACCCTTGCATACAAATGAGTTTTTCACAAATGAACCATAACCTATCCTTGGACTGTCCTGTGCATATGATTACTGTTATACCCCCCTCCGTGGGTGTGATTGGACTTGCTGAGTACGTTTGTACTCACCCCATTCCTACTTTTACAGTGGAAGACCCAGACTACGTCCCCGAAGACAACGAGTAGGGTTTCGTCCTGCACCCAGTCTTGCCTGTGGTTGAGGCCACCGTTGGATTCCGCATGGCGCAAGACTCTGATGATCCTTTGTTCGTAGCTAGTGTAGTTGTGTGGGTTGTGGTTGTAATCCTCGCGATAGTGGCGCTTCACTGCCCATTACCGCGTAGAGTTGTACGGTGATGTACCATCTGATGTAATAAAAGTGTTATCAGCCTCCTGGGACTGATAAAACAACACTTTTAAGTTCTCTCGGATGGGGGGACACTTCACTTTTCCTTCTACAGGTCCGGCTCCACGTTGCGCTTAAAGCGGGCGGTCACGATCTCCACTGCCTCTTGTACTCCCTTTCGGGCAGCGTCCTCCGCTTCTGGTGTGGGGCCCTCCGGGACCGGAGTTAAGGAGATGGCGGGGTCATGGCTCCGGAAGCAGGTCAAGACGTGGTCTAGCACCATCCGACCAAGCTGTCCACCCGGCGCAACACAGGATATGGCCCCACCTGCGGAATCTTTCCGCCCCCAAGGGGGCCCAAGGGCGTTTGTCGGTACATACAGACAGGGGTACCTCCTGCTAGTGTGTCCAATCCAAGGGGCGCGAGGTTATCCGTAATCTTGTTATAAACATTTTGGGTGACGGGGCGTATGGCCCGGGCCTGATAGCTGGGGTCACGGTCTCCGGACCTCCCCCCGTTCTCTAGCAGATCCGGCGCTTCCACGTGCCCACAAGGACAAGACGCAAAGGAACGGCCACCGCCGGCCTGGTCCACCGCGGGGTGGTCCGTGTGACACTCAGGTAAATAGCATGGTCACACCCTAGATTTTTAGTGTGTTTTTATGTACAAAAGTTGGCAAAAGTGTAATTGGAACTTTGAGTGCTAAGGGAAAAGTGTTACTTATATAATTATATTTTATTAAAGGTCCTTTTGTGCTAAATGGGTGAACATGGAGAATAAAATTTAAAAGTATGAGGGTTGTTTTGCAAAAGTTGAAAACTTGCATTTAAATCATAAATATATGTAAAACTGCACCTAGGATGTAGATGTAGTGTAGTTTTTACACAGGATTTATATAAAGTTTGAAAACTTTGCTAAGTTTTATTTTAATTTCAAAACTGTTGCTCTTCTGCAGGTGAACCCTAAAGCAAAGTTGTAGACCTTGAAAGACCTTACACTTTTGCTTTTGGGCCCATCTCCATTTGAGCACTGGTTTAAAAGTTATTGATGCATTACAGTAAGGTCCCTGCATTTCTCTGAAATTGCATTTGGGTCCCCTTCGTCTACCTCCCTCTCTCCCTCCTCTGTTTCTCCTCTGCCGCACGCCGCCGCCACTGCCCGGCCATGTGCGCCGCCTCCGCCGCTCCCGCACCCCTCTGCACCCGTGCACGTGTCGCTCTAGCCTTTGCCCCGCCGCTTCCTACCCCCGCGTTGACCTCTCCCCGCTCGGCCACGTCGCCCGCCGCCTGCCCGTGTGCTCCCTGCCGCCGATGCAGCACACCTCGCCATCGCTACTGTGCAGGCCACCGCTGTGCAGTTCTGTGCCACTCCCCTCGCCCACGCGTTGCCCTGCCACTCCTTCCACCGCCAGTGCAGCCTCCGCTGTCCTCCCCTCACCTTGCCACACCGGAGTCGAACGGCTGCCACGCACCCGAGGGCACGCCGGTGCCGCCCGCCATCCTGGGCTTGGCCCGTGACCACTCTCTCTCTCTCCCGCTCTCTCCCATCAGCTGAGCCGTGCTTGCCCTATAAAGTTGACCCGAACACCACCTTCCCTCGCCTGTTTCCTTTTCTTCTTCCTTGCGCCACCGAAGTCCGCCCGTGCTCCCCGCCGGAATTCGCAGCGACTACTTCACCCCGCCCAAATTCCAGCCGCACACCACTCCCTCACCTCCTCCCCTAGCCCCCTGACCTGATCCGGTCCAACCCCCAACCCTCCCTCGCCGGAATCGACTCCAACCCAAGCCGCCCCTCACCGGAGCCGCCCGAGCTCGACCTCACCGTCGACAGCACCCTTCCGCCACCTCCTCGGCCAATCCAAGTATGGGAATCGCATCCCCAACTCCCCCTGGTGCTCATGCGCGCGTTAGGTTCCCCTGTTCGCCGGCCCTTCACCGGGAACGGCGATGCGCCGCCACGGCCGCCGCACCTTCTCGTCGCCGGTCGTGATCCACCATCGCCCGTCGTGCACCTCCCTTCCCAAACTGTTCCCTGGGTCTCGTAGCTCGTGCCCGACCAGTCCATTCCCGCCGACGAGAATGTGTCGAGGCCGAACAGCTGGCCGCTGTCGAGGCATGGCAGGGGCATAAGTGCAAGAATTTTTAGTGTCCCAGGGACCTAGGCGCAAAATACCGAGGACCCGCCCCAAGTGTTTGTTATTTCATGTGATTGATGTTGCTGTCTTGTAAAATTCGTAGAAAATTGTAGAAAAATCCAAAAACTGCAAAACTAATTTTGCTGGAAACTAGATTTCAGCCCCTACAACTTTTATTAACAAAGTTTAGTTTAAAACTAAATAATTTTGCATCTATTTTAAATCTAAACTTAAGAGGTATTTCATACATAACTTCTACATATTATATTTGTTTCTTATGAATTTTAGTATGTAACTTCTATAGGCTATGTGTAACCTTGTGTAAAAATTTCAAAATTATTTTTGTTTTGTAGTTCAACTTCTTTTGAAATTGGGTAATTCAAATTTAAAATATTGGAAATTAACTAAGCATGTTCCTTAGGCTTAATTAGTTAGATCTTTCTATCATAATCTAATATGTTAATAATTAGTCTGTAATTAAATTTTCAACAACTTTATAATTCTTTTTATCTCAATTCTGAATTTTAAACTTGAAATTTGAATTCAAATTCAAATGTTCTAGTTCCTGTTTTCAATAAATCCAGTACTATAATCACGACTTAATTGTAAATAATAATTCAAACCTAAACCCCCTCGTTTTATGAATTCATGTGTGTTATTTATTGGATTGCAATTTTATCGTGAAATAAAATCTTTAACTCAAACACCCTCTCAGTTAAATTGATGCATATAATGTAGAGTCAACGACGCTCGACGACGGAGATTACGAGTTGGTCTTGGGACAAGACCAAGGGTTTTCTGAAGACCCGACAAACGTCGCCGAGGAATTAACTGAAGCCCCGAACCAAAATTCGGAAGCCTCTGACACTCCTGCCCCCACCCCCACTCAAGAAGGCAAGCCCCGATGCATACCCCAGTATTTCAATTTATTACCATTTCACTTATACATTATATATATCTTGCATTACGTCTAGGAGTTGAAATGAAACCCTAGTTGCATAAGATCTTAGGAATCCAATGTATTGTACCTGAGTCCTTATAGCATAGATGCTTTGCTAATAGGACCGGTAGAAGTCGGGTGATTTCCTGTCACACGCGCGATATAGGAGTTGCTTGTTTACAATTCTGCAACCACTATAAGGATGATGGACAGGGTCATGTGCTGTATCATGACCTGAAGGTTTACCCTATCTGTTTTATTAAAAAGTGGTTAAGGTCGCAGCGTGTGGTAGTGGTGGCTAAGCGTTTGAAAGTACTAGCCACATGCCGCGAAATATGGTAAAGCGGTAAGCCTAGTAACCAATCGGCCCGGCAAGTGGACATACCTCCCACCACTCGTAATTTGGTTTTTCTCACGCACCGACGTGCGGGAGTATGTTCCGCACTGCGGACCGGAGTACGTTCATGTAGTCGCGCTACAGGTGTACGTCCTGCATAATTGGTGTGCGTACGGTCCTACAGTCGCTTGTGGTGGCCCTGTTCCACGACCCGGAATGAAAGGCAAACGGTTGCTTCGGAACGATCTTTGGATGTTCCAAGCATGTGAGTTAGGTTTACCCTTGCAAGGTTGAAACTCGATTCAGAATCGTCCATCTCTCGCGGAAATTGAGACTGCTTATTCCTTCTGCCACATAGAGTAAGAAGTGTAACTAATGATGGAATAATCCTGATGAATGATAATCTCTACTTGCTTGCTTAGTGTAGGAGCTAACCTAGAGTGGATAAACAACTAGAATATGAAAGCTAAAATTTGAAAGTAGTACATACTCTTTGTTGCTTTTCAGTTGAAAATAAACCCAGAGCCTTTACAATACCTTCATAAGTCTAGTTACGGGCTAAAGTATACCCAAACTCGGGTAAGTCTTGCTGAGTATTAGAATGCTCAGCCTTGTTAGTATCTGTTCCAGGTATAACCTTCAAGAATCCCACGGACAACCCTGCATGGCCAACGTCTGTTCCTTTTGGCTGGTCCGTGGAGTGGGATCCATCCCCGGCTGGCAGTGACCCTCCTGAGTGACATCAGACCTTGGGCTGAGCATGGTGTCAACTTTTGCGACGTGTGTAGTCGCGTGTTTATTTCTTTCCGCTGTGAGCATGGACAAGCTGTTTAGCTTGTCGAGTTAAACACCGTTTGTATAAGTTTTACTTTAAGTTTGAACAAGGTTTGTAATAATATTTGCATATCTGTAAATTAAAAGTTGATGAGCTGTACTGTGATTGTAAACTCGCCTTCGTGCGAGGTAAACCTGCTTCGATCCTGTTGAACCGTGGTTGTATCGGGCGGAGACCCGACAGACCAATGGATTATTCCGTTTGAAGTGCGTTGAGTTAATGCCAGATGTATAGCGATCATTAGTGTGGCAGAACCAACCTGAATTATACCGGCTCAAGTACGCGAGTCCAATTCCGAGGCCACCAACGTGCTTCAAACGGTATAATCCCTTGGCCTGTCGGGTAACGTCCCGATAAACCACCGAACACAGGATCAAATAAGGTTACCTCACACGAAGGTGAGTCCAGAGATACAATCACCATCATATTTTACACTTATATTACAAAAGTTTGCAGAGTAACACAAGTACTAGAGTGCTAGAAGTGATTACAAACCATTTAAAACAGTTGAGTTCTTAGCAGCGGAAATTAAAGTACGATAATTATACACGTCGACAGTATTAACATCATGCTAAGCCCGAGCATGACATTACTCGCTAGGGTCGGTGTTGGCCGGGGACGGTTCCCACTCCACGGACCAACCATCAGGCACAGCAGAAGGCCAAGGCGTAGGGTAAGTAGGGTCTTCAGAGACATTACCTGAAAAACACATAACTAGCAAGGCTGAGTATACTAATACTCAGCAAGACTTACCCGGGGTTGGGTATACTTAGCCCATAACTAGACCATGCAGGCTTTGTAAAAGTTCTGGTTCAGTTTTTGCTGAAAAGCCGTAAAGAGTAGGTCCTTAATTCATATTTTAACTTTCAGATTCTAGTTCTTTTAACCATTCTAGGTAAGCACCTATAACTACTTCAAGCATGGTACAATTCTTTAATCAAACATCATCTTTGATAATCATAACATTGCTCTTCTTACTCTATGTGGTAAAAGAGATAAGCAGTCTCAAACTTCGTGAGAGGCGGACGATTCTGAATCGAATTTTAACCCTTGCAAGGTAAACCTAACTCACACGCTTGGAACACCAACAGGTCGTTCCGAAGCAACCGTTTGCCTTTCATTCCGGGTCGTGGAACAAAGCCACCACAAGCGACTGCTGGACTATACGCACATCCAATGTGCAGGACATACGTCTGTAGCGCGACTACATGACCGTATTCCTGTCTGCTCTGCAGAACGTACTCTCACAGTCGGTGCGTGTAAACATAAAATAAAAGTCGAGTGGTGGGGGACGAGTCCACTTGCCGGGCCGATTGGTTACTAGGCTTACCGCTTACCATATTTCGCGGCATGTGGCTAGTACTTTCAAACGCTTAACTACCACTACCACACACTGCGACCTTAACCAAATTCATCAACACAGACGGGGTATCACTTTCTTCCATGAAATTTCAAGTAACCCCGTCCGTCATCCTTATAGTGATTGCAGGAAAGAAAATAATCAATTCCTATATCGCGCGAGTGACAGGAAATCACTCGACTTCTACCGGTCCTATTAGCATAGCACTAGTCGGACTCAGGTTCTAATGTTCAATACATTGGTTCCTATAAATATGCATCTAGGGTTTCATTTCAATTCCTAGACTTAATGCATAAATATAGATAAATAAGCATAGGTTGCAGTGTAAATAAAATAATAGGATATGTCCGGGGCTTGCCTTCACTGGCGGGTCTGGGGTCAGAAATATTAATAAAACCTTCCGAACTCGGGTTCGGGGCTTCAGTTAATTCCTCAGTGAGGTTCCCGGCGGCTTCAGAGATTTCCACTTCAGGCTCCTGGAGGATCTGATAGTCACCGTCGGCCGGAAACGTCAAGTCTATATGCGATCAAAAGGATGCAGTTTAGAAAATGCATTAATCTATATTCTATTTCACGATAAAGTTGCAATCCAATACATTCAACATTACACACTAGCAAACAACACAAACTCCCATACTGGGTAGTCATTTATCGAGTATTAAGTAAATTACTTAGTCACATTAAGCAGTAGGGTTATCTACACTGAGCAACATGGTTAGCTACCCTAACACTTATCTAACTACCTTAAGTAGCATGGTGGATTATTTTAAATTTGAAAATTCCAAAAATAAAAGAGATTTAAGTTTAAATCAAAGTTAGGTTTGTAACTTGCACAAAGTTATTTAGAGTTCATAGAACATTCATGTCAAATTTCATAAGTAAACAACATGAAATGACAAGGTTAAGTATTCATTACTCCTTAGACTTAGATTTAAAAATACAGATAGAAATATTTTGTTTCAAACTAAGCTCTATTAACAAAAGTCATAGAGTTTGAAATCTATTTTCTAACAAAACTGGTTTTGCTATTTTTGGATTTTTCTGTGAATTACTACAGATTTTACAAGACAGGGAAAGCTCTCACATGAAATAACAAGCTTTCACTTACTTCGATTTTAAATACAGCACAAACCATTTATTTTCATAACATGGTCATAAAACAGAATTGATAGAGTTTGAAATGAAGATTCAATTCCAACTGGTTTTACATTTTTTTGAATTTTCTACGATTTTCTATGAATTTTGCAAGACAGGAAACACATTCACATGAAATAACAGCCACTTATTTACAAACCAGCCCCTACATTTAACACATAGCCCCCTGGAAAAACTTCAATCAAAGCAATTGGGTCCATGTTCATGGCCGGCGGTGGGGGGGCTCGGGCCGGCCAAATTCCGGCCAAGTAGTTCGCCGGCGGTGAGGGGCAAGGGGAGGAAAAGCATGAGGACACTACGGGCTACGCACCAGTGCTCTTGGGCGGGCCTGAGATGACCGGAGATGGGTGGCCGACGTGAGGCCGAGCCGGCGGCCGGGGTGAGCTGCGGCGGCGGCGCTCCGGCGTCCGGGGAAAGGAGGGGCCGGGTCGGAAGGATGCGGTGGAGGCCGTGGAAGGTGAAGGCGCTGTCAATTTGGGGAGGGAGAGGGCGGAGGGGGAAGCTCCACGGTGGACCGAGCTTGGCGGCACTAATGGTGGGCGGCGAGGTACTGGGCGTGCGCGAGGTGGTCCGATCAGCCCTTTTATAGGCAATGGGGATGGAGGGGAAAAGCCAGGGCGAGTTGAGCCTTGGCTCTGAGCCGCTACGGGGGAGGGAAACTAGAGGAGCACGGCGGCCGGTAGAGGCGCCGGCGGGCGGTGCTTGCAGAACCGCAGGCAGCGTGGCGCTCGGGCGAGGTGCCAACAGAGAAAAACAGGGCGGTGGAGGGACGGTGGGGAGGCACGTAGGCGAGGGAGGAGCAGGAGGTGGCGAGGGGCGGCCGGGAAAGGTGGGCGGCGGCGCGGCAGTAGAGGAGCAGAGAAGCAGGGGAGATGCCAGAGGAGGAAGAAGGAAGAAGAAAGAGCCGAGGACTGATTTGCGAAACCAAAGAATTACAGGGACTGCATTGTAAAGAGTTTATAACTTTTAAAACAAAGCTCAGATGAGAAAATGGTCAAAATGAAAGTTGTAAAACTTTTCAAGACCTATAACTTTGCTTCAGAGCTTAAGCTCAAAAACTTAAAGTACACAGTTTTATTTCACCATTTTACATTCAAATCAAATTTTACAAAAATTTGTCCTAATAAAGCAAATTTTATAACTTTTTGGGCTTATCTGCAAGCATTTAATGCTGATCATGATGACATTCACTTTTTCACTTTAACCCTTGGTAATTTTTGGAAAGTTACTTTATGTCCCAACTAATTTACATAAAAGGGTCTGTATTTTCCTAAATTTACACAAATACCCTTAATTTCAAAATTTTGCTAGATTTCCACACAATTTCACACATACCAAACATTATTTCTATTGATTTGATCTAATTGACACCTAGGGTGCCACAACCTTCCCCCCTAAAAGGAATCTCGTCCCGAGATTACAAGAATGAGGTGATAAAAGCATAGATACCTAAGAATTTCTGAGAAAGTCTGGGAAGTTTCTCTGAAGGTAGTCTTCAGTTTCCCAGGTAGCTTCTTTTTCTGTATGATGATTCCATTGGATTTTAAACATCTTGACCGTTGCTCTTCTAGTACTTCTTTCCTTGGTATCTAAGACTTTGATTGGAGTTTCCTTATAAGAAAGATCTGGCTCGATGTCGATACTTTGTGTATCAATGATTTCGGTAGGAACACGAATACATTTCTTGAGCTGAGATACGTGGAAGATGTTATGAATGGTTGCTAGTTGAGGAGGAAGTTGTAGTCGATAGGCTACGGGTCCACAAATTTCAAGGATTTCAAAAGGACCAACGTAGCGAGGAGCGAGTTTGCCCTTGATACCAAAACGTTGAACACCTCGAGTAGGAGATACTCGTAGGTATACGAAATCACCCAATTCAAACTGTATGGGTTTTCTTCTTTTATCTGCGTAGCTCTTCTGTCTTGACTGAGCTGCTTTAAGATTATTCCGTATGATCTTTACTTTTTCTTTAGCTTCATTAACAAGATCAGGTCCAAAAATTTCGCGTTCACCAGTCTGAGACCAATTCAAAGGGGTTCTGCATTGACGACCATATAAGGCTTCAAAAGGAGCCATTTTAATACTTGACTGATAACTGTTATTATAGGAGAATTCTGCCAGGGCTAAGCACTTGTCCCAATGCTTGTCGTACTGGATTACACAAGCCCGAAGCATATCTTCTAGAATTTGGTTGATTCTTTCTGTTTGCCCATCTGTCTGCGGATGATATGCGGAGCTTCGGATTAATCTGGTTCCAAGAGTTTGTTGAAACTGTTCCCAGAAACGGGCAACAAATTGTGCTCCACGATCAGAGATGATCGTTTTAGGTATCCCATGGAGACGAACGATTTGGTCTAGATATATTTCCGCATACTTCCTAGCAGTGTAAGTGGTATGCACTGGAAGAAAATGAGCGGTCTTGGTTAATCTATCCACAATTACCCAAATAGAATCATGCCTTTGAGAAGTATTGGGTAATCCTATGATAAAATCCATACTGATATCTTCCCACTTCCAAGAAGGAATAGATAAAGGTTGCAGTGTACCAGAAGTCCTTAAATGACTGGCCTTAATTCTCTGACAAACATCACACTCAGAAACGTATTTTGCTATTTCTCTTCTCATACGAGTCCACCAAAAATTTCGTTTCAAATCTTGGTACATCTTCGTACTACCAGGGTGCATAGCAAACTTAGATAGATGTGCTTCATCCATTATTTGCTTACGAAGCTGATGGTTCTTGGGTACAACCATACGTCCCTTAAACCGTAGAATTCCTTTAGAATCCTCTTGGAAACATTTATACTTCTCTTCTCCTTGGGCTAATTGTTGCTTGATCATCTTAACTCCCTTATCGTGTTGTTGTGCCGTCACAATACTATCCTGAAGTAGGGGTTTAACTGCTATATGGTTCAGATTGCCTTGAGAAACGATTTCCAGATTAAGCTTGCTCATTTCCCAACAAAGAGTTTTGCTAAAAACTTCTACTGATAAACAATGACAATGTGACTTGCGGCTAAGTGCATCTGCAACCACATTGGCTTTGCCTGGATGGTAATGGACCTCAAGATCATAATCCTTTATAAGTTCCAACCAACGCCTTTGTCTCATGTTCAAGTCTGCTTGTGTAAAGATGTACTTTAAGCTCTTATGATCCGTATAAATATTGCACTTGGTACCCATAAGGTGGTGTCTCCAAAGTTTAAGTGCATGTATGACGGCTGCAAGCTCAAGGTCATGAGTAGGATAATTCTGCTCATGCGTCCGGAGTGCTCTAGAGGCATATGCAATTACGCGGTTGTTTTGCATAAGTACACATCCTAGTCCGGTGCCTGATGCATCACAATAAACATCAAACGATTGGGATGGGTCTGGTTGAGCCAAAACTGGAGCGGTGGTAAGGAGTGCTCTTAAAGTATGGAAAGCTTCTTCACATTTCTCATTCCAGGAGAATTTCACTCCTTTCTTTAACAACTCTGTCATGGGCTTGGCTATTCGAGAGAAATCTGGGATAAAACGTCGGTAATAGCCAGCAAGACCGAGAAAACTGCGGATCTGATGGACCGAAGTAGGAGGTTTCCAATCCATTACTTCTTGAACTTTACTAGGGTCAACAGATATACCGTCCTTGGAGATGGTATGACCTAAGAATTTGACGGTGTCAAGCCAAAATTCACATTTAGAGAACTTGGCATACAAGTGATGATCTCGTAGACGTTGAAGAACAACATGAAGATGTTTAGCATGATCTTCAAGAGTTTTGGAATAGATTAGAATGTCATCGATAAAAACCACAACGAATTTGTCAAGCTCCGGCATGAAGACAGAATTCATAAGATACATGAAATATGCCGGGGCATTGGTAAGACCAAAGGACATAACCAGATATTCATAGAGTCCATATCTGGTGGAGAAAGCTGTTTTCGGAATATCACTTGGTCTAATCTTTATCTGATGATATCCGGAGCGAAGGTCAATTTTAGAGAATATCTTGGCTCCGGCTAACTGGTCAAATAGAATATCAATGCGGGGAAGAGGGTACTTATTCTTGATAGTTATCGCATTGAGGGGACGATAGTCAACACATAGTCTAAGACTATTATCCTTCTTTTTCACGAATAAGGCAGGGCATCCCCAAGGTGAAGCACTTGGGCGGATATAACCCTTATCCAGGAGTTCTTGAAGTTGAAGTTTTAACTCGGCCAATTCATTGGGTGGCATCCGGTAAGGTCTCTTAGAAATAGGGGCGGTGCCAGGTTGTAGTTCTATAACAAACTCAACCTCTCTATCCGGGGGCATTCCAGGTAACTCATCTGGAAAAACATCTGGATATTCGCATACAACAGGAATATCTCCTAACTTGATTCCCGTTGTATTATACACACAAGATTTGGTATATTCCGGTGATGGAAGGTGAAGGATGGTATGTCCATATTCCGGAGAATTTATTTCAACCACTCGAGAAAAGATATCTAAAGATACTCGATGTCTGGTCATCCAATCCATACCTAGAAGAATATCCATCCCTTCTAGGTTTAATGTAATTAAGGCTGTTCTTATTAATATGCTACCCATTTGGATTGGTACATCTCTACAAATTTGATTTGATGCAATTCTACCTCCCGGGGTTGTTATCATATATGTTCCATTTGTGGGGTAGAAATCCAAACCTATTTTGGTCCCAAACCTTGTACTGATAAAACTATGGGTTGCACCAGAATCAAAAAGTATAATTGCAGGGTGATGGTGTAGAGTGAATGTACCCGTCATTACTGGTGCACCTTCTGGGAGTTCCGATAGAGTGGTGAAATTCACTCTTCCTTGACGGACCTGCATCATTTGCTTCTTGCCTCTATTCTGGGAGTTGGAGTTGGAAGCCTGTCCAGGAAATGTCTTCTTGGGTTGGGGGCAGTCTTTAACAAAATGTGCTGGACTACCGCAGTTGAAACATCGATTGGTGTTATTTCCTTGATTAGACTGCGGAAGGTTCGGCCTTGGACCAACTGGTCGTTGCTGCTGCTGATATTGAGGTACTGGTGGCCTGTTATATCGGGGCGGCTGAGGAGGTCTAGCTACCCATCTGCCTGCGGGAGCATTTCTGGGTGGAGCTCGGAAAGTTGGGTTTTGAACTAACCGATACCTCGAAGGTTGTGCATTCGAGGGTCCAGTAGATACTTTTTGCTTCTTCTCAGCACGATGTGCCGAGATACAGTCTTCTTGGGTAATGGCCATATTGACCAATTCATTGAAATTGTTAGCCTTGACCAAATTCAAGCGCTCCTTCAGCTTAGAGTTCAATCCACGACGGAAACGATCTCTCTTCTTGGTGTCTGTGTCAGCATGATAGCCTGCGTACTGGCACAGGTGATTGAAGGCCTGTGCATATTGAAGTACCGTACGGTCCCCTTGAGTCAGTGCCAAAAATTCATTGAGCTTCCGCTCAATGAGTCCTTCCGGGATATGGTGCGCTCTGAAGACTGTCTTAAATTCTTCCCAATTGACAACATGTCCATCTGGCTGCATTGCATAGTAATTGTCCCACCAAATGCGAGCGTTACCACGAAGCTGCTGGGCTGCGAAGAGAGTCTTGTTTGCTTCGGAGCATGGGACGGAAAGTAAGGCAAACTTGGATTCGATAGTACGGAGCCATGCATCTGCATCAAGAGGTTCTTCCGTCTTATGAAAAAGTGGGGGCTGCGTACTAAAGAAATCCTGATATCCCGCTGATGGATGCTCCTCACGTCCACGTTGAGGAGAACGGAACTGATGTTGCTGGGCCTGCACTAGCATGTTTAGGAGTTCAGTCTGACGGGCCATCACTTCCGCTAGATTTGGTGGCGGCGGAGGTGGTTGTTGTGAACCACTAGCTTGTTCCTGTCTGAATCCCTCCGGAGTTCCGCGCGTAGCTCCAACCATCTGAAATATAGAAGTTATCCATGAGCATTCGCCAATACTTGCTTCTAATTTCAGAAATCATATCATAGCATATACTAGCACAGTACAAAGGAATCACTCCAAATCTCAAGTGTTAACTCCAGTAACTCAAATTTTACATAACCAACTGAAACTTATTCCATGTTACACCACAAGGTTCCAAACCAGATCGTACATAGGTTTGCCACATATTCTACAACAAGTGGCTCACACATTATCCAACTACTCACTCCCATGTCACACGCACTATCTACATCTAGGATGTCATCAACTCAAACGAGTCTAGAAGTCATCGAGGTTGCCCACGGATGACTGACTACCGGAGGAGGAATGGTAAGGACTAAGAACAGGATCTCCATGTTCAGAGTCAATTCCCGAGACTCCTTCGACTTCTTCAGGGTCTTCTTCTTCATCATCTTCTGGTTCATTAGCAACTGGTTGCGCTGGTTGCTCATGAAGCATGTTGATGTGGTCAATAGCTTCGCCCAGATTAAGGTTGAGCTCATGAACTTGCTCTTGGAGGAAGTCGATAACAGTATCACGCTGAGTAATGAGGGCATCACTCTCAACAATTTGTTCTTCTCGATGCTGTATAGTTTCTTCGCGCTGAGTAATTTCTTCTTCCTTGGCAGTGATAGTAGATTGGAGTGCCTCAATCTGTGTGTTCTGTCGGCCAACCTGATTACGATACCTTTGGGCTATGTTGGTCAAGCGATAGATACCGTGCTGCTGAAGCGTCTGATAACGGTACTGTGCGCTCATGAATCGAACGGCAGTACGTAGGGTCTCTCCAGCCAGAGTTCCCAGTAAATGGTCACAATATGCCACTCTGAAAGTCCATTCCGGGTCACGAGAATCCATTGCAGGAAACAAGCCGATAGGATATCCTGCAACTTCCTCAGGATGTTGATCACAGAAAGTGTGAATAGCTTCTATAGCTGCTGCTTCAAAAGTATCGGCAAGGCGATGACCAACCACATTTACTTCAATCGGTGACCACAAAGATAAAGTAGGATGCGGAGGGATAGTCATTTTAACCCCGGCAACGAGGAACATCTTCTTCATCATACTCTACTCCATCATAAGGTGGAGGCTCAGGGTAGCCAAACACCTGGAGAGATTCCCACAAAAGACGAGGAAAACCTTCCCAATGCAAGGCATTGGTATGAGCGTGTCCTGCGGAATCCCAAAAGAACCTGGGAAACTCAGCCATCTGAAACAAGGACTCAAATGGTGAGATTATGAGTTTCAACCATACTCCTTGAGAAGACTACGGAAAAAATGTGAGTTAGCTTGATAGATTGGTTGGAATGCAGCTATTCTCACAGAGTAAAGGAAACCAGATGACCTACCCTGATAACAGCAGAGTCTAAAAATTGAAAGATCGCTCTAGATCTTAAGAATAAAGTAATAGAGATAGAAACATTAACCTTAAGGCTATCCAAAAACTAATCACTTTACTATACTAAGTGCTAATATTTCCTAACCAACCATGACACTCATTCAACCAAATCAAGGAATATGCATGCACGTGCTACACGTCCTCACATTCAAAATAACTTCCAAAATACTTGGACTTATGCGAGTAGTTTCGGTGGCACAATATATTCGTCTCTCCCCATAATAGCTAGTCGGATATCCCTATTCGTCTTAACCTATTTAATCGTGGTTAGTGTACCTGCAGAAAAACCACAATGAATATATGGACCTTTCATGCCAGCACTCATGAAAGCGTCCCCAAACATTACTGTTCACTATAGAAACAGCATCTGTACAATTACCGCCGTACAGACAACGTTAACATACGTCATTGAAACAACGTATTCACAAGATACCGCAAAATGCGGGGGTATTGCTATACCCTATTACTGACCATATACTCCCAATATCATCAACCTAAGTTGATATATTGGCAGCATCTCAAGTAGGCCACTGCTTGAGAAACAGCGTTCGGTTCGCATCACCGACGGGAAGGCTAACTCCCCAGTTAGCTGAGGATCCTTACCTTCTTACCTCACCATCGAAGATGTCGTTACAGAAAGTAAAGTTGGATTGTGCACAAATTTAAGTCTAGCAGAAATGTAGTGCTGGAAGTTAGAGTTATATACATATACTATAGCCACCTATAATTCCCATATTAACATTACCCTAGGGCTTTACGTACTAAGCACAATCCTTAGCGAATCCAACGTAGTTTTGCCAAACATTTTGTTGGTCAAACTTTTATACTGAAAACATTTTTAAGGTAAAGTGTATCTCCAGGGTAACCTTATAGCTCTGATACCAGCTGTGGCAGAACCAACCTGAATTATACCGGCTCAAGTACGCGAGTCCAATTCCGAGGCCACCAACGTGCTTCAAACGGTATAATCCCTTGGCCTGTCGGGTAACGTCCCGATAAACCACCGAACACAGGATCAAATAAGGTTACCTCACACGAAGGTGAGTCCAGAGATACAATCACCATCATATTTTACACTTATATTACAAAAGTTTGCAGAGTAACACAAGTACTAGAGTGCTAGAAGTGATTACAAACCATTTAAAACAGTTGAGTTCTTAGCAGCGGAAATTAAAGTACGATAATTATACACGTCGACAGTATTAACATCATGCTAAGCCCGAGCATGACATTACTCGCTAGGGTCGGTGTTGGCCGGGGACGGTTCCCACTCCACGGACCAACCATCAGGCACAGCAGAAGGCCAAGGCGTAGGGTAAGTAGGGTCTTCAGAGACATTACCTGAAAAACACATAACTAGCAAGGCTGAGTATACTAATACTCAGCAAGACTTACCCGGGGTTGGGTATACTTAGCCCATAACTAGACCATGCAGGCTTTGTAAAAGTTCTGGTTCAGTTTTTGCTGAAAAGCCGTAAAGAGTAGGTCCTTAATTCATATTTTAACTTTCAGATTCTAGTTCTTTTAACCATTCTAGGTAAGCACCTATAACTACTTCAAGCATGGTACAATTCTTTAATCAACATCATCTTTGATAATCATAACATTGCTCTTCTTACTCTATGTGGTAAAAGAGATAAGCAGTCTCAAACTTCGTGAGAGGCGGACGATTCTGAATCGAATTTTAACCCTTGCAAGGTAAACCTAACTCACACGCTTGGAACACCAACAGGTCGTTCCGAAGCAACCGTTTGCCTTTCATTCCGGGTCGTGGAACAAAGCCACCACAAGCGACTGCTGGGACTATACGCACATCCAATGTGCAGGACATACGTCTGTAGCGCGACTACATGACCGTATTCCTGTCTGCTCTGCAGAACGTACTCTCACAGTCGGTGCGTGTAAACATAAAATAAAAGTCGAGTGGTGGGGGACGAGTCCACTTGCCGGGCCGATTGGTTACTAGGCTTACCGCTTACCATATTTCGCGGCATGTGGCTAGTACTTTCAAACGCTTAACTACCACTACCACACACTGCGACCTTAACCAAATTCATCAACACCAGACGGGGTATCACTTTCTTCCATGAAATTTCAAGTAACCCCGTCCGTCATCCTTATAGTGATTGCAGGAAAGAAAATAATCAATTCCTATATCGCGCGAGTGACAGGAAATCACTCGACTTCTACCGGTCCTATTAGCCATAGCACTAGTCGGACTCAGGTTCTAATGTTCAATACATTGGTTCCTATAAATATGCATCTAGGGTTTCATTTCAATTCCTAGACTTAATGCTAAATATAGATAAATAAGCATAGGTTGCAGTGTAAATAAATAATAGGATATGTCCGGGGCTTGCCTTCACTGGCGGGTCTGGGGTCAGAAATATTAATAAAACCTTCCGAACTCGGGTTCGGGGCTTCAGTTAATTCCTCAGTGAGGTTCCCGGCGGCTTCAGAGATTTCCACTTCAGGCTCCTGGAGGATCTGATAGTCACCGTCGGCCGGAAACGTCAAGTCTATATGCGATCAAAAGGATGCAGTTTAGAAAATGTATAATCTATATTCTATTTCACGATAAAGTTGCAATCCAATACATTCAACATTACACACTAGCAAACAACACAAACTCCCATACTGGGTAGTCATTTATCGAGTATTAAGTAAATTACTTAGTCACATTAAGCAGTAGGGTTATCTACACTGAGCAACATGGTTAGCTACCCTAACACTTATCTAACTACCTTAAGTAGCATGGTGGATTATTTTAAATTTGAAAATTCCAAAAATAAAAGAGATTTAAGTTTAAATCAAAGTTAGGTTTGTAACTTGCACAAAGTTATTTAGAGTTCATAGAACATTCATGTCAAATTTCATAAGTAAACAACATGAAATGACAAGGTTAAGTATTCATTACTCCTTAGACTTAGATTTAAAAATACAGATAGAAATATTTTGTTTCAAACTAAGCTCTATTAACAAAAGTCATAGAGTTTGAAATCTATTTTCTAACAAAACTGGTTTTGCTATTTTTGGATTTTTCTGTGAATTACTACAGATTTTACAAGACAGGGAAAGCTCTCACATGAAATAACAAGCTTTCACTTACTTCGATTTTAAATACAGCACAAACCATTTATTTTCATAACATGGTCATAAAACAGAATTGATAGAGTTTGAAATGAAGATTCAATTCCAACTGGTTTTACATTTTTTTGAATTTTCTACGATTTTCTATGAATTTTGCAAGACAGGAAACACATTCACATGAAATAACAGCCACTTATTTACAAACCAGCCCCTACATTTAACACATAGCCCCCTGGAAAAACTTCAATCAAAGCAATTGGGTCCATGTTCATGGCCGGCGGTGGGGGGGCTCGGGCCGGCCAAATTCCGGCCAAGTAGTTCGCCGGCGGTGAGGGGCAAGGGGAGGAAAAGCATGAGGACACTACGGGCTACGCACCAGTGCTCTTGGGCGGGCCTGAGATGACCGGAGATGGGTGGCCGACGTGAGGCCGAGCCGGCGGCCGGGGTGAGCTGCGGCGGCGGCGCTCCGGCGTCCGGGGAAAGGAGGGCCGGGTCGGAAGGATGCGGTGGAGGCCGTGGAAGGTGAAGGCGCTGTCAATTTGGGGAGGGAGAGGGCGGAGGGGGAAGCTCCACGGTGGACCGAGCTTGGCGGCACTAATGGTGGGCGGCGAGGTACTGGGCGTGCGAGGTGGTCCGATCAGCCCTTTTATAGGCAATGGGAGGAGGGAAAAGCCAGGGCGAGTTGAGCCTTGGCTCTGAGCCGCTACGGGGGAGGGAAACTAGAGGAGCACGGCGGCCGGTAGAGGCGCCGGCGGGCGGTGCTTGCAGAACCGCAGGCAGCGTGGCGCTCGGGCGAGGGCCAACAGAGAAAAACAGGCGGTGGAGGGACGGTGGGGAGGCACGTAGGCGAGGGAGGAGCAGGAGGTGGCGAGGGGCGGCCGGGAAAGGGCGGCGGCGCGGCAGTAGAGGAGCAGAGAAGCAGGGGAGATGCCAGAGGAGGAAGAAGGAAGAAGAAAGAGCCGAGGACTGATTTGCGAAACCAAAGAATTACAGGGACTGCATTGTAAAGAGTTTATAACTTTTAAAACAAAGCTCAGATGAGAAAATGGTCAAAATGAAAGTTGTAAAA